>NC_058115.1:22060000-23260000 GCF_914725855.1 Thunnus albacares
TGAGGAAAATACTTCCTAGCGGGGGGTCCTCCATTCCAACCACCGGACCGATGGCTTGATTACACCGGGCATGTGTCCATTGTGTTCCAGCTCCAACGCAACCCCCCAATCTGATCGCATCCACTCTATTCAATGCTTGTGATTCCACCAGACGTGCCACAGTGTGTTTCAGAAGCGGCCCAGAAGCAGCTCTCCGCTCTGCTCTGCCTTGATTCCACCGGGCATGGCATTTGTTCTATTCCTTCGTCCACATGGCGTCATACCCCACCCAGAGCATTTCAAAAGCGAAGCGTTTTGCTCCAGTAACGCCAGAGAGAAGAGAGCCACCCCTCTACCTGGAGAGGAAGCCAAGGACTGGGGCAGTCATGGCAGCAGTGATGTCATAAAATCTTGTGATTTTCCACTTCCAAGATGAACTTCTCGTCATTCATGGTGACAAATATCCTCTGACCAGTTGACTTCTGGCCTGGTGTCACCAGTTATAACATAATGTTGATGCAATGATGTGATATATGATTGGGAGTCTGCACATAGGGTTTTATTTTGAAAATTGACCGGATGCTCTATGCCGTTCCTGTGTCTGACTTCCTGCCTGGCTCATCTCCTCAGTGCAGTTTGGTGCAGATTCCATCAGTGATAGATTAAGCACATATGTTTAGCGGAGAGCCACTTTTGGGACTCTTCTGAAACGCACTGTGGTGTGTCTGGTGGGATCATAAGGACTGAGTAGAGTGGCCACGATCAGCTCCGGCGGCCACGTCGCAGCAGGAACACAACGCAGACGCACCTAGTTGGATTAAGCTGTCACAGCATTGGACGTGGTACAGGCACAAAAGATACTTCCATTTGAAATACATTAGTTTGAAAGTTGTGCTGAGTGTCATGAAAAAAAATGGAAAATTCATGTCCATGTACACAAATCTATAGATTAAATTTTGTGACGATTTCACAAACTGCCGTGATACTGGGTTGAATCACTGAGTCACTGAGACTCACATTCAGTTGGTGGTTAATGTGCTTTCACAGCCAACAGTATAGTGTCATTATTACACCAGATCCCATTTAAAACATTGATTTATTAGTTGACTTTGAGTGGAAGGGTCTAAAAGCCATGAAATAAGTTGAAAGGAGCCTGACTCTCTTCTCTGCTAGTCTGCTCGAGTTTCTATGACATTTTCACTCAATAAAGGCTCCACGTTACACCTCCCCCATACACAGCAGATCTTTCTCTTGAGTAAGTTTGTATGGATTGATGAAGAGAAGCAGAGAATGGATGTAGAACAGGACACATTCCAGCACTGCAGAAAGAGAAGGAAAACGAGCAGGGGGAAACACACAGCTGCCACACAGCTGCCCTGTATGATAAGAAAAAGAGGTTGGCTTCATTTCTATAATTAATTTGCCATTCCCTCTATACCCTCTGGTGGAGCCAACATGAAAGCTAGTCTGAAAGCGCACTTGCTAACACATCCATTAGTCTATAAGGAGGATCTTGTTTCTTCCAGCTAAGTTCTCTTCTCATGGGCAACACCACTATTCTAGCACTGCCCCACTCATATGAATTACTCATGCCCTTTCAGTAGTGTTTAGACCCCTGGGTCTCCATAACAAACTCGTCTGAACTAAAGGTGCAGTCCTGCCTCCAACTGAAGGGCAAAGTATGCATTTTAAATTCCTTTATAAGGAAAGCAGTCTCATTATCATTAACCTAAAAAAAGGCTTAGTAGCACAATATTGTAATCATTATTTCAAACATATATGTGAAAAACCTCTGTATCAACAGGGTCCCCCTGAGTCAAACCTGATTTGCAATGCAGGAACTGTATTTGTAAATGCCCAAAATGGTGCTTGTCCACGCATATTTAATTACTACTGATTCACTGTGGTCATGGAGAATATTCTCCATTATGGCAAGATTTATATCAAAGGTTACCAGGACACACATCCTATTAACATCCTATTAATGTCTCAATTATCATTTTGCAAAATGGTGAGAGGGGGAATCAGAGAACAATTAAAATGATTTATTTCTGACACAGACATGCATTGAAAAAGAGCACAAGGCAGGCCTGCAGCCTTGCATTCCTTCAATACAAAATAGTTTGTAGCCTGTTCTTTTGAGTTAGACCCCCCTCAACCAACCCCCAGTCAGGCACACTGATCTCTGTCGCTCTGGTGACCTCATTCTATCAAAAGGGCTTGCAGCTGCTCCTTCCTCATTATGACCAACTACTCCTATTCACTAACCTCTGGTGGAGGTTCACCATGGGGTTTGGTGACAGCTAACAACATGTTTGCCACAGTGAAGTAACTGTCTTGCTGCTTTGTTGCAATCTCTGAATATCAGGAGTTTGCCAAAAATGACAAACAAAATCAAATAGTCAACTGATGTTGTTTATAAAGTTTAGGGACATTTGTGTGAAAAGACCTTGTTTTTGTTTGTAGCTACAGAATAATAGTTAATTTCAGTTTTATCTGGCTGTGGTATAGCTGGAAAGTTCAATAGCACCACATGAGGTCGTATTTCAATAATTGCGCCCACATCTACAGATTTTCTCTGCCTGTTTCACTATAGTTTGCGGAATTCGTTTTATTTCAGGCATGCAAATGAGACACTGACTTATGGCACTTTGGTCTGACTCTGAAGTGGTCAAGACTTCAGAGTCACACGATAGAGAAGTTCGGTCAAACATAAAAAAATAACAACTCTTTACTTTGACAGCTATTCTTTGTAACTTTAGATAAAACTTGCTAATTTAAAACTATTTGGTAACTTTAAAGTATATAATTTTTTAGTTCTTTGGGCAATTTCTTCAATGATGTACTTTTAGGTCTTCCCTGAGCCATTAGCAAACAGATCATTTTTCCCCCCCCACAGATCTACACCTTTAAGCAAAATGATTATCATCCCAGCTGGAGGGGAGTCAAATCTGCCCAGAGCTGGGTTCTCCTCCTCGCCTTGTATGTGTCCTTATAGCACATCTGCACAGCTCTCAGTATGGGCCTGGGGGGAGATCTGAGGTCCTCAGAGGACACAGGCTTGCACTGCACTGTGGATGACAAGTTCAGACTTTGCCACAGTTAAAGCTTTGCTGCAGTCACAGTCATTTAAAAGTGCAAGCTCTAAGAAAGGCATATTAACTCTGTGATCTGAGACTGTGGAGCGAGCGCAGAGAAAGTTTGTAGAAATTATGGATATTCTCAGGGATGTATTTTTCATGGGCAAAAGGCAAAGCTATCCAAACAAGAAGAATAACCTTTTGTTATTACGTTGTATTGTATTGTACTGAAGAGGTTAATCTTTGCCACAATGAGAAGTGGGATGGTCATTGCTATCAGTAAGAAGACTGATTACCCTCTCCATCTCTCCACCACAACTACGTATCTAATAGGCTTGGTCAGTGGTCACTTCCCTTTGTGGTAGTCACAATGGAACTTTGATCGCCAGTGAAATTAGTGGCTCAAACAATAGTCTACATTCACTGAACACTATTGAGCCCTCAGTGAAATGGGGAGCAGTGACTGCCACATTCCCCCAGCCAGCTTTAATTGGAAGTGATGCTAGACAGATCATATCATAACCATTAGTGATGCCCTGATAAAACTGACTTGGGAGCTGCTCCATAGAGCCTCTTTGTCTGAGGAGAGTCCGATCAGCCCCAGGACCCCTCAGACTGCCATCTTCAGCAGCAATCACAGCCTGACCTCAGTCACCTCTCTCAGCCCTTAATGCCCAGGATGCTGGCTCTAGAGCTATGGAACAGGGGCAGTTGACCTCCCCCTCTCCAGAGGATAAAACGCTGATAGCAGGGACAAGAAATTAAAGACTGTGGCCTTTGAAAGTCTCCATTATTGTCAGCGGGAGCACAGCAATGAATCTCACCAGATCTCTCCATGGACATGCATTATCGGAAGGGTGATTATTTGACCTAAACTCTGTGCTTGCCAATGATTTATTTTCCCTTGGCACACGTACATTCCCTGACCTCGCTGCCCTTTTGGAGGTACACAGAGTGACAGAAAACACCAGAACTGTGTTAGACTTTGGATCATAACTGGTAAAAATGTTTCAAGAATTTTCAAGGAACCGTTTTTAATCCTTTTTTGAGTTCTCAAATCTCAAATCTGTTTTTCTGGCTATGTGGAATGAAGCCTTTGACAGGAATATGCAAGGGACTAAAAAGATTGGATCAATTGTTCCACCGCTACAGTAATTCAGAAAGATGGATTGCAGTCCAAAGTGAGACCAAAATGTGCTGTGAAAAGCTTAAACCAAAAGAGCATGTCATTTCAAATGTCACTTCTCATGGTTACTAAGGTATGCTCGCAGACAAGAGAGCAGTTTTGTGAAATATGCAATATCTTCAAAAACCTTTGCAGGAGTGAGAGGTCTTTGTTTTCTGATGTGCTTCTATTTGTTGTTCTCTTTCTTGTGATCTCCTGACAAACTTACGTGTAGTTTAAAGATCTTTACACAGAAAATAAACTGAGCCAAAGCGTTTTCAAACATGGCAACACCTTTTTTTGCATTGCTTTGACTCAAACTGTGACTTACTGTAACCTGCTTTATTGATCATCTTCTGTGCATTTGATGACATATTGATTTGAACCTTTTTGTATTTCTGCTACTATAAAACATGATGTTCTTAGGCGAGCTGTACAGTTTACACGGTTCAGTGCCCGCTGTTTTCATATGGAGTGCCAGGGGAAATAATGCGTCCATTGTGTGCAGGTAAAGAAAAATGCAACGGTGAGAATAAGCTTCTTAGTAGGCAGGCTGGTAAAGCTCAATACTCAGCAAGCACTGAGCTAATGGTGAATGAAGATGAGCACTTCAAGGCCATCACTCACCAGTTTTTGCAGTGTGTACGGCACTGTTGGCTGTAGCTTGCCCTCATCAGCAGTCACCCGGCCGATTCAACATGTTGAATTAAATCGTTAGTGGAGCCAGTCAATGGGAGAGAGCTGTCTGACTTGCTGTTCAGCCTAGAAAACCAGCAATTTTTCCCTTTCAGCGCAGTTTCCCCTTACTTTTCACCTTTGCCTTTTCTTTTCTTCTTCTATAAGCAAAAGACTGTTGGTTGACAATGCCAGTGCAGAGCAAAGCAAATGTTTACAGAGCCAGTTGAGACTGTTTAGCAAGCAATTTGATTCTCAAGCATACAACGCAACAGTTAAACATATTCACAGTGGAGTATAGCACATAAATAGATACTGACCTGTTTCATTATCTTCTCTTGCCGAGGAGCAGATCCTGTGCGCCTGTTGGCTGTCAGTTGGTCGTCAGGTGTTTTCTTTGAGGATTGATCAAGTGCAACTTTTACAGAAGAAGTGAGGCGATATACGGCAAAGTGTTTGATCAGTTGCCTTTAGCTTGCTGTGTCAGCGAGCCCTTACACAGTAACCAACTGTCATGTTAAAGCAGCTTGGATCTGGTAGGTCTCGGAGTAAATGTGAACTGTTTCAACCATAATGACAGTCAGATCTATTGGAAAAATGACTGGATATGAACACATATACAATGCTTTGCTACATTTTTCTGTTTTTTCTACTGCCAGTGTAAAGTATCCAAAGATACTTCAACTGCACAATGAAAAAAAAAGTGTCTCCCAGCAATAAAGAAGTCATAAAACACATGGCAAAACAGAACCGTTGCTTCCTCTCCTGCGACCTTGCTTACCTGTTCAGAAAGATCTTTTTTTTCTGCTTCAATACTGCTGCTTCAAAGCTACTGATATGGTATTGACAGATGCAGTGTTGAGTTTTCCATCGCACTGTATAGCTATGGACCTATGCTACTCTGTGGCTCATAGAAGGAAAAAAAAAGATATCTATAGAAAAGACATAAGGTGCTTAAAGAAAGATATGCTGTACTTTCCTGCTGGCAGAGGAAACAAAGTGATTTAAATAGTAGAGAGATCAAAGGCTGGCAGCTGGAATATAAAAACCACTTGTTTTGTCCTGCATGTCACCTAATTAATTTCCCTGTGATGTCCCATTGTGACAGAACAAGAGTGTTTTTTTTTCTTAGCTGCTGTAGAGAACAAAAATGAGTAACATTTGATCCAAAAAATATTGGTTATTAACTATAATAAATTATTCATTATTGTTTTATTATTAACAATAAGAGCTGCTATTTAAAGTAGTTATAGGTCATATAATGATATTTATATTGAAGGAATCTTAACATAAGTTACACAACATTTAGGTCTACAATAATCCATGGATATAACACATGATGAGAACCATGCTATTCTCACTCAGCTGTGTTCCTGCTTACTGCCTCAATCCTTGAATATTCAGAACTCCAAACCTGCCTCCTAGAAATTACAGTCATATATTACCCATTCAATTTTGCTAAATACATTTTGAAAAGTACTTGCTGTCTAAAATATGTTTGTTTGTTTTTTCCAATAAAGGAAGGCTGCATTCTTGTATAGCATATAAATTGGTGTGCACAGGATTTTGTCACCATAGTCTTAGATTTGCACCCTCAGTACATGTGACTAGGTTTAGGCAATAAAATCACTTTGGTTAAAGTCAGGGAAGGATTGTGGTGTTGATTAATAATGTAAACATGTCATGTCTCATGCTTCAAGTCATTTTTGACTTTTCCAATGTTTAACCAAGTTTAACCAATCTTTCCCTTACCCTAACAAGGTGAATCGAGTGCCCAAGTATAACCATGAAAATAATCATATTTTAGTTGCTATGAATGGATATTGTTTTGCAACAGCAGATATTATGGGAAAACAAACAAAACACATTGTCAGTGAGGATTTGGGAAATTCGTTCAATATCAATTTTGCAACTTGGCAGATGTGTTCATTAAAATGTTCCTTTATTATGTTGATATCCTTAATTATGTTGATATAAAACATGTAGTATTTTCTGATGCAAATGATCAATGATTATACTCTAAAAATCATTTCTTGGAGCCAGGGTTCTTTTTACTCAGAAAACAAACAGATTTAAATTGTTTAGTTTAACCCTTCATTTTCCCCTCGATCACAACAGCACTGAATTTCCTCTAAACTCAATCAGTTGATGTCTGGGCCTTACCATCTCAACTTGAATGAGTGATCTCCCCACCAATGCAGTCAAACAATGATTAACATTCCTTCAGTTCAGCAAGTAGCAAATCAAATGACATGCTTGCAAAAGATGAAGATGTGTATGTGAAGGAGCATCATCTGTTTTTTAATCTTTTTAGTATGCATAGACACATAAACACAGTGTACATTAAATGATTAAACCAATCAGGAAGAGTGTAGGCATATAAATAGTTAACATATTTACATATGCATAAAGTTTACATGAGATGGTTATAAATAAATGCTATTGTCATCCCTTTAAGAGGCAGTGACAAAAAGAGTGTTGAATGGATTTCACTATTCTGCAGAGAAGAATGAGAGATTACTCAGCAAGCTGAAATTGGAACGGTGTGTGTAGAGTGCACGCTACTTATTGTTCTCTATGTTATTTAAATCTCTGAACAAAAGTGAATGGATTGCCTGGAGCTTTGACTACAGGTGTGTCTAGCTTCTAGTGCAGCTGGTGGAAGAAATTGGACATGGTTTTTGTTTAGCCTAAATTGTAGAAATACTTTGAGACAGATTTCTTCACTACACAAAAGGAGAACATGAAATAGTGTCTGGAATAAAGCGCTGAAATAGAAAGAGTGTGCTCTGGACATGGTGGCTGGTAGCTGAATCATCACAAATACATCTTCACAGATTTCTTGTGGGTGGTTTATGTAATTTGTTACTAGACACCAGGCCGGTCGACACAGCGGTGTATATATCTGCTGTGAGTATTGTACTGGTGATATCCTGTAGCTCAGCATACAATAACTGAAGATTACCAACACTTGTGGTCACACGTTTGATTTAGCATGCCTGCAAGATCTTCATGTGTATTATTACACTGATCATATTTGCATTGCCAAATTTTATTCTGAATCTTCTCAGTTTAGATGTGCAAGCTTCAGTGCTAGTGATTGAAATCAAATTGATGTGTATTTCCTTTTAGGAAAGTTGTGTTCTGACTCACCTAGCCAGCAGCCCAGCAATGCAATGCTTTTAGAAGTCACAGAAAACCCTGGAGAATAAGTGTCTTTGTTTAATGTGACCTCATGAAGAATAAGTAGCCTGGTGTGAGGTTTTTTCCCTTGAAACACTTCAACAATGGAAGGCCTGGGTGATACCACCAACAGTGCAGGAGAGGGAGAGAGAGTAAAACCTGCTGTGGATTCACAAAGAGAAAGTGTGAGTATTAGAAACCTTCCTCCCCCATCTCTGCTGATTCTTTTGGCTTCTCTCCCTGACTCACTTGGGAGCTTATTCTCAAATTCAACAGGGTGGCTTCTAATGAACCTGCACCTCAATTTCCAAAGCAAACTAGCATTTTTATGGAACAGTGTGCCACCATTAGGAGACGGTCCTTAAGGGATTTCGTGGAGACTGCATTACAGCTTCAGTGGTGCAGTTCATCAAGTCCCTAGATCACCACAGTATATAGCAGACTATTGCAATGGAGGAGGGAAGGTTATTGGAAACAGAAAGGTAGAGAGAATTGTGTCAGTGATCTGTTTTGGTAACAGACCCAGTGGTCAGACCATAGTATAGCAAGTACTAACAATTACTAAGCTGTCATGTTGTTTTATATTAGGCAATTAAAATAGTTCATAGTCTAATGACTGATTTGTAACTTGTACTCACACAGGTTCCTACATCATTTGTCAGAGAGATATCACCAAAATGCTACGCTTGATTCAGACAAAAGCCTTTTTCAGTTTTAAAGCAACAATCTGTCAACATGACATCACAGATTACAGTCTCAGACCTCAAGAATATGCAACAAATCATCAAACCTGCAGTAACAAAAAGAGAAAACACAGATGTTTTAGTCACAAAACACTAAATTAATTATACAGGAGATAAAAGGTCAAGGTCAAGCATAAGTTGAGGCAATATTTTCCCTCACAATTCTCCCACAATATTCTCTTCCAACCAGTATATGAACCTTAATAGGAACACTGTATTTCTTACTGCACATCAGTGGATTATGGTAAGCAATGGAAAGCAACCACTGCTACTGCGTAATGTTGCCATAGAAATATGATTATTCTAATGATTATAAATCAAGATGAGACCAGTGTCCTTGTGCTGCAGTCATTTACATCAGCGTTGATATGAAAAAAAAAAAAAAAAACAGAAAAATAATATCTGATTACCCTACAGGTTTATTTCCTTCTTCTTGTGCCTTAAAAAGATCATGGGGAGAGGGCTAATAGATGCCAATAATTTCATTAAATCAAATAAGAAATCAGTAAAAGAAATTGCAATATCAGTACTTTAAGTTTATGCAAACACCAGTCATCTCTTGTAATGTGGTTCAATGACTAACTCAATGTTAAGAATGAGCACACAGGCTTATAAATATCCATCAGTGCAAATTTGCCAGATTTCCTTTCACCAAAAAATGTGCCCTCACAAATGAGCAAAGATTGCAGCCAAGGCTTTTTGGATTTTCATCATTTCTGTTTTAAGCAAATACACAATATGAACATTGTTGAGTAATGTCATCTGGATACCCGTCATTTTATCATGGTTCCAGTAAGGTCAAAAGAGCAAAGCTTGAAATACAATCGAGTGACAGAGAAGTCATCATTACAGTTAGAAAAATCGCACTCTAGTCCCGCTGCAAAGCCACAGCTTTACTAGGCTGTTGCAGGCATTCATTAAAATTGGTATTTGGCATGATTAATGATTCTTGCAATTTGCAGAGAAAACGTACAGGCTCTGTCGAGGCTTGGTGAGAAAAATTGGAGTGCATTGGGTAAAGGGGTGGGTGGTCCTCCTCTCTGTGGAAACCCATTTGCTCTGTCATGTTGCGTTGTGCTGCAATGCCTCTCAGGGACCAACTCTCTGGAACACAATGACTTGATTTCCTTCGACAAGTAGTCTCTTTATTTTTTTATTTTTTATTTTTTCCTTTTTTTGGCCCGATCATTATTTCCTCATTTTGCATTTGTTTCATCAGAGATAATTTATCTCTGCCTGCTTTAATGAAGTGATAAGTCCATGATAATTAACGTAATCCTGCACCAAAGCAAATTTGCCTAATGACTGTTTGATAGTCAGAGTTGGTGCATGGGAGAATGTCCACACTGGGAGGAATCGAGGCTCGGTGCCAGGCAGAGGAAATAGGAGAAAGCGGAGTCAGGGGCCAAATGATGGAGAAAAGTACCAGAGAATTTTACTTTGTGACCTTAACTTTCTGTGGAGGGTTGAAAGAACCCCAGCACTTCTCATTCAGCAGTTCAAATAATAGGGTGTTAATAGGTCGGCTCAGTGAAAGAAAGCCTATTTGGTCTGCCCTCTTATGTCTGACTACAAATATGACTGCCTGGAGATGATGAGTCAGGTGAGGGAGGGCTTGGGCCAAGGTATTGTCCCTGACATTTCATTTGTTCTGGGGTACCAACTTTGACATTTCATTTGTTTGGTATTTGTTCGACTCACACACCAGCAAAGTTTAACCTTTTCAAATCCTGGATTAAACATCCATACATACTCCCTTTTCAGTCAGAATCAATAGATTAGTACTGGATAAGGCATCAACAATTGATTGTGACATACAGGTGTGTATGCATAAACCAATTCATGCTGATAAATATTAGAATAAGCATTCATGAGAATAAGCATTCCCATGCAACCTGGGAAAATTTCTGTGCTATAGTGGGTGTTTTTATGTAAAAAACTGACATATTAATTAACTTCACATTGTGATCATTTGCCATTTGCTAGATGTTTAATCTGTGCATAAACAGATAGAGAAAGATGGATAGGTAGAACGGGAGAGAGACTGAACTATCTCTCTCTAACTCTAATATGTTTCGAATACCTGGCTCTTGAACTTGACTCTTTGCACTACTTTACATAAATGGACAACAATGGAGTTTGAGTGCATAACTCCTACATTTTCACACTTGACATGAATCTATAACATTACATTCATATAGGTTTATTCAACCCCTTCAATTATTTGGTTTAATTTTATTGGTTTGATCTGAGAAGACAAAAAGTCATAAAAATACTAATATTTCTGTAACTGCACACTGACAGAGGAATCATATTTTGCTCCTCTTAAATGTTGAGCCAATGGACAGGTAAAGATTAAAAACATTTTTCGATATTATACTACTGAGGTACACCTTGTGACGCAACCAAACCTGGGAGTTGTTTATGCACCTGAAGTGTGGAACACTTTACCAGCAGAAACTAAAGAAGTAACTTTTAAAAGCCAAGTAAAAACCTACCCACACTGTGTAGAAAGTGGCATTCAATTAACCTCCTCTCCAACATTTATTTATATATATTCACTGTACATGTACACTTTAATGTCTTATTCTTAATGTCTTTTATGCTTTTATGTGTACAGTGCCTTGAGTTACATCCACTGTGTGAAAAGTGCTATACTAATGAGTAAACTTGATAAACTTGAAGTAAAGTGCCAATCACAATATGAATCCAAGTATCATTTTCTTGATGTCTTGAATGCCCAATAGATCAGTGTTGTTTCTTGCAATTTTCTCTTACTAATTTTATAGTATTATTTTTTATAACTAAGGACATAACAAATGAGGACCAAGCATGTGTGGGTTCAATTTGACACTCCCAGGAGGAGAACATCCAGCAAGTGAAATTACAGAAATATATCTATATATAATGTTTTAGAACTGCAAGCAAATGAAACAAATTGGGATTTTTTTTTCTTGTATTTCCTTTAAATAACAACAAAAGCACAAAGACAGGCCTGTATTAATGGCTTTAAAGAGAAAGTGGAGCTGGAACATCCAGTTGGCTTGATCTATCCACTGGCTCACCCTGGATGTGGGGAAGACTGGCAGCCAACAAATCACCACCATGTTTGTGTGTTTTACATGATTAAGCATATGGAGGGAACATTAAATCACCCTTACCTTGCTTGACAAACTGACAGCTGCAAGACCCCCTTCACTTCTTTGTGCACGTGTTGACAGGAAGTATTTCCATTCAAAAAATTAAGATTAATTGCCTAAAACAAAAAACATGACCATTACTCATGATAATATTGAATTAACAGCTTCTTTTAGTGAAGTCCTAGGCCTCTGAGTGCCCAGTAGATCACCTGCTTTTATCTCTGTGCAGTAAGGTATGACTTGGTGGCTAACATTAGCAAATATATGATATATTCAGCTTTTAGCGTTATACAAACCATGCATCATTACAAAATGCCTTCCTCATCATCATAAATTGATTTAGCTGTATCTGTACAGTATATCAACAGTACTGCAGCTGCTCATTTCATTTTATAGATGAATAGCTTACAGGTGCGCTGCATATTGTGGCATCCTGTAAAGAGGTTTGTAGAAGTCTTGTGACGTCCATCATACTGACACATGCTGATACTCATACTCTAATGAGACATTTTTCGGTTTATCCATGGAGTGACAATTTCTGCTATTTATTTTGTTCTAATTTACATAGTGGCATGTGTAAATATACAGCAGCAGATGGCCACTCAAGAGTGAGCATAAAAGTGTTAAAGTAATTGGCCCCTATAGAAGTTTACTGGGGAGATGCACACCCTGGCAAGCAAGACAAAAGTAGCTCCCTACTGAAGCAGCTGATGAGATTTGGCTTTGTATTGATTATAATTGCAGATAAGAGGGGAAATAGGGCCTGGGTCAGAAATGATTATGCTTTACATTTACACATGTTAAAATGCTTAATTCATTCAATAGAAAAGAAACGGCAGACATGTCTTTGAAAGAAAGTCAAATCTTTGACAAGGTAAACAGATACAAAATCCTCTCTTATTGACCACAGCAGCACAGGGGAAGATGTTGTAAGACACTATTTATTGTTTTATTTATTTTTGGTTGTGTGCAGACATTGCTAACACCATAAATATCTGTTCTAAACCAGACACTAAATACCTGGTCCATGAAAATGATTGAAAACGTACTGGACTCTTACTCTGCTAAAAGCAGACAACAGATTAAAGCCATGACAGCAATAACAACACCCAACAACAATCTGTACGCTGTATTTTTGGTTGAGGTATGATATTTGTGAGCAATTGCGCAAATATAGACTTAAAGATTATTTTCAAGAAAGTATAGCAATTATCCTATTATGCTATTACCTACGCACCATGGAGCTCAAAAATGGCATTCTGCTCATTGTTGCTCTCTGGGCAATGGTCCTTCAAGTCCTTCAAATTTTCTCAACAAACTCTTAGAGAAAAAAGACGGAGTGGAAATGCAGCATGATGTCTGAGGCAAACAAAATTGATATGTTATTGATGAGATGATTATTTCACTCTGTACATTTAGGCTTCTACTGGGGAGCCGACATGGACGAGTGGACTACTTTTCCAAAACTGTGGTTAAAGAAATAAAATCGATTTTAAAGGTTCTGAAATTAAATAGTCCTTGGCCCAGCAAAATGTAATGTCATACTGATCTACATAAAATGAGTTGTGACAACTTGGAAGTGTTAGAATACACAAATTTGATTTTTTTATTTTGAATTATTTTAATGATGCATTTAAATCTCTCATAATATACCGATAATAGACTATTTTCATAATTTTGTCTACTGTATTCATGATAATTTGACAACACATTAATGCAGCATAGCAACATGTTGTTACTGATGTAACTGATTTGTAAAAGGATTGATTGATTGATTGATTGATTGATTGATTGATTGATTGATTGATTGATTGATTGATTGATTGATTGATTGATTGATTGATTGATTGATTGATTGATTGATTGATTGATTTTTGTGTCATGCACACAAAGTGCCCAACCCTCATAGGTTTACAAGACACCAAAAGCACAGTTGCAGAGGTTAAACATTTAATTTCATTACAAAATCATTATTATACAGCTCTGTCAGGATGGTAAAACAAAAAATTAACCTCATTCTCAATTTCACCTCACTCACACAACAAACAAAGTCTGTCCTCCTGTGGAGTGGCATTAAACCTGCTGGTCTCTAGGGCTAATGGTAATGTTCCTGAACGTAACTGTGCACATAGGGATCTTTGTCTTCCGTTTAAATTATTTTTCACATAAGGTTCTACACTGTAGCTATTCTTTATGAGATAATACATTCATAATTTTTGTTTATACTATATATCAATAGACCTTTTTTTTATATACATACCTGAGAAACATTTTACTCCTAATCTCTGAATATCACAAAGTAACCTGTTCTGGAAAATGAATGACATATTGTTCAAATAAAATAAGGATTTCAACTCATTTGCCCATGGAGGACCATGCGAAATGTCCCAATAAATATCTTTTTAGTGAGTCTCAGATCAGACATCTTCTAAGTCTATTCCAAAGCTGAAACATTTGACATTTATGTCTGATATTTGGAGGTTCCCATCCCATATCTCCACAAATGTCCAAAACCATAGTAAATTTATGGATTCCTAAATAAGATGGAATAGCTCTGTGATGCACAGTGTTGCAACTTGTATATTCACAGAAAACCCAAACACTAGAAGCATAGACAGACACAGGACACACATATGAATAATAGAGTTTCATATAAGTATGGAATCCCAAATTACCAATTTGTTTAATTTTGTTCAGTACAGATCCCAGTGCTCTACCCATTGACTGAGCTAGAACACTGACAGCTTCTTTAAATGTCATGTGCTCGTGCATGTGCAAGATATTTATACTGATCATTGGCATATGACAGCACTATTGAACCAAAATTAAAAACAACTAAACTTCTCTCTTGTCTTGATTTACCACTACATATTATACCACTATACATTTGTCAAGGGAACTATAAGGAAACTTATAATTGAGAGCAGATTTGATGCGGAAAGAAAAATCTATTAGTGCAGTTCATCTCACTCACTGAGGAAGCATAATGGAAGGTCTTTCAGACGCCAAAGTCCAGCTGTGGATAGCTGTGTGGCAGACAATGTTAGAGAGACAGGGTTGTCGCTCATTAAAAACCTCCAATTTGCTAGGAGAAGAATGGCAATGGGCCCAAATGGCCTCTGCAATGCTAGGGATGTGCACACCCTTTCACAGCGTTGTGTGTGTGTGTTTGTGTGTGGGTGTATCAATTAGGGGGGCTTGTTGAGTTTCTCTCTTCAAAGTATCTAAATAATTTAAACGTCGGGGGTCAGATCCCATTAACCAGTGTGATATCAGGATGACACTGTGGTAATGTTTATAGAGCTACAAATTATTGGGGAAACTAAAGAGAAAAGAGGTTAAGAAAGTGCAACACTACATGATGGTTACATTGTGGTCCATGTGCAGCCTTGCACACTTTGCCTGACAGTGAAAGGGTATCACTGTTATAACTACAAGTATCTGATACTCACTCACTACTAAGGTGGGACCGGAATAAATTGGCTCTGCTGATTCTTAACTGCTTCCATCAAACTAGATTAGGAAGGTGAGCCGGAAGATGGACCCCTGATGGTTAATTGAAGTTTTATTAATGCTGCTGAAATTCAACTGGAAAAAGAGCCGATATGACCGCAGGGCTAGTGGGGAGCCTTCCACAATGCAGCGTTTTAAACCAATTATAGGTATTTTCCAGTGTCTTTATTCTTACATGGTTGGCAAAGAAACCTATTTTATTTGACCTTGAACATCCCTCTGCGGTTGTCTGCTCTGAGGATACAGAGTAGCTCCCTAGTGAGGATTCTATGTATTCAATAATTAATAATTCATCAACTCATTGCTAACAGATAGCAGTCTGGTGGAGGGACTGACACACTAGTTGTTCGGGGCAGTCTCTTCACTCAACCTTAATGAGGTGTTTATAGTTGATTATGTAACAATACTATATTCACAACTAACTTTCTACTTTTCCATTATGCCACTGTTTTCTCAGGAGGCACTCTGACTGTTGTCTTCTCCTGTGTCCCTGCCTGTAGATGGATACAAAAAATGCAATTCACAGTAATGTTTCAACACTGTATACAAAGGTCAAATACTGACCATATACAATAATTTAGTTTATCAGCTTTAAACTATAGGGCTGCAACTAATTATTATGCCATTGTGAATTAATGTGGTCAGTTTATTTTCTTGATTAACTGATGAATCATTTGGTCTATACAGTGTCAGAAAATTGTAAAAAAAAAAAATATAAAAAAAGCCCATCACATTTTCCTGAAGTCCAAGCTGACTTCATCAAATTCCTTGTTTTCTCTGAACAACAGTCCAAAACCTAAAGACATTCTGTTTAAAATCACATCATACAAAGAATAACAACATATCTCTAAATGTAAAAGCTGGAACTAGGCGATGTTTGGCATTTTTGCTTGAAAAATAACTCATGATTAATCAATTATTGAAATTGCCTGTCTGTTAAATCTGAAGCTTCAGCTTATCATGAAGGCTGAAAGCAGGGCGAGACAGCTAGCCTGGCTAGATTACAAGTCATTGCACCCAGCCAAGAATAGTTGAGCACACAACTTCCCGAAAAACCACAACTTGTCCGTTTGGCACTTTTTTGTAACAACAAACAAGAATAACGTATTAATTAGTAAGCCTGGTGCTGGTGCTGGAGGTGCTGGTTAGCAGATTTTTACCTTTGGTATTGATCTGCTTATCTAACTCTGGGCAAGAAAGCAAATAAACATATTTACCAAAATGTCAAACTATTCCTTTAAGAGTTTTTCTGCCTTTTCTAGGATCTGTGCCTCTTCTCCAAGTGAGTTGCTAATAGACCTGGAAGAGTTAAAAGTGTTTGGAGAAATCCAAACCAATCTGTGTCCTTCTAGCAGGTTCATCAGCTAGAGAAAGAGTGTATGATGCTGCTGTCTGTGGCTGTTTATTATTATCTTTGGATGAATTGACATGTCCACTTGCTGATTGGTGGTTTCCTGTTACTGGTGTCAAGTAAATTGAAAACAGGTAGTGGTAACTGTCATGAATGGTACTGTGGTTACAGACACTATTTACAGCCTTCCCAAGATCAAGGTTGGATGAACAGAGCTGCCCTGATTGCCCATGCAGTGCACACACAGTTTTGTCAATTTGGTTCACTCTCCTCCAGTAAATATATATTTACACTCTCACAACTTCTTGTGGTGTGTACGCGGTAATTGAGAATTAGAAGATGCTACTATACCTAGCAGGTTTGAATCATATATTTCCAAGTGATTAATAGTTTACTTTTTTTATATATATGTCTCCCGTACATTTGATTTGGAGTAGCTTGTGTCATGATCCCCTGTAGACAAGGAAATAAGGTGTCAACAGCACTTTTATGTTGACAGAGCATGCATTCCTGCGGTATTGG
This sequence comes from Thunnus albacares, assembly GCF_914725855.1. NCBI lineage: Eukaryota > Metazoa > Chordata > Actinopteri > Scombriformes > Scombridae > Thunnus > Thunnus albacares. The sequence continues at coordinate 22,077,352 of NC_058115.1, forward strand.
ACCCTCCCAAATAGACGCTATTAAGTACACCCAGCAATCGTCAGTAACACCCTTTACACTGACAACCCCCCTTCTGCTGCTGCAGCTTCCCGTCTGTAGGACATTAATATTCATTTTCTTGGTTTTAACGAAGCAGGCAACAGGCATGGGGTGCCCCGGGAGCACTGCGTTTAGCATCAATGGAGATACAGTCAAACAACCAAACACAGAGGGAGGAAGTTGGCTGTCTCCTTCCCCTGGGCTCCATATTAATGAGACAACACCACACTGCAGCCAATTACAGCCACTCCCAGACAGATGCCTTTAGTCCAAGACAACCTCCCACCGAAGACTGAACCCCCACCTCCTCCCAGTCACCATTCCTTTACATGAGCATACATACATCATTTCCCCCTGACAAAAATCTATAGAGTATACATTATGCATGGTTTTCAGATAAAATAGCCACCAACAATGGGCTAAAAAGGAAAAAAAAAAAACTCAAGTGGTGAAACCCATAAACAAAATGTTCTTTTAACCCATATCTTGAGCAGAACCTTCATGTTACAAACAAGTATTATTTGATTCACTTATTCACTTGTCAATTATCTATCCATCCATTCTCTAAACCACTCCCGTTCAGGGTCATTGGAGATGTAGTCCAGCACACACTGGCCAAGAAGCAGTGTACGCCCTGGAGAGGTCAGATACAACACATACAAACAGACAACCACACAACATACGCACAATTTTATAGTCTTTAGTTTAGCCTGCATAATCTTGTCCTGTTGGAGAAAACCAGAACACCTTGAGGAATCCTACAAAGACATGGAGAGCGAGAGAGAGAGAAAGAGTGCAAACTCAAAACACAGTAATTCTTTAGCCAGCTGGGTTGAGTTTGAAACCATGACCTTCTTGATGTGAGGTGACCCACCTCAATAGTCAATTATCATTCATCAAAACCTTCCCAACGGAGTATTGTAAGAGTTTGGATCATGACTGCCATTATACAGCAGACCCAAACAGATAACCTATAAAATTTCATCCTCTATGTGGCCAGTCGAGCAAGACAAAAGACTCAAAATAGGAGTGCTCTTGAAAGTACCACAGCATTTAAAAGGCCTTGTCTAACCTGTGTGAGATGCCTCATTAATTGTGCATTACAAAGCTGAGGCAGTGGAAATAGGGCTACCTGCGTGGCATCACAGCAGCCTGTATATTGGATGGCGCAACTACATAACCCTTTGAAAAGGCAGGCTATACTCAGCACAATGGGAGTAAGCAGCTGCTGTTTGCCTAATCTGAATTGAGACTGAGAGCAATGATCATTGCTCAAGCTCCTTAGAAAAGTAATGTACATTTACTCGGAAATGCACTGATGCACAGCTGTCATAACTTTCCCTTATTGTTTTTAACCAATACTGGCTTGAGATGATGAGATGAGATGGGATGAGATAAACTTTAATGTCCTGAAGGAGATTTGTCTTGGGCAAAAGTGCTATGCAGAGCTGCAGTCAAGCAATACATGACAGTACAATACATGGACAAAAACCTCATTGACGAGATAATGCAGTAGTGCACTAGTACAAAAAAGTGCTACACACAGCTGCAATCACATAATACATAACAAGACATATACAGTGTAACACAACAAGACAATACAATAGTACACAATGCAAAAAAGTCATGCACCCAACTACAATGCAACACACAATGCATTAAAAATCACTATACACTAGACTTAAATGTTTCACCATTTGAGTTTAAAAAAAGGAGTCCTTTACTTTTTGTTATTTAGCATCATGTGGTCATGTGGATTAATTGGTGAATGTTAGAGTTGAAATGCCATATTCGACTTGACAAAAATTAAAATACGCTCAACTACAACATATAGGGGATAAATATTGATAAGCAAAAAAAAAACAAAAAAAACCCTTCACACTTAAACATCATCTGTGAGTATGGAAATAAAAAGGGACTGACTCTGCCACTGGCAGCTAAAAAGTGTGTGCAGACAAAAAACTGGCCCATTTTGAGAGTGGAGGCAGACAGATACCAATAGGGGCCTGGGGACCTGAAAATCGTTGGGCTTGGCTGGTATTCAGGGTGAATCAGGGCCAGTAGTACGGGAGGGGGAGGGAGTGGCATGACTGGAATTAATTCCCTGTGATTGAGGCAATTGCCAAGGTTACTGCAGAGAATCAAACAGTGGAATGTCACAGGAAGTGTTGTTTTCAGAGGCACAGTATCCTTGGTCACAGCTTATACCAAGGAGATGCTAATGATAGCTTTATCTTGTATCGCTTTGAAAAATACAGAAATTCCCATGCTTCCAAGCTTTTCCCATGAGACAAACCTCTTTCTTTAGGTAAGAACCATCAGAGTCTTATTTTCAAAGGAGATCTATCCAGCACAGCCCTCTCAAGTATTTTATAATTTGGGGTGTTATTGGCACGGTGAAAAGAAACAAGGAAGGAGAGAGAGACATGTATATGTATGAAAACAATTCAAAAGCCAACACTGAAGCAGGATCCTTTGTTTGCAAAAATTCAGTACACACCTAACTAAACTCAGCAGAAACATAAATGAGAAATTCTGGTCGCCAAGATGCACCAGTATAGTGGTTAATCCACTTCTGGGTAATTACACCTTGCTTCAGGTTTGTAAGGAGCTATCGAATTGAGTTTAAAACCCATAAACAGAACCCAGGCAACTCAAGTAATTTCACCCGTATGTAAGACTGTAAACCTTCTGTAAACCAGCTGGAAACCTTGAGTCAACTGCAGACAAATCCCATGAGTCTTTTCCAGTGGGACACCTTCAGAGCCTGATAAGAGCTGTATTTATTGAATGCAAACAAACTTGTCATCTTTGAATCATTATTAAAACGATAAGGTACTCAAATATAGTGGCAGATAACCATTTAGTTGAGAATACTGAAGGAAAACCCCAAGAAACCTGTTTAAACCTTTCAGAGAAAAACAACCAAAAAGCAAAAACAAGAACAAGAGAATGATTTATGTTCTATTAGTATAGACCTTAGTATAGCACTTGTTGCAGGAAAAGCACAGGTGTTACAAATAACATTAACAATGGCTCCATTCTATTCAAGCGTCCCAGTAAGTCATGACACTGTGACAGTGACCCAGCATGCACAATAACAGCACCCGGCAACCAAAACCGTAAAATTGAATGCAGCTATCATTAATTTTATAATTCACACCTGTGCTTTTTTTATGGTAACATGTCAAATGATATTTTTCTTGAATAATAATAAAGGTTTGTTATTTTATCCACAGAAAAGTAAGGGAAAACATATGAAAGACAAAGATGAAAGAAAAGCCAACAGTGTTTATACAAACCAGAGATGGTTATCAGTGGTGGAAGAAGTACTCAGATCCTTTACTTAAGTAGAAGTACCAATACAGCAATGTAAAAATACTCCATTACAAGTATAAGCCCTGCATGAAAAATCCTACTTAAGTAAAAGTACATAAGTATTAGCAGCAAAATTTACTTAAAATATTGAAGTAAAAGTACCCATTTCATCCCCTTCACTGATACAGTAGTAGATTATTAATAGTGAAGCATCAGTGTGTAAGCAGCATGTTACTGTTGTGTCTGCTGGAGGTGGAGCTAGTTTGAACTACTTTATATACAGTAAGCTAGTTTAGTTAATCCACAGTACAGTAACAGTAACCTGTTTTTAGTTTATGGAATTTTTCTCTAATCTTTGACTTTTGGTGAAATATTGGATCATTTGGACATTCATTGAAATTAAACCATGTGAGAAGTTTAGAGGGAAAAATCACTATTTGGTGGAGCTGTTATCAACTCATAGACATCTGAAATGTGACCCTGACTACACACTGCTTTTTGTAAGACATCAAAAGCCAAAAAGGTTGTAAACCAATGGTTTCATCTTTAACAATGTGTTGTATTTTAAGAGCTTGTTATATTATCCATTGTGACAAATCTTGTCAAATAAATGTAGTGGAGTAGAAAGTGCAATATTTGCCTCAGAAATGTAGTGGAGTGGAAGTATAAAGTAGTATCAAATGGAAATACTCTGGTAAAGTACAAGTACCTCAAACTTTTACTTAAGTACAACACTTGTACTTAGTTACTTTCCACCACTGATGGTTATTTTGTGGCATCGGCATCTTTTATGAAGAAAAGGCCCATTGTTGCTGCAGTACAGCCTCCGGCCACTAGGGGCAGCGGAACACGGCGCAATACTGCCAAGCAGCTCTGCAGTCACTGAGAAATCAAGAAATCAAGAAATTAAAAACTATCTTGGATGGTTTAAATTGGTTATATTGACGTTAATGGACTTTACCTGCTCTCTTATGGAGTAAGTGCTCATTTTATTGATTCACAGATGCCTGACATCGATGGAAATTGTCTTGAACTGGTGCTAAGAAGTTCACCTGTCTTCCAGTTTGTTTTCAACGGGCGACATCAGCGCCAAATGTACACCGTTAGCTAACCATCCTGAAAGCGATGACAGTCCGCTTCAGAGCGAGGCCAAAAATTCAAAATGTGCTCCAAATTTCAACTTTGTTCCAGTAAGAACACTGACACAGTTACAACCTCTTAAGTCCAATCATCAACAACAGGTGGTGTCATCAGTTAGCATCACTGCCAAGAGTACAGCGACAGACATCTGTAGCAAAGATTGTGATAGTGTTGGAGCAGACACATTAGTCCCACCGCCAGCATCAGGGCTGTCATCAGCGAAGGAAGAAGTGTTTGCTTGGCAAAGCTTGTGAACGACGGCTCTTGTGGGGCAGATAAAGCAAAGAGGAGAGAGAGAACAAGCCGGAAAAAGAATACATCTATGGACCAGCAGCAGTGTACAATGGAGTTGGCGGGAGTTTGGGAATCAGTAACAGGATTACAGTAAAGTTACTTATTCACATCCTAAATCAAGAGGTGCACTTATGAAGCAAGTAAGCAGCTATTCATCAAGTCTTACAGAATAGGGCACACATATGTCCTGGACACTGACTTTGGAGGAAAAACATTTTTTCCTGACCAGTGACCTGTTGTACTCCTGCCTTCCAAGCAAACTGTCACAGAGTATTGTATCTGTTTAATTGCCATCAGCAGCTCGGGTATATGGCTGCACCTGTACATTGTTGTCATTGGCCCACATCTGACCCACTGTGCCTTTCATTGCTGGCTATTGAGTCCAACCTGTTGTGATCAATGGAATTCGAGTATCTGATGGATTAGTTTGCACAACACAAGGTCAAGGAAGAAACTCTCCTAAAGGTAAGACATTGTTCTATTATCTTTGTGCAGTGTGGTTGGATGTTTGTGCATAGAGCTTGGTTGTTGGATGTTTATCATTGCTGCTTTCTGTTTGGCTTGGTTGTACTGCTTGTGCTGCTTAATGAACATCAGTTCTATTATGGCTTCATCTCTTTGTGACATTGTTTTCATAAGCTGCAGTTTACACTGTCACATCAGCCTGGTGTGCTCAGTGGTCGGTATGATTGCTCTTTGACAGTCTGTTACCTTTGTTGCTATGAGTGCTCTGTTTAGTGCTAAAGTAGCAGTGGGCAGCAGCAGTCATTCAGATAAGCCGTCATGTCTAACTGTAATTATGCATCTTAACACACTTAAGATGTGCACAGGATGAGTTGTCAAAACAGCTCTCTCTGCAGTGATTTGACATTCAGGCTTAACAGTGGTGTGACTGGTGACATTTGGGACATGATTATATCATAGTATATGTATTCTGCAACTACCATGTGGCAATTTACACTGGTGTGGATACAGTAAATTTGTGGTGTAAACCATAATAGTTTACTAATGCACACAGGGCTAAACTATAGTATTTTTACTACACATAGTAAATATATGGCATAAAGATAAGGTAAGTTATTACTTTGCACAGTAAACAGTCACATCCATTGTATAAACTACTGTATAGTATTTTAACACTACAAACAGTGAATCTATGATGTTAACAATTTTATTGCTGCTTACCCTTTCCTGAGAGTGAGCTGTCAGCAGCAGACTGGACTGAAGTCAGTTTGTTGCCTACATTTGCACATGAGGTAGTTTGACACAGTGATTTTCTGAGTGACATCTAAGCCATGACTTAGTGTGGTTATAAGACAAAGGGAAAGGCAGCAAGAACAAATGTCTTGTTGAAAATTAAGTTGACAGCTGCACTGACTTTCTTTAGTCAAGATTCAAAATATCATCAGGACAAAAGTTAAATGTCTCTCACTAAATGGGAAGAGTAAACTTATCATATCAAAGCTATTTGCTATAATTCTTTTTTTGAGTAAATTCATCTGACTTATTTCATAAGTGATTACTGAATATGGGTCTTTGAAAGTGGTCAAACAGTAATAGAAATATGGAAAGTAAAAATGAAAATGTGTCTAGAACCATTTGTAATCTAACTGTAGCACACTAAATTCAGCCTTATCAGAAATACTCTTCAATGAAAGGTTGATTGCTGAGTATTTTGTCACACTAGTTTTACTACAAACAAATATCAGGGTCTTACTCATGTCTACAGGGGTTGCACTACTGTTAAATCAGAGTTTCCATAACTTAATGTAAATATAAGGGACTCCAATTACAAAATAAACAGCAGAATGGGAATGACCTTGTAATTGAGTTTTACTCTGCATTCAGAGCACCGTTCATCTGGTCCAAGGGAAAGGAGGACCAGCCACTGTACATTTGTGGGTGCCTGACTCGCTGAGAATTATATTGCAGTAGAATAGGGATTCAGAGGTATTCAGAATATGCTTACATCACCTTTTCATTATAGAGAGGGAGTGCAAATTACCCTCCCTAAGAACTTAATTTGTTTTAGCGAAATGTACAGTGGAAAGAGATGAGAAATTTGGCACAGAGAGATCAGGCCAGATGAGGAAAAATGTGTAGATCAGAGATCTACACATTTTTTAATTGTGTCACAGTTTATAATCTTGCAAAAAATAGTGTACACTCTGAGCACAGTAATGCACATTTATGGCCATATTAAACCATTGTGTTGTAAATTATGCTTTGGCATAGCCTTTAATAGAACTTTAGACAATGTCTGAAATACACAAGCGCCCCCGTGTAGAACTCATTCATGTTTGAGATTTAATCTAGCCATTTTTATTTTAGCCTGGCACACAAGTAGTAGTATATTTCAGTCGAACCACAAATAAATAGTCATGTTTATGGGAATGCAAATGTTATGCTGGCAGTATAAGAATACATAGTGATGGCAGACAGCAGTTTGAAATCTAATATGAGAAAATATAAACAAAAATAAACAATACTAAATGTTACTACTAAATTTAATATTACAGTACGAAATGCAATATCAGAGATTTCAGAGAATCTGGCAACGTGGGGGTATGAAGCTTGGTCCTGAAGGCTGATGAAACAAACAAACAAAAATATAGATGTATTGTAGTTTCAAGAATAGGGATTATACTGATTTATTAAGTCAGTTATTATGAATAGAATGTTGAATGTATATAACATTAACCAGTTTTCCACAAAATGTTTATATGGAGACAAATTGGATGACACCTGAAGGAATATACAGTACAACATACAGAGAACTGGGCCACAACATTTTCACACTTTTATTCACTAGAAAAGGAAAAAAATAAAACACATCAGCCGAGATTGTTATGCCTGGAGACCATAAAGTATGGTACCACTGGATATCAACTTAAAACCTCCCCTTTGGCAACGACTGTCCAACCTTGGAGAGGTCACTTTTGCCTCTGTCCCTGAAACATCTCTTTGTGGCCGAGATCTGTTCCATAGTGACAATTTGCCATTAGGTTTAAGTAATGCGATGTTGGCAGACAGAGGTGCACTCTGCCCTCTCTGTTGCTTCCCACAAGGCAAAGAGAGGCTCCTGTCTTGTCTAGGTCAACTTCCCTTTCAAGCAGACAGCACTTCAAACTGCAGGGACTGTAGTCACCTTTGAGCTACCTAGGTGCCTCACAGAGAGCCTTGGCCCTCTCACCTCTTGCAATTACTGCCTGGAACACCATACTGCTGTTGCATCTGCAGGAGCTGTAACGAGAGAAGAGAGGTGTAAACAAAGTGGTGGTTTAGATGTAGCATTGACACTTTTGGGCAATTACTCATGTCTATGGTCTGCAATTGGCTGTCTGGAAGGGGGAAAATGGGTCTGAAGTGAAACATTATTGAGGTCCAACTACAGTAAATCTAATTTTGTTTTGTTTTCCCTCCAAAACTCCATCGCAGAAAGAGATTTGTTCAAGATTTGAGGTTTTTTTTTTTTTTCTTCCACCTGGCATCCATTATAATTTTTTGTTGATAAATTGTTGATATATCTATCTGTGGAGTATTATAAAACATTCAAAACAAGCACCTGTACCTTTGAAGGAGAAATTCTCTGTAGTCCTCTACTGAGAAATGTAGATCGGCTCGCAATGTCTTGTCAGGTCGCACATGTACTGGTTGAGCAAGCCAATAAAGTCTTCTCCGAAAAACACTGATGGCATGCTGGGAACAATGTTTTTTCCTGCCAGGTTTGTATGTATTTTCACTTATCAAAATCAAACATTAGCCTGAGCAGGACTACACGTAGCTGACAGAAGCATTTTCCAAGTTTTGCAGTGGTTGATTAAAGTAAATGGCAGACTTCCACACAAATTCTACATCAACTCTGTTATCTTTGCCGTAGACCTTAAACCACTTAATTTACCTCAGAATCAAATCTGTTCACTACAGAGTAAATGTGCACATGCAATTAATACATATTGGATAGTTGCTTTCCTTATGTTAGGTAGCATGAGTGTGTGCATAACTGTAATCTTATGTACACTGATAGAAACTGTGCTGTGTATAAATTATGATTATTAAAACCATACAATGATAAAAATGTACAGCGCAAATAAACTTATATTAGAAAAAGGACAAGGTGTAAATACAGTTCATCATCAGCTATACTAAATATATCCTAGTGTGCGTACATGTGTGCAGAATATTACCAGTGTACATATGTGCTTAGTTAAATCAGACATCAGTTAGTTATGGGTGAGTCACACAGATCTAGACCTTTGTTCTTTGAAGCAGCAGTTGCAAAAGAAGATGTACATGTGCGTGGTTGTCTTGGTTTTGGCAGTTCTACAGCATATTCCAGCTGAGAGAGCCTGGAAGCTGTGTTGGCTGGTGTGAGCTGGGTCATGAAAGAGATGTGTATTTAAGTGCACTCCTTGATCCTAGTGTCACACATGCCTGGAAGGAGGGCAAGTTGCATACAGTGATTTTCTCAGCTGATTGGATGATGCACCTCAGTCTGGTTCTCCCCACGTCGGATGGCCAGTGGAAAATAGTCAGTTACGGCGAAAGACAGAATGGACTCGGTGATGGCAGTTAGTTTATGTGGCAGCTGCTACAAGCTGTGATGTTGAATGTGGGATCATTGACAGTCTTTCACAGAATTTGGTTGCTACTCTCGTGAATGGCGTGGATGACCAAGTTCTTTCCTTTGAAGGCAGTCCACAGCAGCCTCCAAAAGCCCCACTGTGCAAATTGTGGCACAATCTGACACTTCTTGTGTCAAAAAATGAGTCTGCTGTAAAAAAAAAAAAAAAAAAAAAAAATGCTGTGTTTTTTTTCCTACTGTGACCTACTTACCCTGCTGTGCATTGTCTCTCACTTGCACAGTCAATTCCATAGGAAGTCACCAAAATGCCAAATGCGTGACAGCAAGTAATAAGGCAACTATGATGTCATAACACTCAGATTTGGCCTAACAGATCACACCAGTTTAGCAAGCTCATAATATGATTCTGAGTCATACATGGTAGCAGAGAGACAATCCGAGGACGAGATATCACCAGACAATAATTAATTCCCGGTTAGAGAGCTGTTAGGTTTTCCGTTCAAGCTTGAGCCTAATAGGGCTGCAATTTATGCTTATTTTCATTACAGCCTAATCTTCTGCTTGATTAATTGATAATCATTTTGTCTATAAAATGTCAGAAAATTGTGAAAAATGCTCATCACAATTCCCCCAAAGGGATGTCATTAAATTGCTTGTCTTGTCTGACCAGCACTCCAAATTTTAAGATATCCAGTTTATTATCACATAAGACAATAAAATCAATTGAGCAGCTGGAACTAAGGAATATTTGGTCATTTTACTTGATAAATGGCTCAAACGATCAATCGTCAAAATGGTTACTTATTATTTTTTGTGTCAACTGTTTTTGTTTCAGCTCAAGAGCCAAATGTCATGTTTATGTAATATGGCAACACCAGTAGAAAGTGTTCGTATCCTGTTTTTGTGTTCAATGAAGTATCAATGAAGTATGAGCCCCAGTTAGTCTATAAAATATAAGAGTACATTGTTGCTGAAGTTTTTCAAATACTGCAGATTCAGAATCAGTGTTTTCATGATGACTTAGATCCAGAAGTATGGCACAACTTCACCACGTACTGTTACACACATACTATATTTATTCTAAGTCATTGTTTTAGACAAAACAGAATATATATTCTGTCAAATTAATGGTATTGCAAAGTGAAAGAAACAAGAGAAAGATTGACAAAGAAAGACGGAAAACCTATTACTGTTCACCTTCACGGTTTGCGCCGAACCTCCTGTGTTCTTGTGAATTAACTTTCAAGGGCACAGAGTTTCAGCAAATATTTCATTTCCCAAGATGGCCATCACTCAAGCTATCACTTGAACAACTCAAATTCGTCTTTTGTGAGGGAAAAAGGGAAAAAGATAGAGGTTATATAGAAAGTGGAAGATGACTGAGATTACTTTGTGCTTTTTTTTCATGTGTCAATATCTGGAGACAGAAAGTAAGAAAAGTGAAGATTGGAAGTCGTCAGATTGCTCTGTTATCACAGGAAAGTACATCTTAAAACACATCTCTATATGATATTGAAAAAAAAATGTATTCTAATTATCATTTATTGAAAATGCACCTTTTCATATAATTTCAAAGGATTAAATTATTCTATTTAGGATTAATGGGACCTATTTCTTGGGAAAAAAAAGAAAACTGCCACTGACACTGTGTTAAATGTTATTTTTGCTTACTTCAAATGTATCTATTTTTAATTGATTGGGTCTTTCTTGGCTTGTTTGTCCATTAATCATTTGATGATGTGAGGAACATGGCAGTTACCCAGCAGCGATGTAAATTGGGTTTCAAAGCCATGGTTTATTTTTAAAATCAGAGAGCTAGCGGTTCTTATTCAGGTTGATTATGTCTACATACAAAGGCTCGGTAAAAAAAGTATTAAAGAACAAACGGCAGCATGTGGAATCAATGTATTCCGTTTCCTTTACACATGTTGGATTCTTTGTTCAGAAAGAAACCATTATGATAGGCCTCATCATGGCACTTTGAAAAGTAATGGTCTGTTTCCATAGAGCATATCAGCACTCTGATAGCACAGTGCCAGCATTTTCTCGGTTGAATTAGGAATGTTGACAACAAACACGAGTAAAACAAAAAGCTGGCATGGTCTGAATTTAAAAATGGGTTCAGTAGGCATTTGAACATTTATCACACCTCTGTGTAAATTGCTGTTTTTTTTCCCACAGTTTTTTGAACATCATCATATTCTTTATTTATACTTTTGGGGAGGAGAACACAAAAGGAGTGTTTTTTTTTTAAAGTGCATGTGTCCATGAGGTGGGGGTTGGCGTTGAGGACAAGGCTCCAGAGGTCAGCCTCTTACTGCTGCTGCTTTCACCGTGTTGAAACAAGAGGCAGAAGGTCAGATTACCCCCACCAGGATATGAAAAGAGAAAACAGTGCATTAGCCAGCCTTTGTTCCGCCAAGATACATGGGCTTTTCCCACTGGTGCTGCTGGTTCATTGTCCCTAGGGTCTCAACGGGTCACAGGCTTTTGGGGTAAAAAGGACAGCGAGTTGTCATACTGCTTTCCAAAGGTCTATGTCTACGTCTGTCATGCCCCTAAGCCATCAATGGGAAACAACTGTTGCTCTGCTATCGCAATACGAGGATATTAAAGCTATTTATCTAGACGCCCTGCCTCTGCCCAGACAGCTTGGAGGGGCTGATGCATGCTTAATACACTAATCACACTCTCTCCCTAGGACCCCTACTTGCTGCCCTAATCTCTTTCCCTCTCAGTTTCTCACTTTCTCATAACTTTGATAACCCATGCCATGCAAACAGAAATTGACAAGTAGTACACTCACAAAACTACTGACATCTCCTGCACAAATACATAACTGTGCGCTTGCACGGTTTTCTGCTGTCTCATACACAGAAACTCAGAACAGGCTGGCAGAGGTTTGCCATCAGGGGGCTTGTTTATTTTTCAAATGGCGGACAGCTTCCTATGCGGGCTATTTTGGTGTCCGAAGACATGGTCCCATCTTACACCTCCTTCTGCATGTCCATCTGGTGTCTACATATCAAATTATGTGGGCTAACTGTGTGTGCATGTGGTTGGTGGTGCTGTGCATTTCTAACAGGACTGCTGATGTAACAGACATGATACTATTATCCAGGCCTGGATATTTTCAGTAGTAGCTGTAACTTGTTTTTGCTCGTTTGTGTTGCGTAGAGGGCTGCCTTTAACAATTATTTTCATTATTGATAAGTCTGCCAATGAATCATTTGGTCTGTAAAATGTCAGAAAACTGAAAACTGCCCATCACAATTTCCTAAAGCCCAAAGCAACATCCTCAAATCACTTGTTTTGTCTGACCAACAGTCCTAAATCTAAAGATATTTAGTTTACAGAGAAAAACAGAAAATCCTTACAATTGATGAGCTGGAACTGATAATATGTGTCATGTTTGCTTGAAAAAATGACTCAAATGATTAATTGGTTATCAAAATTGTTGCAGATTAATTTTCTGGTGATCGACTTATTAATTGACAAGTGATTTCGGCTTTAGTTTTTTTATACATCAGCAATTAGGTAATAGCCTTTTAATTGTAATCAGCAATATTAATGCCTGACTTCTGTGTCAAGAGGCATGCACATTGATTCTGACGCAATCAAAACAAAGAACTGTAATCGTATAAACACAACCGGTAATCCTACACAGCTACTACAATTTCCTGACTTTACCCACCACAACTACCTAAATGCATGTTGACACACAAACACTCCCGAGTGATAGTAATGGCATGGGAGAAAGCCGTATACTTAAACATCTCTCAATTATGCTTGATTGTACTGATGCTCAGTATGAAGCAAACAGCAGGTTGGCGGATCAGTTGCCTTGGCAATTTTCATTTGAATCCGTTCGTAGCGGCTGTTATGAATCGATAGCTTTTAATGACTGATGGGAGGGACTGTGTCTTCTTGGTTATTAGTGTCAGTAATCTTTTTTCCTCCCTCCAGAAAAAAAAAAGACAGTTTGATGGTTGGTTGCCGCTAACCAATTCTTGCAGTATAACACTATTAGAACTCATTTTCCAGCCATTTTAACACTTTAAAGTTTGTGAAGTTCAATATCAGTACTAAATAATAGCAAGTCAACCCTGCTATAACCTTTCATTTGCTCACTCTTCAGTTTTATCAGTTTTACTCATTTCTATAAATCCCCACTGACAGCTATGTTCATTATAAATGACAAGACACCTACAAAACCAATTCCAATGAAATGCCTGCTTTTGTCTATTATAGTTCCAAACTTTTATGCAACTGATAAAAAATGAAATCTGTGTGTTCTCTCTCCTATACACAAGCCATAGCAATCATCTACTTCCATGCATATTTCTTGTTGCTTCTCTGGAAAGCGCCTGTGATTTCTGACATCAAAATGAATGACACTCATTTGTAATGTCTGCAATGACAGTTTGAAGGAAATTGCATTGTGCTAAAAAGCCACTCAAACCCTTGATCATGGAAATTCACCTCCGATGTTATTTACAAAACCTGTGTTTGCTTTTATATGGAGTGCAACCACATACATGCCTTACATGTTTGCATTATTTCCAGTATTTCCATTGTGACTCGTGAGGAGAAACAGAATAAGTTGTATTGCTGTTGTTCCATTGCTTGACCCGAATGCTAGAACAGTAGCTGGGAGTTAAATTTGTGCTAAATATACACATGCACAACTTAGGTTGTTACTTGTGAGGATTTCACAGTCATGAAACATTACTGTTGCAACCAGTACTATTACCACTACTACTGCTAACACAGATGAACAGCTCTTTTGCAGTATCAGTTAAATTTTACTTTTCACACTCCAGATGATGTTTGCCATGATGAAGAGATTCTACAGGTTTAAATATTAGTGGGGCACAGAGATACTAGAGAAGAACAACTTAGTCAAACTGTGTGGTTAAACATTATTTCACTGTGCATTGTTGCCACTCGTGATTATATTTTGTCAAAGGATGCACGTCAAGTTGTGGTGCTGAAGTTCAAAATTTAGGACATCCTTGACCACATGTCAGGGATGTTTCTCTCGTGTTTCTCTGTCAGTCACTGAAAAAAGTGCGTGTTGGGGTAACATACAGGAACCATTTATACTATTGCTTCTTGGATCGGCTGTATTGTACTTGCACGTTTCAGTGCATGCCTCAGAAGCGAATAGGCAAGCCTGTATTGCCTGTTAACTGTTGTGACCTGTACTGCTGGTATGTGTTTGGCAGACTGGATGTGCAGTGTACCGTTTTATTGACAACATTCCTGCCTGCTAAAGTGAGTTTACCTGGATTTTTGGTACATAACAACCTACAGCTAGACACTGCAGTTCTCCCTACATGGCTCCACTTTTCACTTTTTAACCTCTCTTCTTGGCTTTTTTGAATTTGTCACACAAACGGGCAATTATGTAAGTCCTAAGTAACAAATGGATAAATGTGTATTCATATATATATATCTATCTATCTATATATATCTATCTATATATATATATATATATATATATATATATATATATATATATATACATATTTGTGCCTTTTACAACAAAACAAAAGCAGGGCTGCTGTGGTAACACAACCCCACCAATCCCCTCTGTCATATACTCATTTTTTAATATTCATTATCAAGTTATTATCATTATATTTTTCATGTTAATATGGTCAGAATTTCTTCCAAGCATGTTAAACAATAATATCACAGTCAGTCATTTGATGATGCACAGAGACAGTTTAGTATACTGTCTAATCTTGATTACATGTATCACAAACAAATTAGAGACTTGAGAACATTTGCTGCCATTTTCAGTTCTGTATGATGTGTTCTTGCTGCAAAAACAGCTTTTAATTGTCTATCAGCATCATTTCCATTTAGTCACAGAGAGCAAAAGTGACAACAGATCAAGGCGATAATACAGTAGGTCTAGGTGCAGAAAGGTAGTCAATTTGCATCAAGCAGTGATATGTTGTGAAATCTAAAATCCAAACTATGACAGCATTATGTAGCTCTCTAGTGCCTACCCAAAGAATGACAATACTTCTCTCAGGCCTTGGCTAGAGATGGCTAAGTGTAGATATTTAGTGGTTATGGTGAAGGTTTTGATCTGGGAGGGTGCTAGCAGCTGTAACCATGTACCACAATGGCTGACACTGGCACAATCCAGTGGCTGAATCTCACTCAAAAATATGTAAAGAAGCATTTTTGCAATTATTTTTGAATAACTACATAATATTGAAGGACACCAAAGTCTTTCAGTGAAATCCAGGCCTTGAAAGGCCACATCTGTTGAAATCATCGGACAAAGAAACAGAACATTGATGAATAAGCACTGATAACTGAGTGATTAAGAGACAACATATTTCAATGGGAGGGAACTGAATGTGCTAATGACAGACCCTATACCTCGTTATACTTCTTGAGCGGGGCTCAAGGTTACTTACTGAGGCAGACAGCTATTCATCACAACTATAACATATTTCCACTTGTTCGCACTGTCTCATCACAACTGTTCCACCTCAACAGAAGATTACTTCCTTGCCCTCTGGCTCTGCCCACTTTTCCAAAACGTATGTTCTAAGGTCATGAGAAACTGTCTGAGATTCAGAGTCAGAACCTCCCCTTATGTCCCACTGTTGACTGCTCAGACGCATCACTGTCCAAGAAATTCCCAAACACCTCGAACTGTCCTTGTGAAACTCTCTTACCACAGCCAAAGAGACAGTTTTCTAAAACTGAAAAAGACAGGACAAGACTGTGTACAAATGTCTTTATTAAATGAACAGATCATTCAAATTTGGAGAAATGTATTGTATTCTTCAAAGACACTAATAATTTCTTTATCTATGCATGGCATGCAACAGTAGTACATGCATAGATAAAGAAATGTAAAATCAGAAATATGTGAAAGGAATGTCAGCTACTTTTGTTGCTGTCATTGTTATTGTTACACTGTTGTTAAATTTCCATGTTATTATATCTGTTGATTTGCTGTGTCTGGTTGGCATAATCTGTGTTGGACACATTATTTATTAAAAAAAATATAGAGAAAATACACTCAGTTGCCTCTTTATTAGGTATACCCAGCAAAAACAAATGCAGTCTGACATAAAAGCCCTGCAATAAATCATGTAGGTTATAATGTTCAGTTTTTGTTGAGAGGTGTTGATTCAACTTTATGGTCATTTTGGAGGCGGTAGTTTGTGGTGCTGTTGAATTGTATTGCGTTATACTAAGAGGTGTTTTTGATATTTTGTCCCCCCTGTTTGTATCAATGAGGGCAGGGTGTTATTGTATTATATAAGAAACACCTTTCAGTATAACTTGCTCAAGTAGTAGATGAGTTACAGTGCAGTGACTTCTATTTGTCTGGTGAATTTTAATATAATAGAGGATTTTTTTCTGGAATGAATTCAAGTTTTACTCCTCTGTTATAAAAACATATTTGCATCCCCGTTAGGTGAGCACAAGGTAAATAAATATTTAACGTTGTTAGGTAACATTAGTCATGCAAAACTGTGCTTTTAAGAAATATTATAAAATGTTACAGCTTTAGGCGAAATACTTTAAATTTGTGACATTTATATTATGTACATATCCTCTATCTTTTTTTATTTTATCTTATTTTACTCTGTTTTACTGGAGTACACAATATTATTAATGGTTTTAATTCATCATATCCGGCTGAATTTACTTAAAATATTTAGCTGCTCAGAAGACTCTGTTTTTTTTGGTGTTGCTTTGTAGTGTGGATTTTGGTATTTACTTTGTTCTTGATGAATAAAGATTTATTTAAAAGCATTTCTGATTGGCGGCAGATGATTACATTGCCCACTGAATGTTAAGTTGGTTTGTCTCAGCACTATGGCTGTGATTTTTGAACTATTTATAATTTCTGCATGACATTTTGTCCTGACCTCGTAGCATGTCTACAGAGAAAAAGCATTTTTTTGCTATATGGTTCCACCCAAACTCTATACAGCCAGCTAAACCAAACAAAAACATGGTCCACTTCTACACCGAGGACAGTGCATTATCAATACCTACACATGAGAAGAATTTCAAATAGATATTTCATCTGTTTACCAAGTGAATGAATCTGCAGCTGGATTTGCCACTAGCAATGAATCTCCTCTACAATCCAGGCTTTGCTAAAAGAGCTAATAGGTGACAAAGACCAGAAAGTGCTGTATGCCATTATGGGTAATTGTCCCTCATCAATATTACATTACTTTGTTAGGCAAAGCTTGATACCATCAGTTAAATGCACTGGGCAATGCCTTCAGTTAATGTGGGGCCACAGAAAGAAACCCTAGACCCACACCTAACAACAAAATTTCAATAAACATTTTTTAAATGAAATGATGCAAAATAAATCAAAAAAACTTCAGAGAGATTTTGTTAAATCTGATTTGGAATTTGAAAGGAAGTGGTTTCTTTGAAATGATCTGTATTTATTCCACCCTAATACTGGCACATAGTCATGAACACATGTGGTTCTCTGCCTTTTTATAGAGATGTTTAGTGTTTCCTAGTCACTGAATATCATCATCCAGTTATATAGTATCCCATATAGAACTACACACTAATCCATTCAGTAGCTACCTCAACTAATTAGTATATGACAGATGTGCTTGAGAGGTTTGACTCTTGAGCATGGCATGATTAAAAAGAAAATCTAGACACAATTTTTCTCCCTTGAAAGCTCATTTATTTGTGAAATGAAAAAGATACAGTACATGTATATTCCATTCTGCAACAAAAACCTCATTTAGTTTCTAGTGGACTGCTAATCATACATCTTCTCATCAGATCAATCAGATAGTGTTCTATTCTTTTATTATAAACTAAGTCCATGTGACATTGTGAGAAAATAATGTATTAGTGTGTACTTACTAAGCTTGTCAAAAAGCAACAGAGACATCCATTAAGGAATGGCGTAAACTGTACAATCACACATCACTTGACTTGCAACACAATGCTACAAACCCTCGAGGTTAGCTCCTAAAGGAATGTTTCTGGGGCTTTATGCACCAATAGAGAAGGGTAACAACAGCACGCCATAAGAAATTGATACAACACAAAAGAAACTCTGCCTCCAAGAAATGTTCCCTCTGGCTCTTTATGTTCTTGAAATGGCCCCTTTCACAACACCACCGGGCAAAACATTTCTAGAATTATTTTACTTCACTATTGTTGAAACCATCAGATCTGCGGAGCCAGACCAATTCTTGCAGCTCACCATATGGTATGACATACAGCAGAGTAATTGGATGTAGCTTTACAATACAGACGTGAAGAAGACTCTCCTCTATTCTAAATTATGTTTTCTAGTAAATCACACATTACCTTCTTAACAGCTTCATCTCATCACTTAAGAATAACGAACACAGTATAATCAAACAACATTGATTGTATTTTATTTATTGATGAGAGTAAATCAAAATGTAACACCACCAAGCAATTACAGTGCCAGTCTTAATGAGTGCCTCAATTTACATTGGTTGATTGCCAAAGAGAAAAGCAATGTTTTGCTTGTACTCCTCAATTGATCATTGAAATTAATTCCCCAAATGTGCATAATAAACAAACAATAAACTAAGTTTAGGATAAATTACTAACAAAGCCCATAATGCACTGCTTTCTGCACAAGACGTTGCCCAGTGCATGTAAATTCATAACAAGCAAATCAATGTGTAGAATAAGTAATAAATGACTTTTGAAGACAGACATGCAGTGATTTATTTGTGTTTTAGTTGACACAAGATGATCAAAAAGATATTTGGCCAGTGTTTACATTAGTCAAAGAATGTCATCACTTGTCATTACAGAGAAATTAGCTGTGACTGAATGTGCAATATTATGCATCATCAGCCAATCACATGCTGGATTTTCTGTGCCCCATCTACTGCTTCAACACCATTGACACCACAGCTATCAATCAGTGAACTCAAGTCATCACTGACTGCAGCACAGAAAAGTGATTGCTTGCAGTCTGAACACAGAAATGGTGCAAAACTGAAAACATAGCTGCTTACAGCAGCATTCCTAAATTTGCATCTGCATCACTAGGTTTAATAACTTCTCAGACCTTCTTGGTGACTGTGTGTCTTAAAAGCTTACTGTGACCATTTTTCCAGAGTATCTGCGGAAATGGTAGCGTATACATTTTAATGCATTTTTCTACAATTGACACATCTGTTCTAACCAAAGCAGTTCTCAGCCATTTCTCAGGCGTAGCCCCACCTCCTCCATGAAAAAAGTGGAGCAGGTGTGTTTGGGATCTCCAGTGACCTTGGCCACTGTTCTCAGGTGAGCTGAACATTTTTGCCTCTGATTGAGCTGCAGGGCTGGGGGAGAGGAGAGCAGATAAAAAGAGGGAAAAAAATCAATCTTGCCAGGCGCAATTTAAGTAAGCAATGAAGTATAATAAAGTGCTCCAGTACAGGAAAATAATGACTTAACCTTTGACACTGTGTAGGTCCAGTGCTTCGGTTCCCAACTTCCTGTCATGCTGTTCCCTCCATATTTACTTTTTTTTTTTTTTTTTTTTAACTTATTTATCAGTACACCTTGGAGTACATTTCCATATTCCATATTTATGCCACTTACCAAAGACAACAATAATAGGAAAACAGGAAAAAAAATTTTGTTTGAGAGTTTAACTGTTATTTCTACTGTTTGAGTTAGTTTAACCATTAATGTAGCATAAAGCATTACTATTGTTAGTTATAGGTTGAGAGTGAATCATAACAGTAATTAAACTGTCAAACTATGTTGCCTACCTACAATTTGTTCTGGCAGATTGGATGTACGTAAATGCTCTAACCATGTGACTGAAAACTTAAATGAGTACAGTAATCATATATTTTAGTCTAGTAGTATAATAGATTTTACATAGGCAAGCTGCTTAACCTACTGTTAAAAGTTATCCAAATCTGGGAAGTTAATATGACCCTAAAATCTGAAGAACACCAAGCCTTGTTTTGTGTTAGCCATCACTAGAAATAGTGAGTGTGTACACCTACAATTGTTGGTCAATTGTAAAGTCGGCCAATTACATTCTCATTCAAATCAATATTAACAGCAACAAGATGCACTGATGCCCAGCCATCTCTGCTGTTCTAACATCTTAATCATGAAGGGTGACAATTGGTGAATTTATGGATTTTATCTTTGATTCTGATTTTGCACCATCGCACACTTCTATTGTGCATGCAGAGCTTATAATCCTGCTCCAGACCTGGGCCTGCTATCCTATCTCTGTTATTAGACATTAGATAGTCTATGAATAACAATGTTTTACAAAACAGTTAAGTTATCACTATATCCAGTCAGAAAAGAGCCAAATTAATGAAGGAAAGATCGCCAAACTCATGTATTTGCATTATGTTGTGTGTAGTATATACTCTGTCACTAATAATACTCATTTCCCACAAGTATCTTGTTACTACCTTCAGGAGTAAAAGAGTATATAACACAATGAGATCTTGGTTAGATGAAGAGAGTGCAACTCAATTTCCTCATTTACTCAGCTGATATATTGATTATTCACTAGTGACAAAATATTGAGTGTGGAAAGTCTTTTACAAATGTAGTGTGTACTGTGTAATGAATTACATAATTACCATTGCAATTATTGAGCCAGCAGCTCTTATTTCTTCAAAGTTATCTTGTTACCCTTGATTTCTTGTAATTCCACAGATGCCACTTTGTCTGGGCCTTTCCCCTGAGACAGCAGCCATGAGGGATGGATGAATGAAACTAAAGCTCAGGGAAAAAGACTAGGTCCCTTGTGAACTGATGGAGTCTCTGAGTTTAGGACCCCTGTGACAGTACTGCTGCTCTGTGAGAATGATAATGCTGGAAAACCCTGAATGGAGAGAAAGAAAGGGAGATAGAGAGAGACATACAAATGTTACTTTTACAAGACTATATCCACCCATCTGTTTTCTATCTCCAATCATTGTGTTCAGTATCATGGGGGGCTGGGGGCTAGTACAGCCTTGACAGCTCTCCAGTCTATCACAGGGCAAGCACACTTGAATAGACAAACATAATTTAGAGTTTCCAGTTCATCCAACCTGCAGGTACTGTACTTCATGTTTTCTCACTTTGACAAAACCACCTACCTTTTGTTTTATTTCATGAAATAATTCTCTATACTCAGAGAATCATAACTTGATAACGTGATAATGTGAATGCACAGACACAGTCACGTAGATATATTGATTTTTTTAAAAAATTGATTGCATCATTTTTTGTACGTAGTAATCCATATTTCTTCTCAAACCCAAGTATAAAATATATTTTGTGTATTATACTCTGCAGATACAATAGTGTATATGTACATTTGTGCACATATTGATAACAATGAAATCCTCATTTATTCCAGTAACACACGTACATCAAAATAACACTAATGAAGAATCAGTTATAGAAAAATAATAAGTAACATTAAAGGCCAAGTTGTTTTTGACCATACAAATTACAGGTACACTCACCGACCACTTTATAAGGAACACCTGTGCAATCTAATGCAATCCAATACAACAGCTCTGCCATAAATTCTACTTTTACAAATCTTACACATTTTCAGTTTTTGTAATATTTTGTCCACCTCATTAACATACATGAGGGGAGCAAAATATTACACTATAACACTTTTCAATGTAATACACTCCAGTACACCACCACTATACCCCCACCCATTACAACCTTAATAATACACATAAAGTAGAAATATCACCTTTCTAACAATATCAACAAAAACTGAAAATGTATAATAAGAATTTATGGCAGAGCTGTTGTGTTGGATTGCATTAGATTGCAGAGGTGTTCCTAATAATTGCTCGGTGAGTATATTTGTGTTTCTCAACTGATGATAATGCAGTATACAATAGGCCTGTTTTGCATCAGTGTTACATTACTAAGCATCAGAAAAAATAACTTAGATTTAGTTCTTGTCCAGTGTTCCTGTATCCTTGAATCCCTGAATCCTTGAAAAGATTTCTCAATCAATTTAAGTATTATAGCAGGTTCCAATCCTAAATTTTGTTGTTGTGGGTTCCCTTCTGTTTGCATTTTTATCACAGATTGTGACGTCAACATATAAAGAAGGAACTGAACATTTTGCCTCTCAAATGCGTTCAGTCATCCCTAAAAAAAAAGCAAACACACACACACACAAATAAACCCTCTGTAACTGTAATTTTCAAACTACCATACAAAATATAGCTATTTCCCTGCTCCTAGTATCACACATACGGGTCACATATTGTAAGAATCAGAGGAATCCCCATACCAAAAACCTTAATTAATGTCTCAATCTTAGTTAAATTGGTTTATTTGTAATCGTTGTATTCCTATCCTCAGATGGTCAGATTCCAAGTCAGGAAGCAGGCCATTTCTAATCCTAATGAGGACTCTCCTATTGCTTCAGTGGACTGATAAGGCACTAGTCTGTGACACTCAATTTTCAAGACCTAAACCCTATCAAGGAACTATCAAGTGATAGGATAGCTACAGGACCATTAAGTGAATGTCTAATTAACTTATTATAAGGCATTTCTGAGCTAGCTATCAAATCCCTCCTCTAGGCACCAATGCATCCTTCTGACCTGATTTGATTGCACAGTCACATTAATGAGCTCTGCGATGTCCCACATACAGCCTCACCTCGCTTCCCAGCTGCAGCCAAAAGCAAAGGGGTATTTGGGGTGGGGGGTTGATTGTGTGTGTGAGACAGCAAGAGACCAGAGTTTTAATAGATGTACAATGAGTGCAACCAGCACTTAAACGCCCCTACTGGTATTTAAAGGTTAATTTGTTTGTTGCTGTGATTAAGCAGCCCTTCTATAACTTTGTGTGTCAGTTAGATATTTAGAAAATTCCCAGTAAGTCAGCTTATGCTGTCAAGAGTGTAAGTGTGTGTCTGGTCTTGGTGGGGTTAGTGAAAGGGGGATGTGATGAAAGACAGAGTCTAGGAGTAGGGATATTCCAAACACAAGTCATTTAGAGACACAAGATGTGGCCCCACAGCTTGTGTGTGTGAAATCAAAACCTATTTTCTATCTATTGGTGTCATGTTGTCGGTGTTGGTGGGAGAGAAGAAAAGGAGAATTTATTTTCATGCAAAATGGAAAAATTTGCATAACACACGTGAAACTCATTTGCAAGATTCCCCCCAACTTTGCATTAAAGCAACATGGAAAACAAGCAAACAAAAGAAGTTAGAAGTCAATCATACGCTGAATCAACTGGCAACTGTGTGACATTTTAATGTAGCTTTGGTCAGTTACTTACCATCATATATTGAGACTTTTCTCAGTGTTTTACACCTTTTCGAATGGAGTCTTACCTATTGATTAAGTTGCTTGTTTTACACATCCTTGAGTATAGAGTATGAGACTGGAAGTGAAACCTAAGGTCATCTCCTTAAGTTGAATGTGAAGGATAGTGGAGGGAGATTTTGTTAGGATTATGATCTCTGTGTGCATAAGCCCGGGGTTTAAACTTTCACTTTATCCATCTACTCTTCTCTCTCTGAATCCCTCCACTGGCTGAAGTCAGAGAGGTTCACTGCACTGCCCCCTCCTGTATGGGAACGACTATGAATATAAATAGGTGAGCTCCTCAAGGTATTACAACTCATCCATGCTTGGCAGCTGGTTGAGAATGTCAATACCTGCATAATACAGGAATTGTAATTTCTTCCAGTTTCAAAAGGTTATAATGGCTGTAGTTTTCAGGTACGATTTCAATTATATTGGCGCCATAATATGCCACTATAAGCGTCAAGGATGTGAAAAATCTATATCCTGGCCATCCTACATGAAATACAGTATTTTACATGTTTGAAGAGAAATTACTGCTATGTTACTGTGTTGTACGGACAATATTCTCAATATTGTATCATAGCCTCTATTATGAGATGCAAGATATTTTCACATGATGATACTATATATAGGACTTAAAATACATTTCCTGTCCACATGTGTTATCATGTCTGTTTTTTTTACTGATTTTTCTGTCATTTAAAATTTTATTCAGGGGAAATACTGAATTCTTCTCTGCCTGGGGGCCCACTCTGATAATCAATCAAATGAACAACCTGAAATGAAAAAATCATTCTTGGTTTAAATTGCTGCTCCCTGCATAATGCTGCTGTATGTGAAGTTTGCAAATGCAGTAGGTATTGCTTGCTATTTTAATGGGTCAAAGGCCAAAAGCCACTATTAGATTTGTCCGACTAACAAAAGTAAATTCTGTAAAGGGACCACCAGCATATCTAGCATGAAACGACGAAGCAAATACCAAAACGAACACAAAGAGCGTTATCAGGCAGGAGACAAATCCAGAGACAAATAGGAAAAGACAATGATATGGTTTTAGCAGAGTAGGCCATTAAAATTCCATTTGAATCATAGCGGTCTGCAATAGTGAAAAACCGCAAAGCTGGGTAACACATAGAGCCTGATGCTGGGACTGTGTGACTCAATCCTCCCCTGAATTCAAAAATGTTGCTCCTTCCTGTGATCAGTCAGCCTGGGGCAAAACTGGCGCTGCTGGACTCTGCCTGGGTGAGAGAGACAGAGAGAGCAAGACAGAGTGAGAAAAAAGGAAAGGAGAGAGTGAGAGGAGAGAGATGTTGGTGTTTGTATGTGAGTCGGGCTCTAGGCCATGATACCAAACTTCCTTTGAACCAAGCAGCTGTGGGCTGCAGGACTGATATAATATTTAATGAAATAATTACATATACAGAGAAAAATGCATTGGTTAGGGAGTGTACTTTCATGCTGCAGATCTGGGAAAATGCGGTACTAACAGACATGATTTGGCCAATTGCCCTCATATCTGTCTTCTCTCTCTCTCTCGCTCTCTTTCTCTCTCTCTCTGTATAATGCATCTTGCGGCCCCACTCTGATGTTAAAACTTGTGCATAAATCCAGATTTTTAAGTGCTGGTAATATATCCCTGCAATAATTTTATTTATTTATGAAGGTAAAGTCTCATTGTCAGCAGCATTACGGGCACATTATTAAGTTTTGTGTTTGCGTTGACATTTATATTGTGGAAGACTCCAATATTCAGTTTAAAAGTTGGTACCATATCATGTCTTAAATTAACATGATAAAATCGCATCATGCTTTTTTGAGGAATTAAATTATTTATCTCATTTTCTGTTGATTTTTTTTCTGTGTGTAAATACATTTTACACAGTAATATTCGGATAAAAGTGTCTGCTATGTATTCATGATTGGGATATAAAGACCTACTATATACTTACTTACTACTTACTCACTCAGCAGTAAATTTAAAAAAAAATGCTCATGTACAAAATATTATTTCATAGTGTTTACGTCATGTAGTATATTTGTTGTAATAGACATAAAGTAGGTATGTAATGTGAAATAGATTCTCTGGGCTGTTACAACTTTCCATGTGATGTATGCCACCGTGTCAACGCTCTCATCATTTCTGCTTACGCCGCATCCCCTGCCAAGCGGTGCATATATCAAATCCTCACAGAAACCCATAGCTCATCTTTCCTTTAGCAAACTACAATACAGTATGCACTGTTACCTGGAATTACACATGAGATTAATCTCTTAAATCAGGAGTGTTGGACGACTTAGAAGCTGCTGATAAATCTTTGCTTGCTTAAAATGTGCTGTTTCTCATAGCTTTCATTTTTTTTGTAGAGAGACTCATATTATCATGTTTCTTCTGATTGGAAATGTATTTACATTACATGATCTTATTCAATCTGAGGTGATCAATTTTAGATGTTCTTACAAGAATAAATCAAACCTCACATTCTTTTTTTTTTTTTGTTTTGCACAAGTGTACCACCTTATCTGAAATGCAGAGATTACCAGTGATTTATACATATAATAGCCATACCCACAACAAGTTTGCTCAATAACAGATAGATGGTGTTGCCTAGCAACTGCTGAGTGCCATAACAGTGACTATTACCTGCTCCTGGAGGCAGACTCCATCTTGTAGGTTTCTCTGTCTTCTAATTGGCCAGGTGGGTAAACACTGATCCCTTGCTCCTCCATCCACCCATTTTCAGCCAGGGTCTTAAGTGACAGATAGTACCGGCATTATGATAACCTTCTGACTGGGGGAATGTGCAGAAATGCACCGCTACTGGTAGTAATGGAATTGACAAGATGAAATATGGAGGACATTTACTCCCTAACTGAGAAACCCATAAATATACCGCCTAAAAGTATGCCGTATTTCAACAATACATCAACGTGCGTTGTCCCTTGTTCCCAATCAATTAGAAATTATTCAGGAGGTAAATTGCATCAAATATGCTTGTGGCACCATGAGTGTAGTGAAGTCAACAGTCTGCAGGGCTAGGTTGGTAATTATAAACAAGTAAACAGAGGAGCTGAGATGGATGCAAAACATAATGTCTGCTTCACACCTTGTCCTACTTTTCAAAGATGGACATGGTGGTTACCCTTGTGCGGTAGAGCAGTAAACCACTTTTTTGACACTTTTGGCAGATGAGAAACTATTACTACTATTATAATTCTCATTAGTTTGTGTATTTTTTTTGTTGTGGGCCTCATTGTCAGCCTCATGTTTTGTTTGTTGACACATGTCAAGTTAACTGTGTGTTACTGTATGTTGCAACAGCACACTCGAATAACTCAAATGACTGATCAAACCAAGGAATCATTATTTTACAAGGGAAACGTCTTATTGATTGTTTAGGCATACAGACTCTGGGGCTGGGACAAGCTGGGACACCGATAGGTTGCAATAGGCTGCTATTCATTGTGAATGGAACCCGGCATTGCAGCCCGATGTTCCCCGCTGAGCTACAGAGGCTGAAAAAGCAACCAGCTACACTACAGAAGAAAGTTGATAAAGACTCAACTTTAACTTTATGCAAAAGTCTTCTGACACAATGTGAGCGACAACCAGGCGAGAGGCCATTGCTGGATTTCACTGTCATGGCAATGGAGGCATAGAGTTGTTTACTGCTCTACTCCAAAAGAGCTTCAAACAAAAATGGAGGAAACACTGAATGTTGCGATCTCTGGCTTCCCAGTTCTCTATGACGTGTCTATGAGCTACTGGGACTTTAAAAAAAAGAACAATGTGTGGAAATAAACCGGCGACATTGTTGGTTCATTAGTGAGGTGGCTACGTCAGAAAACAACTGTCCACTTGGAGTTGAGTATGCCAATTATGCACTCAACTAGGCCTGAACGATTTGGAAAAAATATCAAATTGCGATCATTTTGACTGTATTGCAATTGCGATATGATTTGCGATATTAGAAGGAATGATAATTTTGACGTCATTATTCTGTCACAGGGTGATGTGTGTGTGTGTGTGTGTGTGTGTGTGTGTGTATGTGTGTGCGTGCATGTGTGGTTCGTGGGTCTGCTTCTCTCTCCCGTTGGCTGTGAGAATGTGCCTACTGATTAGCTGCATGGATTTAATAAGTAACACCTGTCCACTCGGGAAAGCAGAGAGGTGATTGGCGCACTGTCTGAGAGGTGTGAGTTCTTTCCTGGGGTTAGTTTTCTTCTTATAGAGGTGTGCAGGGCTGTAGGGCATGCAGCGAAGACAGCACAGAGAGAGCCGGTGAGCATCGTCGAGAGAGAGAGGGAGACCAGTGTAACTGAGCCAAACAACCCCCGGTGACCGGAGTACGACGGCAGAGCACTGCAGGGGCACACACAACCGAGAGAGACCAGTGTGACTGAGCAATGACCCCTAGTAACGGAGGCTTGGCAGCAGAGCAGTCATGGGGGTGCGCCCGACGGAGAGGGAGATGAGAGAGGAAGCACTGTGGGATCCGTGGAGGGATGAAGCACGCCTCACTTCTCCTCCCAGCTAAATACCTCTCCTTAATTTTACGTGATTCCAGAAGTTATTGTGCTAGTCTTCTTTAATACAGCCCCAAGAGAATATACACAGCCGCTTAAATTCACCATATGCTAGTGTCAAATAGTTGTTTGTTTTGCTTTGTTAGTTTGGCTTTGCTGTGGCAACGGGATTCATTTATTTCCAAATTTGGAGTGTTTATTTGATTTAAATTATAAATTACTTGACCCACTGCATTTTGAGGGAAATATCCCGGCTGTGCCCTTAGGCTTTTTATTTAATGCATATAGGAGGGGCATTAGGAGCCAACTTTAAAGACTGCGGCTATTCTGCCCTTCTGGCCTCTCTGCACATTGGCTCTTTGCTACCCCTAACTCCTTGACAGGGCCCGGCCCGGCCTGATCACACAGGAGGAGGACCTGGACCTTCCTTGGACCTGGACCTGGACTCACATCTTGATGTGCTGGTTGACAGTGATTTTAAAGAGACTCTAGGCCTGGACTATTTTAATCATTTTTTTTTAATCATTGTTTTTAATAAAGTGTATTTTTTCAAAGACTCAAACCTGTGTGCTGTTTTGACAGGTTGCTCCCCAGTAGGACAGGAAAAACAATAGAGGTTTCACCCTGTTACAATTCTCTTTTTCATTGAAAACATATTAAAATGATTATGGTGATTTTTGCAAGGATCTGTACCAAACAAAAAATGTTTTTATAAGTCTGTATAATGTGATGTGTAGGCCATGACATCTCTGCAGCACAACAGAATTTAATTTAAATGGTATTTTAACACATTTCGCCTTTAGCAAATATTGCACCTACTGCGATTTGAAAATTGCGGACGGCCATATTGCGATTTCGATAAAATTTTGATTAATTGTTGAGCCCTACGCACAACACCACCAACCCAAAGAACTACAGATTAATGAGAAACCAGAGACTGCCTACTACTTTGTATCTGTACATGTGAATGCACTGTTACACATTCACAGTTGTGATGAGATGCTGTTTTGATGTCTCTTGTGGCCGCCATGAAAATGTGTGTCACCTCACTACTTATCAATACTCACATCACTGCCTAATTAGCCATAATTAAGTTTGGAACAAGCTACAAATAGGAGGGCAAAATAGAACACTTAATTGTCTTTCTCTTCAAGCTGTTTTCAGCCCTAGAAGGAGAATGCGATGCTAATTAGCTAGGTCTTAAAATAGCTTGCATTTGAATTACCTTTTTATCAACAGATTCTAGAAAACAATTTGCTCTTAGCTGCCAAACAAAAGAGGTTTACTGACTATGATGTATGTTACAGTATGTTGTACCGGTAAATGGTCATGTAGTGAACATACAGTAAACCCTAGCTATATTCCCGCACTCTGTCCTTAAATGGAACCTTGATTTAATCAATAATTTAAATTACTTGTGTAAAAAGTAGTAGATCCTTACAGCGAGATGTTGAACTACTTATTGGTAGAAAGTATCATCCCTAGTTTTTACAGGTTTTGCCGAAGTGCATATTAGTATATACTAAGGAACACCTGTGCAATCTAATGCAATCCAATACAACAGCTCTGCCATAAATTCTACTTTTATGAAGGTTATACATTTTCAGTTTTTGTTGACATTGTCAGAAAGGTGATAATTCTACTTGATGTTTATTGGTGAGGTCATAGTGTGTGGTGGTGGTGTACTGGAGTGCAATATATTGAATGGTGTCCACTCCATTAACATATATGAGGGAAGCAAAATAGTAGGAACACCGTTCTATATAATGCACTCCAGTACACCACCACCACACACTACAACCTCAATAATAAACAAAAAGTAGAATTATCACCTTTTTGACAATGTCAACAAAAACTGAACATGTATAAGCTTCGTAAAAGTAGAATTTATGGCAGAGCTGTTGTGTTGGATTGCATTAGACTGCACAGGTGTACCTAATGAAGTGGCCGGTGAGTGTAGATTAGACTGCATTGATAATTGGCATCTAACAAGCATGTTCTCCTTCAAAAAGATTACATTATCGTGAATGCAAATTACTAGGCTAATTTTCCCGCCATATACCTGTTTGTGTGAAACTACACATTTCTCTCGTTTGTGTGTGTGCAGATTTGTATGTGCATACATAAGTAGGCATGTGTCATACTTCTTGCGGTCTCATTTAACAGGGTAGAAAAATGTGCATTATATAGAGTTATCAGGCTGTAAAATATGCTATGATTCACTAAAATTTGTTTGTCGTTTGTCCCATGGCAAATAGATGACATTTACTTCTAATCAGGCCTTCCTTCATATCTACAACACACGCAGTAATTGCCTTGGTTGGCCTTTGAGGCTGTCATAACCTTACTGATTCTCACTGAGTGTTACAGTCTCTGTCGACATACATGATTTGTCATGTCTCACCATTTATCATTGGCCCTGTGGCATGCATCAGTGCGAATGAGAAGAACTTAGATATCCATGTGTCACTGTATAGACAAGAAGTAGTTGGTGGCCATCTCAGGAGACTTGGAGGGGAGTAAATTCATTTGCTGTAGTGCAGATGATAACGCAGGTCATCTGTACACACAGACTGGAAGGCAGTCCCTCCAGGAGAGAAGAGCAGAGGAGAGGGAAGGGGGAGAAATGGAGCATGGGAAAAGGGGGGGATGAGAAGGGTGCATCCAAGCCCCTCTCACACTGAGCTGGGTGGCGAGAAGGAGAAAAAAGCCATAGTGGCTGATAAAAGAGCCATTCAGCTGAGGACACCAAGAACCTAATCGCCAAAAACAGCCTTGAGATTGAGCCAGATCCCAGAGGGGTGAAGAATGGGGAGATAGAGGGATTTCTGTAACCCCTTCATTAATAGCTTTTATTTATTTATTTGTCCACATGACATATATCAACAGATATAAGCATCAAATTCAAATCTGAGTGGGAAAATTTTCAATGAAGAATGAAGGGGCAAAAGACTAAGAAAGAAACAGAACTCGAGCAACAAGTCGAATGTATTAGGGATTAGATAACGCCTGTAGACATGATGATGAGGTCATGAGTTGCAACATTGCTGCGATTTCTGTGGTGCAACAAAGTGTTTACATTTTTAATCAAATCCAGATGGAAATGGGATTTTTAGCCTTCAGTGCTGTTAGCCACTCTGAGCAGCTTTAACTCTTCACATTCGACTGCCTCTCAAGCAGTAACCTGAAAAAGGCTTTTCACAGCATTTTTGTAGCTAGCAGGAGATTACCATTGTACTTTAGCCTTCATATATTATTGCTGTTCTTCAGAACAGATCTGTATTGGGAAACATTTACCTTGCTCAACCATAGTTTGTCTTCTGGAAATATTTATCTCTGGTTTTGTATATATGTGATGAAAACTTGAATACAAAGTTAAAGGCTTCAGAAAGACAGTATGAAGGATAAATATTGAGATGTTATATTATGTAGAGGACTATTGGTAGTATATTGGCCAGTAAGACATACAGTATATTAAAGAAAACTACTCAATACTCTATTGGCTATAATTATTATAAAATATTATTCAAGTAAAGGACCAGGACACCAAAACTGTACACAGTTGACTGCTTTTGGGTGCCAGGAGGTGGGGGTTGGGGGGTGGGGTGGTTGAGCAAAAACTTGTTGTGCCGCTGCAAAATTAATATAAGAGAAACACCGCTCTGGTAGCTTCAAATGATATATCATGGTAATATGTTCATGTCCATAGAGTAACACAAGTGTTTTCCGAGTACATATTCATTCACAACTATCTCAGCTTCAGACAAATATTTCTAATGAATCACTGATTACTGATTCAACTGAAGAAACAAAAAAATCATTAAATAACAGTGCAATGCAATGGAAGTCTGCAGGTTTTCATTCCAAACAATGATTATGCCATGTTAAGGTCCTTCTACCTCTCTGCTTGTAGACATTACAAAGAATCAGCAGGATCACCTGGCCCACTCTCTGTAGCTCCAACACTTTATTGGTAGTGTGTTAAATGATTGTAAGAGGCATGAAGTTATACTCGGGGAAAATGTTTTTTTCACAATAGCAATATGGTGCAAACAATAAACAAGGCCCCGGTGTTGGTTGTACTGAAAAGCAGCAGACTATTGACCCCTCGGGGCAGATGATTTTCCAGCTCTATTTTGGGCTGTAATCTCAGAAAAACTCGACTGTTCGTTTCTCTGATTGGGAAAAATATGCAAATTACATGTAAAAAGTGTGTGATATCCATAACGATTGATGTTTAGCAGCATCGGTTTAGGAATCTAAATAAATCAAATGTTTAGTTGTAACCGTCGTTCCATGAGATCAGGCTGGGCTCTCTATCATTGCTTTTCAGGCTCATATTGGGCAAATGGGTATACTGAAAATTTTAATGAACATGCTAAACCAGTGAGGGTTATATGTAATCCCTCCTGATGTCAAATGATTTAGAGTTATTTATCCATTATGTCTACAGAAAATTATGGAAAGACAGAAAAGCTAGTGAAAGGGCTCCCTTGGTTTGTTTTGAACTAGGTTCATAATACATAATAGTTTCTCTATTTCACACACACTTTGCCCTTTAATGAGGTTGTTTGGGCAGAGAGAGTGCGGCCTGATAACTGGCTTTTTTTGTAAAACACTAAGTAAATATACAATACTGCTTTAAAATGATTCATTTTTTTGATGATGGAAGCTATTATGACTATATTAAGATTTACCTTGCAAGGGTTCCATTGGTATAGTTGTGAAGTTTGTGAAGATTGCAAGAAGCTGCACTACAATATGTTGATATACTCCTGAACTTGAGATAGACTCGCCATTTACCACAAAGGTGGTAGGAGATGTGCAACAAGACATTCAAATGAGATAGCACGAGGCATGTTGGTATTTTGAGGAAAATTAGGTCAATGATACTGCGCTTAGAATCAAGGTTTTTACTACCTCAGTCAGTTATACATCATAATGTGATTCCATCAACAAGCACAAATTAAATCTGCACAGCAAATCCAGAAAAAGTGCCAGAAATTGTGAGGAAGCACTTTGACCAGACACTCTCCAAGGCAGACATTTAAGTTTTCATCAAAATCATACATTTAGTATGAATGAAAGAATGCAAGTACAGGAGTATATAATAAGCTTAAAATTAATACTGGTATCTATCATCCACAACTGTTTATAGACTTTATGAAAGCCCTCCACTTCAATTTATTACATCACTAAAGTCATTCAAAGGCAGCAGGACAGTTTTCCACCTGCAGCCTCTAGTTTGAGATATGGCTGATTTAACAAACAGCAGTACTGCCACATAATGACACAAAACATCCATGATGGGTACCTTGATTGCAAAATAATCACGCAAACCTTGTGCTTCTGCACACATTCAGTCAGATATAACTTGGTATTCCTCAGGTTTATAGTAGATAGGCTATCATATGTATGATCCTGGGGAAGCATTTCACAACCAGTTCTCTCTTCACTCTCTCTGACCAGGGGCAACAACTGCATAGGGATGGGAAATGTTACGATTTTATTTTGCACGATATTGGATTTTTTGCCGATATCTGATATGCCGTTATTTGCTAACTCATTGTGGCTGATTGGCGATGCCGATACCGATGTATGCACGTATTTTTTTCCAGCTGGCTGAGGAGACTTATTACGCATACAATCATAGATTGTACTAAGTATGATCAAGAAAGACAATATATGAAGGAAAAACTTAGGAAGACTGGGGTTCAGAAGCTCAGCATTAAAACTTTAATGAACCTGCCAAGTGGGTCGAGCAGTAAAGTTTTCTTTAAGTTTATTAGACAGACAGGATTAATGGGTCGGATTTAATCTCCGGTCCACACTTCGGAGCAGAAGGTGGCAGTAATGCACCTAATATGCCGTTATAAACCAAAAAGAAGAACAATGGGTTTTTTTTTTTGGGGGGGGGGGGTTGTTGTTGTTGTTTTTTTCAGTCCTGTCAGTCGAAGTATTTCCTATCTGTGCAGCCGAACACAGCAGCTCCTCCGCGGACTGTTCCCCCCTGACGGTCCCAGTGCTTCCTCTGCAGGCTTCACTTCCCTCAGCTGAGGGAAGTGCGGAGGAAGCACCGGGACCATCAGGGTGAAACAGTCCGTGGAGGGAAGCACAGCCAGGCAGCTGGGGAGAAGGCAACAAATCGGCCTGT
Organism: Thunnus albacares; assembly: GCF_914725855.1. NCBI lineage: Eukaryota > Metazoa > Chordata > Actinopteri > Scombriformes > Scombridae > Thunnus > Thunnus albacares. Next base: position 22,111,742 of record NC_058115.1, read on the forward strand.
CATATTGGCATAAATGTTCATTTCAGGCCAATGCCAATATTTCATTTTAAAGCTTTTATTGGCCGATATCGATGATGTGCTGATATTATCGTGCATCCGTAATTTTATCGATACCATTGCCATTATTGATTCTGCATTATCGATTCCCTTATCAATTCCCGATGAACTTTCTGTGTGGAAAAGTAGGCCTACACAGCGTTTCAGTGTCGACGCAACTGTTGTATTATCTCCACTGTTTATCAATGACCTTGCATGCTGATGAATATATGAAACATAAGTGGTAGATAAGATAAATGGTCCACAACCAAAAGTTAACTACATAAATTAATGAATTAACTATTTTGAAAGCATTGCACAGTCTCCTGTCTGTATGAGAATAATAAAATGAGCAGGAGCAAGACTGCTCTGCTGTGTTATTAACGTCATGTCTCCAGCAGTGGAGAGCGGCTTCTCTGCTGCACCGTTAGCTCCGGGGAAAGCCATCGCTGTCCAAGATGCTGAGTGGGTGCAGGCTTTTTGAGGTGAAACAGGCTAAATATTTTGTATTCTCTTTTCTTTTTCTAACCTCAGAGTTGGTTTAAGTTGTTTAAAGCTGCAGTGTGTGTTGGTCAGCCAGTCTTGTTTGTTACTGCTAATCGCTGCTCTGCTCTGTTAGTCTCTGAGTGATGGCATAGAAAGTTTCTTGGAGAGTCTTGCAAAGGTAATTATTTAGCCATTAAATGAAAAAATGCTTGTGACCACTGCCTTTTTTGAAGATGAATTACAAAATAGCTGAAAATAACTCTAGCATGCGTGCGCTGTAGGCAGTCCGGAGGCTACACTGTCCTAGCAGTTGAGTTCCGCCTTTTTTGTTCCATCAACGTCACATGCTTGGACGTTGATAAGAGGAATTGATAAGCTGAGAGACATACAATTCTGATGGATTGGACAATTTGGAAGCGGTTCTCAACTGGAACCGTTTCATGATTCCCATCCTTACAACTGCATGCACCCTCTTTCTAACTTGTCAGGTAAAAGCAAGTCTTTTAAAAATGCATTTGTAATTGCAATATAATGTGACAGCAGAATTCATTTTGATAGGTCAGTGTCTAGAAACATTATTAATTTAAATCTTCTCTCTGGGCTCTCACGTAAACAGGATTTTTAGAAATGCTTGTGCAGTTTAGACAAGTATGTAAATCACAGAAATAAATAGGCTACTCGTCTTCACCAGCTCCACCCTCAGGACAAACTTATAGCCACACTACTGGTAATGCTCTGAGAAAAGCAAAATTATCAGCATGTTGTTCATTGTGTCCAATTCACTTGTAAAGTGAGGCACAATGAATAATTGGAGCCTGCCCACTACTGTGGCTTTAGGCATTTTGTCATGTTGATCAAAAGAATACGACCACCTCCTGTTGGCATCCTCCATTCTTCATTCTGCTTTCTGCACATTCACATGGCCTTCACTCTGCAATTAGTGTTTTTAACTTGTTGGAACAGAAGCATGAATTGTCTCAGGTCTCTGTCTCTCTGGGCTGTGAATGATTTATTTGCCTCACAAATGCCTGAACTATGACAACTTGTCAATTAAAGTCAGGATCATGGCTGCTGACACATGACACTTTTCATTTCATTCACTGCCATGCTGGGGCACCTATTCATATTTAATGACAGTCATCCATGGGAACCTTGAAATATTTTTTAATTGTACTGTGCTGCTACATAGCATGCCATTTTGCCCTGTTTATACAGATGTCCTTTTTGAAGCCTCAGTTTGACTGGCCCTTAGGGCTTATACCCACATTTGTCCCTTGGATCAAACTTGATCTGTATTTTATTACAGCTGACTCTTTGAAGGTCTTTATACTTACATGGAGTGAAGCAACACCAACCACTTGTTCCACCCTGTCACTGTCCTCTTCCAGTGATATCAGAGCTAAGCATATGTTTGCTCCTACAACAAGCACATAAGGGGATAATAAATGCATATTAGACCTGAGTCTTTTATGTAATGCACAATATGAGATGCAGGCCTCTAATGTGATTGTATATCATCAAAGCAGAAGGTTTACACTTGTATTTTTTTCAGGGCATATAATTGTTCATCAGTGCAGATGAAATGCAACCACAACCCTGAGAATTAGTTTTCTTTCAGGCTAAAACATATTGACAGAACTTGCAAATCAAGATGCATTATTTTACCTGTCCATTCAGTCTACTCTTTGCACAGAACTGTAAAAATTGAGACTGACCCAATTCGCCACCAGTTTACACAGTGACAGAGTTCATTGTCAAGGGTAAACTCTGTCAACTGCACCTACATTGAATTATGCAGGAAGTAGGCAGGGGATCATTATGTGACATCTGCAGTGCCACCAAGTGCTGGCAAAATTATAGCCTGGAGTACTGTGTGATTGGCACTTAATGAGCAAATGTGAGTGACAATGAGCTTTAGCCTGGGGGCAACAACAGCATGGGGCGGTGGTAGGTCATGAATCTGGAATAATGAAACAGTAAACGGTCTCCATCACTGGTATTGATTTTCCGTAGTCGTGGCCTATGTTTTATGTCCATGATCATCCACCAACATTGTAGCCACTCACACATAAAGCAAGCTGCACTTATTGGCACTATACGTGTAGTAAAAGAAAAAAGGCACACTAGGATGAATGACATATTCTTTTCTTGATGGACCATTTTACACCATATTTCTTTCTATGATTGAACAGACATTATTAGACTGTTCTTATTTAATATGTAGCTCTATTATGTAGGAGCTAAGGCTTCACAAATCCCTCATTGAGGCCTTCTGTCATCACTTTTAAATAGAAAGAAAAGGTATTTGTTTGCAGAAATAATGTCTTAGTTGAGGACTTGCACTTGACTCCTGCTCTGTTGTCCTCTGAAATCTTTCATTAGCATGCTGCTGCCGGAGCGCTTCATAAATGTAGCTGGTAATTCACAGGAAGCTCCCCCACCCGCTGAGGCCTTCCCCTCCCTGTCCTCAGCCATTATGCAATTCCTCATGGTTGTGTGACTCTTCTCCACACCCACCTGTCTGCCAGTCTACCTCCTCTCCTATCTGCCACTCACATTTTTCATATACAGCCGCCTCCTCTCCCTACAGCCACTCTTACTTTTCAATTTCCATTTGGTTTCAGCCTCTTAGTACAAGGATGGATGTTTACAGTAACAGACCTGCCAGATTTAGATTTTTATGTTTCATCATCAAATTAGCTGTGTGCCACATCTGAATGATCTATTTTTTCACTAAGTGATGTTAACAGGGTGATATGATATTCTCACTAATACATTAAGGTTATACATGCATCATTACTAAGCTTGGAATAACTATAAATGCAGCTGCCTGCTGCCTAGAGATATACGCTTACCTCTTAAATGTGTTTGACTCATCAACGTGAAAAACATCCCAGTATGAGGCAACAGATGTGATGCAGCTAGGTCACATTTTTAAAAATCATTGATTTAATTTGTGTTTTTTGTGATTTTCTGTTATTTTTATACTGTGATAATGTCAGATATTTATGTTAAACATGGTCAAAGTTCCAAAACTTAAGGTGTACATATGTAAAATTCTCTCTGCAAGTCAAAAGCCCAGGCTTCAGCCTGCTTTGAACGCTTCGTTCGCAGTGTTACCTCTACTTCCTCCTTGTGATGACATCAGATTGTTTGTACATGGCCACAACGGCCATCCATTGGTAGCCTTTGTTGCTAAGGTTGTTTATGTTGTCCACTCCCATATTTCTGATTGGATTTTTGCACAAACATATAGGCCTACGAAGCCATTTGAGAAGTTTCCATTTCATGTGAAGAATGAGAAAAAGAAGTGAAATCCTACAACTACTGTCTGTTTACATAGCCTCTAGTGCGGTTGAGGGGGAGCCTCTGGGAGCTAACCCATCGAAACAGAGTGGGCTCGTGGGGGGGGGGCGGGGCTTAAAGAGACAGGAGCTAAAATACATGGCACAGCACCTACAAACCTTATGAGTTTAGTGATTTTGCACTTATGATGTCACTTCATACAGGAAAATTGTACGACATATACGCAAGTTGGACACACTGGAAATTGAGTCTTGCTCAATATCATTTTAACAGGTTGGTTGAATTACATAAAAGATCTCTAATGTTATGTTTTGCACCATGTTTCAGTACAGCATCTCTCTCCCAGTCAGTCAGCCCCCCCGACTTTTGGACTACCAACAGGAAAAACAAAAGGGGTAATCTATGTTCTGCTATTGCTCTGGAGCTTGTTTTCTGCTCCTTTGTTGAGGAAATAATGTTTTAGCTTTGTGTGTGCTTGGGAGTGGGCGACTTGTCATTGCGGGGGTGTTTTGTTGTGAAATGTATAGTGGTTGACGGAGACAGCTAGCTGTTTCATTAGCTGGAGAGCCAATATCTGCAGGGTGTTTCTAGTCGGATAGCACTGTTTTTGTTGTGTTGTTGTGTCGTTATGCCGATTGCTTGTTGGCGGTAGCGGGAGAGAGGCAAGGCACTCGGGAGCACGCAAAACTTCAGTTGGATTTTCACAGAAAATCCTGCCCGGGTCCTTCACATAGAAATCAGTTTCCAGGCTGTTAGAGACCACCGAAAAAGTCAGGGAAAGTCTAATTTTTTACATTACTACCCGTTCACTCATCAGCAATAAAATACAATTAATACATGTAAGTTGCTTCACAATTCTACATATGGAACCTTTTAATACTTTACAAATCAGAGTGTTAGTTCTATGAAAAAAAGGCAAAACGACGGTGGGGGTGGTGGGCAAGTAATGTAATCAGTGTATGCCTGAACACCAGTAACACTTACTACTTTTGGAGCTTTTGGAGCCACCCTCAAGTGGCCATTTGAGGAACTGCAGGTTTTGGCACTTCCACATCGGCTTCATTTTTCAGCCTCGAAGGTTGTCGCTTGGTTGAGACATGCTATTGTTAGCCTTTGCATCCAAAAGAAAAACACCACTGATCTTCTGCACTGTTCAGCAGGCCAGATGACTAACTTTTAAAGTCTGCCTGAAAAGAACTTTATTCATTTTACTAAATGTTTTTGCTTTTCTCTATCATTTCTCTGACGAACGTCAAAAAAACTCCGCACAGCTAATTTATTAGGTACATCATTCATAAATTCATAACCTTGTAATTTTTGAAAGATGTTATTCAACTGAAAGCTACATCACCTTTTTTGAGATGTCAAATCAACATTCTTTTATAAAGGTGCACTCTAATATTCCTCTCTGTGTGGAGCTTCAGTGTTTCTCCGAGAGCTGAGGGTAGTTCATAGTTAAGAGATTTAATTCTCACCATAAGCAAAGGTGATTGTAATGTTTCAAATAATCTTCAATAATTTCAGTTCAGTTCAGATAATATGGATATATGTAATTTCCCCCTCCCTCCCCAGATATTGGCCTATTTTTTAGGCGGACATATTGCATTATTGGCCCAAATGCCTGTTAAGTTGATACACCAGGTAGATAGTATTTGTACATTTTATTTCTGTTGTTGAATTTCATCATCTAGGTTCACCCTCTGCAATGTAACAGCAGAAATTACATAGTTTTGGCAAACTCAGTGGAAAACCCTTGACACTGATGCTCCATCCTGAATCATAGATTGTACTTACAAAGAAAAAAAAAGTTAGGATGTGTTGTCTTTTAGACCTATGATTTTGCATGGGATACAGTAATCTTGATTATCTGCCTCATTTAAATCATCTATCAGAAAGGATGCACTGGTTATTGGTGATTATGAATTAGTTAAAAATGCCTCTCAAACTTAACCTTTCAGTCTCTTCACCAGTGCTGTTTCTCAAGTTTATGAATTCATAAACTGTGGCTTGCTAATTGGAAGATCGGCGGTTTGATCCCCAGCTCCTCCAGGCCACATGTCAAAGTGTCCTTGGGCAAGATACTGAACCCCAAATTGGTCCCGATGGCTGTGCCATCAGTGTTTGGTTGGCACCTTGCATAGCGGTCTCTGCCATCAGCGTATGATTGTGTGTGTGAATGGGTGAATGTGGCATGTAGTGTAAAAGAGCTTTGAGTGGTCAGAAGACTAGAAAGGCACAGTGGATTTTTATTGTTTACAATTCTGTGATATGTTAAAATGTGGTGGTCTCTAACAGGTTTCACTATGTATGGGAAACACTATAATTCCATTCAGTTGATCAGTGCATTACAAGATGAATGTTTTCTCTGATAACCTGCAGTGTGCACCAAAATGAAGAGCATTTCCTGCTCAGATGGAAAATTCCTAGCACTAATGGGTCAGTATTTCTACTACATAGATCCATATGTGGTAAAAACTGCCAATAATGATTAATTATGACTAAATGTCAAATTAATTTACACAGATCAAAAGAAGATTTGATGGCCTTAATAAGATTAGGTTATTAGGTTACATTAAAGTTTTAAACCTTAATATTCTGCTAACTATCCACCAAACAGACAAATGGGACTGAAAACACAACTTTAATGGCGGAGACAATAACCTTGTTGAATACAATTCTGTTTATTATTTGTTTTTTATGCAAATTTGGTCGTGTTATAAAATGAAAACAAAACCAGGAAAATTCTCTTGGAAGTATTTTCTTAACACACGCCCTTAATCCTAGAAGACTGTACCCATGATACAATATTTCTTCACATGACAACAGCAAAATTGATTTAGCATGAATGGGAGTTATAACTTTCAACTCTGAATTTATGAGAATATTCCATTCATCATTACACTCTAAGTGGAAGTATGTTATGTGTCTGGCTTCTCTCATCACTGTGATTTCCTGGAGTTCACTGACAAGTATAATCACTTGTGCACTCAGTGAAGATAAGCATCCAAGAAACAAAATGACTTTCCGTGATTTCACAGTTTTTAATTGGATCCTATGGATAAAACAATTTGTTATCTCAGTTTTGGGGGTGTTTGTGACTCTAGGCGAAGACGGAGTGATCTGATTTGCATGAGAGAAACAGTGTAGCTTTGACACATTTTCCAGTCTTTTGCAAAAGACTGATATTTCCATACCTTCATCCATACATACTAAAGATAAGTCTATTAAAAAAAAAACTAGTCCAAATGCATTTTTTCCTCATGTTTAGTTTTTATCAACCAAGTAAATAAAGTATGCAAGGCAACCTACAGTATATCTTGGTTATTATCATTGCTATAAATATGCTGGTAAAATATGGAGGGAAACTAATCAGAAAAATACAACATGGAATATTTGTGAACTGAGATTTTGTGATCTTAAACTGCTCTGAAATTTAAAATTCAGTAAAAATATATATTTTTCTAAATTCTGTGGAACAATAACAAGTGGAAAAACACTGAGAACCTTTTTGGCTCGGTACGACTTCTGATGTGTTACTGTTTTTAAAACCTTCAGGCAAAAAGCAGCAAATACATTCAGTAGTGCAGAAAGTTTTTAAAATATCAGGAAAAAGATTGTCAAACAAGAAAATTACAAATTTTGCCTTTCGGGCACAGTTTTCCTCCAAACATGCTCATTACAAACTATTCAACAACTTTAATATTTGACTTGGGAGTGCTTATGGCAGATGTTAAATGTTTATGTGATGACTCAGGGGTATGAGTTGTCACTGCTGAAGGTCTTTCATTCAGTTAATGTGTAAGGAATCTACAGATGGACTTTATCCAAGCTAAAAACAAAAACCCTTTGAAATGGCCTATTGATCTTTTACTCATCTCTCTCTCTCTCTCTCTCTGTGTCTCTCTCTTGGTCTTTCTCTGTGTGTGTGTGTGTATGTGTTGAGCTGGTGTAACTAGATATGACTTACTGTCCTTGGTTAGGCCTAGTGGAGACTCATATACACACACACAAAAAAAAATCTGACACACATGCAAACATGGGCCCATGCACATATATGGGTCCTGGGAGTGGGATCTGAATGCAGTGAGCTGTGAGGATGGGTAATGGAGGACAGTATGTGTCCTGGGATCATGGCGGATGGATCCTCCATTGCGAGGGCGATGAGACCTGAAGGGCGACAGGGAGATGGAGGCATTGAGGGAGAGAGCAGCCGCAGCCCAACGCTCTGTTAGGCGCCTAATGGAGAGACAGCAAGGAAGCAGCAAGCACTATAGGGCCCACTGCTCACAGAGGAACACTGGAGGAACACAAACTTACAGACAGGGAGGTAAAGTCTAGCAGTAGGGGCTGCTGCAAGACTGGGGCATTTCTGATTGAGAAAATCATTTGGTTCTGCAGTATAAGAGTTCTTTGAAGGTGCAACAGGGTAGGTACCTTTGTGCTGTAAGTTTTTTGTCCCATAGCAAAAAACAACTGTTATTTTGTGGGATTGACTGATGTGTTCATCAGAGTCATTGACATCAAGATGTTACTGGCTTTCAAACATCTGATTGCTTTATTTGGATGTATTTGTTAGAAGATGGTAAAGGTAAGGCTCACCTGTAGTGTCATCAACAACAGCTGCTGTAAGTCCTGTTGTTTGAGTTTTGAGAAAAAAAAAGAAGAAAAAAATAATGATTTTAAACCACCCCAAACATTTTAGACCACAGAGAAGGATGTGAACATTTCTAACTATCCACAAAGGAAGAAAGTTTTGTATTTTCAAAGTTTTATCCTGCTATTAAAATTCACTCTAGGGCATAATCTGATCTGTTGATGTATCAGGCTGTGATTCAAAGCAAACTAGCTTTCAGGCTTTAAACCAGTGCTGTGTCTTGCTTCTTATTTTTGTCTGTCAGGTCACAGCTTTTCGTCATGCACCACCTTTTTATTTGGTCCGGCAAACCACTGGCTCGCTGGGAGATCTCTGATTTACAGGCTTTATAGCCTCAGATAATGTTAATGCTAATGTTCATGCATCACTAACAGTGAGTAGTCGTATCTTGTAGTTTGTTTAAACACCCCCACTATCCTTTGATGTCTTTCAAGAGGAACTTCATTTAAGTTAGATACATTCATTTTCATTCATTCATTCATTCATTGACCAATTTTTATTTTTCAATGCAAAATTGTGCAACATTTTTACTAAAATCTTTATCTTCCATGGTGGAAAAAGGACTATACTGTATTCAGACTCCTGGACTGCGTATGTAAAATATTATTTGATCTGAGAGTCTGGGACCAATACAGATGGTGGGACCAATTTTTTCATTTTCTTAAATTTAAGAGGGAAACTGGATTTTCAGATGCAGCACGTAACTCAGTCTACCTTGGACTACTGATATCACACTAAATTGGATAAAAGTCTTCCACTGCAATACAACTTTACAATTATTCTTCCTCAGTGGTGGAGCTATTTTAATGAGCTCCTTTTCCAACATTCTTACCTTGCTTAACAACTAATCTACATAATTTCTGTATTCTGTACATGAAGAAATAAAAACAGCTTCATCTAAACAAGATAATATTGTTTTAAAATTTGTGTGTAAGTTAATTGTGCTTAATTTTTGAAAATCAAAACATGTACACACTCTACATCTTGCAATAAATTCTTTTTTTCTGCTGTCTTAATTTAGGTTGCTCATTCCTCTGAATGCTTATAAAAGGCTTGAGCACCTTTTGATACATTTTAAATCTGTTCCAAAGTTGTGAACATTCATTTTTAAAGACCGCAGCCACACATAGCAAGTTACAGGGAACAACTGAAATGAATAATTGAAATAAAGGTACTATACCCGAATGACAGGATTAGAGCATGTTGGTTACATAAAGGGCTCTGAGTAGGTTGTTCAAGTGTGAGCCGCACAGTAAAGTACCTTTCTGTACATTTCAAACATACCTGGGAGGTGAGGATGAGCACAGATTGCACATTAGGATGGTAATATAACATCAAATCCCCACTTTCTACTGTCTTATGTGCAGCATAGTTAACGTTGCTCTCAGCATGCTACATGTTCAAAGCTGTGATAGTCACTGACACGCCAATTACGGCAACACACTAAAAACAGGCCTGAACAGCCAGTTACATCTCCTTCTGTTTCAAAATGCAGTTGTTATGTAAAATGCATTATGACTACAACTAGGACAACAAACATTGCTTCCCAATTACAGCTACCTTAATCTGTGGGAAGTACACTAAAGAGAGTAAACAGCTCTTTCAAGAGAGGTATGAGAGTCTTGAAGTAAACAGATAAATTCTTCTGTTTCGAAACCCATTTTCTGCAACAAATAGCTCATTACTGACAGAAGTGTATGGTAAGGACTGCTTGATTAATTTCACACCATATCTATTTATATAGTATATTTAAGTAGTCTATGTAGCAGTGAGTACCTTAAATTGATGAAATTGCTTTTTACTGACACTAGACATACACTGTGTGGTATAACTTTTAAAAACTCCTACGTGAAAAGATTATGAACAGACTTTTCGACTTAATTAATCTCAGTTTCTTCCATCATTGGCCTTTCTGTTGCTTTTATGTAGCGAGTACATGTATTTACAAGTGGGACTGGGTTCATTGAAAAGACACAGAGGGGGGAACTAGGTTAGAGAGCCAAACCCCCAGAAGGACTCCACTACACTCCACTCAATAAGAAAAGCCCTAAACGGATTTCTGTGAGGGAACTGCTCAGGGAGAACTGAACAGATTGATGGATACACGTTCTGCATGCTATTGCTGGTGGAACAGCAACACCAAAAGCTTCTCATCGACAATTACAGCAGAGAGAGCAGAGAGGGAGATAAGGCCAGGGGAGACGATGCATTTCAGGAAGATATTAGGTTTGGGCAGGAGAAAAATATATCCACACAGCCTTATTCAGTCTGTTTCCAGCGCAGTGTGTCGAGAATCCTTGGCAGTATTACACAAGTATATGCAATTCAAATCCTCTCATTGTATTTCTGCAGATTCAATAGGTTTCAAGGTCACTTATAGTCACCTGTAATTGATTATTACAAGCAAGAAGCACCAGACTGATAAGCTCCTTTCACCATCTTAACGCTGAGCTTATTTGACAAAGACTGTATTCATCTTCATTGTTGACTGTCGACAAAGAAGGTGTAGCCCATTAATAGTATAAGCCCAAGCAATATGATAACCAACATCTACAATGCAATCTCAAGTCACAGATAATGGAGCACTGATATGACTGTAGAGGCATGTGTGCCTCTAAGACAACAATGCATTACACATCAACAGTTCAGTTCAGCATGGTCAATTCAGCAGTGCGGCTATATGACTCAAATGTACATTTAGCAGGTCAGACATACTGCAGAAACCGGCAAACTTCTTCACTTGTATAAAAGGCAACACAAGGAAAAAGGTTGTCTAACTTCACCGCTACGCTGTTCAATCTAACAGTGTGGGACACAATCACCGAAGGAGAATAAGCTGTAAGACGAACCACCTCACAATTCAAAGGGACATGAGGCTTCAGTGACACATCACAGGTACAATCTAATGCATATGGCCAAAAAATAACATCAGCTTCTGGGGGGCTTTGATAAGAAATCTCTCTCTCCTTTCTCCTTTCCACCACTACTGTCTCGCACGCAGCGGGAAGTGTGTGGCTTGGCACAAGTTTTGAAGTCTCACTTGGACACACGGCAAAGGAAAGGGTTGCAGGTGTTGATTAGACGTCAGCTTCACTTTGGGAGATAAGTTGCTGGGTGAACAGGCCATTCTTGATTTTCAAGGGCACAGGATGCATTTGAGTGACTGCCAAAGGTCCGCCTTCATGCTGCTGTTCACATTGAAACAACCAATAGGAGAATGAGAGTGTAGTTTTCATGTTGGCTCTTTTGAACCCAGGGAACACAGTAAAATTACTCATTGAATCACTTTGTCTAATGCTAATGCATATAGTCTTACGTAAAGGAGGCTAAAATCAGTCATTAAATTAGGTGTTAGCAAATTAAATACCTATCACCAGATTAACCCAGTTTAATCTTGCAGCTCTTTTATCAATGATACTTTAGTACAGTATGACAACAAGGTGCTCTATCACAGCAGAATTTACAATTATTACAATTAAAATCTATAAATTAATTTCAGCTAATAAGAGTCTATTTTTATATTTTTGATATTCATATATTCACCAATGTGTCTCGGGTTATATGGAATATCCAGGAAGTAATGTAATCTTTAGAACAGTAACTTGGCTGCAGGCAGTTGTACCTGGTGAAGACCAGAGAAAATCACTTGAACATGAACCCTCACATTCTACAATGTGCTGTGGGACTTGAGCCCAGTAGCATGTCATTCAGTGTGTTAAAACAATGCAGATACTGATGATGTGGTTGCTAGGCAACACTAACTGCTTGATTATTTACTGAATAAAATGAGGTATGCTTGTGTGTGTGTGTGTGTGTGTGTGTGTGTGTGTGTGTGTGTGTTTGTGTTTGTGTTTGTGTGTGTATGTGTGTATATTTGTATGTATATTTTTGTTACCTCTTGGGGACTTCTTCCGGTATAAACACCGACCTTGTCGGGACCAGTAGTCCTCATGGGGAACAAAGCTCAGTCCTAATGAGGCAAGATGTCATTTCTGAGGTACTGGTTAAGGTTAGGGTAAGGCATGAATTGATTATGTTTAGGATTAGGGTTTGAGTTAGGCTGTCCACAATGAATGGAAGTCAGTGCAATGTCCTAACAAGGACTGTGCAAATGTGTGTGTGTTTGTATGGGGGATAGTCTATTATTCATGGAAATAACTGTTATTTTTTATATTTTGGTAATTTTTTCTCTCTAGAGGAGAGAGGCCATGTGATAGCAGCATTCCCCTGCTTATCAACATGATGCACTGCAGGGCTGACAGAGCTCAAGGCCAGATTGAGAAGTACTTGGGCACTGAATGTGTTTGTGCATGTATCAATCTGTATGGATGAGTGTGAGTGTGTCTGTTGCTGCGTGGGTGTGTGTCCATGTATGCGTAGTTTGTTTTTTGGGCACATACTGTACATAGTTCAGTAAAAAAAAAAAGATCTTGAAACTGCTAAACATCACCTAAATGGTGGAGAAAGTCAATCAATATGACATCATTGAAACCTTGTTTGAAACATCACCTGCTGAATACAGTTTTGTACATTGCACTCAGACTAACAGGAAGGGCCGGGGGCTTGCTGTTTTATATAATGATATTTTTAGCTGTAAATCTGTGTCTTTTGGCAATTACATGTCTTTTGAATGTATAGGTCTAGTTATTAACCCTGTATCTCCTGTCGTACTTCTTCTTATTGTCTATCATCCTCCTAATTTGAGACATGGTCTGGAAGAGATCTGGAAGAATTTGGTGAGCTTTTATCTAAAATCACAATTTTAACAGTAGTATCATATTGGGTGATTTCAATATTCACGTTGATAATAGCAACAACTCGGATACAAAATAATTAATCAGTTTATTAGAAACATTTGGTTTCAAACATGTCACTGTGTCCACCCAAACAAAGGGTCGCACACTTGACCTTGTCTTTTCTAAATGTCTTGATATTGCAATAACAGCTGTTCTAGTTGCAATTTCCAACCATTATTGCATTTTTTTTTGATGTAATATGCTCCTTTGAACATATGAATATTGATAGATTCATTAACAAACATTATAATAATGCAAATACAGCTAATATATATTTATTAATGAATTTTCAAAGTATACAGAAACCAACTTGCCATCACATAATGCCATGGTGGACAATTTCTATAATGTTATGTCTCAGATCATTGATCATGTTGCTCCTGCCAAAACTATAAAGATATGTGGACTGCCAAAAGGAGAAACAGTGTAAGGATGGCAAAAAGAATCTGCAGGAGAGCTGAATGGAAATGGAGAATAAACAAATTACAATTTGATTTCGAGATCTATAAAAATGCACTCTACTGTTAAAAAAAAAAGATATGAAATCTGCCTACATTTCTCAATTGATTAACAATCAGAATAAGAATCAGAGATACGCCTCATTCCTATTCTCTTCAATTGGCAAACTGATTAATCCCTTCAAATCTACCCCTCATGAGTTTCTCTCTACGACCAAATGTGATGAATTTTCTGTTTTTGTTTTTTCAGGAAAAAGTCTCATATTAGAGATAATATGTTAATTTCTTGCAGCAATGCATCTGGCCCCTTGTCACCCTCACACTAATTTACTGCCATGAGCTCAATGTCTACATTCTCACCTGTTAACTCCAGAAATCTGGAGGTAGTAATACAGTGCCTTAAGTCTTGCACCTGTTCTCTTGATTCCATCCATACTAAACTGTTCAAAACTATTTTTCATTGCTTTATAAATGACATAATAAACGTTATTAACAGCTCACTTCAGACTGGCATTTTCCTTGCTTCTCTCACCTCTGTTGAAGGAAGACAACCTAAATCCATCTGTAAATAATGACAGACCAATATCCTTTTTCTACGCAAAATACTTGAAAAAGTTTTATACAAACAACTGGATTAAAATCTTTCAGTCTACAATATATGTGAAACAGGGTTCAGAGCAAATCATAGCACTGAAACAGCTCTCGTAAGAGTAATCAGTGACCTTAAGATCAACGGTGACTCACAGAGAACTTCCATTTTAGTACTGCTTGTTCACAGTGCTGCCTTTAATTCCAAAGCTTCATGATTCAGTCAGTTTAGCAGGTCCTATTCTTAACTGGTTTTCATCTCACTTAAAGGACAGGAGCTTTTATGTTTCAATTGGTTGTTTTAAATCTGCAGAAACAAAAATTTTTCTCTGAGGTTCCACAAGGGTCAGTCCTTGGGCCACTGTTCTTGAATTTATACATGCTCATGTTTGGTATCATCATGAAGAAATATAATGAGCCCTATTTTAACGATCTAAAGCACATGGTCTGAAGTGCATGGCGCAATTGCATTGAGGGTGTGTCCAAATCCACTTTTGCTATTTTAACGGCGGAAGAATGGTTGCTGCACCAGGCGCATGGTTCAAAAGGGGTTGTCCATAGTCTCCTAATTAATCATGGGTGTGTTTTCAGTGTAACATGCAATAAACCAATCACAGTGTCATCTCCCATTCCCTTTAAGAGCCAGGTGCGCTTTCACCTTGGTGGATTGCTATTATGTAGGCGCATTTGCCAAGTAGTAAGAAGGAGTGTTTCTCTGCAGAGGAAACGAATCTGCTTGTGCACAAAGTGAAAGTGCACGATCCATAACGTGCACACTGGCCCCTGCTGCTCCTGGACCCTACTGTGGTCAGCCCCAGACCACCAGTTTAAGATCCTGTTCATTAATTTGTTGCAAATTTATCTTTGTTTGGTTTTTGAAAAGGTTTTTTTTTTTTTAATTACAGCTTTGGTTTCTTTAAAATCGTTTTGTTCAGTCATGGAGTAACAGGTCAAATCAGCAGGGTTTTAATTGCTGAAAGTATGGACACCTGATCACTGTATGCTTAAAAATGTTAAAGAATATTTGTTGAATATTGTTCAAAAATTGAATCATTAATTTTAATCATGTAAATAATTATTATCACAGTTATCAGGACTTGATCAGCTCTCCAAGGTTCTGATCCTGCTGCTGGCAGCAGTTAGAAGCTGTGCAGATTTATTTCCTTCGTTTAATAATTGTTTTCACCTTATTTATTTCCTCATGTGTTCCTCATGTCATCATGTATTGATGAAGCAGGAAAGTTGATCTGTGTCTGATCCATTGTTGTCCGCCTGTTTAAATACCTACATGTATTGCCAAGATTTGGTCAAATAATTAAACAGTTTAATCCGTCATTACTGTGATTAGTTAATTCTGATAAATATTATGACTAAGCATTATGACATGTATTTTTTAAAATATATTAATATACACAATAATAATCTTTCACATTGTAATCCTTTTATTTGTTACCTTTTGCATGTTTGTTTGCTGCTGTGCATCCTATGTGTGCAACAAGCAGAGTGTATGTTGTGCACCCGCCTGTGTAGGTGCACATTACTGTCTTGATAATGTGCCCTTAAAATAACAGTGAAACATTGTGCCATTGACTTAAGACCAGGTTTTTGTTGGTCAATAGCGCAATCGCTCTCTGCTGCCTCAAGATAGCAATGCGCCTGACCACACCTTACTTTTAGACCAACACACCCATGGGCGCTCTGATGGGTGCAAGTGCCATTGCTATTTTAACAACGTGCGCGCTGGACGGGAAAATGAATTGCGTCGGTTTTAAAATAGCAAAGAGACTTGTGCTTAGTGACGCTCTGCGCCGGGCGTAGGATAGGGCCCAATATATCTTACCATGCATATGCCGATGACACACAGTTTTACATTTCACTTTCCTCTGCTTTTCTCAGTCCTGTTAACAAACTAGTAGATTGTATTGACTGACATCCAGCTATGAGACATACAGCTATGCGGTGTCATATTTTCCTGAAGGAGCTGAGACGTACATGAAACAGAAAAGAAGAAAAGAAGCCTTTTGGCTTATGAAGAAATATAATAAAGTTGCAAGAGTGTTTTTTATGATTCGTGATTCACTAATTTTTATTTTATGAATAAATATGAGTAGTTTCCGTTGGCGCTGTCATTCCACAGGTAGTTTTCACGATCTGCTGTATAACAATCATGTATATTAATATTACTACATTAAAGCTGTTTCCACAACAGTCCAACTGTTTACTGTCCAGTCAGATCAGCTGACCATTCGATATAGACATTCAATCAAAGGGGTGTTGCTGTCTGGTGAAAATCTTCCACAGAGGATACACCTGTGGTTCCTCGCTCAAAGCTCCTCCTGGAGCCCCCTCTCTCTTCACGCATTTAAGGGATTGGAAGATCCTTAATGATGGCGGAGGGAGATCGGTTTCCGGGTCATGGCTGGAGGATGGAGGAGAGCGGATGCAAGGAAGCATAAGCTTAATGAAAAGCACCCATTGCTGTTGGCTTCTCCTGGCTGGCAATCAATCCAGAGATCACACATGGTCAGTAGTCTATCTATGTTCTTAACACAATCTTGGAGACCTAACTCTTCAAATAAGTTATTAGCAAGCACGGCTCGAGCAGATCTCCTGTCGTCCTGGGGAGGATGTATCCTTAAAGTGATTTTGGGACAAATTTGGGACAAGAGAAAAAAAAAGGACACCACAATGGGCTTTACATAAAATGACAACACAGTTGCAACACAGTTCATTTATTCAGTTATTGCTTGCTTGCTTGCTTGCTTATTTATTCGTCACAAAGTACCTGGCAATTGAAATACTTGCAGTGGAGCACCTTACATGCAGTATTATTATTAGTCCCCCCCACCCGCACCCCCTGGATATTCATAGTTGGCCCTAAAAGTCAGAGACAGGAAATGTATTTATACTTGGCATCGCTATCTCTGAAATACAGTCAGCAAGTCAGAAACCTTGGCATTATTTGGGATACTGATCTCAATTTTGAAAATCACATTACTAATATCACCAGACCAGCGTTTTATCACTTAAAAAAATATATCAAAACTCAGAGCATTCATATCTCATACTGACTCTGAGAAACTGGTTCATGCATTCATCTGGAGCAGATTACACTACTGTAACGCTCTATTTGCAGGATTACCCAGTCAGTCAGTAGGATGGCT
Organism: Thunnus albacares; assembly: GCF_914725855.1. Classification (NCBI taxonomy): domain Eukaryota; kingdom Metazoa; phylum Chordata; class Actinopteri; order Scombriformes; family Scombridae; genus Thunnus; species Thunnus albacares. Next base: position 22,129,230 of record NC_058115.1, read on the forward strand.
CCAGCTCATTCAAAATGGAGCAGCCAGTCTCTTTACACATACACGAAAATTTGAACATATTACTCTGGCACTGAAATCACTTCATTTGCTCCAGGTACAATACACAATCACCTTCAAAATCCTGCTAATAGTCTATAAAGCACTTAATGATTTGGCTCCTCAGTACATTTATGACTTGCTCACTGATTATAACCCGATCAAGCCTCTCAGGTTATCAGGTAGAGGTCTTCTAGCTGTACCCAGAATTAGATCCAAGTCCGGTGAGGATTTCTTCAGTTACTGTGGCCCTGAAACAAGCTGCCTGCTAACCTGAGGTCCATCACAACTGTGTCCACATTGAAAAGCAAACTCAAAACTTTCCTATTCTCCCAGGCTTATGGTTAATTACTGTGTGTGTGTGTGTGTGTGTGTGTGTGTGTGTGTGTGTGTGTGTGTGTGTGTGTGTACCCATATGGTAGCACTCGTTTCTTGTGCAGTTGGTTATGTGTGCAGCTACGTGATAGGGCTATGTGATTGTATTGATGTTTTGGGGCCAATTGCTGTGTGGTATTTTTAATGTATGTACGGTGTGTGCTTCATTGATTCAGTTTCTGGATTTTACTCATGCTTATATTCTTATATTTATATTGTTTATGTTATCTTTGTTCATATGTTCATGCCTATATTTTTATATTTTGTTTTGCAATGTAAAGCACATTGAGCTTACTTGTAATGAAATGTGCTATATAAATAAAATTGCCATTGCCATTAAAGTTGTTGCTGCAGTTGACCCAAACAAATTGAAAACAGACATTAACTGTTTCTCCTCCTGTACTCCTGGTAAATTAGTGCTGACAGAATCCTCATTGCGTGCCCGTTCCATTTCTGGAGGCAGCAACATTATTAGACATCGCCCATGTCCTAAGTCCCTGCAATTCAACCGGTTTAGGAAAAATGTAGGTCATCATAGAAAACCCCACCTCCAAACCCCCCTCCAACTCAAATCCAACTGACATCTTTGAGGTAAGAGAAGTCTCAGGCTGCACACTAATCCTTCCGGTCATACTGAGTTTCAAATTCAATCTCAGTTTTCTCATTACAGGTTTTGGAGATACTGAGACCCCATATTGGTCAAGAGATAGTTCACTTAATCTGATAAGTTTCTGTAGTAAGGCCTGTAGAAACCAATGATCCTCCATCCATGGGTTAGGGATATTAACAGCACTGAGCAGGTGGTGAAACTCAAGAGGGAAGACAGAAGGCTAAGGCCATACATGGTGAATCCAACCTTATTCGTTATTTATCTGGATAGCCAAGAAACATGCCCCAAATATCTGAGAGGGTCTGTTATGTTTGTGGAGACTGAGAAGGTGAAGAAATTAACAGTATGAGTGTAAGGAAGAGGCCAACTAAAATCATGTTGCATTGATGTACCCTCAAGTGAAAATTTGTGTGAAGCGAAATATAATTTGCTAAAGCCGGCACAGACACTCACACAGCAAACTTAACCTGTGGCTTGTGCCCTGGGGACAGAAAAACTGTTTAGAAATGACAATAATATATAATAATAATATATATAATAATATAATAAAAATATACTCTCAGACAAATGGTATAAACACAAAATATACACATCTACTTATCCAAACACACATACATACACACAATTTTTTTCTCATTATTAAAGTGCTGTCTACTGTTGTCTGTATTTCGTGTCATTCTATTGAAGTCCTGTTCTTTCTATGTACCTTCTCCTGATAATACAGAAGTCATGGATTTTTTTGAGTCCAGTGAGATAGTCTTAAATGTTTAGGGAAAGTCCCAGTAATTGTGCGTGTATGTGACAAGAATCTAATTCCATCTCGTAACAGACTAAAATCCTCCTCACTGGGGTGAGCAGTAAGATCAATACTGTTGACATGGTAGAAAATAGGTCAGGATGTGTTTGAGTCAAAGCAGCACAGGGAATCAACATATCCAGTACACTGCTGTCTTGTGAGACTCCACAGCCGTGCAACGAAATTGGCCTGAAAGTGGTGTGTTTGGACAAAACCCAAGCATAAAACAGTGACTAATAAAATGTTGACAGGCACAAACCTCTACTTGCACAACCCTGGATAATGCAATATGCCAGGCTAGTGTTAGTGATGTTTGGTAACCCACATCCTGTATCCAGTTAATATTTTTCCCAGGCAATTTACCACACACAAACACACACACACATGTAAGAGCTCAGCCACATCTGCGCACATGTAAGAGCTCAGCCACATCTGCGCACATGTAAGAGTTCAGCCACATCTGCACACAAGCACACACACACGTGGATGTACGTGCACACAAACAGTGGTGGGAAAATGACCTTTTGAAAAGTGGACTGCAGCTTTTGTTGCACAACGGTTCAGTGTTAAAAAATCAGCACTTGCTCAATTTCATTTGGTTTTGGACACATAAAAAGTCTCTAAAGTGCTTTCATTTGTTTATATTCTCTAGGACTATCAAGTTGTTGGTTATATGAAAGATTTCTCTTTCCCCCTCTCTGTTCAAGCTGTTCCAGGCTCATCTCCAGCAGGGTTCTGACCCATTTAGGCTTTTTTTATGTAAGGCGAATTTAAGGGGAGGCATGATGCACATCAGTAGGATGTTGAGCCTATGCTGACAGGCCAAATGTCTCCCAAAATAGAATGACAAGTAAAACATCTAGATTTTCAGCTGGAGTTGATTTAAGTTATGTCCCAAGCTGTAAGAAGCAGAAAGTTGTGTATCGCAGTTGGTAATTTGGCACTGTGCTACCGGGTACTAGACCTTGCCATCGACCTGTGTGGGCAGATGTGCTGCTCTGATTTGGCTGTAGGCTCACAGTGGTAATCCAGTCTGCAGGGTGGAGATTGAACATGGAAGCAGATCAGAGATCTCTCTCATGCAGATACTTGGGAAGAACATATAAAATGTGAGAGCACAGTGAAATGATTACAAATTCTGAAAAAAAACCCAAAAAACTGTTTAGATTACACTGGCTCTGGAAAATAGATGTTGATTGCTCAGAGTGGTGATTTAGAGGTTGTGTGTATTTTAAGATTCACAAACACTTAATACATCCTAGAAGTGGTTTATAATAATTATTAATAATTAGCTATTTCTAAAATGTAGAACTGACAGAGGAATAATATGTTAATTCACAGTTTGTTACAATCCAAAACCATTTTTTAATCATTGTCAAAATATCAAGTTTATATTCTATGTAGTAACATAACTCAGTTCAATTAAAATAATTAGTCAATTGCAATTGTTTGTGTTTTAAATAATAATCTATATCACCCTTTAGAAGCAGTCAGCTGGTGACACCATTTATTATAATGACTCTCTTTCCTTCTTTCATGTATCATTAACAAACCTGTTTTCCAAATGATCACACACCTTTCACCACTACTCATCTAATATTATTTAGACGGTAAGTGGATCCTGCATAACACTGCCTTATGAAAGGTACTGTCTTCCCTGTAATTAAAGTCATAAATGTCCAAGTCCTCATACAAGAGGCTTGACCTGTTTGTGATATGCTGAGTGAAGTTAATATCATCAAAGCCGACTTATCTCTAAGAGGATGGCTTGCTGATTAAAGGTGGCTTTTAAGACAATCCTATGCTGACATTCACCTGTATTGGAGGCTAATACTGTGTTTATAAGCTACCTGACTGACAGCTGGTCTTCCTGGGCAGGGTATCCTGCTTAAATACACATACACACACACAAACACGCACGGAGGTCCATGGCTTAGACTCAGACTATGCGCACACATTGAATAGCACTCCATGGCTGCAAGCCTAGCACGCTTAAGTGCACAGCTATGGATTAGCAGTTTGCCCAGCAGTACCCCTTGATTATGCACTTTGGTGACAACCTAAGCACGACTCCATTATAATTGACCTCCTGTTAAATCAAGCAAGCTCACACTTTCCCATAATGGTGCCTGTGAATAAACCTTTAGGTTCTTTACCTGATGCATGGCCAAGTCACATGGCATTTCACTCTTCAATTACCAGACAGAAGCAGACCTCCTGCTCCTCACACTTTATTATCACTACATGCTCTTTGAGTCCCCCAAATGGCAATTATCTCACTATGTTCACAGGTGATTCAGCATGAGTTCCATTAGTCTCTTGGTAGAATGCTGTTACATTAGTTCATGGCCTCTGGTCTCTTGTTAGTTCCCAGGCCAGAATCATGACAAATTGGAGTGGACTCTGAATCAATACTCAAATAAAAAAAGAAACATCATGTAGTTTAAATAAACATTTTACTCAGGGTATAGTTCTACAATAGTGTACAATGCTCATGTGAGATATTAGATACTCAAACTATCAATTTTAATTGCACAATATTTCTTTACCAGCAACTTTGGCAGCCTGGTTTCCATATCCCATAAATTGCTCTCCCTGACATAAGGGACCCGTGTCATTGCTTGGCCCTACAGATTGGGGATTGTCAAACCACTTACTCATATTTTTGAAGAACTGACAAAATCACCATATTTTGCCTGCTTTCAGCAAAATCAATTCACTAGTGATGCCTTTTTGTTGTCCGCTTGTTGAACACTTGATGGTATCATTTATGGGGTTGTCCAATCAGGCATTCAGGCATTTCTTACGTTTCCTGTCCACTGAGGGAAGGCAGGTTTGGTCATCATTATCGATATTTTTTATGTTTGTATCTAAATGTGTTGAGACAATAACAAATGTTTTGTGTAAAATTGTAGGGGGGGGTGTTTGTCATTGATAGTACTATTGCGTTGCTATTGATGCATAGTAGTTGTTGTTCTGCATCAGCCTGTAACAACAGTTGGCTGCTGAACAACACCTTTGTTTATGAAAGAGTTGTCGATTTAATTTACATGATCCTTTTCATGATGTCCATGTTGCGTCTTCTGTGTTTGATTTTCTAACAACATAGCTCATGAATGCAATGCTTTGTGACAACCAACTTTCATGAGGCAGAGGTGTTATGGATTGGTCCGAGGCTGGGTCCAAGTATTTTTGTTGAAGGATGCAGGGATGGTAGTCTGCACTTTCAACTAAGGTAACTTTTGAAAAAATTAACTAACTGTAAACTCAAACAGATCTCATGTCAGTTAATTTTCACACCATGCTAATGAAAAAATAGAGACTAATAACTGACTGGAACGTGGACAAAACATATTAACAATTTACAACTTTACTGCATTTTTCTTTATGGTTTTGGAAAGGCACAATTAATTCTGTTTCATTGCACTATATCTTTAATATCTTCTTAGGCTTCCCAACATAAACAACACTGGACAAAAATTGTATTTGGAAACATCCCTAGTCTCCATAAATCACCACATAATTCCAGTAAGTGGGAGTGATTTCCATTCATGGGAACTGGATCAGGATACAAGATTGGCAACTGCAATATTATGGCTCTAATTTAGTCTAGCGATTCATACAGGACACCTCGAGTCATTACCCATGATGCAATTTTAAATGTCATGTCATGGCATATTATAGATGCAATTAGGTTTATTATTCTCACTTTATGTTCTAAATGTACAGTATGTTATAACAGAATTTTTACCAAAAGCCTTCATTCAGAATCGAAATCACCAGTGAGCAATCAGGTTTCCTTTGTGCGAAGTGATTACAATCACCCAGCTATTCCCCACGTAAAAATCCATGTCAAAAGAATTTAGATCTCTGGCCGTCACAGGAGGGAGGTTCCTGTGGTGTGTGTTGCTCATCTGTGTGATTGATGATAGGGCCTTGCTCTCTGTGGTCTATGACAGGGCCTCAGTGGACTAGTCCCGTAGCAACTACTCAAATGTGACAAGCAGACCAAGCTGGCAGACCCTGGCCAAGGTGAGAGCAGGACAGATGCGAAGCCGCTCTCCAGAGTATCTGCCACAAAGTAGAACCAAACAAACTGCTTAAGGATTCACTTTAGATTCCCCTTCCATCTTGCAGGCATGGTCCGCTTTCCGCTCCTCCAACAGGTCTTTTTCATTTACGTTTTGACACTAGTGTTCTTCACGCTCCCTTGCTGCACTGAGCCCCAGGTCGTCAAGGTTAATCAGTCTGGTTGGTTGTATATGCCAGGATGCATCTGTAATCTCATGGAATTGACCATATATCACACCGAGAATGTTTGGGAAAGCAGGAGCGCAGCCTCTCTCAATAACCCAGACCGGACTTGTAATGCGTTTGGACAGACAGCGCTCTCCTGTGATTTGCTGTCAAACTTTACAACAATGGAGCGGGGTGTGGGGTGGAACTCACGTGAGTCACCTGAGGGGATGGCAATGCTCACACCACCAGTCAAGCAGGCCCAGCTCCTCCTCTTCACGCCTGAACGGCATCCTAAACATGTCTGCGCTGACCTTGTGAGCAGCCATTAAACACCTGGAGGAATTCTCCCCATCTAATTACATTTACTACTGCCAGCCCTTCAGTGGAAACAGAGACTGTTCCCCATAGTGGCATTTAAAAAGTGAATGGTGTCATGTTGAGTTCATTATTAATTATGAATTCTGTGATAAATTGTAGTCAAAGCACAGTTTTTGGATAATTTACAAGCACAATTTGAGTCTCTCAGTGTTGAGAGAACATACATGTACAAAATAACAATAACATGAATCGTGTGCACATAATAATGTAATAATGAACACATTTAATTCAACCAATGTAATATACAAATTATAAATACTCTCTATTCTAATAGTGGCTCACCTAATTTTTATTTTCATTAATGATTAATCGTCTGAGGCCGTTTTCCTCTTTACCTACTGATCACATACAGTAGGTAAAAAAAAAGAATATGTGGGATAAGGTGTTTATATTTCTTTGTGTCCCAGCTAATATGTTCATTTTCCAGCTATCAATTTTCGATTTCTAAAAGCTGAAATCATCCTATCTTTCACAGATGGGTTGTGGTATTCATATGTACCGAATCAAACACGAAATAATGTTTCAAAATTGATGTCCATCTAACCACACTCAATACGTGTCTCTTTGATTACACAATTAAAACAGAAGACCTTGTTCATCCGGAGCCATGCTGAAAAATCTGTGGTGGGTCTGACAGTAGTGGAGCAATTCCGAATAGGCCTCATGGTTGACTGAACGAAAGGCGTTGGTAATAGCACTTCATTGTAGATAGACAGGATGCTGAGTAGAGTGAGGTGGATGGGAAGGATGGTGGTATTTTGATATCATTCAAACGCTCAGTCATGACTTTTCAAAGCAATTACTATACTGTCATTGTTGAAAATGGGATGTCAAATTCAGATCACTAAAAAGAATTCAATTACACCTGGACCTGACAGGAATGACAATACCTTCTATTGTTAACATATAGTTTGACCGATGCGTTTCACAACACAGTCACATGCAATTTGTTTAAGTGAACGAAATTTCTGCAGAATGTGAGGGTTATGTTCCTATATCACAGAATACCACAAACTGGACATAATCGATTTAATGTCAACTTCCAATGTTAGTATTAAGAATAGGCAAAGTAAACCACTCTGGATTTGATCTGGATTACGTTTGGGCAACTAAAACTTTGTTTAAAAATTAACTGTAAACCAGTTTTTGACTTGATAAATTATGTGTACAGTCACTTTATTACACTATCGGTTGATCCTTGTCACATTGTGTTCATTACAGCCAAATTTTATAGACTTTTCTAGACGTTTTAACATCTATACTGGCATAGATGTGTTCATACAGGTTTGGGTTTAAATACATTTTTTGAATTTGTGATGGGCATGTGTTGAAGCTAAAACAGAGTGTTAAGTTGATCTTTAAATTTAGAAATTCATTTTAGATTAAAGTAAGATTTTGGTCATGTTTATACAAGACAAATGTTACTAAACATTGAAATGAAAGTTAAATATTTCTTTGCATGAATTGAACCTCTTGTCAGAGTTTCAGTTATGTAAAATACCGGGGGCGGTAGGATAAAAGCACCCTCCGTATACTGTAATGTTATCTAATGCAGCAGCCCTGAAATAAGTACTGCTTTTGTAAAGCATATAATGCTTAGTGTGTATTGAGTTACAGGGTAGTTGATTCAACTCAGGAATCATTTAAGCTATTGTGTAGTTTGTGGTGATGTTCTATTAGATTGCATTACATTGTAATATTTTCCCTGCATTCACCATCTATCCACCGCTCTTATCTCTCTACATTTACTTTTCGTGGCCCTGTGTCAAACTGCTGATTTCATGTAATTTTGTAAGACCTGGGAGGTACTTGAAGGTTTAGAAGCAGTATTTGAGAGCAACAAGTGATGAGATAGATTTGATTTCAGGAATGTGTTATTTGTAATCACATCAGCTATAAAGCTCCGCTAGGCAAGAGCAACAGGAGAAAGTGGCCAGGCTTGTCGACTTGTAGAGTTTATGCTAATTTTACAATATGCTTTAAGACTTGGGTTCTTTTGGCAAACAAAAACCCCAATAATGGGATAATCCATTTGATCACCCTTTATTCAGAGCATGCAGGTCAAAAGCCTGCCCTGAATTATGCTCAGCTGCTGCATCAACCCAACCGGGAGCCCTTAAACAAGTATGCCTGATGTTTCAGTACTTTCTGGCAGAGGAGCCTGACAGCATGAAAAGGCCATTTGTGTTAAATAATCAGAAGGTCTGAGGTAGCCTGTTGTGATGAACAAAAATCTATTCCTTACTGGCCAAAATTGATCAGTGTTTCACCTTTTTTTTTTTTTAATTTTCAATCTGGGTGTGTTACATTTGTACACAATGTAGACTGATTCCTGAAGGGGATGAATTTGTTTAAACATTATTCAACATAAAACTACACAAGGGGAATAATGTTCTCAGCAATGACAAAATTACATAGGTAAGTGCATAGGTAAGAACCAATTTCATATCTAAAAGACACTGCTTAGTTGCTGGAATTACTTTACACAACCATTAAATTAAAAAATGTTCCTTAATTTGTGTTGTACTGTACTGAAAATGGGTGTCAGGCTTAGGATCTAAGGGAGTATGAGAAACTCATGAATGAGAGTGACCTCATGAAAAATAGAAACAAGCAAACAACATCAGGTTGGCGCTCAATTGAATATTTAAATTTGTAAAATGAACTCCAAACTTTCTCAACTCAAGCTGAAAAAGTCGGCCCGCTTTATGTGTGATCACATTACAAAATGACAGAAGGGACAAAACTCATAACAACTCCCTCAGTCTCAACACTGCTTAAATACAAGCAGTCAGCCTTTCAAGCTCTGAACTGTATACTTCACAAACACAGAATGCTGCAAGTCTTTATCTGAAACACAGGTAAGCTTAAAGGTCAACATGATGATCCATTAACATCACTCTTCGACTGTGCTAGTAGGAATGTATGTTTTCTGTGATGACGTCATTCAGTGAATAAAAATAGCCAGCGATGGAAGAATTACTACAGTCCTTATGTGAAATGCAATATTAGTACAGCAATGGAAGATGGAAAATGTAGCATAGCAGTAAAGTACAAAGGACTCCTAAAGTCAGTGAACAAACTCAGGAACATCAAATATGCAGCCATATCTAGCTAAACTTAGCCAACAGAACAGTTTGAGAAAGCAATTTTCCATTCAGTATACAGTACATTGTCACTTTCATTATCAATAGCAATAGTGCTGTAAAAAGCAATTCCTTTCCTGTTTTATTTTTGTGTTGTGCCTGAACACTGTCTCCTATGTCAGCTATGGAAACACCTGTCCTTTTGAATCAAACAAAATCAGGAAAATCAAGGATAAAATTGTTTCCTTTGTGAACATAGCTTCAACTTATCAGAGGTATTTTAATGTCGTAGATTGTCATGTCAGTCCATTTAGTGTTGGGCAGTTTAAACTAAAAAAGTAGTTCTTGAATTTTACAAAGTAATTTTGTGTTTTCATGCGAAACCTGGTATTGCAAAGTAACAATGTTAAAAATGGACATATACATATAGTGGTAATCGAAAACATGAAAAGTACAATATCCCTCTAAAATAAATTGGATATATTGTCTAAATCTCACAAATTGTATTGGGACGCTTGACAGTAAACATGAAAAACATGACAAGGCTATAGTGCAAACCTTAATGCCACAGTATACATTACACACTATAAATATGTTGCCGATGCCAACCCACCCACCCACTCTATATGTACCTTAAGAGACACATTATAGTTTTCTGAATTATTACATGGAAATCCAGAACTATAAATGTCTACCAAATGTTTCATACAGTAGTGCCATGACTGTACGTAAAATGTACATATGTAAGATACCAGTAGGGACACAGTGAACAAGAGAGTATCCACAACAGAATAAACACAACAATACCATAATGTGACCATGTTAAAACTACAAAGGGCAAAATTGGAGGAAAATGTGATACGTGGCTTATGACAGTGAATTTGTCCTACAGTCAGAATGACTCATGTGATTTGGAGTTATTCACCCTCTAAGGAGACTACCAAAGGGGATATGACCAATTCACTTGCAATTTGGAGTTACTGATGCATTGATGTAAAACAGTATTTTCCCTGAAGATAGGCCTTCATCATACCTCAGTCTCTACAGAAAATGAGTATGAGTAATGAGGATGGATGAGGAGCCATGCCCTTACTAGCTTTTTTCTTATGACTATTGTTTCTATTAGTGTATGCACGATAACGTGTCACTCTAGTTTTAAAGACAATTACTGAAACAGCAGAGCACATCCTTTACTTTGAGTGGACTAGATACTGGTGAACACTGTTTATTTTTTTCCACTGGTTTCTCAGACTGTTCATGCTTCTGATTATTGTCAAATTGTGGTTTGTTGTGCTTGGTTCCTGATAGGTCTAGGAAGACAATACAAGCTTCTCCAGTTTTGTGGATGTAAACAGTTCACTGGTTGACATGAACCAAACCCTGTGGGATGTACATTCAGCTTCCACAGGCTGTGTTTTCTGCCAGTTCTATTACTTTATCGCATTTCAGCTCACCAAGCACTTTGATCCTTCAGTTGGTCCTGCAGTCATCTAACTTCTTCAGTGTTATCAAGAAAATGTGGTTGTTTTGTACATAACTGTGTACAAAATAGTGTGCAGACGTTTACAGCTTGTTGCCACAAATAAAATGTGCTTGGAATTAATTACATGTACAATGAAGGTTAATCCACCTACATGAAGGCTAATTAATCATAAATCTTGAAAAATAAAATAATTCAAAAACCCTGAGGATGCAGAGCTAACTTCCACACAGCTTGTAGGAGGGAGATAATGGAGGTGCTAATTCATTCATTCATTCAAAATCTTGACCTTTATTCGAACTGGCACATTACCATGTGCTGATAGCAACCATCCCAAACATGACCTTATGTTGGTAAATATTTGCCATTAAAGCTGAAATTGTTTTAAAAGTCATTGGTGTAAGCCGTGAGAATTTTGCACATCGATTATTAAAAAATCTCATAGTGTTATGCTCCTTGAATAGCTTGCAGAAAGTAATGATCAGTACTTTTATGAAGACTTGTTTCTTGAGTCCAGCTTGTGTTTGTGAGTGAAGGCTGATCGCCCTTCCAGGTGTCATAAAGGCTGAATGGACCAGTGGCTTTGTGCAATGACATGGTAGCCATTTCATGGCACTCCCCAATGGTCAATGACTCTGCTTCATCATTGTTCCACGCCATTGTGCAGCTCTTTATGGGCCCAGCTGCCACCTGTCCTTTATATAGTGTTATCCAGCATGGGAATGGCATTTTTACACTGTTAGAGCTACAAATGACAAGCGTTTGACAAGCTATTTGAAACACAACACTCAACAACTTTTAAAATAGACTCAGTTTATGTATGACATTAGTTGAAGGTAGGTGCTGTTATATTTGGCATATCTATTGCATAGGAAATCTGAAACTGTAGCAGAATGACTCAGAAAATAGGCAGTTAAATCCCTCTTTAGTGATATCCCTCTAGCTCAGCCATTAGCTTGCTGATAATTTCATGCAAAAGGAGCCACAGTCCTCAACACCCTCCCTGTGTGCAAGCACATAGTGCCTGCATATTAACTGCTGAGTCAAATCAGACATTTACAGAAAAGGGCAAGACATTTGTATTAATGGCTAATTGACATCGCATTAGTTTTATGCAGAATACAACACCCACCCAGTCAATAATCACTTATCTGTGCTGAAGCTCAGCACTAAAATATGAAGGGCTCCATTTTTTTGTATTCTGTGAAAGTTGGAATCAGTAATGTGGTTGGCCCAAGGGTTACTGTTTGACTGTGAGGAATGGATATTGTCTTTTTAAATATTTGTTACTATTTTTTACATTATCTAGCTGATTTCTGCATTTTTTGCAGAAGTTTTTTTTTGAGTAATCCAAGTATTTAGCATTTTGCTGTGTCATGCCTTGACATGCTGAAAGCAATGCAGAGGCATAGAAATGTGTATAGATAGTCCTGCAGCAAGGTGTTTCTAAGGTAGTGAGAGACGTATTTGAATGCATCTGTTCTATATTTCACAATTAGAAACACGGTTGAGTGGTTTTATCATTTAGGATCATAGTGAGATTTCACAGTTTTGAACACTGCTAATTATGTAAGAATATAGCAAGGTAAAATTTATCTGGTCCTGGAAATAATGCTACTTGAATAGTCCTCCAGCAGTGCAAAATGCCTACCTCTTCATAAGCTTCATATCCTATGAGATTGGAGTCCTTAATACAACCCAACTGCATTTCACCCTCTTACTCTTTGCTTATGTCAGCAGGTGATTATATTGCACTCATTATAGTGTTTTTTTCCATTCAGCAGTCAATTAGAACAGCCTCACCTGCTGCCTTGATTCTCTGCACACCATCTTCTACATTTACCTTCCCTCATCATGCCTTTTGCATTGTTAGCATGTCTTCTTAAATGCATATTTGCAACCCTGTCTCCTAGAAATTCTGTTCATATACTACTAAATTGTTTTCCCAGTTACATTGCGTTGGCAAACATAATCGCTGCCTGAATTATGCTCACAGGCAACATGTTTTCAAATGAATGAAGAGCTACATTTATATATTGTAGTGAAGTTGTAGGGAGGAGGTCGGGGTGGCTGGCAGATGTACAAGATGTCATGACCCCAGCAATCTAGCAATGACTGGGTTTGCATCCTGAGTCCCACATATGGTTTACTCAACAAAAACACTATGGTTAAAGTTAGTGAAAGATCGTGGTTTTGCTTAAACGTTAATAAACATATTATGCTTCAAGTCATTGCAGACTTTTTTCTGGAACAACCCAAGATCATGCTGCCAGTGCCTAAATATAACCATAAAAAGTTTTATATTGCTGAACTTACTACAAGTGAATATTGTACTGCAAGATCAGATATTTTGGTGGAAACCAAAAAACTAAGTTGCCAATGAACATTTCACTCACACGTTCAGTATAAATGTTTTTGCAACTTGCCAAACACATAACAACAATTAACAACATTTTCTCATTATATTGAGAGAAAACATAATTCAGCCAGCATTACAATTTTAGTGAAAAGTATTTGCTGTTGCAGTTTAGTAGAATATGAATGTAATTTCCAGGAGACAGAGTTGATATTTGAAACTCTGCCTTTGTCGGGTGTTTATTGATCAAGTTTATCAATCAGTATTTCAGGGGCTCTTTGCACAAAGTAACCATAACAGTTCAACAGGGATTTTGGAAGTATTCATAAATGCCAGTCACTCCTCTGTTACCCTAATGACCGCTGATATGTCAAGGTTTCTAAACAGGCAGGACGGCCTACCTCTTTCATTTGTTGGGTTTACTCCAAAGAATGTAGCTATACTGGACTCCCAGCACACTTTACACAGTGAGATCCAGTTGCTTTTATCAGGGCAGAAGTTTTTAGGTAGCACTAATAGGTATACAAGGTCCTTTATCCCTTCACCTTGGCTTTTTGAATATTAGAGTAACATCACCTGTCATTTATTGTGAATGTTGACAATGGGCTGTACTGCATTTTCTTTGTTGTTGTTGTTTGTTTTCCTTGCTTTCTCTCAGATCATCATGGTGATAGGGATGACAGAAATGGTGCATTGTGTTTTATGTGCTGTCTGTAAACCAAATTGCCACTCAAGGCCCTCTGAACTACCTGCTGTGTGCTATGTACTTTGTTTTGTTTCTCAAAAACCTGAATGTGCATACTGTATGTGCAGCATTTGAAAGATGGAAGAGGACTGACACGCTGCAAAACTTAAATACTGTTGCTGTAGTTGTAGGAATTATATTTGCTGAAAGGTAAGCAGCTTGTGATGTATCTTACATAGTATTCTAGCTACAGCAAATGTTTGCTGTGGATGTAGGTATGACTGTAGGTAATTCTAGGGATGCACGATATCGGCACATCATTGGTATTAGCAGATATGACAGGCCGTTTTGTCACCTTCTCCTCAGCCACCTGGCTGTGATTCCCTCCACAGACTGTTTCACCTTGATGGTTCCAGTGCTTCTTCCGCAGGCTCAACTTCACTCAGTTGCCCAACAGATCCGCTGCTTCCTCCCAGCCCCAGTTTGTTATTCAGGTGAAAGTGGGAAGAAGCAGTGGATCTGTTGGACAGCTGAGTGAAGTGAAGCCTGCTGAGGAAGGACCGGGACCTTCAGGGTGAAACAGTCCGTGGAGGAACTGCTGTGTTTGGCTGCAAAGATAGGAAACACTTTGGCTGACAGGATGTACCACTTGGTTTGGAAAAAAACCCAAAAAACTTCTTTTTGGTTTATAACGGTGGGTGGAAACCAGCACCACATTACCGCCACCTTCTGTGTGGAGTGTGGACCAGAGATTAAATCCAACCCATTAATCCTGTCTGTCTAATAAACTCAAAGAAAACTCTACTGCTTGACCTACTTGGCAGGTTCATTAAAATTTTAATGCTGAGCTCCTGAACTCTAGCCTTTATAAGTTCTTCCTTCATATATTGTCTTTCTTGATCATACTTAGTACAATCTATGATTGCATGTGTAACAGTCTCCTCAGCCAGGCGGAAAAAAATATATGTATATATTGGTATCGGCAGTCAGCCAGAATGAATTGGAAAATATCGGCATATTGGATATTGGCAAAATATCCAATATCGTGCATCCCTTTTATCTTGTATATATGATATATATATACATATGATAAAATAAGCTTGCACTTTTACAAACACTTCATACAGGAGTGAATACATGGTAGTGAGGCATGCTAATTTATTTCACTCCTACCCTTAGTTTAGGTAGTGGATACTTGGGTAACATTGACTTGTTTGTGGAGATGACATTCAACTTTAGGTTTCTTAGGTCAACTCCAATATGGAGAGTTGTGGAGAAGACAGGGGAGCAATGTTACTACAGCTGCCAGTACGTGTTCCTAAAAAGCCATTCTTTACTGGTCACAGTGTCACCCTGAGCTTTTCCATTTCATATAATTTTTATTAAGATATTTTCCAACATACTCACTATTAGAAGCTTAGAAGCTGTAACAACAGTGAGACATGTGGATCAAGAATAGACCTGTGATATTCAGTTAGAGGAAGGTTTTTGTATCATGTGTAACAGTGAAGCTGTTCTGTCCAGACCTCAGCGGGCCTGTTAGCTTGTTTAGATGGCTGGTCCAGTGAAATGACCCACATTAGGTTGTTAGAAGAATAGCTGTTATGTGCCAAAATGCTCCCAATGGGAATGCATGAACGAATGCATGCACAGCTTTCAATCTGGGCACTAGAAAGTTTTCCAATATTTCATCTGGCCTGTTAGATGTGCCTAGGGCTCAATGAGGGCTTAATTTCACTGCTCTGCAACAGGGAAATGTGTTCAGACAAATACTGCATAAAACTATAAACAGCTTTGATTTGGCCAAACCACCATGTTCTGAATCATATATTTATATATGAAATATCAAAGGATTAACAGTGGTATGAAGCAAGAACAGTTAAAATCTATAAGTCTGTTATTTCAAAATATCAACAAAACTTTAAGTAATTATTTACTCAACACCAAATACGCTCCAACTCCTGGGCGTAAGGTGTCCCATGCAAACATGACAGAAGAGTCAAAGCACAAAACATTTTCATCTCTATTGTTTTTTTCTTTTTCTTTTTGTAATTACAGTTTTGAAAGTTAAATCCCAGTCGATGCTTTATCTATTCTGACTCAAAATTATTTTTCACTAAATTAATTGCTTTACTCAAACCACAGTTATGGGAATACTCTTAAGCCCTGCCTTCGGAGAGACGCTGTGAAGACATGAACAAAAAATGAATGAAATTCCATATATGAAAAGACCAAGAAACCATCGAATGGAACTCAAGCATGGAACTATTCTCATTAAATAACTAGCTCACCATAACGTGTCTACGGTTGCTGTAATTGCATATGTTCTATGAATTGTTTTTAATATAGAGTGTAATGAATGTGCCAATTACGTTTTCACTATGAAATTATGACGCTGTAATTTGAAGTAACTGGGAGAGTGTACTATATGGTTTACATGGGTTGGCACAGTAATAAGCCTCAAACGCTGACAGTGCATCAGCAGCAAAGCACCATGGCCCTCAGAGAGCCATCAAGCAGAAAATGATAATTAATTAATCATGGAGTATGAGGCAAACTCCGTTCTATTAGTCCTTTGGTAATTCCTTCCCCTCGGCGTCCGCACCGACCATAGAGATCATGCCTCTACAATAAGGCCTGTTTACTCAACTGCACTTTGGTCACTGGATTGAAAGCTAGGAGGAAATGCACATAACCTCTAAGGTTTACATTATTTAGCCACAAGACTAAACAGTCTAAGGAGATGCCTGTTGCTTGTGTACATAGCAACTGCTTTTGTCTTGCAACACAACACAGATTCATTGCTTCCTCTCAAATTCTCTTTAAAAGAAACAAGACACTTTGCTTTAGGATGGTCCAAACCCTTTAAAGTCCCTGCTGGTTGTGCTATGCCGCCAACACCATATTAACTATCCGTAGATAATAAAAATATTACATTTTCCATATGATGCCTAATGATATATTGTTGTGTATATATATATATACATATTGTTTGGCTTCATGGCTAGGTTCAAATGTGGTTCACATATTGCAAGCTGCTGTCATGCTTTTGGTCAGTGTCCAACCGCTTTTCCAATCGTCAAAGCCAGATTCTGCTGAATCATGTCTCCTTCATCTCTCAAGACTATGCTTATTTCATAAGTGTGAAATTGAGACTCAGCAGATCTTGATTCATAGGCCAACTGGTTGCTCTTTCCCTCTTCAGTTATTAGCACAGGCTATATGACTGCACACTGTTCTATTAATTGAAAGAACTTTCTGTTATTGCATATGAAACTGCTATTTGCCATTTTATTATGGCAGTTATTTTATGATTATATAATCACTGAAATAACTTAATTAATTCTAAATAAAGTGTAAACTCAAGAGTTCAGATTGTGTTTGAGTAATACAAGTTTGATATTGCTTGATTGAATCAAATAGTCCCTCGTCTCTGATCACCTCTCCAGCACACAACACATTAGTGTCTGTTATACAAGAGATAAGTATTGACTTTCATTTTGCAATGATTAATGGTTACAATTAATGATTAATGATCCCAATTAATCACTTTAATTAACAACTTAATATAAAATGTAACTGAAGAGCCTAGCCAATTAAAGTTAAAACTTAGTGTTTAAAAATACATAAGTGCCAGAATTTGTATTTTGTTCTCATTAAAAAAGGTTGACATACTAAGATTAAAATCATCCTGTAGGCGCATGAGTCGTCACCATATACATAGTCAATGTAAAGATCCATAAATTGATTTCTAACTATGTAAAATTGGCTGTCTGGCACTAGCAGCACAACAGTGCACACTGGCTATTACTCATCAGTGGATTTCGTATGCGCAAGCGTGTCTATGCAATTACAAAGAAAGCCCATAAATTAGTCGCTGAATCTGTCTTAAATCTTGAGGGAATGCATCAAATACTATCTCTCCCCATCCAGACGGGTGTCTACACTGTAATAGGGACTGGAATACTGTAGTTGAGAGTGTGACAACAGATAATCGGCAGCCTCCTGAGGAGAAAGGAAGATGATTCTTTAAGGGTGGGAGGGAACTGAACTGTGTTTCAGTAAGTGATTTTTATCTCTGTAGCAGCCTGGAGATATCAGAATTTAAAGCTGTGTTTTGACACCTTAGAACCATAATATTTTAACTAATAGATTTTAGTCCTTATTTGGTATACCTGCATAGGCTATGTTATAATAATTTGAGTAGAGAGAGAGAGAGAGCGAGAGGTGTTACGGTCTCGGCACCAGATTATGTGATTGCTTTTAAGCTATGCAGAGACACAGAGTCTGACCCCATAAACGTGGTAATTGTTAGATAAAACAATACATTTTTACCATAAACACAACAGCCTGTGGATTCCACTTGAAGCTGTTCTGATCACCCACATACATATGCTTTATCACATAACTTCTTGCATAAATGCATGCCCCTATTTGACAGGGTGTGTTTAGGGCACATTTCTGTTCTTTCTTGCATTAAGTTATCACTACCAGTATAAAGTATAAAAAGGTATCTACTGGTTATGTTACACCCATGTTAATGTGAAACCATTTGTAAATAATGTTTGCGGAACTGGCACCTTTCAACAACTCTTTCGACATGTGAAAGACATTATCTCTGTTCCAGCGAAAGACGACAGCAGCATGTGCTTTTATTCTGTCTCAATGTCCTATGAGGACTATGAACATTTCCATTTTGCTACAAAACATCTCATCAATGCAGGTCTGTCTATATGGGTATTTTATAGGTCTGCGGTCTGGCAAGGACAGAGGAATTAGCCTGATCCACATTCATTAACCTCATTTTCATTCTCCACAGCAACAGTGCTGTAGAACTATCTGTCACCACAGCACAAAAATGATGAATTGGTAATCAGTTGAGAGCTGTCAAGAAAGCCCCAGGAATGCAAAATTTACACACTTGTTTGCCCTTGCATTAACCATTTGTAATCAAATCACTATTTATTGTTGGTTCAGTCAGACATGTTTTATGGTCCAATGTTGTCACATACTGTATAGGCAGGGAGACAACAGTGGCAGCCCTCATCAGAGGCAGCATTGGATTCTGGGGAAAGGTGGGAGGTGGCAGTGTCTATTTCAAATAAATAGACCTCCCCCCTAAAGCTTATGATGTGTGTTGGTTGTGATTCATTTTTAATCATCCTCTTAAATTATTCATAATTTCCTTAATGAAAAAGGAGTGTGTACATAATAAATCAATATGTTTAGCTGCTGTGAAAAAATTGAAATAAACCTCCAGGTAGGCAAAAAGTATTGGAAATTCCTCTTTCTAATATCATTATGAATTATAGTACAAAAATCAGCAGACGGTGAAGTCAGACTGCTTATATGCGTCCTCAACAACAATTAAAAGAATGTCAGAGACATCACCGTCTGGGTTAATTCCCAACCTGACCGCTCCATGAGCAAGAGAATCCTGAGGAGGAATCAATACAGTGACAGCTAGGCTCCAGAAAATCCAGACTGTATCCTAATTAGGGGGTCGGTGTATACCAAGAATTTCTCCCACTTATCTAATTGTGCTTTAAAGTTCAGACACAGTGAGTGGTTGGATAGCAGAGTGCTTGGGAGGCCAGCCGATGGGTAGTCTACCAACCTGTTGTTAATGGCTCATGTTTTAAAAGGTAATGAGAGCCGGAGTTAAAAGCAGCATTAGCTAAAGGCTAGGTGGAGTTGAGCTATGTGGATTAACTTTTCATTACCTCCTCATTAGGTGGGCCTGGGGATTAGAGAGACCCCTGTATGAAATGAAGCATGAAAATATCCAAATGGGCGTGCATAAAGCCAGTTTGGAAGTGGGAAAAGTGGAGGAGTTAAAGTAAATGATTGAGCTTTTACCCTCTCCCTCGCCTCACCGTCGAGAATCCCTCCACAGTTAAGTCGACATCGTTTGCTCCCTATTAGCCAATAAGAAAGCTTGTAGGAGCAGAGAAGCCTACCTGTTCCTGAGGAGGTGACTTTGAAAACTAGATTAGGTCATTAAAAGTAGAATAAGAAGGCCATTATAATTCTAACACTGAAGTTGCCATTTATTTGCATTGTGAAGTCCCTGGTGTAGTAGTTAAATGTCACTTGCCAACTTTAATGAGAATAAAGTTAGGGAGTGTGGCCAGAGGTGATTAGAGTGTTTTCTGCAGCAACTCCTCATCCAATGTGGTGTCCAAAGGAATCATCAACACTTCACACTGAGAGACTACAGGACAATCAGTTGCAGATCTCCCTACACCCACCACAGCGATCACTTAATTACTCTCAATGAGGAAATAGAAGGCCACTGATTTTCAAACCTGCTGTATGTGGAATATGGTGTGCTATTGGGATATATACCATTAAAATCAGTGTGTGTGTGTGTGTGTGTGTGTGCTTGACTTTTCCTCTCCTCCTGTATTTCCAACATTCATTAAAATGAGGAAAACACAAGTTCATTTCAACCTTTTTACTTAGCCAAGAGTAGCTCAGAGTAGCATGGAACTGATACCCAACCTGGGACCTTAGCCAGACCAGTTCCATTACACTCAGTCTGATTAGGTCAGGTAGTTGGGTTGTTTTACTGCTATGGGTCTTAGGTCTTTGTGTCAATATGTACTGTATAATACCTGGGTGAATCCCAATGGATCCAAGAAAATTTAGTATCAGCTCAGAAAGGAGCAGAGAATGTTTCAAGGAAATCAGTAGCCTGTGTAAAACATGTATGCTATTAAATGACAATTATTTCTCAGGAAATGGTTTCACAGACATTAAATTGATTAGAAGATGATTATCCTCTGTCTATCTATTGCCCATTTGGCAACAGATTATTTTACTTTTGTTGCAGGAGGTAAAAGTAGGATTTTCTATTATTTCCATAAATTCTTTGAAACATGAGCTAATTATTTTTGGAATTAGTCTCTGTGATTTTGCATTAATTCTTTATTATTGTGACATTGCATTTATTTATGTATGTTATGACCAGATACAGCAGCAACACACAGGGCTGAAAGTGAATGTAATGTTTCTGCTGGACCTGCTGTGAAGGAGTCTGTTTTCAAAAACAGAAAAAAAACTTAAGTAGTGTAGAAGTGGTTTGCTAACATTTATTAACCTTCAGAGAAGAAGCGCAGAGGCGCTCACAACATACTCCATCATCTAGCTACTACACTAACTGCAAGACAAGTCACATCAGGATCTGATTCAGCTCTGGTGACAATGATTCATTGATCAAGACATTGTAAGTTTGCATTACGGTAATTAATCAGAGCCACATGTCCAAACAGCAAAAAGTTTTTTGCTGTCAGTCGCAGTCAGGTGGGGGATGTGTGCACCCGCACTGCAAATAAGTGAATTTCCCAGAATGTCTGAGCATTCCTTTAAGCAAAAAGCACCAGACAATTACTTGTTTTTTAATTGGCATCCAAATAGGAATTAATATCATATTGATACATATTGACTTTCTTTTCTTTAATAGCATTACAGCATTTTCTATTATCAGTATGCAACTAAGAGCCATTAGAGATAAAAGGATCAAGTGTAGAACCCACATGATAATATAGATCCAGGAATAAGGACTTGATTGTTTGATGTGGAAGCAGGATGTAATCTGCTGTTGTTCTACCATCTTTGCAAGAAACTGATGTGACCAGCTAAGAGCAATCAGTATCTCTAGCAATATATTAAAAGGAACCATATTCAACGCCTGAACAATTCCACATTCAATCCCGTGGAGTTTTCTTGTCCATTCCCGTGACCTGTCAAAAAAAGGAAAAGAAAATGTGTGAAAACAACCCTGAGAGGTGTGAATATAATCTGAATTAATGAGGCCATATCATATGAGGGGGACAGTCTAGAGTGATTGTGAGTGAATTCACATCATTCGGGTAATTAAAGCAACGTACATTGACATATACCACATGTTTGTGAGATTTGCATTATTGATAACTGACAAAGGTTGGCCTCAGTGATTGTGTTTATGATCAATGATTGCTGTAAGTTTATTTCTGCTCTGATATTGTAATTCTGGTATTGAGTGGAAAGGCAGAGAAACCAGTGACAGGAAGAAAATCTGAACCACCCATCATACCATTATGTTCATTATATCATTATCCTTGATGCTTATTCTGTGATAATTATATGTTAGGCATAGTAAGGCTAATATTCTTTCACCTTCTCTCTTATTGCCATTTATTTAACTGTGTGGTCTATGCTGTAGCAAAAAAGAGTAGCTTTTTAAAGATGCTGCTAATACTGGCCCCTGACAAGTTCCCTTTACCACTCGCTCATTGGGATAGCGCACATTCACTGTGACACCATTTCAATGGCTGATTTCCCTTGCTGGCCAATTAAGGAGCAGCACAAAGGAAGTTAGTAGTCACACTCCTATTTCCTTTCCCATAGTGAAATGAATTGATCACTCACACGCTCAGAGCGCTCACAACAGTCCATTTGTGTGGCTGTGAGAATCCACCAACATTAAAAGAGTAGTGCTTATCATAGCATTTCAGAGTAACAGTAGAGATAAATGCTCAGATGTACTGTACACAGGTGAAAAAAGACAGATTGATTCAAGGTTTCAAGGTTTTTCGAAATTGCCAGGAGAGGAAACAAATTCATGATTGTTCTAGAGAGTGTGACTCATGCAAAATCTCACAAGGAGGTCTGATAGTTAATATTCCAAACTGTGAATGCCAATTATCGATCTTTATGCATGTGGGTATTTATCATGCATTGTAAACCCCAGGGTAATTAAATGCAAGTGCTATGCTTATGATAGCTATCATCAGTTTCTTTGCCCGAGCGGTCAATCATTCTATTAGGGGCCTTGCAGGAACTCTGTGTGTTACAAGGCCAGTGGCAATGCACTGCTTCAGGCTAGCAGAACTAATTAGAAGGTTGCCCAGTGGAATTCTATCACCACCGTGTCCAATCCACCCAGCCCATTTTTGCTTTTCGTCCCAATTTTCATCTTAATTTCAACATGCTTTATGTCTCTGTTTCTCTTAATTCCCCCACCTCCCTCTCCAGGGTCATCCATCACATTTACTTGATATGTAGACTGAAAAATGTGATGCCATCTTACAATTCACCAAGGGAGCATTAGAAGAGAAATTTGTGAATACGTGTTATTCTCCCATGGCTTGCTAGATATGGCAAAAATGGTTCATTTCACAATTGTGAGGATTTTTTTTTATTACTTAAAAAATTCCCTGCTGCTATTAGAAATACCTTTGAGGCTATTTTTTTGCTTGCATAAATCACACATCAGGAATAAAATATCTTGGGATCTCAGACCGCTATCCCCTCTCTCTAGAAGACAATGCAAAACTGAAAAAAAGAAGAAAAAAATACTCCATTAACAATGATACAAAGCAAATTCTCACATTTGAGAAGCTGAAACCAGAGAATGCTTTGCCTTTTTGCTTGATAAATTACTCAAACAATTATTTGATTATCAATATCTAATTCATTCTATGTCGATTGACTAATCAAGTACTTATTACAGCTCTGGTTTTAACTATCTCTCATCCCATCTCTATTACATTATCAGACAATCTAAACCAACAGAGGAGGTAAGAAATATAATCAAAGGCAAACCTCGAGACCAAAGGTAAATCATTGTCTAAGTCATTAAAATTCAATAAATGGTAAAATTAAGGGCTGGGAGATATCTTAATATATTACATGTATACCGCACACTTTCAATGAGAATGATATTATGAATTAAAATATTTATTAGACTCTTTGTCCTGAGGTGAACAAATCATTTTGACATAAATATTAGCACTAGTATGTCAGTTCTACACACTAGAGCCTCTGTTTTGCTGTAATGACATTATAGCTGTTTCATTTAAGTTGCATAACCAAAGTTTATGATCCTACTACATATCAAGTGTTTTTTACATATGTATCCAGCAATGCTATAGGTGAATGGGTGCATTGTTGTGTGTGAGATATACCATAGCTATACTAAAGCTATTACAATATGAATACATTTTCTATATATTTTACTCAACACTAGATAAGGACTTCATACAAGCTGTCATAAATGCCCCACACATTTGTAAACAGGTCCTCTTCCAAATCAAACCTTTATTGTCATATGCACATAGAACAGTCAGTTGCAATGTACAATGAAATTCTTACTTTGTGCCCCCTTCCGACCGCCATAGATAACCAGAAAGATCTCCCATTTTATCACACAGGTTCTCTTCAGAAACACACACAAACAGTGACACACATACACATACGCATCTTGATCAATGTTAGATCCGCCCCCATGCTAGGGCCCAGCCACCCATCAACTGTACATGATAAATTACTATCTCTAGCTAGTCACATGTAAAATTAAAAACATTAAACACAGCACATAGTACAATAATTACACCTCAAGCGCAACTTTTAATCATACACAAGTCACCGTATTAAGCGTCTCCAAAGTTATTGTATTACACCGTGTATTAGTATTGCATTATTGTGTGGATGTTTGCTTCCACATCTATTAGAGCCGATGCTCATACATTACTTGTTTGTCTTGTCTTTGAAAGACTTGCAGATATAAAAACAGATGTAGAGGCAGACAGACATACAGACACATAGACCAAATCAGACAGAACACTGAAACTGAGAAGGAAAAGGGAAGGATAAAAAAAGCTATATTTAGACTGTGTGACATGAGTTGTTTCTGTCAGTGTCAGGACTACAGGCATCCTCTGGGGTTTGGGGATGGTTCTATACACTGCCAAAGATGGATAATTGGTTATTTTGAGTAATTTTATGAACAAAGCTCAGCTGCTGCAGCTCAACCTCAAGTAAACAACACACCTTGGGAATAGCCTCTGTTCAGCCAGCTCGTGTCTGCAGATTCCTGTCTGGATGCATGTTTTTATCTGCCCCGGTTTAAAGAATAGGCCTAACCCTTTTAGCCCAGTTAGATCTATTTTAATTTCCTTGGATCTACACATCTACATCAATAGAATGTAAATTAGTAGTACAACAGTTAATCACGTTAAGGTATAAAGCTATGTCAATTTATATGAACAGCTTCTCATAAAAAAACAAAACAAATTGTAGACCACAGAACATGATTGCAAGTCTTAGTGAATGAAAACATAAATGATACAGGATATTCAAAATGATCATCATATTTAGCACTTGTCTAAAGAGAGTACTTAATATATTTCCCTGTGTTACAGTATTCCACCACTACAGTGTCCGAGTTACAGGAATTGTGTTTAAAAAATGCCCACCGTCTGATGTTTAAAACTTATTTTTAGTTTGTTTTTTTCTCCCCATTTTATTCTCTGCAGTGTAAGAAATCGCTCAAGTCACAGAGAACCACAAAATGATTCAAATTAGAATATGAAAATTGTTATAAAGTAACAGCATATCACACCGATGTATTTTAGATTCATTCAATTCATGGACTTGTTAAATATCATCATAATTCCTGAGCTAATTATTATTAATAATTAATGAATAATTAAGCTAATTGATTTGATTAGATTGTTAAAGAGAACTCTAAGAGGAGCAGGCCAGGAGAATTCAGCAATTATCTTCACATACAACAGCTTCCTCCCGGTATCCCTATACTGTACCTCCCTTCATGAGAAACATTGTTCCACATGAACATCTGTTAGCACAGCTGGTTTCATCATCTAGATATTTGTATGATATTATCCACAGTGGAGCCAGGTCTGAAGGGTTGTATTGTTCTCTGGTGTTGGCCTTGGCAAAGTTTCCTTCCTGTGAAGCTATTATCACAAGTAATGACTAACCAGCTATGACTGTAGTGTTAACAGTGATCTCTTTATTAGCTTGTTGATAAACTGTGGAAGGTAATAAACTGCGTTACGTGGGCTTTATCTAAGATTTCAAATATACACAAAAGCTCATTCATGATTCTTGATGCTGGATCCTTTAATTGTAAGTAATGTTTTCCACTCTGAATGAATCAAGAACAATGCAACCTGATATAAATGTCACAAAAATCTCAATGGTTTAACGCTGATAATATCAACTTTAGTTCTTCAACTACTTCACTTTAGTTTATGTATGTATTATGTGGACATTAATGGGAATTTCTGCCTTTGATCTGAGTCAGCATTTATTTTCAAAAGGTAGTGGGAAGATTAACATTCTTACTGATATTAGGCCATACATTGTAGCTCTGATTTATTTATTTCAATTATGCATGCTCTTCTAAAATTAAAACAAATGGCACCTTGTTACATAGTAACTCTTTTGGGTTTATTGCCATGAAAAATGCATCCTATTGTTGCTTGGAATTCACCATAATTCATTGTATAAATGTCACTGGCAAAAGACCAAAATGTCAACAAAAGGAAAATAATCAGACAGAAATTATGCAGCTGTTCATTTTAAAGCAAGTATAGTGTCAGTAAACCACTTCAAAGTCTGGCTTAGAGACAGACAGACAACATGAGCCATATGTTTGTGTCTACTGCATAATTGCTTAAAGGGGAGGTATTATACTTTCCCTTATTTTCAGACATATATATATGATGTCACAATGTCGGATATTCATGTTAAAAGTGGCTGACGTGTCTAATAACAAGGTAAACTTATGTTGCAGTAATCCTTGTGAGCAAAAAGCAGCAGCTTCAGACTACTCTGAACGCTCGGTTTCCAACGTTTTTTTCTACTTTCAGCCCAAGCTGACATCAGTTTGTGATGGATTTCTTTATATGGACATCTGCTACGTGCACAGCACACGAGTTCAGTGCTCTGCTCTGGGAGTAGTTATGCCAAGCCAAGATGCCATTACACAGCACAGCAAAGTAAAATACGTAGTTTACCTGTTGGAGGTGTGCTGGTTGTCTGCAGCTCTTCATAAAACATCTCACTGTGGCTGTTTCTGCTTGTACTATTCCTCCCTGTGTTATTTCAAACTTATCCGCTGAACAAATAGCTTCAAATGTTGTTGTTTCTACCAGTTTTTAGCGCCACTAATGAAGCTCCGCTAATTCAGTGAGGAACATGTTTTTACTCCTTGTAAATTCTTCACAATAAAAGTCTCCCGATAGTTATTTATTTAAAAGCTTTAAAAGAGACAGGAGCTAAAACGGAGTGTAAGAGAAACTGTGTATATTGAGGGGCTGCATAAAGGGCCAGTATAAGATAAATGAGGAGTTTTTTGAACTTTGACTCATGCCGAGCTACTCTAGTGGAGTTCAAAAATAAAAATTTAGAGCTGAAATGAGCATAGTAGGACTTCTTTAACTGAGAAGAGAAGTAAGAAAAACAAATGGTTAGCTTCATTTTACCAAGTCGTCTCTAATATTCCGACATCCATCCGTCCAATTTCTAACTGTTTATTCATGTCAGGGTCACAGTGGTGATACTGCAAGCAGAGCAGCCCAGGCATACTTTACTCTCACTGCGGGATCCTCAATTTAGCTGTGCCTGGAGCACCTCCAAAGGGAAGCATCCAGGGGAATCCTACCAGGTTCCTCAACGACTTCTCTTTCAGGCTCCTGTTTCTGTGGAGGAGTATCAGTTCAATACCGAGGCTGTCCTGACTTGTTGAAGTCCTAACCTTATTATTCAGACTGAGGCCTAGCCACCCTGTGGAGGAACACCATGTCCTCCAACTGTAGCCACAGTCTATTTATTTAGGTCTTGACTGGAGGTTAGGTCCACAGTTCAGAGCGAGATTCACCAGTTAATTATGAACATTGCTCTGTGGTTTATATTACATTATTGTGTTGAATCTGTATCTGGGAGCCAAACTCTTGTTGTGATCGTAGGTGGAGTAAAATTTTGAACTGCGGGCTATTCACTGTGGCAGAGTCTGATTGTGTTGGTGTTATTTCATTGTAAAATGGCATGCAGGAGTTAAGAGGGAGAACAACAAATTCATTGTAGCATAAGCTCTTAGCAGCACAAGAGAGAGGTTAAACGTAATGCAAACAGACAATGTGTTGCTCCATCTTGACAAAATAGATAATGACCTAAGTGAAAAATGATATATATTCAATAGCAGATACTGGACTGTAGTCAGTTAGCAGCTTCATGTGAGAACAAACATAACACCTGTGCCAGATACACAGCATACTGCATACATACAAGGCCTGATTTACTGTCACTAGTCCCTCACTGGCAGCCAGCCTCGCTTGTTTTGTAATATTATTACAATGTTAACAAAGGAGAAATTTGTTCTAAGAGAGTCTTATGTGATACTGTCATTATGTTAATTAGATCACTCTAGATATGCACTTAGTGTTCTGCAGTATTGATAGAGAGAAGCCAATTAAAGAGACAGAATATCTCAGATAAAGTCTGACCAGTAATGATTACATGTTCATCTGAGCAATTAAATACAATTATATGGATTATTGATCGACTCAGTCTTCTCCTTACATTACTGCTGACTAATTATTCCTATGAAGTATAGTGTAACATTATACTGTAAGATTTGTGTTATGAACCTACATGACTGTTGGGCAAAACTTCTTTTTATAAATATGCTGTAACAATACTTTTACATGAAACTGTGTCGATCCAAGTTTAGTTTAGTGTCGATCCAACACAAGCTTCAGAAAAGCAGTATTTCTTATAGGACTATAATATTGTATTTTATTATACCAGCTCCCATCCACTTGCATCCACCCACAGTATGTGGCTCTAATCCTCCCACTGATACATTTCTGTGTCAAGTTTATTTTTGTCCAGTAAAGTTCAATAGTAACTAACATAGATAACTTATACAAAGTGAATACTCTGTGTAAGACATAGGAAGTTGATGTCTTGACTTGTACAGTGACACCAGTCTTGATATTAAACACATCTGGCTATTTCATATAGAGATAAGCTGTCACAACTAGGCTACCTCTTACGCCTAAGCTATTTCTACTCCGTCCATTTTCATTAACCAAAATATATGTTTGACTATTCCAGCAGGGTTATATCAATCATTCAATAACATTTCCATTTAGACATGTCTTTCCCATATCTATATTCAGTCAATGAAGTATTTTTTTCCCCGAGTTAGGTTGAATATATATTCATATGAACATAACAAGGATGTGATTGAATCGACCACCTGCCCAAAAGCATAGTGAAGAGTAATTGCACAGTGTACAATTACGAACAGTTCCTTCCGCGTGTCATTGGCCAATATCAGTGTGTCATTATATTACGACATACAGCAAGTTGGTATCAGTGATATATCCACAAAGTGTCATATTATTGAAAAGCTAAAAATGAGGATGAGTGCTGATTTTCTCATATGCACTACATTTTATTACTTTATGAGAGGTTACATAATGTAGTTGTTAGGACTTTTTCTGCAGTAAAACTAATTATCGTATCGCCTTATTATTACATTTCCAAATATAATCAGGTGTCAGTTCGTATGAAAAATCGCAACAAGAAATTGAATATGAACTGCAATTTGTAGCCTAAGTGTTGAATGGCCTTGAGCTTTAAAAACAGTACACAAGAATTGTTTTCTCCATCACACAATAAGGGATATGTTGCACCTCCATAAATCAGCAGATGACACTGTATGTCACTGTCAAGCCAACAGACCAGTACAGTTTCTGTGTAAAGCCTCTTTAATATATTGAAATTATTTATTAATTATATCTCCTTTTTATATTTGGTACAGCCAAGAGCAATTTTTGCATTTTACAATTTAAATGAATAACAAATACAGTAAGTACTGATCTAAAACAAATTTAGATCTTAGAAAGACAGATTTTTAAGCTTTAGTTCTTAAATATGGTATTAGATTTGAATGATTTGAATTTAATGAGCAGATTTGATACTGAATTGTGTGGATAGCTGACTTAACCAAAGAGCTTCAGTTAATCACAATAACTTTAAGCATCTAATGTGCTGGTTTAGTAGCAACGTATTCCTGTTGCCAAGTGCAGGTCAAGTTACCATATATACTGTAGTTTATTGTAGGAATGAGCCCCCAAGGCTTGCAGGCTGTGTCTCACAGACCCAATAACAGAAAAAGCTCCTGTGTTTTTTAATTCAGCATTTTCTGGAGCAGGTGTGCAATTTTTTGTTTTCAAAATTTAAATAAGAAGATAAGCCCCATGAGATACACCATCTCATTTTCAGTTAGCTGTTTACCCTGTTTTTCTCGCTAATATTCAACTACACCTGCTAGTATTTACTAGTCATGTTTTAATTCAGGAAAGCAGAAATACTAAATACCTTTTAAATATTAGAAATATATATTTAATTTCTAAGCCCCTTACACTAAACGTAATGGCTATAACCTTGAAGTCAGACTATGTATTTATATTATTATAGGAATGATATATTAGCTTCTATGTATTCCACAGGCATGTGATGGCATTGACCTTCAGATTCACATCTTCAAATTCAAACTGTGTCCTCGCTGTCAATAATATTCCAGACATTTAGAGATACAGTATTTTTCATGATATCATGAGTTTTGAGTGTCAGTGTAGTGCCTCACTGAAGATTCTGATCCAGACATACATACCAGTAGTAATATTAAGTCTTGTGCAAAAATTGAAGCATAATTTCAGATTAAATTGCAGAGAGATAACAAAGACCATGTTCTCTCCACAATCAAAAGCCTCTCCAGTATGAGATCACAAACATGACTTAAAATACTGCTACTAAGCTGAATGCTAATTTGGAACACAGCAAAAAATTCCTTCAATGTCAATCAAAAGTCTAGTTAGCTATTTGCCTTTTGCCTAATTAACAACTGCTGTAACAGGCAAACTTTTCCGTTAGCTCAGGCAGTAATGAGTAATAAACTCAACAATGGCACTTCAACTTCAATATGAGGTGTGGCAGCTCGGTGCTAAAGGCCAGTGCTGTCACTATAAAAGAACTTCGCTGTGCAGCAGTAGCTATTCTTTTAAGTGTTATGCCTTCTCTCCGAGCAAAAATTTCATGAACTAGAGGTGAGCAGTAACTACAATATTAACCCTGAGAAAGATGTTATTCAGGCTGCAATAACATTTAACAGGATAGGTGTTATTCCATTTTCACATGAACTCAGGACAATGTCTGGAGAATCAGTGAGAGTGGATACCTAGGTGCAAAGGGGGAAAAAGCTAAATTCACTGAAAAGAGAACTTCTGGGTATAATACATGGTGCTCAGTTCACTGGCACATAGCCTGCTAGACATCTCATTAGCAACAATTACTGATGAAACAGAAAATTATGCACAAGTGCTCAGTACAAAAATACTTTCAACTTGCATGCACAGACACATAGACAAATGCAAACACACAAACTGAGCAAATGCCACAAAAAGTAGAGGCACACATATTCCTGCTTTGTCCAATAAGAGGGTTAGTCCTGTAACTAATTATGACACTAATTCATTATGAGAGAGAATTAGAGCCTGGCCTCTTCTGTCACCCAAACTCCAATCAGGCTGTAAATGAGGCAGAAAAAAATGAGCTGAACCCAGTAATGGAGAGACTCTCCAGACATGTGAGTTCCAACACCTGCACATGAGCAACTTACCACCACACTTTTTGGTACAAAAACCAGCAGAGACGAAGTGAACATGCCCCCTTCTGTACCCCTTCAACCCCAACACACTTGTACTGTACTTTTTTTTTTTTTAACTGTGTAACCTAGTGTCTCTTCTGGTTTTTAACCAAGTGATCAATTGAGTCGCTTTGTGCAATATAATTTCACTCTTACTATTAAATTTAAATCTTGTGTGTGTGTGTGTGTGTGTGTGTGTGTATGTGTGTGTATATATATATATATATGTATATATATATATATATATATATATATATATATATATATATATATATATATATATATATATACACACACACACACACATATATATATATATATACATGTATATATATATATATATATGTGTGTGTGTATATATACACACACACACACACACACACACACACACACACACACACACATATATATATATATATATATATATATATATATATGTATGTGTGTGTGTATGTATGTATGTATGTATATGTATGTGTGTGTATATATATATATATATATATATATACACATACACATCCACTACATGTATATGTATATGTATATGTATATGTATATGTATATGTATATGTGTATGTGTATATATATATATATATATATATATATATATATATATATATATATATATATATATATATATATATATATATATATATATATATATGTATATATATATATATATATATATATATATATATATATGTGTGTGTGTGTGTGTGCGTGTGTGACGTGTGTGTGTGACATAACTACTGTATTTCCTCAAATAAAAGACAGCAGTCATTTAAAAACCATGTCTCCGATAATTATGGGGGGCATGATTGACATGAACAATTAAAGGCCAGCACCATATAGTAGTTACTTGTAGGGCCTGGCCTATACTGGACTTTTGGGGCTGATGCCAATAGGCCGATATCAGCCAATATATATTGGTCAGGCTCTAGTTACCTGGATGTAACTCCAGTTCTATGAGTACATGCATAGCTCTCTAGCTGACCATCACAGAGAGGGGAGGGGGACGGAGGAGACGCAATATTCTTTAAGTAACAGTGCATATTTTAATATCGGCAGGGACACTACATGAGCATGCGTAACCAGGGCAACCAGGGTAACTTGGCTAAGCTGGTGAGTATACATCCATGAACATGCTACCTGCGTGCTACAACTAAGTGGTGCACTTCCAAAGTGGGTGGATTACCGGTAATGCAGTAACTAACATTTAACAGAGCAAACTGAAGCAGATCAGAAAACAAGGAGGCTCAGTATTAAAATATGAGGGAATACACTTGTCAAACAGAGGGAATTAGAAAGGCCTCTCTCTAATATAAGCTTGCTTCCAATAAAGGCCTGGTACCGTCTGCAGTTGAGATAAATAAAGGCCCTGGCTAGGGGGGGGTCATATAGCAAAAATATCATATCAAGAATTTTTTCAGGAAGGATCAAACATACTACTAAGCGTCAAATCTGTGAACTAACTGGTGAGCTGATGACGTGACGATGCTCAGCATTTACAGTTAAAAACAGTTTGGGCTCCTGATGTGATCCGTGCAGATAGTTTGCTCTACTGTGAGCTTGTTTTTACCCGAAATCCTTGTCACTGGAGGTCTTTTTCGCCAGCAGATTGGAGATGTGATACAAGGTGTTTGCTATGTCGGTGCTGTTACCTGTTAGCCTCCTGCTAGCAGACTGGACTCCGTCACAGAGCTGAACTGATGCAATGTGCACTGTAGCATGATAACGATCAGTCTGTAAAGGCAGGTCATGGAGACATTTAATCGTTCACGATCTAATATCATCATATTAGGGGTGGCTGTGGCTCAGGAGGTAGAGAGGGTCATCCACTAATTGGAAGATCGGCGGTTCGATTCCCGGCTCCTCCAGTCATGCCGATGGACCTTGCATGGTAGCCCCTGGATCCATTCAGCGTATGAATGTGTGTGAATGGGTGAACATGATTGGTAGTGTAAAAGCGCTCTGAGTGGTCGGAAGACTAGAAAGGCGCTATACAAGCGCAGTCCATTTACCATATCGCACACCCCTAGCCCCAGCCAGTATTGGAGGAAATACAGTAATAACATCAAATGAATATGATAAATAACATCAA
Organism: Thunnus albacares; assembly: GCF_914725855.1. Classification (NCBI taxonomy): domain Eukaryota; kingdom Metazoa; phylum Chordata; class Actinopteri; order Scombriformes; family Scombridae; genus Thunnus; species Thunnus albacares. The sequence goes on from NC_058115.1 coordinate 22,162,881, forward strand.
ATAGAAAATCTTTGGGGAAAATGGACTGTGTGTGTACAAGCTATAATTAATTTAGCCTTTGCATTCCACTCCTAAATTTATTGTTGTATAGCAGCCAGTCAGTTAAGAGTACCAATGTTTTGACAATCTTAATATATGGGAATTAAGAGAATCTGAACAACACTTGATGAGGACAGAAATACCTGGTAGAATCATATGTATTATAAAATGTACAGACTTATTTGTTTTGACACCAAAAGTAATATCAAGAGAGATCAGGAGTGATACATCAATTAGAAAACATAGATTGTGAGAGAAAGAGAGGCAAGAACCAGAGAAATATACTATATATTCATATAGAGAGACATGAGGAAAGACAGACACACACACACTAGGTGAAAGACACAGCAGGGAAACAGTGTACAATCCACTAAATTGCAAGCTATTGTTCAGATGTAATTGGAAATTTGATTCCCATATTAAATTACTGGCCAGTGCCAGAGAACAGTCCCATTATGGACGATAAAGTGACCTGCATGGTACAGTCACCCTTAGAATATTCATTGATCTTTTGTAATGCCATGAGAGCATAAACTGTCATATTTTTGCATCAGAATAGAACATGGTATCTTTTGTAGCGATTCCCATTTAACATAAGAATCTTTCATAATTGTAGTATTGAAACAACTGGAACAGGATTATTGGTCATTGAATCCATTGGTACCCCGATGTTTTGAAATGTGACCATGTTGCCCAGATAGGAGTCTAATTTTGGATTTGGGGCACATACACATTAGTTGATAATACCTTACAGATAATACTCTGCAGAGAAAAAATCCTTCAGAACCAGAAGGTAAATGAATTGATGAAAATTAAATTCATATGCAAAACAAGGCACTTCACACACTAGGCCTGCAACTAAGGATTATTTTCATTATTGATTAATCTGACATTTATGTTCTTGATTAATCTGTTAGTAGTTTGGTCCAGAAAATGGTGAAACAATTTTGATCACTGTTTCACAAAGCCTTGTTCTGGAATATCAAATATCTTGTTTTGTCCTGACCAACAGTCCACAACCCAAAGATATTCAGTTTACTACCATAGAGAACTAAAGCAACCAGAAAATACTCACATTTAAGGAGCTAAAAAAAATGTCTCAAAATGACTAATCAGTTCTGTCGATCGATTAATACTTCATTAAATATTTGTCAGTGACATGACCATAGAGCACCTGGAGATTTAGTTAGAATACATATGCCACTGTTTTAAGTTACCCTTATAATATTTAAAATTCTGATATTTAGGTCTTGTCTTCTTGTCTTGGCATGACTGTGGGAACAACTTAAACTGAAGAAGAGACTATTGGAGCTGGGACACGACCAGACATCTGTCATATATGATGTATAGTGTGTCCGGTGAAGCTTCACCTTTTCGCTTCTTCCATTTCCAGTTAGGATAGAGCTAACACCCAAGAGGACCGTGGCCTTAAAAGAGACTATAAAGGAAAACACTGTTGAAATATCCTAGAAACCAGCCTTCCCATTTTCTCTATTGTCTTGTGTCAAGGGAAGCATCTTTTCTGGAACTCCTCTCGGCCATATTATGACAGCTAATTAAGAGGATGATGAGTGCTACATTGCTCTGATGTGACGGTGAAAAATTAAAGATGAAAGAATAGATTATGTTTCTATTAATATAATTTCAGCTTGCTCTTTCCACACCTCTGTCTTATGGTGCACAATCAAAGTTCAAGACAGAGAGGGGAAAACACAAACATATATTGTAGTGAAATGAATCATCTCTACACAGTTGCATAGATTATATAAAGAGCAGGCTTTGTGAATAATCAATGTCAATTTAAAGACGCACAATATGGTAAACGGCATAGTTAACATAAAGGCAAGGGCAATTTTGAAATAATAAGATGATATTCAATAACATTTCTATTCTGTGTGAATGGAAGGTGAGAATGTTAGTGGTTAAAGAGAAGCATCTGGAAATCAACTCATGTTGTAAATGAAACACTGCCTGTGTTTATATCGATGCCAGTTGCAGGCTCTTTAATGAAAATATATTATGCTGATTTTTTTATGTGTTTACAGTACATGTTATGTTGATACTCGACAAATATCTGTGAAACACTGTGTAATTGTGGACATTTTTATTTCACAATAACATAGTGCTTAGAGCTGTTTTGCTCTGATGTTCCCTCTGTTATACATAGAATATATTGTATTGTATAGCTGTTGTATATTTCATAACATGAACATGAATGAAATGTTAACACAGCATGGAAATAAAAGATCTGAATTGATGACTCTCTTTTATATCATACTTGTACCACTCATCTGACTAACACTGACAAACAAATATCAGGCTTATCGACCTCCAGAGCCTCTCAGACTGAAGGAAATTATGAAATTCAATCAAACCTCCAACAAATTGAGGTTGATTGATGACTTGGTGGTGGTGTTGTGGCCATTGCAATTACAAGTGAAATCAAATAGACTCTTTGCATATTCTATGGGTGAGGCCACAGGGAAAGAGAAAAAAAAAAAGGCACAAAATCGGTAATTTTCACTCTTGAGGAGCTGTAGATGTAGTGTGGGACATCCATGGAGGCATACTGTATATGAAGAAAGCAACATGTAGTACAAATAAGATTGAATTCAAATGTTCATAATTATTAAATCTTCCTTTTATACAGCTTGTTTTAACTATGCTAGCGGCATGGCTCTAGGGATGGAAATGACCGTTGGTCACTAACATGGCTGTAGTATCTTACATGGTGTCTTCACAGAAAATGTTTCAGCTGTGTTTTTCAGTTGTCATGTCTCATGAGAGTCTGGCAGAACAGATATATTGTAAGCCACCTGGATCTGCAGGTATGTGCATTACATGTATGGTGTTACGATGTGTTAACACATAAAATAACCCTATTTTAACACTTTCAAATCAGGTTCTTTTGTAACCTCTTAATGTCTCTGAGCACTGCCAAAACACGGGTGACCTACACTCAATACTTTGCCTGAATGCATCATATGTAGAAACAGACGGAGGACTGAAGCTGCCGCTGCTGCTCTGCAAACATGCTGCTTTTATCACACACGCTGTGTAGACACTGTTAGTCTTATTAATATATAATCCATTGTTTGAGATGCATGAGCTGCTCAATTACACTCCAACACCAGCTTTTTAAGAACGGGTATCTAAACAACATTTTTAGGTGATATGAGCTGATTTAACTCCATCTCACTTTGGAATTTACACTGGCTCGCTAAGACTGCACAGATGAAAAGAGAAACTGCCCAAGAAAAACCTTGAAGTGGATTTCGTGCACAGTTCATCTATTTATGAGACTTTGCAATACTGTGATAAACTTTGAAAGTCACTTTCAGTCAAGGCTACCTCCAAATGTTATTTGAGGCTTGGCAGCAGAGTTTTCTGACAGGTTGTGCCCCCGCTGCCCTAGTTGCCGCCTGGCCCTCCAATGCTCTGTATGGTGAAAGCACTGCTCAGTACTGGCATGCCTGTGGAGAGGCTGTATGTAGGGGGTGTGGGGTGTTGCTGGTGGTTATGTGTGTGTGTGTGTGCTCAGAAGATATTTTTGGTTTGTTGACTGTTAAGAACAGACAACTGAATGTTAAAATGCTCCCGATATGCCACACCCACTCACATTTTGATATCAACAATGGAGGATGGCATTATGAGCGCCAACAAGCATCGCTAGTCATCTCAGCTACCAGGGCTACTGAGCCTCGTTATCAAACTAAAAAAAGGAAATGACACAGCAACATTGTTGCAGTATGTTACATTGTTATGTATTACCTAATCACCAGTTGTTTCTGAGTCTCTGCAACAGTATCTATCTGACTGAATTCTATTATAAAATTGGAACTTTACTTTCTGCCTGGATCACAGGACACCATCACTCCAGGGGATGGATTGAAGGTGGGGAGTGGATGCGGGTGTAGCTTGATATTCTTCTTCTGACACTCTCAACGCGCCCACACAAAACGGGGTGCTTGTCATGTGTGGGCGCTTGTTGACATGTCATCATCGAAGTGCGCGTGGTAGCGGGAAGGCAGAGGATATATACATGTTAGATGATGCCAAATCTTGTCTTTTTAGCCACCAGTCAGATTGTCTTGGATTTGCTGTGTGTCTGAGCTTCATTTAGAAGACAGTCTTGGTAATTGTTTGCCTTGGCAACTGCTTTAATTAAGGCCGGTAGCCTGCACACAGTAATTGTGTTACATTACAGTGCAATCATTGTTCAAATAATGGGGATATTTTCAGCAGCACAGGACAGAAAATGTAACAATATGTCATATAATAAGGTTTGAGCCATCTATGTGACTATATCAAAACAGTAGCTCTGTCAGAGCAAAGCTTTTTAGGCAGTGAAAATCCATCAGGATGCATTTTGATTATATCTTGTAATTTACATTCACTGCATCATTTCATTAAGAATATTAAACCAGCCAATTTTTTGTCATTAATGCAACTTCCACCAGGAAAATTAAATGGTAAAGTTAAAAGGGGCATACTGTGCACATTTACAGGTCTATATTTTTAATCTAGGGCTCTACTGAAATATCTCCTGCATGATTTACAGTTAAAAAAAACTCTTCTTATAATGACCCTTCAGTTCAGCTTCTGTCTGAAACAGGCCATTTTTGCTTCTGTCTCTTTAAGGCCCCACCTCCCAAGGAGCCCACTGTGTTCTGATTAGCCAGCTCTTGGAAGCTCCCCCCAGCAGACATCCTCTGGGTGCGGAGGCTACCATGGAACAAACTATAGTAGTGGGATTTCACTACTTTTTCTCCTTTACGCGAAATGTCAACTTCTCAAATCCACCCATACATGTTCGAGACGAAATGTGATCTGAACTATGAGAGTGGACAACGCAAACAACACGATGGAAAAACCTTAGCAACTACCTTAGCAACAAAGGCTACGAAATAGACAAATGCACCTGACTTCGCAAATACACCCATACGTGTTTGAGATGAAATGTGATCCGAAATATGAGAGTGGACAATGCAAACAACACGTGGAAAAACCTTAGCAACTACCTTAGCAACAAAGGCTATGAAACAGACAGCAGTTTATGGGTATGTACGATGTGTCGATGCCATTGCTGTTGCAAACAAAGCGTTTAGAGCAGGTTGAAGCTTGGGCGTTTGACTTGCAGGGAGCATTTCTACATAGATTAACCTAATGTTTTGGAACTTTGACCATGTTACCAGTATAGATATCTGACATCATAACCGTATATAAATAACAGAAAATCACAAAAAGCATAATATGTCCCCTTTAAGGTAAAACCAGAGTGAAATGAAATACACTAACTGTGAAATGCAATACCGCAAACCAACCGTGGTTAACACATTCATACATATTTAAAGACACACACATTACATGCTTACACATTCTCTACACACACACACACACACTCGCATACTGGCACAGAGTGAGCACCTGCTGGGAATGTCTGTGGGTCTGGACATGACCCTGTCAAGAGTCTTCAGGAGATTAATTTCCCAAGCCTGTTTTCTTAGATAAAAATTGAGACGGAATTAGAAACTTGAGACGAAGGGAGCACATCTGAAAATGATATACATTTCAAAGGGATTAAATAAATCAGCACATTTCTCAGTTCCTTCATTTGTCCTTTGTTTCAAGCCAGGATTTCTGTAAGAAAAATAGCTATGTCAGAATGTATGAAGTTGCTATAAGAATTACCACCAGTAGACATTGTCGATGCAAAATGAAGCCAGGGACTCCAGGCAATGGTAATCAGGTGAAGAAAAAACCCTCCTGAGTAATTTATCCTCCAAAGTAATTTCAGTATTTATGGGATTCACCTTCAAAATGTAATGTGGCATGCAGGTAGAAAAAACATAGGAAATGAGAAATCCAGTGAGAACGAGAGTGAGGGAGAGCCGGAGAAAAAAAAAGGGAGACGGGGAGAGAGAGAGAGAGAGATCCAAAGTGGGAGTCATAAAGTAAGTCATCTCTACAGTCTGCCATCCAGACAGGTCCCCCGTGACCTCCACCACCAATGCCCTACGTCCTTCACATCTGACAAAGTTGGGAAGACACGCTGGAAATATGAGGCCATCTCCGCTACCTCTATATTTGAATTTACTTATAATGTCTCTGTCTGGATAAGAGCATCTGTTAAATGACTGAATAGTAAATTGTGTGCTTAGGACAGCAGACTAGCAGGGCAGATAAAGGAGCTTTGTCTTAGTTACATTTCAGCAGGTAGCAGCATGGCTTAGACTGCCAACAGGTTTTGCTACTGTGCAAGCCTAATGGTGGATGACTGAGGGGAGGAGAGGGAGTCGCTGGGAGAAGAGATGCGATTTTCCACTTGTCCAAGCAGTTTTCTGTGAAATCACACATGAGTCGCCTTGCACTTTGTTCAAGGATTTTATTGCACAGTCCAGATTCTGGAATATGCATTATCTGTCAAATTGTGTCAATTATTAATGAGATAATAGAGATTGCACGTCTTTGACAGAAAATGCTGCTCCAGCTTTTTAAAATAATGCTTCTTTAATTTGTTGTGGTTTTTCTATCATCAGCTGATAAGGATTGAGAAGATGGATTCAATGGACGGGTTGAAAGGCTGAAATAGAACTAGAGTTAGATATTTGGATTGAAAATAATATGATCATACCTGTCATCTGAGTAAACATGTGACTCCTCAGTATGGCTGGGAAAGATCCATGATAATGTCTTACTGAATGGAGACCATGTACTGTAATACATATTTAAATCCAGCTAATCCTTCCCCAATCTATAGTATTCTGTGTTATCAAATCAACACAACAAAACCAAGAAAATGTACAGTATAATATTATATTTAGACATTTGGTTAGTTTTCCTTTTCAATATTCAAATTCAATTATTGAGAATTGGTCTTAAAGTGATAATGTCCCCTGATTGGACAGCATTGGACTGATTCAACAGCATCATTTTAAACACTTAAAATTTATCTTCCAGCTTCCCAATCTTGTAAATCCTCCAGAAGTAAAAACATGCCTATTTTGCTAAACAAAAACTCTTGTGTTCTTAATAAATACAGTCGGAGAGATGCCACCTCCACACACTGTTTGTTTATGTGTCTTTGTCAGGCCTTCTTTTGACGTCAATTTGTATTTTCTATTAAAGAAAGAATTAAGTTTTTCTTCCAAAGTACAAATAACAGTAAACACACATGTTCACATCTGATATTTACAAAATATGGAAAAAAGTATTGATGAGAGTATCAATAAACAGAACTCTGTATATACAGTAAACATAAATAAACACCCATCCCTACCCAAACAGACCATATACATTATATACTGGCCATATATATAGACATTCTTAGGTGAGCTTATGTGTAGAATAAAAAAAGAAGTATTTTTTATTTATTTTTTTTTACTTCTGTGGGTTGTGCGTTAGTACTTGAACACCATCCAAAACAGTTTTCTTGCAGCTGATCAGAATTCTTGGCTTGCCTTGCTCTTCCTTCAAACCTTCTATTTAAGGATTTCACCCCCTTCGAGCTATTGTACCAGTGCCACTGTGCTAATCAATCACAGACCATGCTGTGTGCGGTAGTGTATGTGTGCGCGCGTGCATGCTTGCACATTCATGAAGGGGTGTTTAGCTGATGCTATTCGAATGATTATGAGTCCTTAAACATCAAGCCTATTGCCAAATTGCCCCTGACAAGGAAATATGTTGTTAGCTAAGATAATGTGCTGCCCATTATTTTAGGCTATAGTGCTCTGCCAGAAAGCAGGATTATTTGGAGCTTCCAGGGCGGCGGCAGCTGCATGCTTAGAGATACACAGAGCTGAAACAGGGAGCATCTCTGCCAGTTATGGAGACAAAAAAGAAAATTGTAGGTTATACCTACAGGCAAAAAGAAATGCCTTTTGGCACCCTTGCACATACAGTATTTAGAAATGCAACAGTTGTATACAAGAAAAAGGCTGCTGTATTTGCAGGAATTTCTCATTAAAATATTGCTGTGAAATTAGCCATAATGACACACTCTTGGGGTTTGAAAAATAACTTTTACACAAGGTACAGTAGCAACAAAGATTTGTTTTGTGCTTTTCATGTGGTCCAGATTGGGAGTTCTCCAGCTCAATTCCCATCTAAATCTACGTCTGTGTCTTCGTCTTTCTTCTGACTGGTAAGTTCCATATTGAAAGCAGTGGGAGGAAAATGTATTAAATATATGCCAAAAACTCAAATATCACTATTACCATTCATTTGATAATAAAATAGTGAAACATCTTGCTAGGTTAATGGTACTTTTATCATACTTATTCATTATACTTATCATACTTATTTCAATATTTCCCCTTATCTGTGTTTTTACATTCTCTATCTTGTTTACATATAAATAACCTATCTCAAGATTTCTGACTGCTTATTGATCAAGGTATAGAAAATATAAAACATGTTTTCTCAACAGTATAACTTTTTTTCTACCTTTGCTTGAATAGTACCTATATAGATGCTGGATACAACATTGTCTTATATTTCAATATATTTCAGACATCTAAAAATGTAAACCAGTTGTATCACTTCAAGTCAGTGGAGGCTTAGGAAAATAATATTTCATCTCAAACAAGGCTCTCTGATAATATCTGTTGTCATCTATTGTGTATCTTCAATCAAAATGCATCAACATTACATTGTATGGAAATGTTTGTCTGAGGAATAAACTGCGACATAAATCATGCATACATCCCACCCCTATAACATCTGTAAACACAAATTCATATGATAACAGGGAATCTCTCCATGTTTCAGTCTCATTAGTCTCTGTAAACAGATATCTGCATATGAATGCAGAATCTGTAGGCATCAGGACAAGATTTTGGTGTCAGAAGTGGTCTGGTTTCCGTATGTAGTCTCTTTGTAGTCCGAGTAATATTGACCAATCACACTTGAGTGGGCTTTGGTTGCATGCAGATAAACAGTCCTTGTGTAGAGCAAAAGAGGCGGAACGCATTGGCCGACATGCAATCTCGGAACCCATCGGCTATCGTCTGATGACAATTTAGCTTTTTATTAGCTTTTTAAAAAAAATTATCTTCATTCATATGCATATATCTGTTTATAGAGATTAGCCAAAATGTTGTCTGGACTGTCTCAAGTTGCTTATCAGACTGTAAACAATGACTGGCGCACAGAAGAGGAAGTCTTGGCCCGGATATCCATTATCAGGATATCCACTGGCTACACCGGAAGGCCCGAAATATTGTCCGTTGCCCCCAGAGGCTAAATCATTCCAGCCAATCCAGCCAATGGGATCCGAGATTGCACACTCATATGACAAAGCATGACATTAAAAAAAAAAAAAAACAACCCACACACAAAAAACAAAAAACATGATGAATAAAAACACTTTCAGAATATTCCAATACATCCATTATCTATACCAACGGATCCTTTGCAGGATTGCGGGGGGCTGCTGACTGTCTCAACATGCATTGGGCAAGAGGGGGAATACACCCTGGAAAGGTCTCTAGTCTATCACAGGGCTGACAAATATACATTTGACAACCATGTTTCAAATGTTTGTGGCAGTGAGCCTTTTTGTTTACATTTGTTTACATTTGGATAACAGCTTGCACAAGTAGCAATGGTATTTACAGGTTTTGACTTGGTGCAAAATTATTGCTTTAAAGCAATCTAGCTTTAAGCTACTGGAATAAAATAGTATCAGCTTGGTATTGTTTTACTTCATGTTGAAAATTATGACTTTTTCTTACTTACATGGTCTAACATCTTCATAATTAATGGAAGAAACTGCATCATTGCAAATTTATAATATTAGGCTGCAATTAGCAATTAATTATCTTAAGCCATGATATGCATGTTGTAGTGTCAAGTATTGATTAAAAATTTGCACTAACTGTGCCCAAAGCCTTGCAGGAGGATATTATCATGGATGGATGTCAGAAAGGGGGTCTAGGAAGCTGGTGGTGGTTGTAGCAATTAAAGCAGTTTGTGTTTTGTGGAAAACCGTACAAATAAATGGCCAGTAGATGACAATAAATAAATGGGAACACAGCAGCTGAGACCATTCCTGCATCGGAGCTTGCCATGGATAAGACCGTGTCTGGAAGACTAACACAACAGATGCGTTGTACACCACCTGGCTGATGCATCCCACGGAAGACATCATTTAATCACTGACCCTTTGGCTCTGAGAGAGAAAGAGAGAAAGGAATAGAGAGAGGCAGGGACTGAAGAAAAAAAAATGCCTCAAAATGAATTTTGAATCCATGAGATGTCATATAAAGCTTTAATTTTAGAATCCTCATGAAGCAAAATGACCAAATGTATTACCAGCCAAGACTAATCCTTTTTATATAAATCCCTACATTTCCCACTTTGTCTTGTTATGAGAGGCCCTGAGTGTCTACTGGATGCTACTTAAGCACTTTCTTTTTTTCCTAAAACGCATCAAATACTATGGGTGGGAGACAATCTCACCCATCATGATCAATGTCTCCATGTGACTATCATATCATTGCAAAGCAGAAACCTACTCACCTTACTTGTAATTCCCACTGAAGCAGAAAATAAGGGGAAAACATAGTCTGCACATTACTGACTATAAACCCGTATTGGAAAGCCAAGTAAAACGATAAACATTTACAAAAATAGACAGCACATGTCATGGATTGTGCACAACAACCTTTTAGATGATGTCATTCTCCCCCTTCAGGCAGACAACATATTCTATGCTACATTTCTGGTCAAATCTTACTGGGTGCATTTGTAAATCCCATTATATTTCTTCAAACTACCCTATTTCAGTTATATTTGAGTAAAACATCATTCTCATAAAAGGTGGTTTGACAGACAAGACAAAAGTAAGATAAAAGGAAAGGTGCCAAAAAAATTAAGTCAAACAGTCACATAACTAAATCCTCTATAGAGAATATAATGCTCTGGCAGGGAGTGTTGGATAGCTGGGGTTTGGAGAAGATTATCTTTGCTGAGTGGCACGACAGCTAGCTTGTGGGCATGTTTAGCCTCCAGGAAGGACAATATCTGGCATTGTGTCTATAAAGTGGCAACAGTGACCCCGTCAAGTATACCCCTTCCACACCTCACCATTCCTTCCGAAGCTTACATAAAAAATTTTGGTAGACATGCCAGCTCTTTTTTAATAGATTTTATTTTATTTATTTCTATTTATTATAATTATGTATCTCCGAATCTTGCTTTTCTCTAAAGACAAAAGTAATACATTATCCGGAGCAAAGTACCAGCAAACACTGAGATTGTTTGATAATTGTCAATGTTGTATTCCCATTATGTTGAATTATATTACATTCTTGGGGGTCAGTGCTCCCTCCAGCCATAATGGAGCTGTAACAAGAAGTTGAAATCATGTTTATTATCTGGACTACAGGCCATTATTGGAGGGAAATGACAGAGATTCTGCATAGCGTTTTCATAAGTCTTGAGAAAAATTCTTCTTTTGAAAGTGTAGTGCTGACAATCACATAAGAATGTTTGGTAAGAACTTAAATAGGAACACAACATGTAGGGATTGCAGATTTCAAATTGCATGAGCTGTAATTTTTATGGTAATTTACACCGTTAGTGATGTCATGGGCTGTAAAAGTTTGATGGAAGTTAAGTCAGCGATGGGGTGTGTATCTCTCCCACTCAGGTGATTTGATACTGATGTAGAGTCCACGATCGAATACAAAAATTATACAGCTAAATGTGTAATGATAAAAACAAACAATCAATTATTTACTCAATTATTTAGTATTTATTTATACTGTCTCAAAAATATCCCAGAAAATGATGTCCTCTCCCTCACCAACAACAGAAAACACAGGCAGTGATTCACTGAATTTTCAGCCACCCTCTAAGAGGAGGAGTTTTTCAGTACACTGAAGCTGGCTCAGTATTGTTAACCTCAGGTCCTGGGTCAGTGTCTTCCTTCTGTATTTGGTATTTTCAATGATCCTTTATCACTGCATGGCCATGTATATAAAACAGCACATAGCTTCAGTAACTGGGAGGAGTTTGGACCAGTTAGAAGTCACATTAGCTGCTGCTAGTGTCACAGTCACAGGTTGTCACTTGATTGGTTTTGATTGGTTGCCAAGTTTCAAGAGGGCAGGTCTAATATGAACCTGTCAGATGATGCCAGAGGGAGAGAATAGTTAGTTTCTGTCTGCATCTATTTGGTGACCCAAGGAGAGGACCAGAGCAAGTCGGGTCAGTGAGACAGAATGACAGGAGCACACAGAGAGTAAGAGAGAGGGTTATTTGATGAGATGGGTTTATGACAGCCATATCACTTTTGATAAAAATTTGGCTTGAATCTGTGGTTGTGTATAAATGTAGCCCAATCTCTGATCTCCGTTAATTGTCGGTTACATTGACAATTGTGCCAGCAGAGGGTAGCTCCTTGAGCTGTCAAACTATAAAATAAAACTTTAAACATTTGCCTGTTGCTATGCTCTTAGTTTTCTCTTATTTTTTTTAAAATAATGAGGAATGTCAAATAGTTATACCACCACTATAACCTTACTAGGGCTGCATCTAACAATAATGTTCATCAGTTGCCCATCAAAATGTTCTAAATCCAAAGGTGACGTCTTCAGATGTCTTGTTTTGTTTGACCAACAGTCCAAAACCTGAAATATTCAGTTTATTAATACATAGGATGAATAAAAGCAACAAATCCTCACCACCAGGAAGCTGGAACAAGGGTTTTGTCGCTCATTTAAGCTCTAAATCTTACTAAATGTTAGGTTGAACTGGGTGTTTTTCCTATATAAGACTATATTTGTAATTTTGTGATCTGAAAAAAAACAACTTGAAAAAAGGACCTCAACAGCCAATTGTATTATTTTGCATTATTTATATCAGATTGTTGTTTTGTATTGTTTAATACCATGTGGATCACCAAAGGCCAATCAGACAGCCACTTCGTTTGAAGCATACTGATAATTTATTGAACACGATAATAATCACAATTTAAATCGCAAAAGCAATATTGATTCAGGGTCATAATGAGACACCATTGTTTCATTTTTATTACTATGATTAATAAGCTAAAGTAGAAAACCAGAGGAAGAGCCAAGCTGCTGCATGAAGAAGCTGAAAAAAAGAACTGAACATAAACACATACATTATATTATTATAATATTTTATTATATACCGCTTACCTTTCTTCAACAAATTATGTTAATGTACTGTATGCACCCAATATGTGTTGTAAAACATTTTAAGAGGAATCATAATGTTTGAGGATAAATATGAACGTAATATACGGAGAACACATAAATGGAAAGATCCACTGTAACACAGAACTGCTGGTTAAACAAAAACTGGTATTATCAATAAAATACAATTCATTACAGAAAATCACTTTGTTCGGCTATCAGAGATAGGAACATAAGCTTTGGCAGACACAACATGAATCAGTAATGATGGTGAGTCCATCATATTTGCAACTTTATATACCCTCAGTATGTATGTGTGCACTGAACTGTCTATATACCATATATAATCCACCACAGGATTAGCACTCTATAGAAGGGGTTCAATCTAGTGAAAGCCCATATGGCTGTGGGAGGCCAAGAAGATTTAATCACACATTTTGGCTCATAATCTCATCATCAACTGGGCGTGGTGTCTGAATTTTTTTTGATGTAGTCAAATGAGGCCAGTGCAATCAGCCCTGACAGATTTAGAGCATGTTATAAGCCCTGTTTGTCACAGACTGTACCTGCCACTCAACTAGCAACAGAGAGAAATAGAACAGGAGAAAGAAAAAAAGACCATTTTGTCATTTGCCTTTTGAATATCTTTAGGTAACCTGAAAAGAAGTAATTTTAGGGCCCCCTGGGGCTTAAATGGTGTGCCTTGATTTTGTTGAAAAGCGCTGCAACCCACACAAAAAAGACTAATTCCATAGTTTTTGCTAATTGCTTATAATTGCCCACCCAAACTTTATATAGTTTGAGACTGAAATCCTAATGAGATGTTTGTACAGTTTGATGGAACTACAAATTGTTACATAATCAAAACATACGTCTTCAGTACATCAGCTTTTATATAAAAATCTGTAAAATATGTATTTATGACCTCTTTTCCTTTATGTAGGTGAGAAATTTAAAGAATAATTACCAGCACCTGCATTTCCCCATTGTTATGGGTTACTACAGTATACCGTGCTTTCTCCAGGGTTTATGCTACTGTTTGGTTTGAATAATTGGAGACAAGGCAGAAGCCAAGCTAGACAATAAAGAGCTTATATTTTTTTCCCATGCATCTGCACACCTGCATGCCGCCTTCTAAACAAATCTAAATTAAATAGCTTTAAGTAATCATATTACAATTTTTGTCCTTTTGACCCAAAGTAGGTCAGTCATTTCTAACAAAACCTCAGATAATTTGAATCTTTCAGTGCTTTCTTGATTGCCTAATTTGAACAGACATGGACTGACACAGCAGGTGATGACTTCAGTGTGTGGGTGCTTAAAAAAAAGAGCAGGTTTGAAAACAAATCAAATCAAATCAACAAATCAAATGCTTCCAATCCTTTTCATTTTCAAGGTGAGACATCAGATGGTGAATATTTATTGCTGTTAAAAAAAAAAGAAAAGAAAAGAAAAGAAAAAGCCTGTGCTCTTCATGCAACATAATGAACTGGCCATGATGATAAAAACATTTGTGTTTATGCTTTGACATTTCATATTGGCCATGAAAATGCTTACACATGTACTCATTACAACAATAAAGTAATCATTCTGAAATTCTAAATGAATTTCTCCCATATCTGGCATATGAAAACCATGTAGTACAATGGTAAAAAACCAAAAAACAACAGCGTTGTGCAATTTTAACTGAATCTTTTTGCTGTTGAAAATTTCAACAAAATTCACCTCATTGACTGTTTTAAAGGAAATTCAATGAGACCAATCAAAGTTTCCACATGTGTTTAAAGTATTCAGGAAGTAGGGGAAGGGAGCAGGGGGTGTAGTTCAGTCCTTCGCCTGTTTCTCAAATTCTCTCCGTATAATCACCTGGAACAGGATTAGTTTGGGGGCTCAGGGTCTGCCACTGGGTCCTAAATATGTTTGCCAAATGCCCCAGCTGGCCTTCCCCATTATTTGGAACCAGGTACTGCAAAGTCCCCCCACCCCCCCAAGAGCATGCCATGCCTCCATCTTTTTCTGCATCCTCTCATCCATCCATCCACCCACCCATGCCCATCTACAACACTGACTATTCATTGTTGTGCCTCCCTCTGAATTTTGGGCCAATCCAAAGACCGTATACTGGGTTTCTTCTGAACTGTGTTTAGCAATGCTTGATATCACTGCAGTAAAAATTGTAATTTTACATTTAAATAGACCGACAGACACACAGACAGGCTGAGACTGTGTTCTACCAGTAAATGCCGCTCCAGGCTCTGTGCTCAGGTCATGTAACTGCAGTCATGGGTATCTCTTGCTATGTGCATTTTGTTTCTTGTAGTGTCATCACTTCCGGGCTGAAGGCTTTAAAAAACTGCATTTTTGTATTTTGTAAATGACTGCGCTTAGCAAAGCAGGAAGCGAGCTAGCCAAGAGTTGCACACACAGCTAGAGGGTCAATGCAAGTTGCAAATGAAGCACATTTGAGAAAAAAAAAATATGAACATGAACGTTTCTGAAAATAGTTTACTGTATATTTGACTCTGAGATACATCATTTTACAAGCCAGATTAACTAACTGGTTTTATGAAATTTCTCTTGTGTATTAGTTCTGCTTCTTTTCCATGTGAACAATCATTGTGGACATAATTCACAGACATTTCATTGTAGGCACTGTACAACTCATTAAAGAATCAATAAGACAGAATATTGCACACTAAAAATATCACACCTTGCACTGTGCAAGTTCAAATAACATGAACTGTAACCCTGTTTACTGCTACCCTGTCAATGCCCTCACAATCAAATCACAGCTCACCAAGAAGCTTTAACAAGGAGAAACAGATTCCAATTGTGTAATATTAGTCCAATGTTAAAATTGAGTGTGCTTAGGTTTTTTCAGCATGAATTTAGCGGTTCTTTCTCTCTAAAAAATTATATAGATCACATTACATATAGGAGTTGAACTGAGCTCCCGACACAAGTGGCAAACACAGCTCAGACCGCTTATCATGTGTAGACAGCCTGAGACTGGGGAGGGAGAGTTTGAGGCTGTGTCTTGAGTGTGTCTGTGTCTGAGGCTTAGGAGGGAGGAGAAGGGGACCATACAAGTCACTATGATAGCATAGCCTTAATGACGGGAAATCATTGTATGGAAGCAATGCACTGTTTTCATTGGAAACATTAATAATTTTGAAAAGTTAATGCATATTCACTCCACAATCCATCTTTTCATGTCACATTTACTGTAGCTATGGAGTAAATGAGTGAGGTGAAATTTCATTCCTGTATAGTGTGTGAAAAGTAATGACGACTGAAAAATATAAATATTACATTTATGACTTTATTTTCTGACAAATTAAAATAATTACAATAAAAAAAGTTGAGCAAGCATGTTAAATAATAAATCAACAGCCAACGTGAGTTGAAACACCTTAAAATTATAAAACATACTGTAATTGACCTTTTGAAGTCATGACTTATTATTGTTTTGTGAATAATAATAATCCAAATCTGATAATAATAATATATAGGGATCCATTGGAGGGACAAATCTTGGTTACCTTTATTGATAAATCTTTTTTTCTAAAGAATTTTCTAGAAACATAAAAGTAAGTGATTTGTAAAGTAAATGGTTATTTATGCAAGAATAAGGCTTTGACTTGCATGGCTAGAGCTGAGGAACTAGAGTCAAACAGACATATGTACATTGATCTTAGGTCAAGCATAAAAGATTGAGATTCTAACACCTTACAATCCTGATAATCTCTCTATGCTTATCAGCGCGGAAAGACTAGAGAAAGATGAGAGCGTCCCGTTGTTATTTATCCCTGCCCAGCATGGCCACCGCACTGATCAGAGGAGGAGGACACAGGTGGAGACCTGGAACAGTGTCATCATCAATGCTCAAACAGAAACGAAACAGTCTGGCCCAGGCAACAGGAGCTGGATTTAGCCAAGGTGGGAAATGCCAGCCAAATGCCTTTTTGCTCTTCTTGATTCCATGCTCTGGTCTCATAACAATATCAGGGGCTGTTCTGCGGATGGAGAGAAGGCTAATATTGAACAGGCAGGCCAGACAAATAAGAGCAAAGTGTACTTAGCCACCTGTGGACCAGCTGGAGAGGAAATGCCCATAAGATGGCATTGAGTCCTCAGAGATTTGTTCTGATGAAGAAAATGAATGAAAACAACAGAAGTACTGGACCTGCTGTTACACAGAAAATTATACAGACATTTTATCAGAATTACTAATGAATGGTGCTGCCACAGAACGTTAAGACATCTGCGACTTGATGAATAGTGTGTGTTGTGTTGCTTATAATATATTGGTCCAAATAAATCCAACCATTGACATTTGTCACATGCAGAATGAAAATATTGTAGCTAAGTATGTACTAGGGGTGTGCCCGAATACAAATACATTATTTGGCAAAGCACAAATAGGGTTTTTGTTTTGTTTTTTTTTTTTACGAATATTTGTTTCATACAAATATTTTAAAAATGATTTGTTAGTTAGAGGTCTGCCTGCAATGAGGCGATGAGTGAGGTTTTAGCTCAGTAGTCAGCGCATTAGTCAATGATCTGGGAGACTCCAGTTCAAGACCTGGTGTAGGGACGTCCTTTGCAAGGTAGTTTATCTATGAACACTTTTCTAAAATTAAAAGCTTAATAAAAACAAAAACAGGATTTTTAAGCCTCTTTCCACTTTTATTTGAATACAAATACAAATATTTTTCCTGCCCAAACAAATATAGATACAAATACAACCACTGGGCTCTCTCTGCACATCCCTTGTATCTACAATATTTTGTGATAAGTTTGTTGCTTGAATATGGATTAGGTTTTTTGTTCAAGTTCATTTATTCATATTGCTCTTCATCATATGTATGTCTCCATGCCTAGATCTAACTGGGTCTCCTTAATAAATAATCATTTAGAGGCTGAAGTGATTACTTGTTTAATAACAGTTTTTTCATTAAAAGTCTTTGCCTCAAAGCTTTATTTTATTATGCAACTATTGTACAACAGACAAGTGCAGGACAATAATCACTCCCACAGCAAGAGGTGATGCTTTTTATTTACTGCCTAAGTTAAAACTGAAGGGAGGAGAAAGGGGAGAGTATGACAAGATAAGACAAGCAGTGAAAATGCCAATTTGAAAGTGGCTGTGCTGCTGCATTAGCTGTGCTAGCTTAAAAAGAATGAGTGGCCATGGCTAGCCCATTAGCTTAGTTAGCTCAAATATGCCAGTGGAAATATTGCAATATTATATGTAAATTATAGACTTTAAGAAACTTTCTTGATAAGTCTGCAAAGGCTCCACTGTAAAATTAGCATGTGCTTGAGGTCACTCATTCAGACTTTTTGAGGTCCTTGTGAACTCTTCATACACACTGCTGACTTAAGGAAAGTAAGCCAAATACTGCACTCAGAACTAGTGCTGCCACGGTTACCAAATAACAGTGGTAACGCAATAATGCCACGCAACCACAGAATCAAGCTGATCATCGCTTCACCGCTGACTGAGCGGCTTAAGTGATGGGACATTAGTTATTCTCTCAGGCTTGACATAACGAATGATATGTCTGCCGAATGCCGACCAATAAACTCAGCTTATTAATAACGACACTGGAATAAAGATAGACATTTAGACTATAGAGGCTATAAAGAATAGACTACTACATGAATAAATGCATTTGAAAAGTTTACCGTATTGGTCCTAATATAAGACCATTTTTTTCCCTGGAAATATGTCTGAAAAAGTGGGGTTGTCTTATGTTCAGGGTCTAGACAATTACATGTTCACAACATGTCTTTTTGAATGGATAAAGTACCAGTGCAAAACGGATTCCTACACGGAGTGTTGCATTATGGGTTGTTTGTAGCATTAATATTGCTAAGCTAGCAAGTGTCTTAAAGTCTGTTTGCAGTGAGTGTGTTAGAGTCAGTTAGCACTGAAAGTGTTTAGTTACTCCAGTTTAACCTGCAGGAGTTTCTGAAGGCTCGTTTAATGTGTTTTAGACAAACAGGCAGTCTTATAAATACTAACTGCTGGAGAAAATTATTTTTGACTGTTTCCAAGAGCCTGGTAGGAGAGTGTGTGAGTATGTACTATACTATGATGTAAGTTATATTCAAAAAATATTTTTCCAAAAACAAGTGCTGGAAAAGGGGGGGGTTGCCTTATAATCGGGGTCATCTTACATTTGGGCCAATATGGTATTTAGGAACCAATTATTTTATAACTATAAAGGTTTAAATTATTATCTTTTATGGTGGTTATTGCGATGGTTTGAATGGCTCCACTAATTTGTGTGTTAAGGAAAAAGTCAATACCACAGCAGCTCTACTCAGAACCAATTGTAAAGTAGGACAAAATGCCACTGTGTGTGAAAGCAAGAAGGTGGTCCTTTCTGATGGTCGAAACAAGCTGATAGTCAGGAAACTTCCATCAGCGATGCTACTTCCCACACACGGCCTTTGTTGCCAGTGGAGAGTGAGACTATAGAACAACAAGGGGTGGTTTGCTACCATGCCAAGGCCTGTGTCTGCCGGCAAAAAAGAACCAGCAGGGGAACTACAAGCAGAAGCCGTCCTTCCACATCAACTAGAAGAGCTGAGGTCCGGGGTGCTGCAAGAGATAAAGTCTATATTCTGTGAGTATGGACAAACAGATAATTTCAGTGGACACAACCCTGAGGGACTATCAAGTAGGGCTGTTCGATTATGGCAAAACCATAATCACGATTATTTTGGTCAATATCAAGATCACAACTATTTAACACAATTACTCATTTACTTTGTAAACGTCATGTATTAATTGAACTTTTTTTAAAAAAAAACTTTTTTTAACAGTGGATTTCCTTGAACTTTAAATGTAGAATTACAGGTTGACTGTGATAACTAATCCAGGCAGGAAGAAGAGAGTTTTGTACAGTCTTTCGTTAAATCCATCCTTAGCAATGCAGGTGCTGCTTTTGCTGATGAAAAGAAGCCTAAATGAAGAAATGGTTAAGTTTTGGTAAGGTTGACTAGGTTCAACATTACTTCATGACACTTTTTCTGTCTGCGGTTCTGCAAAGATGGTCTAGACTTAAAGGGTAAAGGCTGTAGAGAATAGAAATGTACCTAATCAAATGGCCTTGCCTATTCAGCACCACCATGGTCCTCTGTCCAAAAGGTTTTCTCTGTAAGAGAAGAATGTGCTTTTATGTCAATATCAAGGACCGCCAAAAGGTGTTCTGTAGATACAAAATAAATAAATGGTGAAAACAAAATGAAAAAGAATTCAGAACAAAATACATACATTTTCTAATTAGTGTTATGTCTGACAAGCAGTATTTTTGTTCAGGTTATACACATTCACATGAGTAATACAAGTTATTAACAACACAGTGATTATTGTGATATATCAAGGCACAAGGCAAATGAGAAATACATCACACTTTATATATATACTATAATTATCCATCACAATTCCAAAAAAAAAAAAAAAAAAAAAAATCAGTGGTTATTTCCTTTAGAAAATTAGCATATGTAACTGTTCAAACCATTTAATCATTGATAATGCATTCACAGTAACTCACTATATCCAATTATCTGCTCCTCACTGACATCAGTCCACCCTGTGCTCCATGTTAGCACTGATCAGTATTAATCTAATCAATTATAGAATCATTTGACAAGCCAAAGGCTACGCAAATCTTATACTAACTGAGCTCTGTAAAACATGTCATGCATTGTAATTAGAGTAGCCCAGCCAGAGCCATTTGTGTGGCAACAAGGGCAGATGATTTGAAATATTGAGCATTCAATAGGAGAAACCCACCATGGCATTGTTGCTAATTATACATTTCTGAAACTACAGGGGTACACTCCCCTGAGAGCTGACTTTCCCCAGCCCTGATGCACATGCTCAGAAATATGATATCCTTGGTAATATTGGCTGAGCTGTGATTGCATTCTGCTGGATATTCTGCAGTTCATTAACCTATAGCTAAAAAACTCCCCAGACAGTTGATCTAATAGAGAGGACACAGTGCTCTATCCCCTCTGTTCCAATAACTAAAGAGTAAAGATAATTAGGGCCCAGTTAACAAGAGGAGATGCAAATTTTCTTTTCCATGGTATAGTTCAATTATAATTTGCTCCCAGTGGGCTTAACATTCTTGGGAATAGTCACCATGTATACCCACAGGTCATCCAAATACATTCCTTCTACTTATATTGGATGACATTTCCATACTAAGACAGGTGTAATCCTTTGGTTATTGCATGTCAATAACTACAACTCGAATGGAATCCTTCATTTAGCTCACACTTAGAGCAGCGCCAGGAAAAGTTGGCCCTTCTAATAAGGGGGGAAAGTAAAAAGGAGTATAACAATGCCGATGCATAATGGATTAGCCCAGGTTTGCAGGCTGAATTTCAAGCAGGTTCTCTAGTATGCACAGGCCACCTGAGCTCTGTTACAACAGAGTTGTTAAGGTGGGAATAAGCCACTAGGTGAACGCCCACCCTCACACTCACTTTGACACACATGATATAGATAAATGAAGCATGCTAATGAGCTTTCTAGAGGCTTCCCACTAACAGGAAAGGATAATCTGTGAGGACTTGTCCCTATTCAGATTAATTTTATAATAAAGGGAGAGTAGGCAGAACGCAATATTTATGGCTGACTACTGAATAAAAATATGGTTATATGATGAAGTGTGAAATAATCTTCATAACATAGTACAGTTCTTTATATTTAATTCTACCATAAAGCTCGAGCAATTTGTGCAATAATTTGCATCTAAGAAAAATGGTGCTACAGTGTCGTGGTTAAACTGGGAAAACTGATTAGGTGGTGTCACAACGTTGGTATTCTCACTGACCGCAGCCAAGATGTTCACATAAATACACAGATGTTGAATGGGTGGAGGATGTCAGAGTGAAAAGTTGCTGCAGCTGGTGCCAAGATACACAGCGTTTGGAAATAGACACAGGTACACATACCCGGCACTGCCACGAGGCACTGGCACATGTTGAAGTGGACTTGGCACACTAGCTTGCGAACAGATGTTAAATCCAGGACAGATAATTACATCAGTGAGTGAGCAGACATTTTTCCACTTAATTTCCGTCTTTTAAAAGTGTGACTACTCCCCAGAGGTATTTGCTAGAGAGATGCCCCTGGACCTGGTACCTGGGAAGAAGCCCAAAGCACCCCAGTGAGAGTCCTGATCACTGAGCTTCACTGTGACCTCATCCGCAGTGGGAGGTATGTGTGTATGTGTGTGTGTGTGTGTGTGTGTGTGAGAGTGAGTGAGTGAGTGAGTGGGTTGTCAGCCAATTGCATTTCTTTTCTGTTACTCATAAATATATTCAGAATTCTCAAACCATTTATGCAGCACAAAAGCTTTTATATTGTGGTGAAAAAACAAATTAGCTTTTTAATTCTCAATTTTATTCTTCAACAAGTACCCATTTCATGAACTCTATGTTTAAAAAGTGGTAAAGGTAAAAATAAATAAATTTTGAATCTTGATTGCTTGTGCCTCCCTCCTTATTAAAATGAAGTTTATACTGCAACTTAACCTGCTTTGCCTAGTAAATGACAGCCATCTATATCTCTACCGATCTATCTCTACTCTATCTCTTACCAATTTACTTCCTCTTATAAATTAAGTACTAAAGTTTTTTTCAGCCAACAGCCAGGCTTGATAGCATGATAGCAAATAACTTTAGTGTGCTGCACTTCAGTGTCAAATGATTCTTCATTATTGTCTATCTGGAAACCGGTAAGTAGGTTAAATGAGAACAGGACAATATATCAGTGGCGCTTAGTTGTAATTTAGCAACCCAGATCCACAAAGACACAGAGTTGAGCTTCGGGACAATGGTTCTCTCCTGCCCAGGCCACAATAAATCTCACTTGAAATTAAGTTAGCATGTTCTGCTACATTGCTTAATGAGCTGCGCTAGTAAACAATATTGTGGTACTCTCACTGATTGATTGGTGACAGCAGCTTTACTGCTTTCACAAGGGCCTCAAAAGGACACCAGGGGTTCTTATGACAGATGCTTTCATCACTTACCCCTCGCAAACAAATGTGGGTATTTTGTATCCTTAATACTCAATAAAGCTGAGGGAGTAGTCCTACAAAGGGTGACTTCACGGGTATTATGAATTTGTGTGTGTGTGTGTGTGTGTGTGTGTGTGTGTGTCTGTGTGTGTGTATGAGGTTGATTGTAGTGTGTGCTTGTGTGCACACGTGCGTATGTTTGTAGGAAGGTGTAGAGGAAGGGCGCAGAACTGCATTAGGGAAATTTACAGTCCATAAGACATTAGATAATTCATGGTGTGGAACCGTGCGATAAATAAAAGCACAAGCGTGGGTAAATACTCTGCAGCAATGAGTGTCACACTTGAAAAAGACCTTCCAAAGACCTTCTTGCCTTTGACAAAGCAAGTGGGCCCCAATAACTCCTCACTACCTGCCACCTGTCTGAAATATAAGTGCCCATTTCTCACGTTCTCTACTTAAGCCAGTCATTTTCTAATGAATTACATGGCCGATAAAGAAATGTATCTTTGAGTCAGTCACCTAAGGTAACTTTAAAATGTCTGTTTGGATTGTGTCGCTGAGTTTTCTAATCTATCTGTCTGATTTGATCTCTCCATGTTTGAGGAATAGACATTTCTTCTTTACAGTGATGTGCTTCTTGTCATCTTCTCATTGACAGCTATTTTACATAATTGCACAAAGTTAAAATTAAAACCATTCCATGAGGTATAATTAAATGTAGGGGCCTCTATGGTGTGGGAAATGAAGTGTGCAGTATTGAGCAGTGTTGATATTCAAAAAGCCCTTTCCCATCGATCCTAAGGAGAACTTAGTTTAATGTCCTTGGGAAGTACGGCAGGTAATCTATTGAGTTATTAAACTGTGAAGGGCCAGAGAATGCTTAGGCAAACTATGATTCCTACGGGAATTCCTGTTACACCAAAGCATTCGCCACCATCAGACTCTCATCCATCTAAAGTCCTGTGCCTGTTTTCAGTATTAATAGACAAGCCATTTCTCTTCTGACCTTAGATATCACAGTGCTTGAACTTTAGTGAAGGGGAAAAGTGAATGTAGCGGAGAACTGGCTCGGAGTCCCGAGGGAATTAATTTGCTATAACATTCCGTCAGCAGGAGAACATGACAAAGGGACATGTCATACATAGGAAACATGGTTAACACTTCCAATCATCTCTGGTGTGAAAGAGAAGTCACCGGGATAACACTTGCAATGTAAAAAAAAAAAAAAAAAAAAAAAAAAAAAAAATCATTGCTTGAGGGCTTGTCTTCCTGTCACAAAAATCAAGCAATAGCACATGGTGAAGCAGTTCACATGCAATTCAAATTTTGCCATTTTTGACACGTCCCTTCTGATAGTGTTCAAACCATTGAGCTCAAATGGAGGTGGCACTCAGCCGGGCAGTTTCCTGGCCTCAGATATGTGACAAATTCATTTTATAAAAAGGTGCAGGTGGCAGATGAGGCCCAGCAATTGAGAATGAGCACACATCCCTGGGCTGGCTGGCGGGGTCTCATTGGGAATGCCGATATGCTCCATATGTGTTTTATCACTCATTAGGGAACAGGGATGATACTTGCACAGACCTGGCACATTTTACAATGCACTGTCTATGTGTACCACAATCAGGCAGAGAAGAGCAAATGGCCAGCACAGCAAGCCGAGAGAATGAGGGAGTGCATTGATATGGGGAAGGGGAGGCTTTGAGCTTGAGGTATGTACAACAGATTGTGCCCCTCTATCTCCAGGGTCAGGCTTGTGTTTTCCTCCATCTTCTGCCCATCTCCCACAAGAATCCTAACCTCAGTAACAATATGGCTCAATTATGGGCAGCCAATGCTCCTGCTATTCCCCGGTGGCATGTAAGGAGGAATTAAAAATGTGTAATATCTGAGGAATCACACACCCCAATGCACTGACCTGATATGTGACATTCTGGATTCCCACGTCTGGAACTTTTGTTCTGGAAGACCAGTCAGAGGAAAAACCATGTTCAATAAAATTGCTTACACTGTCAGGAGGGGCTGTGATGGAGGACAAGAAGTGAGTTTGAACAATATTGTTTTCACAGTACACTTTTTTTTTTTTTTTTAACAAATATTGGAAGGAGGTGATGAGTGTCTGAAGACACAGGTGTGAGAGCAGACACTTGAAGATGTCATTACATGAATGACACCTAACATGCAGACTGTTCTTGAGGAAAAAAAAGAATGAGGAAATAGGCCTGACATTTAGAACACAATTTCATCTTTTCATAGGAAGAGGAAGTATCTCTGCGCTTTTTATAGTTGAGTCTGCTCAGATGGAAACACTCACATATAAACAAAATAAAACATCTGTAGATTTGTGGCTTCATTCAAACAAGGTGTACACTGGTGCACATTTACTACAATATCACTAACACATCAGCAGCCTGTTTTTATTGTCTGTATACACATGTACACTGGCTAACCATATCGCAACCATATCAGGCAGATGAATGTCATACACTCCCAATGTTTGTCCCTTAACAAAGCATCATGACACCTGATAAGGACATAATGCAAATTAGGTCTGGGGCTCTACTGTACTATAAGGGAGCCTGTCACATATGAGAATTAAATGCAAATCATGCGCATTATCGCCAAGCACACTCCCTATCCAGGAGAGTGATGCCTTTGTGTTCTCGTGCAGTAGCAGAAGGTGCACGGCCTTCTGAAGGAAAAAAAAAGACAGGCCTTTGACAGAAAACTGCACTCATGACTGAAGGGGACTTGTCAATCGCATGAACAATACCCGTCCCTCACTCTGTAATTATGGGTTTCATTACACAACCATGCACCTCTCTCAAGCTGTCACTACACCTCTCTCTATCTCTGTGTTTGTATGCAGCCACCGGCAGTCATACGCATACTCAGACACACACACACACACACATATGAGGGAGACTAGCTGCAAACAGGATATATGACAACACTTGCTATGTTTTTGTAATCTTCTTAAGGAAACGTAATCATCAAAACAAAATAGTTGTAAATCCTCTGGCTTGGCTTTTTGGCTGTGAGAGACACACTAAACAGTATTGAGTTGGAGCAATGCAAAGACACTGCAACAAAGAAATGTCAAAGGAGATTTTAATCACAGATTATGTTAGGTGCCTATAAAGAGTTACATCTCCAGACAGCTACAACAGGACTCGGTGCACTCAGTCTTTTTATTCATTTAAAAGCTCCCTGTATATGCATTCTGCATGAACAGTGTTTGAAATCTCAGATGGAGCATCCAAGTGATTTAGAAATATCTACTTTTGTGGTTGGAGTAAAAATACAACTTTTTTCATGGTTTGTAATTAAATTAAATCTAAAGACTATGAGGGAGTCTTTGTGTACACCTGTGTGGCCAATTACACTCCATTTGTTCTTACATGATCACTGAGCTATAAAAGCCTGCTTTGAATTTATGTTTATAGAAGCCACTCATTGGTAGATCGAATGCTTCATCAAAACTGTAGAAAGACATCGAAAATTGGTGGTTTGGTCATGCACCTTTGAAAGCTGATATTGATTAATGTCTGTAAGGGTACAATTGCTGTGTCTGGATGTGGCTGTAGAGATTTTAAATAGGAAATTATTATGGCTTGACATCCCACACAAATGTGTATTGTGTTGGATGTTGGCCACGTAACATCCATCCTTTTGACATTTGACAAAGGACCTCAACATTTTTCATAAACTCCCCCCATATAATAATGGGACCCAGTGGCATTAGGGTAGTCTACTCAATCTTTCATTCACTCTTTTATTCTCATATGCATGTGCTATAATGCTTTGGTGGAGGCCATTCAGAGCTAATGAATGGATGTAATTGAGAGGCTGGAGTAATACACAATTGAAGACTTTCACGGGTTTTATGGATCTACAGCTAATTAATGAAAAATAGAAGCCACATTGTCTCCCATCAAATCCAATCCTTAATTCACCAGGGTCCCAATCACCCCTTCACTGAAGCCTAACGTTTTAATCATCGTACCTCTAGAGCACAAGGCCAGTCCCCTAGTCGATTATTGCAATTCAATTTAGCATATTAATTATAGCCACTGCTGAAGGGTATGTTCTTTCTCTCTACTCATGGTGAACCTGATGTTTTCCTCTCCTAACATGTTTGCTTATCTCTGGCCTCATATAGAGCAGTGTTTCCCCTAGGTTGAGTAGTTTGGTAGTTTGGCCTGGGGAGGGGGGCATTTTTCCGTTCTTTATTTCTCTGTTTAGCATCGTCAGGTTAGGCTAACCCATTGTTGCTAACTTCAGAGCTAACCCCCAAGCTGCAGCATTTATTAACTGACACACTGTAGTCTGTACTGTAAAAAAAGACAAGAGAGAGGGAGCACCAGTGGTCGAGCCAGCTAGAGAGAGAATGAAAAGAGGGAGAGCTGGTAGCGAGAATGCCGGTGAATCAGATCAAAAAACGTTATTTTCTGATTGTTTTACAGCGGTTACCTTCTGGAGAACAAATAAACACGCCCACACCCCCACACACCTCCGCTTAACCCTGCAGCTGAATGCCAAAGCGCTGATTTGGTCTGAATACGGCCTTACTGCTAACCTTTTCCCCTGCTCTGCTCACATTAACCGTCACTTTTCTGACGCTCGCTCTCTCGCTTAAACACTCACTCGCTTATGTACTATTCCTTAAAAGGAGTTATGCTACCTGCAGTTTCCCAGGCAACGACACAGATGTTGACTTGTGTTTTGAAACAGCGCTGCTCAGAGGCTCCCAATCGCTATTGATTTCCAAATGAAGGGATGTTTGGCGTTATTTTTGGCATTTGTAAAAATATTTTTTGGCCTGGCAGGGGTACTCGTTAGCCTGTCGGCCCGCCAGGCCTGTACTATTATAGGGGAAACACTATAAAGCATGTATTTATTGTATTGTTACTATGGGATACGGTATGGTAATTTACCTCCCTGCATCCCAGATCGTCAGTGTAAATGAGTGGACAACTCTACAGAGGAGCTCCCACTGTTAATCCTTCTATAAAGACTAATAATATCAATGGTGCTCCCCATGGGAGGTCATGAGCTTCGAGGGATTCTTGGTGGTGTTGTAGATAGCCTTGAACTTCCCTAAAAGACCTTTTTGTGAGTGAAAAAAACTGTACATAGTTCTGTGATCAGCTCTCCTTTTTGGCCTTTTATAAACCAACCACTCTCGTCAAGTGCCATTGTCTGAATGAAAGAAACTTCTATGCTCATATTCAGGACAGCAAGGTGAAAAAGAGTACTCTATAACTCTATGCTTACACTATTATAGCAATGGAAGAGGAAAAATGTTAAATCCACCCTTGAAGAATGGAAATATTATACATCTGTATTTAAATATTAATGAGTAGCTCATAAAAGAGATGTATCCCTGTGCATTGATAGCCTAAAACAATTCCCATTACTTTCAAGTTGTATGAGTTAATACAAAACAGTTAGTGCTGTTCTTGCCATTTAATGGTTGATAGCCTGATTTGTATACACTGCACTAAGACTAACATGCCTAAAGGCAAGTTCAAGCTTTGCACATTGCAGTGCTGCAGAGACTGCGCGATGTGAGGTGATGATAAAGTGAGTGCCCCTGCTGTGGGTCTCTCCTTGCTTGGTGCAGAGGACTACCAACCCCTCCCTGATGCCCCTGTCTCTGCTACACTGTCCCTGGGCTCCTGGCATTCCTGGCCAGACCCCTGTCAAATCCCAGAGAAGAGGCAGATGGGCCTGGCTTTTTATGTACTAATCAAGGAGGAATTTGCTCCCTCACAGACACGTCACCTCTGACCCATGTGTCTGGTCACATTCATTATTCATTCTCACTGAGGTGAGCTGCTGCAAAGTGTCGAGAGCAGAGTGGAGGATGAGCGGGCGAATTGGATGAGGATGCGGGGTGGGGTTGGTGAGCGCTTGTCGTTCTCTGTTCCCGCTGCCAGCTCATCAAGTGTCCCTCAGTCCTTCATACCAAGACAGAGGCCCTCATGTAGCATTTAGGTCAAACTATTGTGGTCCATGTTGTCCTTTTTTTTCTCCATTGCCTCACACACGTCCCACCTCTTTCATTTCCTTTACTTCCTGGTGACAACAAGGGATGAACCATCTGGACCTTAACATCAGCAGTGCTAAAAAAATAGCTGGATTAGGAACAAAGGAGCCAGGAGTCCAGCTAGAGCATCCCTTGGGTTATTTAAATTTCAGATGAAAGATATTTGGGAGTGGTTGCTTTACTATAATTAATATTAAATGTTATAGTTTGTTTTTGTATAATAACTCCATTGTAAGTAATATGCAGTAGTACAGCTATGTTTTACTTAAATGAGAGGAGTTGTCCATGGTGAGATCTTCAAAGATTCTTCTAGTGTTTGTGACATTGCTGTCATTTTACATCTTGCCCTTCTGACAAAAGTTCCACTTTTCCAAATCTGTGCCTATACTAACATTATCTTCTTCACTCAAATATATATTACTTTATATTTCACCTAACTAGTGTTTTGAATTAAAATTCCAGGCTGACAATCACTGATATTCTGCATGGTTACCTTAGCTCCCTGACAATGAGTTGATTAAAAAAGCCAGGGTGTAAGGTATGTACTTGTGCTGTCACTAAGCATTGCAATTTGCTTTACCACTTTTTTTTTTTTTTTTAACATTTTGTTTTGATTTATCTTCTTCTTTATACATTTGTTTTATTCCCTGTGATATTGTAAATCTCAAAGGTTTAAAGTTTTACATGGTAATCAAAAATTAACAAAATGAAGACCTCATGAAATATCAGTTTTGAAATGCCAGGTAAAGTCACAGGAAGTAAAGTTTAAAAGTAATTACCACAAATAAGTTATAGCTCATTACCTGCAAGTCTTCACATTACCGCCAACATCAGTGTCAAACATTCTTCAGAGCGTCCTTGAGCGTTGAACGTACCAACAAAGTAGTTGTCAAAGTGTTCTCTACTGACCACATAATGATAATGGGATAAAATGTTCACTGTGATATATGGCGTAGTTTGAGTATCACATCTCCGCAAATGATTTTAATACCATACTGAGTTGAACTGAAGCCTAATGGCTAATAGAAAGAAAGATGGTCATTTGTAGGCCACGACTGGCACACCCTTAATCTGTTTTACATCAACTTACTACACAGATTCTCTGAAATTCTTTTGAAATTTGCCAAAGTCAATCTACTTTTTCAGTTATGTGTACAATTGTTTTTCTCTATTTCTTTTTGTTCGTTGACCAGTTTTCTTTAAAAAAAAATCATGTACAATACATGGTAGCAGTATATCTAATCATACTATATAGGACAATAACTAAATGACCTGTAAACCAGTACACTAATATAACTTATCACAACAGCTATGGCCTTTGCTGAAATCATTATATTGCTATGATGTCATATACTGTTCCTGCTCTTCTTCTTTTGTTTTGTTTTGTTTTTGTATCACCCACTGCCCATCATTCAACTAAAGAATAAATGGCTTGAACTTGCCAGAATACGCTGACTTCCTTTCCCCTAGATCTAGGCAATAACCCAAAATCCTTGATCATATTTTATCAGGTTAAGACTAGGTTAACTTCATAAAGATACTTATAGTATTTTTGAGGAATTCATCCACAAAAGAGCCATAAAATAAACCAAAAAAATGTTTCTCGGTAGTCTCACATATTTCTTGAAACCAAATGAATGTAGCTTAAATAAGAGAAGTATGTTTTCAACTGTAATAGCAAATTTTCTGTATATATTAAGTGGTTTATCTAACACCCAATATGGAAGGTTTTCGAGCCAACAAAGGTAGTTACTAAATATTTATTTGGTATGCAACATGATAGAACTGTTGTGAAAAGTCACTTTCAAATTAAATTATTATTTTAATATGAAGTAAATTACACTGCATTGGCTGAACCTCCATAATGCGTTCTGCACACTTTTAATATATTTTTTAATCTTAATGTTTGCTTCTTTTAATACCTTTTTATTTGATTTTACTACATACAGTACATGCACATGTATGGAACATGCATGTTTGTGTATGCAGTACAGGATATATTATATTATATATACATATTTCATGTCTACATGAATGCTGATTTTTTGAATTTATAGTATGTCTTCAAAGTTTTATTTTGCATAAGTGCTATATTAGAAACAGTTTCAATTGTTACTTTTAAATCATGAAGACTATGAAGTAAGATAATGACTTTCTGAAGTACATTAGCCACAGAAACACTCATATGCCTTCTAATGTCCTATTCGTACCACTTTTAGTTCATGGCAGCCATGACAACATGTTTTTGAGAGAATATCAATATACTTTCTAATTAACGGCATGAGAGGAGAGGAGTGGATACAATACAAAGCAATAGCTATCAGCTAGTTGCTAAAAATACTAGAATGTAATAGGGTCAGCAAGTACCAGAAAAATGTGATCACACTTCTCAAAGGCTAATTCCATATTACATTCATGTTAGCACACTAATCAATTTAGATTCACCCATCAAGCTTAGTCAGATCATTAGGAAGCAATTTTCATTTTGCCTGAGAGTCCATTAGTTGCTTGAGTAACATTGGACTCTAAATTGATGCACTCAGATTGTATCTGGACTGATTTCAGAACAATAAGAACCAGAGAGAATTACATGCAAATGCATCATTAGATCTAAAAACACATTGTCAGTTGCAGCCACTGATGGTGCAAACACATCAAGCAGTAACATCTTCACATTACCACCAACTTTCCTGATTGTTCCAATTGCTTCTATTATTGATGTGTTTATGGTGGCTTTGGGCCCCCTTACTCCTTCACATCTTAATAGATGGAAATAGCAGCGTGTACGCTCCACTGAGCATCACAGGAAGTGACTTTCAGCTACCTTACACAAGGTGGGCAAATCAGTGGGGAGCAAGCCATTATGGCTGTGTTGTGGTTCATTTGAGTGCCATGCACTGTGCAAGAAAACATGATCTTTCCAAGTGGCCAGGGGATTCTGCACAGCGGGGTTCGCTGGGGAGGAGTTGCCCCGTAAATTAGAACTAATTACAGCTTCTATTGAGCTGAAATCCAGTCGGCTCAGGCCCACAATTCCACTAAGACACAGGGGGGATTTCACTCTTCCCCACTTAAAGCTCACTATCCATAGGCAGCACTGAGATACTTAACAGAATTTGAATAAGCATCCTAACATGAACTAAGATGTACTGTGTGTGGATACTATAGAGAGCCCTTTCACTTAGAACCCCACTCAAAATGCTGGATAGTGCCGATTGGACAGAAATTCAATCGCCTCTCTTAAAACGGAAGTAGAGCGAGGAAGGCCAAACAAACTTTGGAAATAAGCTAAAATCTAAGACGGAGGAAATTGGTATCATTAATATTAATATGGTATTAAGGTATTAAGGCTCCTCATCAAGAAAAAATGAAACTTGTGAATGAAAAAACATAATTTGAGCCTTTTCTATAAATTCTATTTCGTGTCAGAAAATGCTTTGATATCCACTTTTTTCAAATTGAGTGACAAAACCATTTAAAAAAAAAAAAAGAATAAAAAAAGCCCCAGTTACAGAATAGGAAATCGATTGAGAGGAAGGTACACGGATTGATGAGGATGTGTCTTACTGCCTCTGAGTCTCCACACTCACATTTGCCATCAGGGTGTTTTCCAATCAGAGCCAGCCCACTCCTAAGCCCACAATGCCCAAGCCTCAACCTGGTTATGACAACTGAATCTTTTCTTTTGCAAGCAAAATTGCTTTTTGCTTTTTCCACTGTTTTCTGTATTGTGAAGGAAGACCACCCCTTCTTTTACCTTTGCCATGTATTCTGTCACATTTCTTTGACTGACTTGTTTATGATTGAAGTGTATTCTGACAGTCCATATTGTAAGGCACTTTCTACTCTGGCCTCTGTGAGCAGCGTTCTTTGCTAAGTAATCTGCTTCCTTGTTTCCCTCCATGCTCATGTATGCTGGTACCCAAATAAAACCCATCTCGCACCCTGCCTTATGAATTCTGTATAATGTTTCTCTGTCAATATATCAGGTCTGGACTTGGATTTGATTTTTCTTATTATAGTTAAAGCTCCTGCTGAATCACTGCATATGACTGAGTTGTCTGGTTTATTGTCCTCTACCCACCATAGTGCCCGCAATATTGCTAGCACCTCCGCTGTGAATATTGACGTCTGATCTGAAATTCTCTGTCCGTTTTTAATTCTTAATTCAGGAATGGTTACTCCAAATGCCACTTTCCCACTCTCTGGATCCTTTGATCCATCTGTATAAATCTGTTAATATGAACTCCATTCTTCTTGCAGACTTAACTTCCTTCACTATATCTCCTGATTTCTTTCCTTTGTTATTATTCAGTATGCATAGATCGACTTCAGGTTCAGAGCTCTCCATAGGATACTTGTAGAAACATTGGAGCAGGTATGTAGTCATATATACAGGATATGGAAATATGCTTCATAAAATAACATTTTGAACTCCACACTATATTATTTTTTGTGCTTTACACATAACCACATGGATTCTTGTTGGCATATTAAGTAGATTTTTCCAACAAGTCACATATTTTGTGTAAAAAAATAAGTGTAATAAGTGTATGTTTGGATTTGAAAGATCAGATTTGAAATTCTGTGGCCCCTTCCTAACCGTGACGTGATAGCCAAGGCTCCGAGGTACATTTTGGAGCTCTTAACTCTAGTATTAGTTGCCACACCAAGTATCAAAAGCTGAATACTGGCTGAGTGTTGGCGCAGTTTATGTCTCTCATACATAGCTGCTGTTAACACTAGCAAGCCTTCACAAGCCCCGGCAGAGAGGTGATATCATACAGTACATGAAGGTCAAGGCAGATGGCTGCCCACCTAGAGCCCGATTCTGCTTGAGGTTTCTTCCCGTTAAAGGGGGGTTTTTCCTTCCCGCTGCGGCCAAGTGTTTGCTCATGGGGAAATGTTGGGTCTCTGTAAAATACAGAGTACAGTCTAGACCTGCTCTATGTGGAAAGTGCCCTTAGATACCTTTTGTTGTGTTTTGGTGCTATATAAATAAAATTGAATTGAAAAAATGAATTGAATACATGAATTGAATACATGAAGCAGAACACCCTGCTTATAATTGTGCTATAATCAAAGCTTAACAAGATATTTAGAGCTTACAAACAGTAACATTAACTTAACCATGACAAACAGCGGGGCTATGACTATGCACTGGCAGTTCCCAAAGACATACACACCAAGAGAGCCTCCTGTAGGCTGCAACACAAAAACTCTCTCAAAGGGACATAAACATGCTTCTATTGACTGTCAAACCCTCGCTGGACTTTCTTTCCAGCGAAGACAATAAGTGTCTGACAGAAGCTGCTCATAGCTCGTTAGCTCTGACCACCAGTATTGCAAGAATGCACGTCGCTATGCATGCTACACTGTTAGTTGGCCAGACAGTGTCCTCTGTGTCCCACTTGGCCCCACGAGGCAACTGCCTCTCTATTTCCCCGACGTCTCTGTTGTATTTTTAAAAGATGCTGGGTAGGAGGGTTCTAGCAGAATTTAAAGGTATTCTTTGACGATAATTTGATCTTATTTCATTATAAATTAGTAATAACATGACATTTTCACATTTAGTGATGTATAGAGTATGACATGAAAATTATTGCCTTACTTCTGTTTTGTTTCTCCACAATACTGCAATTAATAAAGATACATTATACAACGCTGGACCCTCTGTTCATAGCTTGGCATGATGTAAGTGTGATGTAATTCCCTCGGCCCATGGCTTCAGAAAAGAAAAGCTGTTTTCGAGTCTATAACAGAGTGAGCTTTGACAGAAAGCAGGATATTTTTTAAGTAAAAAGAAAAACCTGTATCTTTGGTTGCTGTGTCATCCCAAAAAAAAAGCCTTTTATCATGTGCTGCTTCTACAGTAGACCAGGGTCTTTCACTTTCCCTCAAAATCACACATTATACACACAAGACAAGCTGCGGCCCAGAGGATGCTAGCATTCTGAATTGTGTTTACAAGCATCTTCTAACAATAAAGAAAAAAAGCCCACAAGCAATATACACTCTGACAGAGAGTGAGCACTAGACAGGGCGTGAGATGATGATACCTGAAAAAGACACAAAATGGACACGGTCAAAGATGTGCACATGTTCGATTAAGAGATTTCAGAGACCAATAAAAGAGAAATCCCAATAATCACAGGCTGTCCCAAGGTTTTGCTCCGCTTTGTGTGAAGGAGATGTGTTATGTGAGCAGAGAAAAATGAAAATTATAGTCCATGTTTGGATTCCTTTCAAACCCCCAATCACAACTCCACAGAACCCAGAGCGACCATAAATCCCTCCAGCCCCTCTCTGCGTTTTTAAAGATGATCTCCAAGGAATCGTTCATTGTACTGTTACCATGGGCACAGAAACAAATCTCTCCTCTCCTCTCCTCTCCTCTCCTCTCCTCTCCTCTCCTCTCCTCTCCTCTCCTCTCCTCCTCTCCTCTCCCCTTTTTCACAGTCAGAGCTATCATTATGAAAAACCAAACAAACAATTACTCTGCTCACTCATTGCATAGCATCAGACTAACTCATCTAACTCTCATTCAGCATGGAACAAGGATGATTGCCACCGGCCTCGCCTGCCATGTCTGTTATTGAGATGGGTACATCTCTCACATCACCTTAAAAAGGGAAAAATTATAGAATGGGCTGGAGGTGGTAACTTTTGTGCCAGACACTGGGCTGTTGAAAGTGAGTGTGGTGCCCAATCTTCTCAGTGAGGGTGGCAGACAGAGCGCACATTAACACCTGTGAGACTGGTAAGCCACAGCTTTGGCAAAGCCTCTTAGCCCAGGCCTGTGTCATCCATTTTAAGTGGTGCAGGGACAGGGGCATTTATACACTGCTTCACTGCTGCATTACAGAGGGGTATATACTCAACGGCACGCCCTCTCTGGAAATACTGTACACTATGTCTCCCTTTATCTTGGCACAGTGTGGACTTCCCTCAAGTGTGACTTTCAGAGACAGAGAGGGAAACTTCTTGCTACTGGGAGAAAAGCATAGCAGAGCTCCCATGAATGTACGAGAACATGCCCTCCTGCACACAACCACATTAACAGTTTGATAGTTTATGGTTAATGACATGTGTTAAATTGTACTGAAATTTTAAATTAATAGACACCCTTATAAACACTAGCTTGTTCTCAGTCCCATTCAGAAAGAGTCATTCGAATATATGTTTTATGACTGTATACTGTAATTAGCTGAAGTGCTATGTTTTTACTCAGGCAGTAACAGAAGCTTCTGAAGTGCTCTAGAAAAATGTTTTGAGTGTACACTGTACGTGGCACATAGTGTAGAAAAGTTTTTTCACACTTTAACTTCATAACTTCTAGACCGTTGATGCTGTCACCAGTACTCTCTCATAGGGTACATTGTTTTTCATGCTTTTCATTTCTACATATTACACGGGCAGACATTGTTATTGTTGTTTTGTATTTGTATCGAAGCTCTATTTACCCCAATCTTATCTGAGTTGAATTTTTATTTGTGCTGTTGTATTACTATCTGGTAATGCAAGAGCACAATATACCCTGTGAGATCATTAAAGTTTCATCTTATTAGCCCAGTAGGCAAACGTACAGAATGCAGGGAAATGGACATCATTACTGAGCACTACTTCCAGGGAAACATAATACTTCTTTTTTCTTTTGGCTGACATTAATGATTGGCTTCTTTGTCGTGCCATTGCAGGCTTGTCAGATGCAGCTGCTATGGAGATGAGATCCACCTCGGGCTAAATAATGTTAATGGGATTCCCACACAAACACCTATCACATATATCTTTAAGATGCTACACACCCACCTAACAGCATCACATTACAAATCTCAACTATTTCACTTTCCCGGAGACGATTCTGTTCCTCTGGATTTTTCTTAACAAAATGAAAGAAAGAAGAAAAATACATTTCAAAATTCAACATCTGAAAACCTTTTTTGTGGATTTCAGCATAGCCTGTGCTGGGTCAATACATACATTAACTCCCTCTGAAATGTACGTCCTATTTACACACCGTTGCTATCAGTCCTGCTGCATGACACAGGGCTAAGCGATGTAGTCATTGTGCCGACAGCACTCCAAATGTATGGGGGTGGAGAAAGAACAGTTGAGGAAGTGTGGATAGATACTGAGGGAACAAATAAGAGATGATGGGAGAATATGGTGGATGCACATGTGTAGACTACGCTCCGGCATGGAGACACATAAATAGTCTGCGCTGAGAGACTCCTAGGGGAGGTGAAGTGGGCTGCAGCTTATGCCACATCCCTGTTGCATGGCTGCCATGAGGAGTGGAGGCTAAAAATGATCATTACAATCATTAAATCGAAGTGACAGGTGGCTGCAGTCAGGTAAATGCTGAATTCCGTCCAGTATCTGTGGGATTAAGGAGCGACGTGAATTCCTTGTCGGTAATTCTTCAAGACAAATAGCAGGGCTCCCTAGACACCGCCCCCTTCAAGGCAGCAGGCAGCCTGCACTAATTAGCAAGGGAGGTGTGAAGGAGAAATCATTACTTTATCCACACACTGTGCCCTACATACCCCTCTCTCTCCCCCACAGACACCATCAGTCCACCTCCCATCTATCCTCTCCCCACAATCTGCAACATGATGTGCGAGCATGTGTATTTGTCTGTAAGTGTGCTCGTGTGTTTGTGTGCAAAGCCAGCACCCAGCAACAGAGGATGCTGCCGCTGAGATCAAAATGGAGGGCAAATGGAGGACCACAGTTAAGGCCAAAACACAAGGGTGTGGGTTTGATTTGGAAAATGGTGGGGACATAAATTTGGCAGGGGGTCTTCGCTTAGCTGTGTAAATTCTTAGCTGTTCACTCCTCTTCTTTCCCTGCCTGGCCTGGTCTCTCTCTCTTTCTTTTTCTGTCTCTCGCTGTGATTAAAAACAAACCTCAATGAAAATGTAAGGGCCAACTAAAATAGTTATGCAAGTTATGAAAATGAAGGGAATTTCTGATTTGCACTAGATTACAACACTAGATAATAAGTTAACTGACCAGGCTTGTGCTTACTGGCAAATGATATTTGCTGATAGATATAAAGCAAGTGAGCCAACTCAGCATTTACTACATACTTACATTTACCAAGAAATAAGCCTTATGTCTCTTTTTCTTGACATCATTGATGCTAATCCAGACTGCTGCAGGTTCAATCAGTCATCAGACAGTAATTAATTATAATGTTAACTACAGTAACCCTGTAGCCACACAGATGGGATTTGAAACTGGGGAAGACAGAAGAGCAAACTAGGAATCTGGGAAGAATTACTAATGCTCCTCTTGTTTGGCCAACAAGTATAATGCCAACATGAGGAGAAGAAGAACAGTTAATGTTAGCCAAGTCAAAGTAATAGCACAAAATCCCCCTACAGCACACCCTATCACAACATTTAGTTTGTTAGCTAACTACGTTATCTGTTAGTGTTAGTCAAGTATACTAACTACTAGTATAACATTAATATCTGTAACTATTTTTGTTTGTACAGTGCTAACCTTAGCAAGACTATTACAATTTCTGGTCTATAGTGAGATAGCCAGCCCAGGACAGCTGTGTCTTTCATATCACTGAACAATAATCGTGTTTAATTTGATACTGGTACCATGACGTTGATGATCACAGAAGACAAAGCACCTGTGACACGACCCTAACCCTGGATTGTCTTGTGCTCTAGCCTTGAGTCTCCTCTGACTAAGCGCTCTGTTTCTGATTCATCCAAAATGCACTCCAGCAATCACATCACTGCATGTAAAGGAGGCAGGAACAAAGCAAACTAACACCAATAGAAACTTTATTTCTTATCCAGTGGGAACATAAGGGAGTTAACCCTTTGTAGAGCTGATGGGAATTATATTTGACTAAATGCATATGCAATTAATATCAAATTAGTGGTGGGAACAATTATAGGTAACCAGAAAAGTGGTGTGGACATATCCCCACCGTCCCTACTATAAATTACGCCCATAGCCAAATGGGAGATGGGGAAAAAGAAGAAAGAAGGGAAAGAAGAGGAGGGAAGACAATGATGGAGGGGCTGGAGGGAATAGAAAAGAGCGTCAGACTAACCACTTGACAAAAGAGGTGGAGGGTTGGATTCAGGGAAGGGGTGTGTGTTCCAAGGTGTGTGGACAGCACAGCACTATGAATCCCTGGGTGTAATTACTGTATGATAGAATGGTCTCTGATTGATTGTTTGAGCCTGCAGGACCTCCAAAGCACCTCTGTGCTGTGGATGAGGCCTTTGTGGCAATGCTTAGCCCCCCTCCTGTGGACCTCAGCTGGGCTCCTATTCCCAGCCGTATGATTCATGAGCACTGGAGCTCTCCTCTGACCCGGGCAGGCCTGCAGCCCAAACCATCAGGTAGGACTCAAAACAGTTGCCCTCTCCGCAATTAATGAGCTAAAGAAGCAGAGGGCAACCACCACCGCCACCGCCTTCCCTCTTTTGTTCTCTCATTTAAAAGCCTGCATTCATAGCTGGTCTGAATAAGATCTTGTTACCAAAGAGCACATATCAACAAGAAGGGAAAAAATGCCACAGTATGGTGATCTTGCTAAAAGCGCCACTGTTCATACTCAGACATAAACCGCCGCAGGCTTACCAGTAGGAGTACATAGTCAAACCAATCAGATTTAGGGCTAGATGCCACAAGTAAAGTGGTGCACTTAGTACATCTTGGCCACTATCTCTTCAAGAGCATCTTGAATATTTAATCATGGCTCAATTTTACATACAAGCTTTTAAAATATGTGATATTTATTTCATGGGGACAGAATGCATAAAAGCCACAGAAATTGAGCCCTGTTGCATCTTCCCTCTTTTAAAAATGCACTTATATTGAGCAGCACTCTCTCTGTTTGTGCCCCAAGTTACTTTTACTACTATCTCCAAATAAAAAAAAAAAAGTCCGTAGTAAAAGCAGGAAAAAGTACATAAGAAAGTGAGATATTAGAGGAAAGGATTTGGAAACGTCTGAAAAATGAAAACCATTGCAGGTGAAGCCCATAAATTTTAACAATATTTTTAAACAATACAGCTTCACACGTATAGAAAGAAAAATATCTACACAGGCACTACACTTAAACACAAGTGTCACTCAGCAGCACCGGCAACACAAAAAAAGGCACACGAGCAGCACGAAATAAAACAGTGCCGCAAAAAGATACATGGAAATCTAACATCCATGGGTGGTTCACAAGAGCATGTAAGGAAAATGATAGCATTGCACATAAATCCCCCTCAACTACCCACCCACTCAGTCTACACCCCTGAAAAAAGCGCCCTTTCAGCACATATTCATAAAGATTCTCTAATGGCTTCCAGAGGGACGAGGGGGCCTTCTCCTCAGACAGAGACATTTCACAGGCCCACAGGCAGAGCAGAGAAGAGCCAAGAGAAAAATATCAAGTCAGAGAGAGAGAGAGGAAAAAAGTGAAAGAGAGACAGAAGGAGAAAAAAAAAGAGAGAGAGAGGGATGTCTTCATCATGAGTGGAATAGAAATGATGTCCCACTGGGGTGGGTCTATTAGTGAGCCTTTACATACAAAGGCAACCTAACCAACTTCCAAGCGTGGCAGCAATGCAAAGCCCCAGATTACTATGGCAGGGAGATTAAGGTTGTTGAGGAAAACACACTTCTTGTAATACAGCAGATAGATGCTCACAGAATGGGGTTGGCGATATCGCCCTAAAATAAGATGATATTGTAGGGGATTAGAGCTGCAATGATTAGTCCAACTACTCAATCGACAGAAAATAAATCGGCTATTAATCAGCTATTTTGATAAATGATTAATCCTTATAAATGCCAAACATTTCCTGGTTGCAGCTTCTCGCTTCCACACTAGCAAAGTCACTGTTTTCAGAACCAGCTCCTCCACAGTGGTGCTAGAGACATTATTACTTTTACTTTAAACCATGCTTGTATGATAAGATAATTTCTTTATGACATTAAAAATGATGCCGATATTGTGAACTTAATGGTACAACTATTCACACTTCTGGACTGCTTGAACAATGTGTTCGACGGCAGAAAGGACAATCATCCAAAGCATGTACTTCGATGAAGGTTATACTGATGACAGACCTGTAAAAGTGTTCAAACCATACAAATTTACAGCAGGACTTTGACTGACATTCTAGGGGCACAATTAGGCTCAGTTCAACTATGGACCATGGACCAATTACGGTGAGCCTTTAGTTCAAGTGCATTTACCATTTCTGCCTCAGCGCTGGGAATCAGAAGTAGGTCATTAATGATTCCTCATGAACAAAATCCTCTACTCAACATGGTGCTCATTAAAATTGCATTGGGATGGTACCATTTTCACTTATTAGCTTAATTGTCAGGTCATGTAGATTGGACAGATGACAGTGAAGGTGTCTATGCCAAAGGACATGTTAGTTTCAGTCAGCCACCGCTGATATAGAGTATAAGCCATCAATCGCTGAACATGATTCATACGTCATACGTATATACGGGCCAAATTAAGCTACAGACAAATTAAACGGGCTTGCTCATAAATTATAGGACGGAGACGGGGGCACCCTATGTATCATTGCCATGTTAGTCATCAATCACTGTGAGGTTGGATCTCTTAACTTCCCATCTCATGGAGAACTGCGAGGGTTATTCTCTCATCTACTCTTTCATTGTCCCTTCACCCTAAGATGAAAGTGAGGCTTCACAGGCGAGCTGACTGCTGAAGTATCTGCTAACCTCACAGTCTAACTAACCTCAGTCTTGCTTCATTGCACTGCTTAATTTCTGATTGAACATTTGAACACGCTGCTTTATCCTAATAAGCTCTTCAGAGTAAGTAATAAGAAATCTTTAAGAACTAAGCAGGAAATACTGTTGTCTTTTAGGCTTATAAAAGGACAAATAGATATGTGTGCATCATGTGTATACTTGTGGGTTTGTAGTATAGTATTTATTTTACTTTATTTTACATAATAACAAGCCCATAGTCCCTTCTTTCAAGGTCCACCCTTAACATGGCAATCAGTGACTATTTTCATTATCTATTCATGTGCCAACTATTTTCTTGATTAATCATTTAGTCTTCAAAATGTCAAATAATTATGAAAAAATGTCCATTACAATTTCTCAGAGCCAAAGGCTAGGTCTTCATATTAATAGTTTTGCCTCACCAACAATCAAAGTTCTAGTGTATTTGATTCTGCAGTCATATAGTGTATCTATAATCTCAGTCAATATCACTTTCTCTGTTTCACTTTGAGAACATACAACAAGTGTAAGGAATATAAGAACTCATATAATGAAACTACAATATATTATTTGAGATTCAAATGTGGCCTTTATAGTAGTGGTAGATGACATTTCCCTTTACATGAGCACAGTTTGTTTGCTGTAGATCCTACTGTAGATTCTGCACATCCTACACAGTTAGTCAATGTTGAAATCCCAACCATTTTGTCCATTGGGCCAATAATTGCTTTGCTGTAGACATATTGGACATGTACATGACAGAGCAAGCAGCACCTTGTTATAACAACATTTTTACCATGTTCCACAGTCCTGACTGACATATTTTTGGAGGAGACACTTGACACAGGCTCTTCACATTTCTTGCTGTCTTCAAAACCTGGAACCATTTTTAGGCAAACGCCCTAAGAGGACTTTTAATACCAGTGGTTAAGTTAAGATTTAATGCCAACAAAGTGTGTGTCATCTCAGTAAAAGGTGGATATCTCACTAAATGTGTATTATGTTCTCTCATTCAGTTACAACAGGGCACTGGGTGCTTTATTCATTAGAAGCCATTACTTTGATTAGACACTTATTATTATTTAGAAAAAAAAACAACCTGTGCACCCCCAAAAAACACACATCAATAAACAGGTGTCATTCAACATATTTCTTATTCATCACATCGATTCACATCTTCAAAATGATTGGCATCATTAAAAACCTTAATGGGTTATTTACAAGATGCCAGCACATGTCCGCAAATGACCATATCATGCAATTCTCCTGTGGTTGAAAAACAAAAATCAATGATGAAAATTAGCTCCATTCAGTGATGTCAGACACCAACAGAGATGTGACTGAAGGCCACAAATAAGATGATTCTACCAAGACAATTTCAACAATAACAAGGGAATCGTCAGTAAATGACACTTCTGGTATTCTTGACTGTCATATTGTTATCTGTATCTAAATGCTGTTGCTCCAATCCTTTAAAGTGGCTCTAAACCATCACACATATGTAGTTTACTCTAGTCTGCATCACATGCAGCAAATACAGCTGATTAAGAATATGGAAAGCCTTTTAAAAGATAACCTATTTTTATTTGAATCTCAAAGAGTGACATTTAAAAGGAAAACTGATAAAGAGCGATGAAACGTGGACTCTACTGTCCTGAAGACAGCGGCAGTGATTAAACATTCAGATATTAAACTGAGGTCATGCACTGCTACAAAGAGTAAGAACCCCTGAGAAACGAGAAAATATTCTACACCTT
This sequence comes from Thunnus albacares, assembly GCF_914725855.1. Taxonomy (NCBI): domain Eukaryota; kingdom Metazoa; phylum Chordata; class Actinopteri; order Scombriformes; family Scombridae; genus Thunnus; species Thunnus albacares. The sequence goes on from NC_058115.1 coordinate 22,206,700, forward strand.
GTACCTTATCAAAAGAGATGAGCAGAATGAGACTGCATTTATTGTTATACTATGTATGTCTGGAAAAAAAAAAAAACTTTTATCGTAAAGCTTTGAAATAAGCCCAACACAAAGTAAGAGGCCAACTTTCTTGCTTTAGCAGTAACAACAAAGCCATCACAGGTGCTATACTCCATGCTCTCTTAAACCAGCACAATGGCTCTCCAAAAATATAAAAGGGAGGAAGTGAGAGGGCTGTGCTCCATGCTTCTCAGGTGAACAGCTGGACTGTGGAATATTTGGCGGGCAGAAAGTATGAGGCACAGCTGGCTTTTAAGAGGAAGAGCTCCCCTGGAGCCTCTGGGAGGTCACAGCCTGCTAGGCCGTGAAGCGTTGCTCGGCAGGAGCCGTGTGTAAAGGCAGAAGGCCTGTGCCACTGTGTGCAGATGTTCCCCCCGCTCTGCTGGCTGCTTCAAAACACACACAACACACACACACACACACAATGCACGAACCTTGGTGCAGAGATGATTTAACACATAGCAGGAACACTTAACACACACCTTCACTGACACATATACATAAACACAGGCGTCGCACACATTCATACATGCTGTACACACATATTCCCTCTCTATACACTGTCTGCACCACTACATCGCTTTCTTGTGTCCTCCATAGCAACGAGCACCACCTCGGTGTTCCTGAGTGGTACCGCTGGAAACAATAAAGTAGGCTTTAAATGAGCTCTCCAAGGTCTAAAATACTCAAACAAATGTAAGAAGGTGCCCCTCAAATGCAGCAGCAAACTGCTCCTCCTCACTTCATAACAGAGCAGCTTCTATTCATTACCCACAGGTAAAGCCGAGTTACAGGACAAACTAAAGGTGAAAATAGCTCAAGGCTCCAACCTTCAACCCCCTCAGTGCTATATCTTATTATGTATGTCTCTCACACTGCGCCACATTTGAATAGCATGCCACAACAAACACAATCAATAACACAAAAAACGTCCTTCCTTTAATTCCTGAGCTTTATGCATTTATCGACCTCAGTGCTCTTCTGGGATGTATACATGAGGGACAGACCATGCTCTCCGCGGCAAAGTGAGCCAATGTTTGCGGTATCATTACAAAATAACTCGTTCAAGAATGTCAGTCAAAGTCGTGCGTTATGGGAGATTTATTTCAGGTAGAACGTGTGGCATGAGAGATGGCACCATAGGATAGGTACAGTCATGAGACACCAGCATCAGCAGTCTACTGACAGTGATGAACAGAGAAAAAGACAGTATGAGTGGCAGGCCCTAGTGAGGGACAGTACTCCGCTCAGCAACCTCTTCCGCACCGTCTGTCCACCCCGACAAACCCTTGCAAACCCAAGAGACAAATCCTGCTGCTGACACCAATGGACAAGCACATCTGGCAACCAGGGTCCACTGGGGTCTACAGTGACAGCCCCAATCAGCCACTTGATATTCACTGTGCTGACTTCCCATCCTCTCACTCTGATGCCAGACACAGGAGGAAAGAGAGAAAAAGAGAGAAGGGGGCAACCTTTCAACAGGAAATCAAATATTAATCAGCCCAATCAGGCACATCTCCGTATAACTGCAGTCTGACACTGATATCCAATCAATCAGTCAGAAAACCTAAATATGGATGGATTACCTTGAGTTCAACAAAAGAACAATAGGAGTTTTAGACTGAATGATGACAAGGGGACCATAAATATTAATGCCTCAGTGGAGTGCTGATAAGTGTTTCCAGAATTGTGTCATTTTAGAACTAAATCTCAGCTCATCAGCATGTGTGTAACGCCGAAACACGTGAACGCTTCGGTACAGTATCAAAGTAGCAATGGTTGTTTGCAGTGTTAAAACCTGTACTGATATGACAGCAGTGGTTGTTTTATATGTATTGTTAGTTCTATTGCCCTTTCATTAATTATGTACCAGAAACTGGCCAAAGGCTATATTGTTGTCTGCAGTGAAAATTAAATATTGATAAAGCTCCAGCTTTCACCCCAGATTTCATTGTGTTAACAAATATGTTTTGTTTGCAAAACAATTTGAATTTAATAATTCATCAAAAGGGGGAGAGGCCATTATCATTCAGTATGAGCCCTGTGCGGGCTCCAGATGTCAGGGATCATGTCCTCTCACTGACGATACATGCAAAGTCTGTGCCCTCTTTTATACATTATTGAAAGCAAATTCTGCAAGGTGGGTTTAGACATGGGCACAGGGACTGATACAAAACATGTATAGAGGTGACCTGAGACTGTCTGTCAGGAAGAAATCGTGACAGAACTACAAAGACGTATTTACACACATTCTGTGTGATCATGGTTTTCATTTCAATATACCGAAGAGGGATTTGGTACATGCAGTATGTTTTAAACTAAAGAAAGAGCTTGTAATTAATCCTGACCAAATTAACACACATTTTGTAAACTACAAGCTTTCATTGTGCAGTACATGATGTATTCTTTAGCTTTAAACCCTTAAGATGAAGATGAAATGAACTCACCACAAATACTGGATGTTTAAAGGTTAAAAACTCACAGGGCCACAAATCCAGGCTACAGAGAGATCATAGCGTCCCAGCGGGCTATAACATTAGTCACCAGCTTCATGTTGGTCATAAATCTAACGGAGCTGCATCTTGACTCCGCCTGGGAACATGAATGTAATCCTTAAAACTGAAATTATTCTTTATTTGTCATCATGGGCTGAAAGGAGGATGAAAACAGGCGATTACAACCTTAACCTGCCACATCCAAACCCTGTTGACCACTCCGTCAGCCCCCGGTAACAAAGCTTGACTTGACATTCTGTTAGCAGCGGTGTGGGGGCTGCAAAATAGAGGGGAAGTGGTGGCTGATAGGCGTGACGGAGAAGAGAAAGAGAGAGAGACAAGGGACGCCTGTTTGGGATTTACAGCGGCGGCGTGCTCACCTAGCAGCTGACCGTACTGCTTCACAGGTCAGCCGTTCTAACCGGACTCCATTAATACGCCAGTCCACCTTGTGGCACACTTTATGCTCCAGCGCATCCACCGCCTTAGGGACAACTTCACTGGCACTTTACTCTAGAACAAAGTAAGAAAGGAGGAGGCCATGGGTCCAGGAACAAAGAAACCCTCTGAAAATAGAGAAAAAAAGAAAGTCACACAGAAAGTTTGAAGAGTAGTTTTCTCACTGTAGACTTATATACTTTACTGTATAGAGCTGCAGATATAGTGAACTTGCACAACTTCAAATGTCAAAGTTTTTTTCTTTTTTTACTTAGTTTTTTGCTTTAGAGTTGACTCAAGTTCATCTGATATACCAGGTTCTACTTTTTTGGCCCCATGGCCTGAAGCACACTTTGGGGACAAGCACAGACATCATGGTATAAATGTGTTTTATGGCCAGGCAGCTGCCGGGGGCAGGCTGTTTTTTATGCTTTCTGGCCGAGTACAACATGGCCACCTGCTTGGTGTAAAACCCTCACTGCTATGCTGGGCTTTATGGGCACGTTCCGCAACTAAACAAAGATATACAAGGACGTGTGCGGAAAGAGCTGCCTGCTGCATATGGTGTGCACTTAAGCAATTCATTGGTGCCATCAGCATCGGAGGGAGCAAATCCTCTGCTCCTTGTGGCTTCCAGAGCACCATGGGACCTGAGTGATATTGCTTGGTTCATGAACCCACTGATGAATTACTTTCCTCTACAAGTCCGCGTTTCCCTTAGGCATGACTGTATGTGTCACTCTTCTGACAACTCTGTTTTCCTAAGCTCCAGAAAGCCCGCTGATTATCCTGAGACACTGTATGGAGATACTGCAACTGGGTGGGGATTCACAGATGATCACCCTTAGGATTCATAGAAGTGAGCTTGTGTGCGGGCTGCGGAGGGAGGTGAGTGGCACTCAACCACCTGCTCTTCTGATAAACAAGTTCATGTATGAGGAAGAGAGAAAATGATTATTAGAAGGATTTTCAGAGTGTCATCCCTCCCTCTCTCTCACTATCTCACTTTTACAACTACGAGTGGCAGAACAAAATTACTCCCCGCCAGTGAATAATAAGGAAGTTTATGAAACGTGACGAATGCGACGGCGCTCTACATGAAATACCAATGAGGGAGGCGCCCCAGCGTAGCAAATGCTACATCCTAATATCAACAGTCACCTTGTGTTACTCCCTCTACTCCCCAGAAGGACACACCATGGTGAGAGTATGAACACATAATGCAGGGACACTGACAAACCCAGCGCTGGCATGTGGGCACGTACAGGCGGCATGCCACCACAGCGGGCTGGCACCAGGATGGGCACAGTGGAGGACAAGAGGGGAGGAAGTGTTGTCATACATCGTCTCAGTGTCGGGGGTAGGAATGCTGGCAGTGTCACCTGTGTGCTGACATGCTGTGTGCATATTCGGTCGCAGTGGGGGTCAGAGAAAGTGTGTACATGACTCAGATACAGTTGTCACTCAGTGTATGAGTCAGTCGAATTAGACACCAATTAACACTGAGAAACTAGCTTGGTGTGATGCTCTTGAATGAATGTGTGAACCTGAAACTAGTGCCGAAACAATTAATGAATTCAATTATGAACAGAAAATGTATTGACAGTTGACGTTTTGTTTAAACCATTAAACGTTATTTGCAGCATCTTGTTTTGAATTTGATTTGCATTTCTCAGTTTTATAGTGTTTTAAATCTAAAGGATAGGTTCAGATTTTTGTCAAGTCTATTTTAAAACAAGACTCACACGGCCATATGCATGTCGAGAGAGTTATTGGTGGCTGTCATCATTCTTCCTCACCACACTGGATGTGAAGACATCATTTCCTTTCAATGTAAGTGATGGGGGACAAAATCAATAGCCCTCACCCTGTGCAAAATTGCGTTTTAAAGTTCAGCTGAAGCTAATATGAGGCTTCAACTGTCTGAGTTACACAAATCATGTGGGCATCTTCCAAAGTCACAGTCTTTTTTTTTATAGGAGTAAATTTTCCTCCTCGTTCGTCTGCTGAGCTGCAGCGGAGGGATAGAAACACAAAGAGCTCTTTGGCTAAACTTTGGAAAGCACAGAATGAGGTGACAAAACGTGAACCTCTCCTTTAATAGCTTTGGGTAGCGCTGAGCAAACATTCTATTCAATTATTATTGTTCACAGTGGAATCACATTGTGATACGATCATATTATTGTTTTCCATATAAATGAATCTAAACAAATTATATTTAAAATTAAAAGCATTAGTAATTGAAGGTTTTATTGTCTACATCTGAAGACATTTGTATTACAGTACAGTGGAACATGTTTCTCTGCTCATGATATTAGGGCCGTATATCAGTTGAAAGGTTTTGCTAGTTTAAGTACCGATACAAAAACCCCACTTTGAGGAACAAAAGCCACATTTCTTAAATGTTTAATGTTTAAACACAAGCAGCCTAAAAGTGGCAACAATATGGTTTCTATCATAAACTGTGATCAAGAATAAGAAAGAACAGTGTGAATCTGAGCATTTATTGCTCGCTTTCTGTTTGTGATTGTCTGTGCAACAGACACATTTAGATTAGCCCCTAAAACGCACTGAGATTCATCAGTATTGTTAAAATATGATGATTAATATTGTGATATTGTTTCCGACCACATTGCTCAGTCCTACCTTTGGGTTTTTTGTATCGCTGGTTTTTCAAATCATTTGAAATCTCCATTGTTTATATCCATGTTCACTAGCTAGCATCCTTATTCTTCTGTGCCTTTTGCTAGCACATTTCTTGGCATGTTTCTGAAACACCTGCATTGCTCAATAGCACCATAGAGAATGTGAAGTTGATGGCAACATCGTATTGAATTTTGGGAATGCGTCATGTTGTGAGGATGGTGAAGATGGCTGCCTTTCTGATGGTGAGTTGATTACTTTTAACAACATTCCTGCATCGATTAAAGTGCTTAACGTGGGACGCTGATAGTAAGTGAAGTCCACTGAGCAGTTTAAAGCAATGCTGTAAGCTAAAGTTACTACAGTGGAGTTGACAGTTCAGAGATAGTAGAGCTGATGCAAGCTGAGCTAATGCTATGATGATATGAATAATGTGCTTTTTAAATATGTTTTGCACAGGTAACCCCTGTTAATAAATATGTTGCACCAGTTTGGACCCAGAGCTTCATTCTGAACCTGTAACACACTCAAGCTAACTGGCAAAGAGCAGTTATATAACTGAACAATACTTATATACTTAATATATTTTAGAATATATTTCCTCATGCACAGTTACTACCCTGTATACATGAAATATGTAATATTAAAACTTTGGAACATCTTGTGTTATATTTTTGTGCACCGACAGGCCCGCAGCCTGCAGTGAACGGCAGAGCTGCATCACAGTGAGTGATGAAGACCGCAGCAGCAACATGGGACGCCTGAAGAGAGTGAAGCTTGATGCAGGACTGAAACAGAAGCTGCAGGACATCCAACAACTGTTCCATAGATGAATATCATCCTCTCAGTCTGCCCAGCCAGGAGAGACAGCGTGATGGCGCCTGTGTTGGTGTGTTGATGGGAACATTAGATTGCTCAGTTGTTTCAGAGAAAAGCATCCAGGGACTGGGCTGTGGCTGCTGGATATTAGTGTAGTCCTTCACATGCTCCTTTTGTAAAATAAAGATTTATTCTATACAAGTCTGATGTGATGTTTTATTCTTTCCTATTATATAATACCTGTACTTATGTTTTAAATGTGACATATAGAACTTATGAGTACAGTTTTGTGTAAACATGGTTGCAGAGTTTTCAACAATTTACTAAAAAATATCCAATGCTGTTTGTGTCCACATCAACCAAATAATCCATGTAATAATAATCCATGATGACAAGTCTGCTGGCCTTTAATATTGTTACACTACATTACATTCAAACAATTAAATGTATAATATAGGGTTTACATTTCACATTAATACTGAGAAAATGAAGAGAGGAATCACAGCCAGGTCTGCTCAGATAACAAGTACAATAATAAAATATGAATATTTATGATTTCTGTGAATGTTCAGACTTCTGTTCATCTATACATTTCTTTCAAAGACTGACAGAGTGGATATGAACAGCAGAGGGTCTGCTGTCAAGGTTGGAGGTGTTTTCATCTACTGTGGCACAGACTGCTTCTGTCGATACAATCAAGAGCTACAACAAGAGCTCAATGTAAGTATATGTGACCACTGAAATACCAAAGATAACTTTCCTCCTTTGTTCTGTATGATGTTACTGTCACTTTTCAATAAACTTAGCTAAAGTTCAGATTATTATTGTTCTTCATGCTGAACAGTCACTTCATTGCCGTCTGACCTTTGACTGTCTAGTGAGTGTTTGATTTTGTTTGGTTTAATAATTGAGCCAAAAAGAGGAGTGGCACCTTATCTTTGTGCTCTCGCAGTTTGCCGACTTGTGAATTAGCAGATCGCTCGGCTGCACCCGGCCACTGCAGAACTGTTTATGAGCTTCTGGGGATTTGTAACTTTTAAATTATTTAAGCATTTAACCAACTTTTTCGCCAAACAAAACAAAAGGTAAAGCAGGTAACCACCGTAGCACCGTAGCAGGTGCAAGATGGCGCCCCTGTCCCAACATGCAACGCGGCTTGACGTACCTTTACATTGTCTATTAGTGGTCAAAAACTCCATGGGGTACTATTAAATGGTTAATTAGGAAAAACAACAACAACAAAATAAATATAGATGAATTGATAATGAAAATAATCATTACTTGCTACCCCACAGTGAAGGAATGAACTGGCTGACCTCAGTTTATTTAGCTAGCTCACTACTGACATATAACACTTTAGTGTTTTGCATCATCCTGTAGGTTTGTCTCCAGGTTACGGCGGCTCCTGTTCATCCATTCTGTCCCTTCACACTCCTCCACAGCTGAGTGACAAAAGTCTCTCCTGAGTGAAATCATGCGTTTCCCTCTTGCCTTTATCTCTGATGGCCATTCCCACTACCTCGCGGGTCATTATTTGCTGCCGGGCGCGACAAAGATGAAGTCTACTTTGTTTGCTCGCTCGCACTCTTTAAACCTTTCAGTGCAAAATGAGTTGTTATGTTTCAACTAGAGCATTATTAATAATCACTGGTTAAAACGCCGAGCTGAAAAATAAACTGTTAGGAGGCCTGAATGGAATACCCTCTATTTTTTATGAGTGTTTGTGTGTGTGTGTGTGTGTGTATTTGTGCGCATGCATGCAAGTTTGTATTTGTGGGGTCAACCCTTTTATCCTCATCTTTCAGGAGAGAGTGTGTGAGTGTTTGTGTGTTTCTGCATTTTCCGCAGGGACTATTTCAGTTGAGGGCAAAGAACACAGAGAAACTTTGAAAGAGCTTTTATGTACTTTTGAGTGAAATGATCCTAAGAAAGGCTTTTTATAAAAAAAAAAAAAAAAAAAAAAAAAAAGAAAACAACTTTTTTATTCAAGCTCCCACATCCAGAAGGGCACTTACTCAATTACCAAGCTCCATTCCTCCCTTTCTACATCCATCAATCCCTCCTCTATTCTTAGGCCTGCATCTGTGTTGTGTGTAGAGGCATTGCCACGGGCTAAGAGCATGAGCTTAGTAGTAGAGCAATGTAGGGCATGTCAGTGAGTATACAGTGAGTCAGCCATTTGTAACCACTTTTTGGCCATATTGTGAGACTTCAAAAGATCATGCAACCAGAAACAAAAAGGCAGCATACTTGATTACTAATCTCGCTAATGTTGACTGTTTTTGAAGGAAAAGTTTATTGACCTTGAACTTTTTCTGGATGAATAAGTTTTGACTTTTGAAGTTGTTCAAAAAGACAACAAAAGAATGTACTTTGATATCGTACATTGGATAAAGTAAAATAGGGCATATACAGATAAGGCTGATTCTCTATGACAAGCTAACTGAATGAGAGGTAAACTCATTCTGTCGCCCTCACTTTCGCATCTCAGCTCTCTTTTAACTACAGCCTTGTCACTCAGTAGCCTGAAAGGCAAGACCTCACGCAGGTTGGACAGATAAAAGTCTCCTCACTTCATTGCTGTTTGACATTTTACCTCCCAGAAAAGTTTCAGCCTCTCTTATCCTCCCTTTCTTTCACTCCTTCCATCTCTCTCTCTCTCTCATACACACACTCCTCTCGATGTGAGTCCATCTCCTCTCCTCCTGTCCATCTGCCAGGCAAAATGGAGCCTCAGACAAAGGAGACGGAGGCTAACTCAGTGATCTGAATCAAATGGCAAAGAGGAGGAGGGGAGCAGAGGAAAAGAGGAGTGATGGGTGCCAGGGAGAGAGCAAGGGAGATGTGGGAGACAGAGAGGTTGGATGGTGAAGGGAGGCATGAGGGGCTAGATGTGAATTTTTTCTGACAGGTTGAAGTCTCCTCTGAGCTGACCCTCTCCCTGCTGGGAGCCATGTCTCCTGGATGTGGGTGGGGTGAGGCAGGATGGAGAAAAGTAGATATAAAAAGGAGCAATGAACTGTGATCGTGGAAATGCCATGTTGAATAGTATCAACGGTGATCAAGAGTAAGCATGTAGTATATTCATTTGACCAATAACAAAACCAAAACTCTCGTCTGGAAACTATCAGTAATACATTTTCCAGGTTAGATTAATACCACCGTCACTCAGTGTCAAACAGCATTATTGGACATAGTGTTCCTATCCAGCACTTGAAGTAAAGTGACATAGAAGACACAGCTGCTGTCTGGTTCATTTTAAAATTTCATGTACTGAAAAAAAGTGTATTGATTTGTAAGTAGTAACACTGCGGCGGGGCACACTGGACAAACACAATGACAAGTGACTCCAGGGTTGAAGAAGGAAGAAAAAAAAAAAGAGGGCAGATCATTGGTTTGAATGTCTGGGGAGGATGTCTGAAATATGTAAGTCAGATGGCTCAAGACTCTCACATGGCTAACACTGAATGTTGAACAAGGCAAAAAGAAAATACAGCAGAGACATTGATTTGAGTTTATTTCTGGGCCGAAACAATCGAGTCAATCAACAGAAAACCAATGTGGAACTCTTTGTGATTCATTATTTTAATCATTCATCAAACAAAACAGACAAGCGTCTTTTTGTTTATGAATGTTGGCCAAACAAAACAAGCAATCTGAAAACCAAAAACCTAAACTTGACTTCATTTGTACTGTATTTCACTGTAATTACTTACTAAATTAGAAAAATACAAATGAACCTCTCAGCAACACTTTCATGTACTGCTGAATGCAGAGAGTGAATGACAGACTGAGCCAGGCTGTATCCAAAATCTTTCCCTATTTACTGTATAGTGCATTATATAAACTGTGCACCATTTATTTGAGTGTGAAATCTATGATATATACAATACTGTGGCCCCAAAAACTCCCACAATGTAACAAAAAAAAGTAGCGTCCACGGCATTCGTACCGCTGTCTGCTAACGATCCCACGGTCAGGGGTGGTGGAGCGTTCTTGAGGGGCCCCTACTGAGCGTGGGCCCCGGGGCAGCTGCCCCGTCTGCCCCCGCGGTCTTTCCGCTTATGCCCACAATGCATCTTGTCACATTTTATAGATGTAAAAAAAAAATTACAGTCGTGCGACTCTACAGCTGTTATATAGGGAGTAGTGAATGAGTGATTTCAGAGACAGATAGATATCATATACTGACCTCTGTTGTTGGGGGTGTGATAGGAGATGAGGATTGAAAGATTGAGTCAGTTAAGTTGTATAATTTTTATTTAGCTTTCTTTTATAGAGTCATATTGTCTCCTTGCAGCCTGGTAGCAGTGTGGAGTTGGGAACCACTGCTCTATGGGAGGAAATGCTTTTGAGAACACATGAGATTTTTTTCTGCAGTACCACATTTGGCCACTGGAGAAAAAAAACAAAAAAACAGCATAGCTAAGTTTGCAGTTCTATATTCAGCTCTCATGTATAAATGTCATAAAGAAAATGTCTGCTGTCTGCTGTGTCTAATGAAAATACCAAACAGTGTTTGACTAAATGCAGGCGTCTTATCTTGAAAACGCAGCGACTAGTGCAGCGTTGCGGCGGATGGTCACATTATTTGACATACTTTAATACAGATGACGCTGAGCTGTTTATGGCGCACACACAGCTGCAGAACATTAGACAAGGAAAATTCTTTCACAAACATAATTATCGAGACACCCATTCACCCTGAACACACACATACGTGCGTTTATCAAACTCTCATGTTTAAGTGCAAAGTGCTGCTTGAATAAGATTTCTCCTCAGACAGAATTAGCTCAGGTAAGGGGGGAATCGTTACTGTCTGCTTTGTCTCATCTCCATAATGTTTGCGTACTCTCAAGTAGGTGGAAATGTGAAATGAAACATAATTATGTTGTACTCCTGCTGACAACTGATCTGTCACCAGCCGCATTAGAAACACGACTGTGTGTAGCGTGAAGGAAAGAGGGAGAGAAAAGAGAACTTGTGTGGGCCCGGCTCATCTCTCAGGCTCTGACGAGACTACTTACCTGAAGGTTGTAAAAAAAAAAAAAAAAAAAAAACAAAAAAAACAGGATAAAATAAATAATTCCTGCCACATACACACAACTGTACCCCTAAGCTCATTAGACAAACACACTTCCCATATCTCATCCCTCGTTCTACCATCCCAACCAAGACAGATCTCCCAACCTCGTTACAAAGCGCAATTACACCAGACCAGACACATATAGCATGGCTGTATAATCTTTCCGAATCACCTGGAAAGTCGAGAAGATAAAAAAGCCACCCTTCTTTAGAGCTGCAATGCTGGTGCATTGTAAGGAACTAGGTTGGCCTCTTTCAGCATGTTTACTTGCAGCCAAGAACAAATTAACCTCCCAAGATCAACAATAAACCTAATTAGAGTTGTGTTCTGCAGCACACATCTCTAAACACAGATCACAGCTTGTTGAGAGATGAATCTCCATCTGTCTGGCTGCACACTGGGAGGAGGAGAGACTCAGAGAAGATCAGTCCCAAGAACGGAGCTTAGCGTGTTTCTGTGTGTGTGTGTGTGTGTGTTTATGTGTGTGTGGAAGGCTCTTGTGGCCACAGGGTTACTTCCCCATGTCAGCCCTTATTTTATGATGTCATGCTGCAGCAGGGAAGTGGGACATGGCACATGCAGAGAGAACACGCCATTGGATTTGAGCAAGTTTGGTGGTGATGGTGGTGGTGGTGCGGTGGGTGTAACGCTAAGGAGGTAGGACAGGAACAGCTCTGCCCTGCCATTTGACACTCACTCCTGGGACTCAGACATCCAGACAGGGAGGAACACATGGGTGAGGAAACAGGAGAGTCAATACATCTCACACACGCTGTAGTGAAGCGCAAACAAGTGTATACAGAGTTCAATTTCCCCCACGTTTGCTACACTAAAATAAAATATGCTCTCACATTTTATTATTAATTCCAAACCCAGATTGCCTGTAATAGAATCAGGCACACAATGCTTGTTTTTTGACAACCTACAGGAGATGAAACACACAGAAAATGTTTCCCTGGTTATCGTATTAAATCCTCCAGTATCAAATAATAAACAAATTATTGAATTTTTACGCCGCCTTTCCTTATCATTCAACTTGGGCGGGGAAAATTTGTAGGCACAGGAGAGATTTTAAGGTCTGAAAAATGATTAAAAAGGGCAATTTTTCTGGATATGTGTTTTCTGACTCTAGTAATTTCCCTAAGCTGCCATTGGACATGACAGCATTATCACTTTGCCTTTGACACTGCGCAAGATAAAGCAGTGGGGACACCAAGGTCCAAATATGTTGCTTTTATAGGTAGGAGCTGTCCCATTCATCATGTGCCAACACCTAGAGCTCTCTGTAATCCCTGTCCATAAGTCAGCGTGGGGCAGGTATCTTCTGCCCTGCCACAAAGTAAACTGAGGATGTATTTTTATATCTGAGAGTCTTGGCAAAACAAAAGGTGAAACCTGAAAAAATAGAGAAGCACCATAAATATGGCTTGACACGTGAATTAGTCAACATAATGAAAAAAAATACAAGACAACATATCTTTCAGAAATCAGTTTATATAACAAAGTGGTTATTATTTAGTATCATATTCCATTACATATTCTATGGAAGGACAGTGTGCATAACCATTTTGTTTTTTTTTTCATGTTCTTAAGGATACAAATAAACTTAAAATGTTACAAATATAAATGTTTTTAAGACAATAAAACATACTCAATGACAACAAGGAAGGTAGGCAGGGATATGGCAGCATACACATTAAGGTTGGACTGGATTCGTCAAACCGTTGTGAGTGTTTGTTTGTTTACTCAGCCGCAATTGGTCTACCACAAATCAATAGTAAGCACTAGCAAAGTAGGAAAGACTTGGTTATGTGGCAGCTGGGAACTATTTACCAAAAGAAATACTTTGCAAATAGTTCACTCTGTTAGTGGCAATGTCATATTCAAACATCTCAAACAATTTTTTCATCTGCCTGAGCAGAATATCTTGTGAGGTAAAGTGCAAAGTCAGTGAGTGTAAGTCACATTGCAAACTTTTCTTTTAATTAAAGCGCTTGCCACCAAAACATCACCAAAATGGCACCTTTGCAGTTTTCGATAAGGTCTTTCATACCCCTGCCTCCTCTCTCTCACAATTACCATGAGCACAAGTCATATCATTCAGGTTTGTTAGTTACAAGCTAAAAGACGATGGGATGATTGGCCCGAACACATAAAGGGCCTGTTTTCACACTAAAATGATGAACCTCTCCTGCTATTTTTCTATAAAAACACATACTTGGGATTATCCTAAAAGATGAGTTGGGAGAGAACTACAACAATCACTTACAGGGATGATGAAGAATGATGTCATTGTAGAAGTTTCTCTAATAGCTGAAAGTTAGCTGCACTGTAGCTTTCTTTTTAATGAAAAGAAAAATAATTTAAACACTTATGATTTCAGAAACTGCATTCCATGGTGTCCGTGCATTGTCTATTGAATGGCAACCGGTTTTAAAGCTGTGTGAGGCGTCATTCAGGAAAAAAAAGAAAAAAAAGGTGCTCAGTGATCACTGTAGCAGGAACTTCTGCAATGGCGAACACATGATAGATGGAATCATTACAAAAAGTGTTTTTAAAATCCAAATAATAAATTACATCTTACAAAAGATGTTTAAGCATTTTTAGATAAGAAATACCACATGACTATCATTTGTAATCACATCAAAATCTCCTACATAGACTGATGTTTTTAATTGGATCAACAATGTTTATTAAACAATGGCTAAAAAACAAAAGTTTTTATGTCTGTACAATCTTTCTCAAAAGAGACCTGTACTCCCTTTAATATACAAAAAACAAAACAAAGCAAATAAAATAAAATAAAAAAGATAACACAGGGTTATTCTGTCATCATGGTGAGAACTATGTTTTAAAAAAAGTTGGCACATGTTGAAAAAGAAATATCAGTTGATTAAATAAAAAAAAAAGGTTTTCAGTCAAATTATTCAGAAAGAAATAGATACTGTAACTGTCACCACATACCACTGGTTATTTTGGCATGATGAGTATCCAATCACAAGGTGAAAATAACACCAAATGTCACGTTGGCATTGTGTAACGGAGCATCGATGTCCAGAAAAACGATGTTATTCAATGCCTCTAACGACACAGATGTGATGACAAAGGGCGATTTGCGATTAGAAAAAGGAAATCGCTGCCTTTTGCGGCACGTCTCTCTCTCTCTCTCTCTCTCTCTCTCTCTGCAGTGTACTACACATCACTACAAACTCCTATCTATGCAGAGTCCATCCATCCATTTATCTTTACTGCTTATCCTCTAGAGGGTCGCGGGGGAGCTGGAGCCAATCTCAGCTGACATTGGACGAGAGGCGGAGTACACCCTGGACAGGTCGCCAGTCGATCACAGTGTAGAGACAGGCGACCATTCACACTCACACCTACGGGCAATTTAGATTCACCAATTAACCTAACCTAGCATGTTTTTAGTCTGCGGGAGGAAGCCGGAGTACCCGCAGAGAACCCTCGCAGGCACGGGGGAGAACATGCAAACTCCACACAGAAGGGCTCTAGCTGGCCGGTGGGTTTGAACCCAGAAGCCTCTTGCTGTGAGGCGACAGCGTTAAACACTGCACCACCGTGCCGCCCCTCTATGCAGAATCCCTTATCCGGAAACCTCATTTTCTATGCTTTCTCTGTGTGACTGCTTGAACCTTATATTCAGGGGAGAATTATTGTCTCTTTAAATATGCAGACTTCTCTGAGCATTGTGGATGCACCTTGAGCCGAGATGATGTGTAAAATTGCATTTTTAGAAGCATGCGGGCTGGGAGAGGAGGCATCATGAAACAGACACATCACAAGCAGCACTGGCAGATTGTTTAAATGAAAAATCTCCATCTATTCAGCCCAGGAATCAAGCACGCTGAATCCTATTTTGCCTGGGTTCCTGTTCCGATTACTGAGTTGGCATGGCGCTCACACACACTCCAACAAACACAAACACAGACATACAAAGCCTAGAGCACAGTTATAGTATTACTAAAGTAACTTGTGTTATGGTAAAAGGGTCACTTATGCCATTAGTGCTGGGGAATTGGAGGGTGTTTGGAGACTTGCTCGCTAAGACAAGCTTCATCTTGTCTTTTCTGCCCCTCAGTCGATTATTCTGGTCATGCCCACTCTCCATGTGGAGTCAGTCCTTGTTTTTAGTAGCATCTGCTTACAGTTTAGGGCAGTAAGAGGACAGGGCTGCCCTAGGCATGAATACATGAATAAGTAGTACACATGAAGAAACTGTTTTCTACAGCGGCTCCTGTCAGAGACACGAAGCTTACAGCAAAGACTAGTTTGAACCCGTCAGGTGTGTGTTTCGATGCTGAGAGCTTCATTAGGAGGGAGAATTTATTGAAAACAGCTGTGAAGTACTTTGCTATGACATCACATATCCCAACAGGAAACAGGGGCTTTAATGGGGTGTTACATTGCGTAACTCTAAAATACTTAAGTGTTAAAACCATGGATTTTCTCGTTAGAGTTTGAATGCTTTTTACTCACAGGGTTTTCAATTTATGCACAGAATACGGCCTGTGGTTCATATTAAGCCTTCGCTTTGCATTTAGTTCAATGATATAAATGATACTTGTTAATATCTCAACTGTGAATTTTAAGCGGTAGAACATTAGCTGTTTCTATTAATTACACGTTGTTTTTTAATGTGAATGTTTCTTTGAGGAGATAATCATTTTTTAACTAAAAGTGTGCATTTTAGTTTTCCCACAGAGCTTATTTCTTTGAAAATAAAAAAAACATCCACTGAAAATAAGTTGTGGTAAATCTGAGTGGAGTAAAACATTTAACAATTTGTGACCAAACAGATGTAATTGCTGGAATTCTTTTTTAGAGCCTTCATATATTTAACCAAAAAAAAAAAAGAAAGAGAGAAATAGACTTTGTATAATCAAACTCTGAAAACCTGTGTGACCTCGGGAAAGGTCAAACGGTCATGTTAACTCCTCTAGGCAGTTTATATGCATTTAGAAATGTGTCAGTCTCTCACGTTAACAGCAAAAGTGACCTTGGGACAGAGATCAGCACCCGCAGGCATCGGTTAGATATTACAGAACTAAAAATAAAATGCATCTTGTCAAAATGGAGATTACACTCTCAAGATCCATGAGTCACATGCTCTGACATATCGGCGTAGACGGGGGCCAGCTTTTTTGGCTTTGTGGGATATGTAATGAAACGAAATGATTCATGTGGACTCTGGGTACATTGACTATTAGTAATTGCCTGCATGTGAGGTGAAGGAGGGGTTGACAGAGTTAAGAGTTCAGCAATAAAAAAAGAAAAAAAAAGAAAAAGAAAAAGCAGGTTGTAGAACTGCCAACATGGGTGTTGAATCCAGGTTTTTTCCTGTGAAGAACAGCTGGCCACTGGCCCTTTGTTGCATGTACTCTGTGCGGCAGTATGTTCTTCTGAGTGATAAGCATACATTATGGTGCCGTCCTTCTGGGCTGAATGTCTATTTTTAATATACTGCATGTTTCATGTCAAAACAGTATGAACTATGGTGTTTTGGTTTAAAAAAAAAAAAAAAAAAAAAAAAGGATTAGATTAGAAGGCTTGCAGAAATCAAAATGGATTTTCAAGCAGTGAAAATCTTTCATTTCCAACAGCAGCAGCCTAAAAAAAAAAAAAAAATGTTCCTTTTCCTATGAATCAAACCATCTAGAGAGGACACAGACATTTTGAGTGATGAGAAAGTAATGAATAAATATATAAGGCGTCAGACGAACAGCATGAAAATTAAATGTCTGTGAGTGATGTACTGTAGATCCTTTAGTTCTGTGTGGCTTCTTTAGGCCTATTTGTTCCGTACTTGGTGCTGTGTGTGTGTGTATGCGTGAGAGTGTTTTTGCGTCTGTGTGTGTGTGTGTGTGTGTGTGTGTGTGTGTGTGCGCGCGCCACAGTGACGTCTGGTCTGTCCCGTCTTTCAGATGTCTTCCAGGTCTCCTCCTCGCAGGCCTCTTTGGCACTTATCTAGCGTCTTATGATAGGCGCGGGCGATCATCGAGCTTGGTGATTTGCGTTGTGGCGTGAACGAGACCTTTCCAGGACTGCACGGCGGTTGTCTGTTCAGAAGGGAGAAACAACAAAGAATCAAAAAGCAGCGAGTGAGACTGAGAAAGAACAAGAAAGTGTTGTTACATTGATCCATACTGGCACGCAGGAGCTCAACTAAATGAAAGACTGTATAGAGAAACTAACGGAGGCAGAGAAAAGAGACGGAGTAGAGAGGAGAAACAACATGAAGCAAATCCAGGCTGACTGAGAGCGGAGCAGCAGGGGAGGACGGGAAAAAACAGAAGAAGCTGCTGGAGTGGAGGTGCTTGTGTCTGGAGTCATAGTAACTCCATTCAGCTCCTGATCCAGGCTTCCACTCAAGAGCCCCTCAACTGATTCTCACATCAGATGCAACAAATGCACAAAAGACAAAGTAAATGCACACATGCAGGCACACACAAACAGTTGGGGGAAAAAAAAAACAAGCGTGGGCGGGAGAATAATAAGGCTACATATACAGGCACATAAAGAACACAGGAAGGCAACGAACAACCACTGCAAGATTTATTCGTGTCGCACCGTCATTCTGGTCTTCTTTGTGAGGATAACGTACATTTGAATAAAACGGTTTAAATATAAACTGGAAGATGCTGAAACAAAAAGTCAAATATAAAAGTTTGAAGTAGCTGCTGTGCACCTGGTGATTAGTGACACTGATCGTTTCACTGCAGCCTTTGTGGTCAGAAAACAGTCACACTTTGGGTTTTCTCTGTTGCCAATTCTGCGACAGAGTCATACAAACACTGCCTCCCAAGCTATCCAACCATGCCTGCCCAGAAATGCCCATGGCATCCGCTGGGCAGCCAGGTGGCAGGTGGGGCTGGACAGAACCAGGAAGCATAGCCATGCAGGCACACCCACACAGAACTCCCTGGTATTTCCAAGCGTGCCGCCACCACCACCGTGCCTATTACTCAGTGCCAGCTGTAGGGTGCCAGGCGTCCCGGACTGGGCGTTGTTTAATGGCACTCGCTCCATCCATCATGTCAGGTAATGAGCTGAGAGTGACTGTGATGGCTAAGAACACATACACAAACATACTTGCATACACGCAGGCTCATACACACACACACACACACAGACTCCCACCATCACAGTAGAGAACAGAAAGCACTTCTTCTTCAGATTGGATACAGAGCAACATGCAGATGGTGCACAGGAGGAGAGAGGGAGAAAGAGGGAGGGAAGGAAGAGAAAGAGCGAAAGGAAGACAGATCAGGATGTTTAATAAAAGGGGATGAAGGCTTCTGTATTCTCTGCTTCTTTCACTTTAACATACATTCATATAAAGTAGGTGATCGTTAAAGCTAACGCGTTCTGGCAGCGCGTTGAAAAACATCATCACTACTTATCCACGCACTCATTATTATGCCCACAGGTTGTGCTTCACACAAGCATCCGCAGTACAAGAAGGAAAAAAAAAAAGAAAGAACGGGGACTGACTAGGGAAAAAAAAAAAAAGTAGATCATCCACAATCTAACCCTGCCAATCATTTGCAAGCCCAATTGCTGTAACCTCATTTCTGGTCAAACAGTGGCCTTTAACCCTCAGTCTATCAGAGGGAGAAGAAAAAGAAGAAAATACAGTCTCTAATGTGGGCTCATCTTGGGCTACATCTATTACTGTAAATACGATTGGAAAAAAAAGACAGCAGAAAGGATCAAAGAAAAGACTATACAAAAGAGGCTATAAATGAATTGGGAGATGAGTAAAATCATAAAAGACAAACTGGAACAATCCACAAACAGATCTATAGAAATGACAACTCCTGGGGTTTTGAATAAAGAGTGCACTTTCACAATATATAATTCTTTTGAGTGCAACACATTACGTACAATACCTACCGTGAAACCTCTTTAACAAGAGAATATGTAACAACCTCGTGCCACCTTTTAATGCATAACGAAATAAAACATTTTCTGTATACTGTATCTACATAATCATTGCTATTTATTATTATTCTTGCTTATTGTAAATCTGTTTATCTTGCCTTGGGTTTTTGTGGAAAGGTCAGCTTCCTGCCTCTCCTGCACAACGGTTTGTTCACTTTGAATTCATCTATAGTTGAGTATATGTAGGTAAAAGTGTATGTTTTATATGCGGATTTCCTTGCGTACAAGTGAAATCTTTTTTTTCTTTCTAAAATGAAAAGTATATATATATTTGTTATAATAACAGCTGGGGCTGCAACTAACAATTATTTTCTTGATTATAATGGTGAAAAATGGTGATCACCGTTTCCCACAGCCCAAGGTGACGTCTTCACAACAGCCCACAACCCAAAGATATTCAGTTTATTGACCTAGAAGACTAAAGAAACTAGAGGAAGCTGAAATAAGAGAATTTGGACATGTGTTTCTTTAAAAAATGACTCAAAAGAATTAATCGATTATCAAAATAGTTGCTATTTAATTGAATAGTTTGGAACTAACAGATTAATCAATTAACTGTTGCAGCTCTGATAACAGCTGAAACAAAGGTACCAAAGGCTCCTGTTTACAAAGCAGCATGTTAAACCTGATGATCTTTTGCAATCAGCTCCCAAAGTATAGCTGTATTGACACTAATATAAGCACTTAACAAGAACACACTCTTGCCTGCTTTAATATATGAAGAGGCAGCGGCAGTATGCTGCGTAAACTGAAAACAGTGCAGACCATTAGTGTGACCACTTGTTGAAAGCCTACAGGAACATATAGATGTATAGCAGGCAGGCAGCTTTTTGTGGAATAACAAATGAAAAGTGCCCTTTTGGGGGTAATTGTGTCTTGCCTAACTGCCTGAATACATGGGAAAGCTTTCGTCAAAGACTTTGCAAAAAAAAAAAAAAGGGGAGAAAAACTTCCAGGAAAATGCATCTCCCATCAGAGGATTCTTGAACCGAGAGCTATTGGCTTCTCATAAAGACTTTTCTGTTCCCATCTTCAGGTGCATAAAAGCCCATCTTTTCCCACCCCACATCAATCTATCACAACAATTGAACAAACAGCAGCCATTTCTACTGGGAGAGAAACATTACTATTAGCCTCTACTGAATTGAACGCTTCAAGCGCACGCACACACACACACACACACACACACACACACACACACACACACACATACATACACGGACAGACAGAGAGGGAAACAAAGTGAGACTGGGGGGAAAGCAGGAGAGATCTGCACAAAAGACAAACTACAGTTTTTTGGAGCACTGATTGCAACTCTTTCTACTCGCATTGGTTTTGATGGCTTCTTTACCTGCTTCTCCCAGAGGCGACTTCTTTCCGAGTTACAGTAGGCACGACACAGAGGAGCACAAGAACAGGAGAAGAAATTGACAAAAGAAGAGCAGGTATTCCATGTTACAGCAGGGAGATGTTGGCGTACCAGAACTAAATTAAATGCCGGTTGGCACGGTTTTCAAAATGTTACTAAATGCACTGAGGATTTCAATGAGGGTGGGCAGATGGAAGGGGAAGTGACTAACACACACACTGTATCTATTCCTCTCTCTCTCTTTCTCACACACACACACACACACACACACACACACAGAAGGAAATACATTGTCGCACAAGTGTTCAAGCGAAGCACAGAGAAACGGCTCGGTGCATTGCTTTGAGGAAATTACACGCACTCCTTCTGTTTCTAACACACACACACACGCACACACACAAGCATATCCTTGCGTGTATATCATGATGATCCCTGCCACAAGGGAGAGGCTCTGAATAAGACAAGGGTAATAGGAGGAGGAGAGGACGCCAAGATTACTAAACAGCTAAAGCAAAGGCCTTAAGCCGGCGCAGTCAACTCCAACCTTCTCCTGACTGTTTGGAGGGCCTCCAGTGAGACGTCATTTCATGTTATGATAGACGATAGAGGCACACTTTTCCTTGTGGATTCCCCAAAAGAGATTAAATATCATAATGACTTTTGTGTTACTGTCATCTTCGGCTAATTACCCGGAATTACATCATGATAGGGCTCTATGATCTGCAAAAGAAGCAAAAGGCTGCCAGTCATCTATCAAAACACTTTCAGCATGGGATACTTTGAGGAATTACCTTTCAGTGGCCAGTATAAACAGGAAGACTTTTGGAGGGATTATGGTGCGTTAGTTAAATATCATCTGGGTAGTATCAGAGTCTGGGCTAACATCTAAACATGGCACTCGCATTCATCAAGGCCACAATAACAAGGTCAGGTTCACATAATCGCCAATCATGTGTGTGTAAATAGCTGCAGAAAGCACACAGGGTGCATCATAAGGCAGGACTGGAGCTGAATCTATTGTGCTATATCTTTCCGAATCATGCATTCACTGCCTTTTACACTAAACAAGTGAGTAAGAACACGATTTCTCTGACATGTCACTCCCTTTGTCTAATTCTCTCCAAGTGTCGCTCTGCACTTCATATTTTAATGGGCTAAAACATAATAAAGGTGATTAAATCTCTGCTCTCCGCGCATCAACATGTTGTGTTTGCTTCACTGTCGACTAGGAGAGAGCGTGCGCAGCACCAGCAACAGCCGCAACCTTCTATCACCTCTTTTCATCTCCTCCACCTCCCTTCCCCCTTCCGCTCTGCCAGCCTCCAAGCTACAGAGTAATGGAACTCCCTACACAGAAACAAGATACGGTGTATAAATGGGATGCAGAGGGAGAGAAGCTATTTCTTCCTACTGAAAGTTATGGGCCAGGTATAGCAAAACTACAGTTGTGGCAAACACAGCCCCTCGTTCAGTGGTAAGAGTAATCACCCCAAACAAGGAGCAGGGGAGGGAAACAAATAGTGCAGCTAAAGAAAAGGTGAGTTCAGTTGTGGAGAGCTGGGGAAAAAAAAGGGGGGGGAAGGACGATGGGGATAGTGGTTTACAGGAGAAAGTGTGTCAGTGACCCTTTTCTATCTGATGTTGTTAGTCACTCATTGATTTATAACAAGTAGCTGAAATTTATACCAACTAATGCATGGTAGGAGATAAAAGGATTAAAAGTACAACCAGCTTTCTTCCTGCTACATGTTCCTGCTTGTTGTTTTTGTGTTTTTTTAACAGAATAAAAAAAAGCATATTGATTTAAAACAATTTTCACTGACGTTTTATGTCAACATGCATTCAAAAGTTGCTCATCACAGTTTACAGTGAAACAAGTGTCATCCTTCTTTTAATAATAACATGACAATTTTGATTTGAGGCATAATTTCTCTAATAAGTCAAAAAAACAAAACACACAGCAAAAAAAGTGACTTTTTAAACTACAGTAATGGTTGCATTGCAAATGTTTTTTGGTATAAGCTATGTATCTCAGTGACCTCCATTAATGGCAAAATATTTTAAATGTCACTGCTTTCAAATGTAGCATTATCATCACTAATCCCACTCCAGGAAAAATAATACTAAAACTGCGTACACAGCACGTTTCAGTGTTTAGGCTGCTGTGTTTGGTGCACACAAGCTATTTAGCTGACTCCATCACTGATTACCTGTTTTTTTAATCAAATGTTTTATCTAATTTACTCTATTGATATATCCACTTTCTCTCATTCTGCCACACCAACATTTTCAGTTATTGATTTCCTATATGTCCCAGAATGACTTTCAAAAATTCCCTGGGTAATAAACCTGTTTCGTCTGTGATCCTCATAGTCCAATCACAAAGCCTCATGCTACACCGCGTTACAATCTATGTGGGTTTTTTACAGAAAGTGTTATCTGTGACTCTTTTCAAGTTTAATAATAGTAGATAAAATGCATTTACTGTGAAACGTTCTTGTGAATTACCTTTAGACATTTAGTATCGCCTAAATGAATTGAATGTGCGAATGTCAGAAGATCTGAGAGTGAGGGGGCTGGAATCCGGTGCCTGATATGTTATGGTGTGTTTTGTCAGTGTGCCATAGCAGGCAGAAGCGATCAGAATGGCATGACAGAGGGAAATGCCTAAGACAGGCCTGGATAAACATGCTGAGGCAAGATACTGACACCCACACTCTGTTTCTCTCTTGCTTGTACACACTGTCTCGTCCGTCTTCTCTACTTTTCAATTTTCCCCCTTAATCCCCCTTATTACTGACATTACCACCGGTGTTTACTACAAAAGTCTGGCCACTTGTGATTTTAAAACACAGAAAAAAGCAATCTAAACACTCGCAACAAATTTTTTAACTTGAGACGGACACTAAATCTCATAGTATTCAGATATGGCATGCATGTATACGAGTTCACGTTGCTGCTTGACAGTTTGTATACAGAATTAGGAGGTAAAGTGAGTTTAACTGACAGTCTGTTGAGATAAACGGTAACGAGGAGAGGTTTGCAGAGAGCAGGGTGGTCATAACACATGCAATCAGTTTTGACAGAGCAGGGATGTGGTTAATCTTTCCATGCCTCTATCACCACTCTATCTCAGTGGGTACTGTGATGTGCATGCTTGGCAATACCGGCGACTGACCCAGATAGTGAATACAGCCATTCTTTCCCCCAACAGCATCTCACGACTTTCCCTCCTTTGGATTCCATTTAAGTTCCAGACTCCCTTTAACAAAAACTGGACTGTACACTGTCAGTCAAAAAAATGGCATCAGGGCTGATTCTTTTGCTACAGGCCATGTTTACCACTTTTCCTTTCCTTATTGCAACTAGCCCAATCTCTTCTCTGGATGCTCTTCTTGTCAGACATACAGTATTGTGCATAAATGCAGCGTGTCTCTTCATCATGCTCCCAAATATAACATAAAGTGCGCACTATCCCTTAACAACCCTGCTGAAAGGAGCTTGGTCTGAGAGTAATATCTTCTGACTGCTTGGCACAAAATATGTTTCAGGAGAGTAGGAAATCGCTGCACGTTTGTATAAAAATGCTTATTTTTTCAGAGGGAAGAAAAGTACTGGTGTATCTTCTCAGTAGGGAAGCTCTGACAGGTTTCTGTTAGGCACAAAACAGCGGGAGAGAAGAAAAAGGGGTTTTGCGTGTGTGCATGTAAAAACCTGTATGCACTATATGCACTTTAAGCTCCGCATGAATCTATGTTGGAATCTCAAAAAAGAAAAAATCCATCGTTCTCCTTGAAACTCGGCTAACATTTGTTAGATTTTTGATTGAAAACAACAAGCCTGACAGACTACTGGTAGCACCGATTCCTCATTTTGCCCCTCAGGTTCAGAAATCTCCTTAACATATCTCTGCTGGACTTGATTCCTCAGTCACGGAACAATGCCTCTTGGCATTCTGGGATGCAGCAGAGGCGCACACAGCCCAAATGAACAGTTATATGAAAACACTTTTACGATTGATCAGCGCCTGAGGCAAAACTCCCATTCAAGATTTTCCTCTCAGCAGTAATGTTTCAAGAGACAGACTCCAACCTAAGTATAACCATGGAAGAAAACAAATATCTTCTGTAACAGTGGTTCTCAAATTTGTTTGGGTACTGGACCCCCTGTATAATTTGAGAGGTCCTGAGAACCCCTTGCCACCATGTGGAAAAAAAAAACCTAAAACAATTTGACAGAAAACATTAGGTTCATTGAAGGAAAAACCTACATTGCTTTATTGGAACACCTTGCAAGTCAAGAGTTTTCCACAAAAGAGGCCTGCCTCTAATACAAACCTGCTACCTTCTGCAGCTGAGGTAAACAAAGGCCCCGGTCACTATTTGAGGAAACACGGTGTGTCTGTAAAGGCCATAGAATCTTTTTAAAATATACATTTTATTATTTCCTGAAACTTTTAAGCATTGCCCACCTGTTTGCCTGCTGTTTGAGTTTACTTTACACTTTGATATTATCTCCTTGACTTGGCAACACAACACAGAAGTATCCAGTATAGGCTTAGAGGTCTAGTGATATAAGGGGGTGCAGTACAGTACATTATGTGCAGCACAGGGAGCAGGAACAATTCTCCCCTACATCTTAACATGAACTCCTTGTTTTGTTTACAACTCTATAGTTGATTTTATGTATGGAGGGTGTCCAAGTATACACTCTAGACTTCAACTTCTGATTTGGGGCTTCACCAGCAGCCCGAGACTATGACCAGAAGGCATGCAGGAGACACGGAAAGCACAGATGGGTCTTGTAGCAGAAGCCCGGGTTTCACAGGCCTGAGCCAGGGGAGGGAGTAATCCATCAGGCCAAGGCACACTGTTGCCTAGGGGGGCCAGTCACTGATCCTATAAGACTGATTGGGCCTCTGTGGGGGGCCAGACCCCCTGACTAGACTGACATCAGTGTCTGGCTTGCTCCACCGAGGTTTGATCTGAACTGGACTGAGCCAAAGCAGTGACCTGCTTCCGTTTGGATACTGTGGAGGGAGCTATCTAGATCACAGATAATATTCTGCAAAAACATGTTGTATGAAGTCAGGAAAAAAAATGCTGCCTAAAGTTTAGATCCATATTTACAATCTTAAATAAAACAAATTCCAAAAACAAATATCAAAATAGGTCATCCTTCTTCAATAAAGGATTAATATCCCCTGTTCATATATTTAGCCTAATGTCAACTGTGGAACTGATATAACTCTATTACTATAATTACATGGCACTGTTGTTAATACAATGTAAAACTTTTGATGAAGTGATAAGAATCTAATTACTTTATCCTACACTCATCTGAGTTGAAGAGGTCAGAGACGGCATCAGCCAGACGAGCGGATGGAACCTGCAGGAGCCAAGGCAAGCCGCATGATTGACAGGTGAATGAGTAGACAGAGAGATAGTTAGACAAATGGAAGCTAAGATATAGTTTGACAGACAGATGGGAACGTAAATGGATGGTTTGGCAGCATGATAAGGTAAATAGGCTGATGAATCACCAAACAGATGTGGGAGGAGGAAGGAAGAAAATAAAAGAGAAGAAAAGAAAAGAATGCCCGCCTGCAGACAACAAAAGATAGGAAGCCAGATAGCCTGATAAACACAGATGGATTGTGTTGATACACAGAGAGGTGGGGCAAGATCGATAGATTGTTTTATTCTATTTGCTTGGCAAACTGGAGATTTGATGTGGCTGGTATCAAGGCGATCTGTTTCTGACGACGCCAGGCGTGACTGTTACAGATGGCGAGATAGCGACACATCTCAATCTTTGGCTAGCTTCAGTGCAGCCTGTCTTAGCTGTAGTGCTAGCACCACTTTCAGCAGTGTCACCACTTCTGAGTGTCATCAAAAAGACTGTGTTTAATATATCATCTCCTATAAATCCATATCCCCCACACAGGATCTCACATCTCAAGCGTGGGTCTAAATTAGTGAGCACGAATCACAATTAAGGTTGCCATGGGGTTGGCGAGGAGCCGCGGCACGGAAGGAGCAGGGACTGGATGTCTCAAAATGGAGAAAGGCTAGGATTCTTTGCTTCTACTCAGATTTGAGCAAAACAAAATGGATGCCCTGACAACCCGACGCCTCATTACTGCTGCTTGCGTTTATCATGTCAAAATGGAAGACAAGGGTATGTGAAGTTTAGAGGAAAGGGCTCTCCTAGTTAGAAAGGTGGCTTCTCTCTGTGGCTGCTTGAGGGACATGGAGGTGCACTGCAACAGCCTTGATGAGTGTTGCAGGGCTTATAATAGACAGGAAAGGCCCAGAAAGCATGCCCTTTAGAGGTGCAGCATCTCTCACTGTCTGACAGCTTACAGGGCCTAGGCTCCACAATGACACCTTCACAGTGCGCTCAAGATGACACACAAACACGCACGCTCACAGGTGCATAATGCTCAGACACATATTTCTCCGAAACACAAATAAGTTTGGCAGCACATGCGCAGAATTATGCACGTGCACACACACACACTCGCGGACACGCATGCACACACTAATCCATTTGCAATGTGGAGATAATACATGACAAGTGGAATCTCGGCATCATGCTGACAGTATTAATACTTATAGAACAAGCTGGGCTATAAAAACATCCTGCATTCACTCCAAGAAGGGGGTTATGGAAACAAACATTTGTTTGTGCCATGTTAAGGAAGCAGTACAACTCCCTCACTGTGAACAAAAAAAAATAGCTAAAGCCCCATCTCTAGGAGTAGTGTTGGATTTCTGTCAAAACCAGATAGCAGGTAAAGAAAATATATAACCACAGGGTTGTTCTATGACCAAGAGTTTGCAATATGTGCATCGATCCAAGTGTACAAGGAAGGGGATCAGCACTGTCCACCGCAACTCGAGTCTTTTTCATATTATTATTTTTCTTATTATTGTTACACCCCATGGTAGCAGAAACAATCAATGAGTTGATCAACAGAAAATGTATTCCTAACAACTTTGAGAGCTGAATCATTTAAGTCATAGGTTGAGCAAAAATGACAAACATTTGTTTATTCCAGCACCTCAAATGTGCTGATTTGATGCTTTTATTTGTTTTACATAATTGCATATTGAATTTCTGGACTGTTTCACTATTTCCTGACATTTTATATATCAAAAAATTAATCAGTTAATTGAAAATTAATAATGAGAGTAATTGTTAGTTGCAGCCCTTCTATATTATGTTGTAGAATAATCATCTGGTAAATGTAAACATTCATTGTAAGTGTTGAAATTCAAACACCTACAAAGATTCACATTTTTGAGTGATGTATTGCTATTTGCAATTCTAACACACACGGTCCTTAAATAATCTTCTCACAGTAAATCCATCAGATTAAGGTTTAGAAGTTAGAGATATAGTTTAGACAGTTTACCATGAAGTTACTGTTTTGTCATAGACAGTCTGGTTCAATAGAGAATTTTCTCCTTAAAATCTGCAACTGGTTAGACAGCTTCTACAAGTTTTCCAGCAATAATCCAAGCCGCCATCCAATCTCAGGATTCTCTAGGACCACTGAAGCCTTACCCAAGTTAATAAAACATGGTGTTGTGTGTTATTTATTTATTAATCCCCTTTTTGATGTGTCCCAGAGCGCACGGAGAGTGGTGGTGGAGATCATAGAAGGCCCTGCAAGCGAGCAGCGTTACGCTTTTCCTCCATGCCATCACCATCAGACCCATTTGGCCATGTGAAGATGCTCCCTTCTGTTCGCATGGGGGGGTACAGGGTGGGTGTGCATCCAGAAAGACTTTTCACTTTCTCTTTTAATATAAATCATTCATACTGAGAGATGCTCCCTCATGTACACAAAACACCACAACCCTTCCTGTGATGGGCTACACTTTGCTACCTTCATGTTTTTGCTTGTGCATCGCCTGTGTGGCTGTCAACGTGAGTTTTGGTGTACAAGAGTTAAAGTAGAGGTGGTAGACGCAGAACATATATAGACATACTGTCTAAAAAAAAAGCAGCTGAAATGCAACTTCTCTCAACCTTTACATCACATCATTTAAACTTCACCATAGCTTGCTGAAAAAACCTCCATAATTGTCCGTTTATTTCAGTATTTTGTGGTTATTCTCACAGGAAATTAATTAAAATTCTATAGCTGTACAGAGGTAAAAAAAAAAAAAAAAGCTTTGATAGAATGAAAGCAATTTATTCACCTTTAAAAACAAGGTTGTATATGCTGTGCCATAAACTCAATTGCAGTCATGTGCTAGAGTAAAAAGAAATTCATCTATCTAACTACATCTGACAGTCACTGTCTATTAGAGCTCTACGGTGTTCACAACTTGAATGGATCATGTGGGTGTGTTTCTGCAAGTGTGATTTCGTGGATATATACATTATGTGCTTACACCTATGTGTGTTTGAGCATGTGTGCTCACATCCCAGCAAGGTTGTAGGTTTTTTTTTTTTTTTTTTTTTTTTTTTAACCGCCTGCAGGTTGACTACACATACCCACAGACCAAACATCTCAAGCGACAATGGATTCTGTGTGAATGAAAAATTAATCTGTCGCCTTCACTTATTCATCAAGGAGGAAGATTTTTCTGCAGGGATGCCCTCCAGAGATGTGGCGCTCACATGCCATGCGGCCTGCCGCCACTTTACCCACAAGGTTTTCAATAAAACAAGCAAACAACACAATTCCAACACCTATAAATAAGTGAACGTTCCTGAATAAAGTGCTGTACACAGAGCCCCTCACTGAGGCCACTCATCACACTTTAATGGGGCCTGTGCTGGGCAAAGTTATTTCTCTCCTCTCTCCCTTGCTCCTTCTTTCTATCTTCCTCTATCTTTGAACAGAATGAGGGAGCAAAGTCAATGAAGGCAGTTGAAACAGGAGAAGCGGAGGTGCATTCAGATCATCATCATGCCATCACCTGGCTCAACACTGGTTAAGATACAGCACTATCTGTTTCATGATTTATGAGGCTATCAGCATGCCGCTTTCCACCCCTCTCTCCCTCCTTCTTTCTCTCATCTCTTTCAAGCACCCACAAGAAAACACAAACACTTACATGCAAGCGCACACACAAACTCCTTGAGTTTCCTTCCCAGTTATTTTCCCTCTTTCTGGAGACAGGTTGTTCACAGCAGTTTGAACATTCAGAGTGGTGGCTCGCCAGATGCTTGGGCGTCTGTCAACGTGGTGCTATTGTTAGTTAGTTTTTGATGAGATTTACATGGCAAAAAAGCCATCAAATAAGATATACTACTGAGAATACGAGAGGGGATCACACCTAATCCGCACACCTGCGTCTTGGCAGTGCTAAGTCTCTTTTCCATCCAGACTGACACACACGCACACGGATACATGCAACCACCCGCCCACCCCCACGCAATCAAGACTGCAAACTTAGAGCGAAAATCTGGGAGTTACACAGCAGCTTGAGTCTGATTTAGATGTGGGTTTTCCCGGGGCTCAAAGGCTCACAATTACCATACTTGTTGAAAAACTAACACACATAGAGCACATGAGTTAAATATATTGAGCATGCACACACATAGCAGCATTACACTCGCTAAGATCTTTTCTATCTTGTCTTATGGTCCTTTTCCATAACATGAACTAAATATTTCCAAAAACTGGGAAATTTTACTTGTATTTCGACTGAAGGAAACATCTAGTTGTGGTTCTTGTTGTTGTGAATAATTACATGCCAAATAAAGAGGTTACTTTAGGTTCTATTAGCTAATATGCCTGTTCGGAAGTTTGAACAACTGACATGAATGCACTGAATAAACTTTTAGCTTCAGATTTCCTTCTTTTTTGGGACTATTTGGCTGCAAAGACCTATTATGCCTTTTCTCTCCCTGACTGATGTGCACGCACACGCACACACACACACGCACACACACACACAAACACACAGACAAACTGCATTTCAAACTTGTGCTGATTAGAAAAGAACTGGGTCACTTGTGCCCTGGCTAGTGGCACTTTCTACTGTGGCCCGATAAGCCCCTTGGTTACCCAGAATCCCTTGGCATCCGTGTCAGATCCAGGGCCTGCGGCAACACACCTGTGTCCACACTTCTTCACTGGGATCAATTAGCATTAAAGTTTCAGAGCTGCTCTCCTACAGTGTGGACAGTGTACACTGGAGGGATACAGCTTGAGAACAGCAACAGAAAGAGACTGACAGAGACGTGAAGAGATAGATAGATGTGTAGACACACATAGCAGTCAGATGACCACACACACACACACACAATCATTCCTCCGGCCCTTAATCCTAAAGAAGCTATATTTGTAGTCTGTCTTTTGTCTTTTTTAATGTGAAGACCAATGAAAAAAATGACAATTTACAAAAAATATAATCACTGAAAAGTTCTAAAGCTAATAAATTAAGAAAGTACAAAAACTAACACACAAACCCCATGCTACACGCACACACACACACACACACAATGCAATACACATAATATTCTGCCCAGACTAATACGAGAATGCTTTACATATTCGGCTGTATTTTACGACTGTGACTATAGACCATTTTGCACAACTGTATCTTGTGTTTTTTTACTCCGCTCACAATCTGACAACAGAACTTGTTTTTCTGTAACAGTTTTTATAATATCAACATCTTTTTGGCAGATTTCCAATTCCTTCAAACACAACTGGACTCTAAAGGGGTCATCTGTTCAAACTTGCAGCATATATCTTTAAAATTCTGTCTTATCCACCCACAGGTTAGTGTTGTTTTTTTAACCTTTACTTTTTCAGAATGTGGCTGTAGACATGTTTTATATGAGTGTCTATCCTCCCAGTGAAGCAACAGAACATGCCAGAGCTCCCATTTCCCATTTCTTCCCATTTTCCACGAAGCATCACATAGTTAGTCACCAGCAAATAGATCAACAACAAGTAGTCAACAAGTAGGTGGTAGCATTTGTTTTGAAGAGACTGTACAATCCTGGGGCTTTCACCCTGGGGGGGCTTTCCCACCACTGTGTGTCAGTTTACAGTGAGCATGGATGTGTTTGTCTGTGTGTTCAGGCCGGTGTGTATGTGTGTGTGTGAGTGCCACAGAGGAAAAAGAGCACTGAGGGCAGCTGTACCTGCGCTGCCTCGTGGTTGTCTCTTGACAGTGCCCTTCACATCACAGCAAGGGCCTGGACATTGGATCTGACAGAAGTGACCTCTGTGCCACATCACCCTCACAAGACACACAAACACATGCCTGCACACAAACAGACGTGCCCAGCACAGACAGACAGATAACACACACGCACACGCACACACACACACCTGGCAACTCACTGGCGTTTATGAAGACACGACACTGACTCAGACGGAACCATGGTGGCACACATGAGGAAAAAAAAATACATATGATATACATACAGTGGCATACAGATTCATTCAAACACATTCATATGATGAACAACCACAAACTGCACACTGCACTACCCCCTCTGGGCTGCTTGGCACCCAGCCCCCTTGTCAGACGGCTATCAATAGGGATTCCAGCAGAGCAACTGCTAGACAGCATGGGTAAACAAAGAGGGGATGAAAAAGGAGCCTGAATCAAAGGCAGAGTGGGGACCCTGTTATTCTCCCTGAGCAGGAAATCATTTGCTGGCAATTTATGACTCATTTTAAGCGTTTTGTGTGTGTGTGTGTGTGTGTGTGTGTGTGTGTGTGGGTTGTGTGTGGGGGGGGGGGTTGTTTGACACATATGTAGGGATGTGGAAGTGGGATGAAGGGAGCTGGGTTTGGTGGTAAACTTTGCCTTATATATTTAAAATGTCAAGCCATTTGTTCTTTACAATGCTGCTATTTCTGGAGAATTGTTGGCTAATCAGAATTTGTGTTGCATGTGTCAAACAGAAAACAGTAATT
This sequence comes from Thunnus albacares, assembly GCF_914725855.1. Classification (NCBI taxonomy): domain Eukaryota; kingdom Metazoa; phylum Chordata; class Actinopteri; order Scombriformes; family Scombridae; genus Thunnus; species Thunnus albacares. The sequence continues at coordinate 22,239,480 of NC_058115.1, forward strand.
GATGGTATTCAGTACAGCACAATTCAGCGTGATTGATAGGGAGTGGAGGAAGTACTGAGACTTGCATTTTTTATCCCTCTGTAAATAAACAATACGCAGCGCTTGTGGTGTGGAATTCAGTGGAATGATTATTTCATTTGGCATCTCTTTCCTAAACTCTTCAATCAATACTGTACTAACATAGCCACCTTTTTCAACTGATTAGCCTTATCTTAATCCCCATAAACACAATGTCATTACAAGTAAATCCATTTCCTCAGCAGTCTATCCACCAGAGACGTATTTACCTGGCCTCCCCTAGGCCTAATTGAAATTAAGTTAGGTGACCTTTGGGGTGCCTATAGGTGCCTGCTTGTTCCACTAGCCCCGTACCGTATTTCATTTGCAAGAACCTCATAAATCAGCTTGTTGAACTGGTCCGTGATGATGGTCTCGACCTTTCTCATGACATTTCCAAATGGCCACATCCTCTACCTAGGATCATGGCACCATGAAAGGCACTCAACCATGGTATATGAAGATGAGAATGAGTCCACTACACCAAGCACAGGGGAACAAATAAACCACTGGCATTGGGAAATGGCACTGACTATCAAAAGTGCTGTTCTGTGTGCACGGCTTCGAAAGAGACAGTTTCTCGCTGAAAACACTGCACATTCCAAACACATTGAGAGTATGTGAAGAATGCCTCTGACTCTGAGAATACTCAGTCAAACACATTTACAATACACTCTTGAGCAATGTGAAGAAATGCTTTAGATTTTCTAAGGACACTATCTACAATACGTAGGTTGAAAGAAAAAAAAAAAGCCTTATCACTGAGGCCAGGTGGGTTTACATGTTATTCAGTAAAGCTCCCTTTGAAGAAGATCCTCATTGCAGAGTATCTGTGCAGTTCTAAAGTGGCAACAGCATAAACTCAGTTCCCATTCTGTGTTTCTGTGCATGTACTATGTATAGTCTGCTGAGGCAATTCTGTATGTGTGTGTGTGTGTGTTTGTGTGTACTGCAGGGAGAGAAGTAAAGGTCCACTTGTGACAAGCCTAGTGGGAATAGCAACATCTGGTGGACCGGCTGCTCCTCTGGTTAACATGCTCCTCCTCAGTGGCCCCCGACGACACACACCCTGGTAGCGCATGCACACACATGCACAGGTACATGCGGATCCATACACATGCATATGGACAACAACAAAGTCAGGTGCATGTACATATGCACGCATGTGTGCAAAACACACACAAGCACAGTTTCCCACCATAGTTATTCTTGTCATATACTTTTAAAGTAAATCCACATTCTGTTCATCTTGTGTAAATAATGGGCCGTCGTGTCAACAGACTCTGCATCATTATTACACTGGAGTGAGGTATAAATAGAAAGCCTATCATTCATGGATTGATGCTAAAGAGCAACTATGTCCAATTTGCACCAGATGCTCTTCTGAGCCGAGTTAAGCTTGCATTATTGCTGATGGAAAATGTCATGTTACTGGCAAGGTGAACCCTCTCCACTCCAACCCCAGTTCTTGATGTAGCTTTGTATGGATTTGTGCTGGCTCACTCTCATATCCATCCTGTAATTGACTAAATAAAGAGCTGCACCTTACTTTTTTTTTTTTTATCATTCTCACTCTCACTTTCACACTCAGACGTGTGTTTTTAAACTCATAACTCTGCTCATGTTCAGTGAAATGTCATTCGTGCTGCATTGGATGGAACTTGGCATCAATTAACAGTTCCTTCACCTTTGTTAACTAAGTAATTTTATAGGCAGAGGTCACATTACCGCTGTGTGTGTAGTCGTGTAACGGAAGACGACAGGACGAGTGGGTCACTACTCTTTCATGAAAGGTTGAGTTATTTGATAGAAGTGGCAGCAGTCTTAGTGGAATGATTGCTCACTGCCTCCAGGGCTGGCATTTGGTGCCCTAGGTGAGATTTTGGACTAATAACTCCAACCGCCCTTCACTTCCTTCCTCCTCCTCTACACACACACACACACACACACACACACACACACACACACTTGTCCTATGCCTCTGAGGACCAAACATGTATTTTTGAGTCAAATCCTCTAAACCTAACCACTACCCAAGAAATAACCTGAATATACTTTGATCAAAAAAAAAAAACAACTCCCCATTTTCTTCTACTCCTAACACCATCATGAGCATATTTGGGCCTCCCAAAGATAGTAAGAGTACGTGGACACACACACACCCTCACACACCTGATCTCCAGCTTTTCTGCAAGCTGCAGCCAGGTCTCACTGGAGAAATACTCGGAGGGGGGTGTTGTGTGTGGCGGAAAGAGACTACACTTCCTGAATGACCCTGCCAGCCTGAGGAACACTCAGCTGGTCTCCTGCCAGGGCCTCAGCACCCTTCCTTCACCAATCTATGTAATGACCATGCTAATGATGGTAAAGCAGCCGGTACTTCAGAGAGCAGTAATTTAGACACTGCTAATGCTATTGCCAGTGCAGTTGTTCTATGGCAATGATATCAGCCACTCAAGCAACCAGTGGTTTCTTTGTGGAGACATGACAGAAGTAGATAATTAGACAAAGAACATGTGCACACACACTTTCACTAACTCAAATGGAAAAAAAAGAAGAAGAGAGAACTTTGAATCCAAACAGAAAACACCACTCCAGACTTATTGTAAGTGCTGTTTCTCATGGTTGAGAAAAAGAGTTTATTGATTTTCCTTTTCAGAAAAATAATACTGAAAGGAACATAAATAAAAGCAAGAAAACTAGAGAATGTTATGGATAAGAGGAGGGTTGGTGAAAGGCATCAAGGAAGAGAAAAAATTGGCAAACATGAAAAGGCTTTTTAATGTTATTGGGAAACAGTGGTGAATAGAGAGTCTGAACTCTTGGAATGAGGGGCTATTTTTACACCCAGTGCTCATATGAGAATGTGTGGAGTGATGAACCTGTTGGATATGCATCGATTTGCCCAATATTGAACAACACAAGTAGCATCTAAGTACTTTGAGCACCAACCCCCTGTAGCTGACCATCACACACACCCTAGACCCAAATTGATGAATCTCACCAGGTTTCCCTGTGCTTATCCATCTGCTGTCAATCATTTCCACCTGCGAGTAGAAGTTTGTTTGTGTGCATATGTGCAATTTTGTGTGTAAAGCTGCACTGGAACAAATAAAAGACACGAGACAGCATGATCTAATAGTGTGGAAGGAGAACACATGGACATACAGTGATTAACAATGATGCAAAAAGCACTGATCTAATGTAAAAGCCTTGTTCCACCTTCTGAGTCACCATCAGACTTTTCCAACCTCTTTAGAAATTCACAAGTCTGGTGTTGCCCTCGTCCATTGTTGAATCAGACAGGCATGTTCCTTAATAAATATCTCCTTGAACCTTTTATTTGTCTTCAGTTAATTAAATACAACCTTCTCTTTTATTTTCTTTGATAAGTGGCAACGGTGTAACGTTAATTACAATATTGACCACTGAGGTGTCCTGATCCAGGAAAATAATAGAGTTGGTGGAGGAAACTCTATTATGCGCTGTGAAAACCATCACCTCAATCTCGTCTATTACTTTCTTATATCAAGACATCTTGTCGTGCTTTATCGCTTATTTAAACGGGTAATATATTCTCAAATGAGACTAGCTCTTTTCACGCAAATACATGAGCATCTTTACTGATTAAATATATAAACCATGGATGCATCAGAGTGAACAACTTAGACACACAGTGAGGTAAACCAAAGTTGTCCAAGTAGCTGCAGCTAATTTGATTGGGATACATTTTGACAGAAAATCAACTTTTAATGAACAGCCGTGTGGTGGGAGAAATTAGCCATTACCCTACAGAGCTGGCATAAAATGTTTATAAATGACAATGATGTTGGCACAGACTGTGAGGGAAGTCGAGAGCTTGGGGAACATACTGACGTTTAGTCTGTCAGAGAACAGGACGCGGATTTTAACCTCATCTAGGGAGGTAGAGAGAAAGAAAAGAAAGGGAAGGGGAGAGGGTGATAGAGGAAGAAAAAGGAGGAGAAGCACGAAGGGGGCACGTGAGAGATCGCAGTTATCGTGTGCATGAGAGAGGGAGACAGTGAACGACAGGGCGAGAGAATCTAAAAGGCATGGCGTCTGTTGGCTGGCAGGATGGACGGAGGGAGAGAGGGAAGTGTGCGACAGCAGAGCGTGACAAGTGCGGCAGAACAAACCGGTGGTGACTCATGGGCTCCTTCATTCACCACTGTGATCAGATCAAGCAGGACAGCCCACCATATGGGATGGCACAACGTATTCATCCAATCACTTGGACTACATACAGGACCAGAGGAGGAGAGGGGATGGTGTGTGTCTGTCTGTGTGCATGTAGGGGAGAAGGTGCCTGAAGGTTTCTTGGAGATGACAGTAAAGCAAAGAGGAAGTAAGGAGTGCAAGGTTTCAACAAGGAATGTAATTAATCTACTAAAAGCTAAACACTTTTGGAGACATTTTAAAAAAGCTGTAACTGTCACAGGGAACAAGACATTTCATTATGAAACATGAAGCACTACATGATTTCTTTGTTTGGAATTACAAAAATTGATCAGTTAATTGAACAAATGCAAGTGTTCCCCCTATGATGGCTCTCCTATGATGATCCTGTTAACAGCTAAATTATATCCCATTTACGTCAAAACCAAACAAATTCTGACTGCAACTTACTATAAAAAAACCATGAATACAACACAATTAAAAGGGGAATTCTTAGATACTAAAATTAGCTGTTGTCTCCCCATACTCTCAGATTATGTTATCCTCTTAAAGAAAAGAAAAAAACCAAAACAAAACATAACCTCTGACTCTGTCATCCATATGACATATTGAAAAGAGTCAAAGACATTAAAAAAATAAATAAATAAAGGCTTCTGAGCATATAACGTTGTGATAATCACTCCTGTCTTTATCCGGGCCTCCGTTAAATGCAGATTAAGGCTAAGCTCTGAGAGGTGAAGGGCCTGGCGAATTGAGCCCCAACACACCAAGCACAGGAATAGAAACAGACATAATCTAACCAAAGCCAGATATTTTTGTGAAGAAAAGAATGTTTCTACCCGGTTGGCAAGAGGCATCGTAAAACCTTTTATAAGGTACCTAAACTACACTGCGCTTCACTGAAAGCAGAACCAATTTGCTTAACCCCACAACATGCAGGGGCCCGCCGATAAAAGTGTCTGTCCTATGCTGTGCCTGGCAAAGATATTGTTATCCACTTTGTTCCTTAGCCACCTTACCAGCTTACTCAATTTTTGCAAGACAGATAGCAATCGTCGTGGGGCAATTTAGGGATTAGACTGGAGGTGTACTGTAATCACATGCATTTGGGGTAGCAAGATAGTCTCTTGGGATATAGGAAGGCAAGGCTGTCTAAGATCTACCTTTTGTCTTTTGTCTAAAACAAGGGTTCTTAGAAATTCTCAGGCTCACACCCAAATTAAGAATTTGGTTTTTCATAGTACCTGCATACTGAGCCAGCACAAATTCTGTTAAAAAAAAAATCAGACTGGGACTGACTATACTGTATGGCAAAATATAAATTTTGAGAGCAGGAAGCAGCATTAAAAACAACCAACTTCAATAACAATCCTAAAGCCAAGAAGAAAACACATTACCAACCTCATTTGGAGTATAATGGCAACATATTCTCTCATAGGGACATGCAGTGTGGACATGTACCAATCATATCATGTCACTCATTAATAGCATCTGTTATGTGAAACTGTAACTGAAACACTGCATTACACTCATACCCATGGCGTACAGTAAACCGCCAAATCTAATCTGTGGTTATTCTCTATAAAATACTTCAGAATTAGTATGTCATGAAATTCTGTGGGAAAGTCAGAGGGTAGCATTAGCTAAAGTAAAGAAACACATTACACATCCCAAGAGGTTAGTCACAGTGTTATCACATTGTCAGTGAGTCTTATTCACAGCCAATCCGTCTGCCTTCCTGTTCCCTCAGCCCTCTGCCACAGGCTCTCCTCTATTCTTAGATCCTGCACTCCAAATGATCTACTTTTCACTTTTTTTAGTCCCTGTATTACAGGCAATTCAGTTTGGCAGGTACAACACTGCACTTCAAAGAGGATGTGCGTATTGAACACTTGTATGTAATAACATGTTGTATCTTGTCATTGTTGCTCACATTCAGCTGTCTAACAGTCTTCAACCAACTATGTAGCTCAAAAAAAAAAAAAAAAAACCTTTATAGCATTTTCTACTGGGAAATGTGTGATCTAGTGTTTCTCAATTTTGCCACTTTTAGTGATAGTTACATACCATAAAATACAAACTGCATGTAAATATTATATATTAATTAAGCAGTATGATGTGTTGTTGGTAGACAAGGAGACCATCCAGAATGTGTTTACTATGGCTGCTGCTTAATAAAAGATGATAAGCTGCTCACACTGTACCACTCAAGTATATGTACAGCTGCTGGCCTTGTTGGAGAGCAACACAAAACTGTTACAACTACGTTGTGGTACTAAAATAAGAAAGTTGGTAGCATGAGTGACTGTCATCAGGCTAGAGCTCCATCTCAAGGCTAAAGAGACATTAACAGTTCCTATATCTGACCACTGCCTGAAGGCCCCCACTCTACACATTGTGCCTGTTGCCCTATCTGGGGCAGCAATATTTGATGAGGTCTGACAGTAGTAAAAGACTGTCTGCATCAAAAAAAAAAAAAGAAAAAAAAGAAAATGGTCACATTCTGACTCTAGATAATAGATGTTGCCATTCTAAGCCAATAATAGTGTCTATAATGAAATCAGTGGAGCAGAAAAGAGGCGCTCTTTCATTTCCTTATGCAGGGCCGTGCATTTTGTACATCCCATTATTCATCAGGTCCTGGCTGCTGATAACTGTCCCATTTGCATCTGAATCAAGAATGCCTTATAACCTTCCCCCCCAAAACACCACCCTCATGCAAATGAAGTGACCTAAAAAGAGCAGGTACTGTATTTAGTTAATGTGAGCAACTGTGACCTACTCTGGGATCTGTGTTAATTTGGAACTGGGAAAAAAATCTACAGTACAAAATCACATAGATAGTATCAGGATACTTGTATGTATCACACATCTGGATGCAATGTGGTTGCGGACCACGAGAATATTCTTTGATAAAAGTTGTTTCTTTATTTCTTTACTCTTAAAGCAGGAGATTTTCCTCAAGATGTCTGAATCCTTACTGTATCTCGTGCTGCCCTTTTTTCCTCCTGACATGCCCTACTTCCATGAACAAAAGAACGGACAAGAGTACATCATAGAAAACAGTGAATAATCTTGGTCTTGCTTTTCAGAGAATGCTTGACTCACTCTGAGGTTCAAAGGCATGAGTCTTCCCTATTTAAAATCTCTGCTGCAAGTCAGGAACATACTGTGTGATATTTGTGATCAATCATAACCGCAGAAAAAAAAAATTGCACTGGCTCGAAATAATAAAAAAGATGCTATCCATAAAGTGGCGATCTGTTGAGGGATGAACTCCTCAGAGAAATGTCTAGCTGTGCCAGACAGACTGGTCAAAACCCCCAGTAGACGGAGAGATTAATGGAGTGCGCCTTCATATAAAGTAGTCATTTTAAACCCAAGATGAAGCTGGGTGCAATCCTCAGCTGTCTCAACAGCAGAGTAAAGCAGCATATGGCAAGATATGTGTAACATGTTGAATGACAGCTGCATTTCTTCAGTGTCTTAACATACGTTCTATTGCATATAATTCAACAATACTGTAAATCCTGCTTTATAAACATTTATAAATGTCTGTCTCATACATGTAACCAACACAAACACACTTCGGAATGCCAGAGGGCAAATGGTTAGAAAAGGGTAGTGGGGGTCTTTTGTGCACTCTGAGTTTAGGTCTTGGCCATAATAAGCTGGCACTGCAGAGGTGAGCTGCATTGACAATGATGTATGGGGGAAACACAAGCCATTGCTGTTATGAATTGCTTGGCTCTGGTGCGGACAATGCTTACACATACACACGCACGCACAGATACACACAAACAGACACACAGAAACTCACAAGCAAGTGCATAGAAACAGACACACACACACACGCACAATCAAAAGGCAGTGGCAGAGCCAATAGTATCTTCCTCTCTTCCAGACAAATTCAATTTTCATCCAGGACATATGTGAGCTGATTAAAACAGCCAACAAAGACTGGAGAAATATGTCACATCCTTCAGGACTGGACACAATATTGAGTGCTGCTTTGGCAATGGGATGCTTACTCTCCTTCTCTGTCCCTCTCTGTCTAAGTCTCCGCTCTTCTCTCTCATGATCTTTCTTCATTGCCTGACGCCATCATACATCCTTTTCTCTATCATTTCCTTTTCCTTTCTTCAGTCCATGGCTTTCTCTCCTACACGCCCGCTCTTGAAAAGGGAAATGTATTACTCATAAAAGCATGTTTTGAGTTCTCTACATATGTAAAAGCATGTTTCTTCCTTCAGCATACATGTCAATCCTTGAACTAGGTATTAATTGAAGTGGCTACATAAATGAAAAATGTGTAGTAATTATTTCATTTAATTATTTAATGATTTCAAGCCACATACCATCTGGATATCAGGAGAAACTAAAAATATAAATCCTCTTAGTGAAAGGACAAGCTTGTTTACAGTATACCCACCCTGCAGTTGTAAAATAACAAAGAAAGGAAGTGGTGGCAGGTTTGTCTTCCACCTTGCACTTGTGGCTAGGGGTGGAGCCGCAACAGTCAAAAGTGTGTCAGGCAGACACACACATGCCCATGCACTGGGGGCGTCACAATGTCTGTTTAGCCACTGCAAAATAATGTCATATCACCAGAAGATGTGTGAAGAACACATCTGAATTATGAATGGAGGGAGGTTAATTATGGATGGAAGGAGGGCAGAAGTAATGCCTTAGACATTTCCCGGAAACACATGGTTGGATACATGGCTACGGACCCACTGCGCACTCCTTGGCAAGTAACAAGTCAGAGAGACTCCTTAATTAGCCAGTCGACACCGATAATGGTGGGTCTTTGTTGCATGTGGATGTGTTCAACTTCATTTCTGTTAAAGAATACTCTTCAAATGAGTGCATAAGATGAATGTGCTTAACTCAAGTTGACAAGGAAAACTGTGCTCTTGTCGACAATAAAGCAGCAAAATGATTATATGAAAAGCAATTATAACCAGCGCTCATCCTTATAGGTTGATGCGGAAAGTGATAGTCAAGACAGACATAAAAGAAATCCATAAAAAAGAGAGAATAAGGCATTGAAGTTGAGTTCTTTCAAAACTATTTTTGAGGAAAATATACCACTTTCATTATCTTTGTTTTTAAATGTACTTATCAGCAGATGACACACAAATATTTGACAGGTTTAATATGTTTCCTCTTCACAGATCCAAAGTTATAAGTATTATCTGTTTGATACAATCGACCGTCTGCATTTTTGTGGACCGATGATTCCTTTGCAATAGAGCCGCACCTGGAGCTCTGAAGAATTGTAATGGGCTGTCAACCACAAAGAAAAGCAATACCCTCCAAAAAAAGGGGTCAAAGATTTGGTTTGATAGGAAGGAGTTGGGAGGATGCAGACTGCGTTGGAGGGTGAATGAAAGAGAAGCAAAAGGATCAGGGTGGAACTAACAAGGGGCGTGCCTTGAGCTGCATGGGAAAAAAAAAAAAAAAAAAAGACAAGGCCATTGGGAAAGAATGATGTTCCAGACACCCATGGAGCCTTGTTTTGGGGGCTTGTGACCCCTGGAGGTTTTGTGGAGTTGTAGGAGGATTAGTCAAATAGCCCTACTGCTTTTGTGTCACAATCATGACAACTCACCCTGTGCAGTGTGCAGTCATAATTGAACTTTTACCGAAAACAGCAGATTCCACTCAGTCACCCACCAGCTAAAGGAACCATCTATTCAACAACCCTCCTCTGCTTCAAAATAGGGTAATAACTGAATCATGTGCACATCAGTTAGTCACAGAAAAGTTTTGTCTTAAATCTACCATACTATTGTTTGGCAGCAAAATGTAATTTCAAAGGAATGTTTCACAACTTTTTTTTTGATATGAACAGTGTTGTTACACTAAGCTTACTCACTATCTCTCTTTCCAGCCATATCTCCAACTCTGTCACCTCTGCTGTTCTACAGATCAAACCATGAGTCTAGATATACAAGACTGCAGGTTTTTTTTATACACAGAGATTACTACAGCTGAGTAGACATAATACCCCAAGTTCATGCTTATTCATTCGGTGGGTAATCTGCAAATGACTGATTTCCAGCCTCAGTATGAATATAGCTCCAGTAGTACAAGTAACTAATACGAACAAAGCAGTAAAACATCTCTTTGGATCAAGGTTGAAGAACATAAAGACGAGAGGAAGAAAAAAGTGAGCTGGTTCTGAAATTGTCAGATCTACAGGAAGCAGCGTAGTGCCGCACAAGACCCTGCTGACGTTTGCCTGTTGCAGTCCTCAGCAGTGAGGGCCTTGGGACATCCACATGGCCCATTCACCAAGCTCTACTGAAACATTCAAAGCTTTGCTTCCAAAGGGCCAAACTTTTGTTCCTTCACAAAAGGCCTGACTAGAGGTTCTCCCATAGATGGGAGCCCCGTTCAAAATCAGATTATTTCCAGTGAAATCCTCCTTTCTCCACCTGCCAGTTAACTATGTCAGTGCCATTGTGTCTTCCCTGAAAAAGCTCCCCATTTTGGCATAATGGAGGCTGGATGTGTATTATTGCTTTTACTGCCATTTATTCTAGAAGGAAAGAGGCACACCCCACCCCCACACTCCTTCCTCCTTTCCTTATATTTTTTCTTTGAAGAAAAATCTGGGCCACATGCCCCAGAGGAACGCAAAGTGCTTTAATTCATTCGCACCTTTTCTCTCTGACTGCCATCTCCAAGGCCTCTCTTTATGCCCAGAAGTGATTTGTTCAGGCTGGACCATCAAAGCAATTATGGTAGCGGCCTGCTTCCCTATTATGAGGAGAGATGACTGACAACAGAGGGACGGTGCGGAGGTGGAAGGGCACTTGGCTTCAATTTATTTGATCTGAAAACAATTTTTCATTCATTGGCATCCACTCAAGTAACAAAACACAAACAAACTGGTCAGATTATCTCCTTGAGATTTTTGGACTAAAAACATCTTATCAAATTCTACATATAACATATTTTAATTACCTTTCTCACCTTCCTGGGCAAAGCGATTGAGGGCCACGGTTAGGTGATGCAGGACGGAGAATGCCAGCAATGTAACAGAATACTGAGGGCATGGCAGGCAGTGATGTGTAGCAATTAATGTAATGGACATGGGAGAGAGCACAATCCTTGCACTAATGAGAATGTCTTATATTACAGTGCAAATGCACAGGGTCGCCAAGACTCCTATCATTACTGGGCTATAGGAAGATGGCTCACCACAAAAGGGGATACTCCATAAATGGATAATGCGGGCGGAGAGAGCAGAGTACGGCGCCACTGAGCCAATGTTCCATCCAAGAGTAATAATTCTGCCTGGAGTGACACAGGGTCATAGGGATGGATGGAGACAGGATGTGAGGAAAAATAAAGCATCTAAAGAAAACAGGGCATTAAGGTTGAAAAGGAGAAAACTGAGGAATGGGGCAAAGTAAGATGATAAGGAATAAATTGACATAATAGAAGAGTAAAGAGGTGGAGGTGCGGGTGAGAAACAATAAGAAGGGAAAAGAAAAAGAGAGAGAATGAGCAAGTAAGGGGAGTAATATACAAAGGAAGGGGATGAGTGAAAGGAAGAGGACGAAAAAGAGATGAGAGCTCATAGTGTACAGGCAGCGATAAAGCAATATGACACATTGGCTAATCAGTCTGCTGTCTTTCTCTTTCACAAGCTGTCATCTCGGCCATCAAGCCATCAAGACCTTGTGCCTCTCCCTCCCTCATTGACTGATTCCCCTGTTCAATTATTCAAGGTTTATAAGCAGGAACCATCTATTCAGCTAGCAGCAGATCCAGTAAAATAATGAAAGGGCTGCTTCTTCAGCCATATTGACTGTCATAAAACTTTTACAATTGGCAAAGAAAAATCAATTTCTCAGACAGACTGTTGCCACCATCGTAAACATATTAATGGCGGCATCAGGAGTGAAGAAAGAGTCCTACCATGTTGGAGACTTTAATATTGCAGACCATAAATGATTTTACATGCTCTCTCACTAATCATAATGTATGATGGTTGCATATTTACTGTGATGGAATGCTATATTTAGCCAACACACAATGTTATATATGTGTTGACATATGTGTTGTATGTGTGAGTTTGCATGCATATTCAGCTATGCTACAGCTGGAATCTGTATGGAATGAAATTCAGGCGACATATCTGTGGCTTTGGTTTCATGCTGACCTCACTGTCTCCTTAAAAAATAACCTGTGTGAGTCACGCTGTGACACAGAAATCAGGTCAACCGCTGGCCTGCCAAGGAACGCTAAGCTTCAGTAAACATTCCCTAATAAACGGCACACACAATCACACCAAAAACAACATGAACAGATGAGGCACAAAAAAAGGATCAAACGTATGGACACACACCCGGACACACACTCCTTCCCTCACTTGTCGGAAATCTTAAGGAACATCACAGCTCCTATCTGCCATAATCCGCCCTGGGGCAACAGTGACCTGGGCCACTGGAAGAAACTCATCTAGAGTGGAAGCGAAAAAAAAAAAAAATAGTTGAGGTAATGCAGTGTGCAGCCTCATCCTTTACTTGGCTGGCAATGCCTTCAGGGTGGAGATGTTACAAACTCAGCATCCTCCACTGGCTTTCCACTAATGCATGACCCCCATACAGTTCAGCTACTTCTCAGACCCTCATCCTGCCGCCATAACCTGGTCAGTTTATATACAGTACAACTGCACCCATAGAAACAGAAACACACATATATAGAATACAGTGCACATACAAAGCACACACACATATACAGTATCTTTGCATATATACGAGCATACAATCGCCTCAGACATACTTATGCATGTGCATGCCACATTCACATAAACACACACAATCACAAATCTCTACCCTTTACCATATATCCGTTTAATCCTCATCCAGTGGAGGCAGCGGGTCTGTACTGTGGCAAACTGTCTATTTTTAAACTTGACATATTAGTCATCTCTTAGAGGAGTAACATTGTAAGTTATGGAATTCATGAATACCAAGCTGTTGTGTTTTCTTCTTGTTTATTTCCCCCTACTTCTTGGCGCAGTGTAACTGTTTGGATGAATTCAAATAAACTCACAGATGTAGTTGGGTCGGATTCCTATCTTCACAAGAGCACAGATGCCAATCAGCTCCTGCTAAAGAGGGAGCATGGTAGCGCTTCACACCATTTTGGGCATGTGGAAAAAAATTTGTGAGTTGCAACTGATTTGTTTGCTCTTCAGCCCATGAAAACAGGGATATAGGCTAGTTGCTCTCAGATTAACAAGTGCACAGACAAAAATACAGTCTTTATTTCTCTGTCTCTTTCATCACCTTCTAATAATTGTACTCAAAGTAAGATATGTTCTCACAGTCTCAAATCAGATAACTGATCCCCTTTTTAAAGAAGCTCCCCAGCTGTTTAATTACCCATAACCCACCATTACTAGTCATTATCACTTTTAGATGAGCTGCTAAATTTCCATTTATGTTAGCCACAGCTGACTGAAGATTTACCCTTTAAAAGTTAATCAAAATCAAGGAATAAGGCAATAGTGAACAAACAATGTATGAAATTTCTAGAAATTCCATAATAACATCATGTAGACAGGGAAGTGATATCTTGAAAAGCACAGCAATAATCCTTCTACAGTTTTCAACTTGGCATACTCTGTACTACTACAAGAGTGGACCAAAGGTCCTCTGGCAGACCTCTGGCTAGAGATATTGGCTTCCAAAGCTAATGACCTCAAATTGTACACTTGTGGGTAATTAAGCATCGCTGCTCCCTCAGTAGCTTACAACAGCAAATATGTCATTGTGAGAATAAACAACAATTACACTTACACTCATTACGCTCTAATTGCATCATTCTATGTAACAATCACAAGCATGGGAACATCTCATTAAAAGCCACAAACAAAAATATGGAAGGCATAACAAAATAGAAGACCATATCCCAAAAACTTTAGAATCAATTTACACAAAAATAGGAGGTTATGTGGACACTGGGCATTAAATAGAGCATGCATTTAAAACCCTCATGAGAATTTGGTGGTCAACTACAACAGCAACGCTCTGTGTGCACTTAATGTGGCTGAGAGTGCTGCTAAAGCTTGGGAAAAGCTCATACAGGCAAGGTAGTAATTTGACCTCACTCAAATCCTTCCATCAGATGCTAACCAAATAGAAGTCAGAAGAACGAATGAAGAAAGACAAAGAGATAAAAGGGAAGAAAAAATAGAGAAGAGGCTAGACCACTGGGATTAGCGCTAAGTAACTAAATGGGCCATATCACTTTTCCATTACCAGAAAGGAATAGCTATTTCAACTGCTGGAATCTAAATAAAAAAGGTGAACTCTGTCCTCTCTCAGTCTGTTCATTCACGTGTAAATGTTGCACATGTTTATAGCTTTTCCATTTCTTACTTCCCTATATGAGCAAATGGAGATTTGCCATCATATCCTTGAGGCCCATCAATAAATAAACCTGACGCAAATAAACAGATAAATAAATAAATGTGAAGAGCCTAGCAAATGGGCATCAGTCAGCATTAGTGATGGAACCATGTCAAGCACAATCATGCTTGACTGGAGGGGGAGTGCCTGAGTGTAGGGAGCATTCTTGCTGATTGCACGCCCAGTGTGCGTGTGGTGTGTATGTGTGAGAGAGTAGGAGGGGGTGTTACTGTGGTTTTCTCCCTTTTTACCCTCATTTAACCCTTTCTTGCCCCCTTTAGCTCTTTATCACTATCACTATGGATACATCTGTCCATAACTGCACAATACCCCTACTTCGTTTCAATGGATCATACGCTTCTCTCTTCTACATTCTCAGTCTCATGTACATAATTCTTTCTATCAAAATGTCCATGAGATAGCAACTTCTGTTTCTTTCAGTCCTTGATGATTTAAACCTGGTTGACAGTCTCGAGCAACTTTTTTCTTTTACTCTCTAAACTGCTTTCTGTACTGTCTCCTCTTTTTGTCTGACAAATACCTTGACTCTGAGTACCCTGTTTTAACTCTAAAGTATGATTAGCAGACTGCATCTATCCTTGAACAACAGTATTATGAAGAGGACATTGCTCTACTGTCAATAATAATTCACTTGATGTTTTCACAGATAGAATAGTGACCATAACTCCAAAGAAAGTGCATATTTTTCTTTTTGTTGAGAGACAGACAAATATTCGGTTCACTTCATGAATTCATGATAAGTACACAAAACACCTTGGTTGTGAAAAGGTGTGGGAGGCTTACTACTCATAACAAAATTGCGAAACATTATTTTTCTTAATTGAAGGGTGTGCAAACTTGAAAGTTTTCTAATATATTTCAAGAAATAATTAACCTTTATATGTTGATATTGTTGCTTACAGTTTCCAAAATTCCCAAATAAGGCAAAAAAGCCAGTCAGGCTTTAAGGCAACAAAAACTGGAAGATTGAATGATTGTATGTATGTAATTATATTTTACTGCATGTTATTACCCAAATTACAGTCATTACAGCCAATGGAACCTCAGAAGCAAACTTGTTTTGTCTTGTAATCAATCGAATTGTTTCCTGCAATTTTCTGCTTTCACAAATATGTATTTCAGATTACATTTATTTGTTGGTTTTGTGCTTTCATTTACAAACTACAGGAAGTTTCCCTTCTCTCAATGTTCGAGAACGAACAAATATACAGTATGTATATCTTGATCTTGAAGTGTTGATGTTAGTGTTACTTTCACTTGCTAATTTGATCTTATAAACACTGTTAACTAATTATGTATTTTTCATTTCAATCTAAAAGAAAAAGCCTTTTTGTTAACCTTAAGATAATTATGAATTTGGCATACTCAAAGGCAATATAAACAGTTGAACCTCAATGTGTTGCATCTCAGAGTAGAAAGGTATGACTTAATTAACAACATTGTAAAGCCTGTTGAATTTACTTTGTAACACTGTTAATTCGAGTGTGAAAAAAGTCAGAACAGCAATGTCACAACCTCTACCTACTCCAAACTGACAGCATCACATACATCGTAATTTCTTTAATATCCTTGTTCCTAGCATCACCTTTACTGATATGCCCTGTTGAATGGAACATTTAACATTCTTTGACACATTCTCTCTTTATCTGCATTTATGGGAATTACCATTATGACTCATTGCCTGGTCTACTGTTCCTTCCCTTTACCTCCCTATTACAGACATCAAGCCTGCCTAATGGGAAAGTAAAATATTAATTTCACCTCATTGTGGCTGACAGATTGTAGATAATGGCTGACACTTCAAATGCAAACATCAGCCTGGACATTATATCCTAAACTTAATAATAGCCACATCATATTAAGGAGGTGAAAAAACACACAAGCATGACAGCAGAGGAAGAAACATTTGATTCAGGCACCGCTTCTTTTTGCCAGTGAAACACATAACCATACAGGATGGCATCCTATTCCTATGCACATTATTTTTTTTCTAGCTGATCATCAGTTGGCCCTGCTGCATGCCTAATGAGCGATAAATAAGGTTTAATTCAACCGACACAAGTTGCCCATCCTTCAACACTAAGCATGATGGCTTGGACGAGATTCCATTGGAATTATATGAGGGCAATTTTTCAGCTGGTAGGATGGTCCGACTGCCTCCCCTATATTTGGCTTTCACAGGCATTCCTTTGGCTTTAAGCACTGCAAGTTTATAGGTCTATTAGGAATTCATCAAACAATGAACAATATCAGTCTTATTGTGTGTATGTGCCCCGGGTAAAAATAAGATAAAACCCTCCATTATGGGGCCTCCAAAGCACATTTGCCCTCCAAAATTGATCCAGTATTGACAATTTACACTTAGGGTGACCTTTCATAACTGCCCACATACTTGAAAGCCAATATTGTTTGGAGAGTGAGCAAGAAAAAAACACAGCCCACTGCAAACGCTCTAGGATATTATTGAATATGATAAGTTACTAGACGTTTTTGCTCGGCAGTTGTTCGTTGATAGTCCACTAGGCGGGAGGCCTGAGTTCTTTTTACATCAATGAGGCCCTGTACCAATAAAGTAAGACAATATTGGAGTTAGGTATGGAGAGCTCTGAGTCCATTATAGCACTAGCTCATTGACTTTATTCCTAAAAAAGGAAAGAGAAAGTAAGTGTTACCATAGGGAGCTAGACTCCACATGATAAGACTTCTCAGACAGGGGCTGTAAAAGGGCATAATGGCATGAAAAGGGCACGAAGACAGCCCCCTGTTGACACCCTGTGCTCAAGTAGATAGTTTCAGTATAATTTAAACAGCAAATGGTTTAGGGGATACTTAACAGCAGGGGCAGGGGCGAGAGACCCCTGGTGTCCATTCAGAGGGACTGAGCCTTTTATTAAGATTTGATTTATCCTCTCAAAATGGCTCCATGTCACACTTCACTTACTTTACGTCCTCTCTTGGCAGAGTCAAGCAACGAATCAGTTATGCGCCAAGGGTACTCAAATGGTACATAAAATCTTCATCTATATTTCCATGATGGGTTTTCTGCTGAGGATGAAAAATGATCAGGTCCAGAGAAAAGCCCTATGGGTCAATGGGAGGGACAATGGCTTTGTCTATGCCTTAGGACATTGAATCTTAGATGGAGTGGCTGCCCATGCCTCAGTTCTTTCCCATCTGCCTTTCCTTTTGGCTGTTGATAAATATCCTTATCTATGAGAAGCAGGTGATAGATTTCAAGCAGCACATCTCTACAGAGCTCTGCTCTCATCTTCTCTATGGATATCTCACATCTACTAAGCCATCTGAGCTATAGCATGAGGCACTGACACCCTCTGGGTCTCTTCGCCCCAAATCATGTTAGCTCCACTTCCTGTAGGATCGCCTCTGGGGCCGCCCCAATGAATAACATCTATTAACACCCTGAAGTGCAAGCCAGGAGCTTGTGGAAGCAAAGGGCTTTAGCCCTAAACTCAGAAACACCCTACAGTAACACTCCCTATCTAATATGTGACACACAATTGTGCATGTGTGTGAGAAACAGTTCAAGAGAACAGCTACCAGAGAGGTTTAGAGCCAACAAGAAAGAGATAAAGTGATGGGTACAACATATGTGTGAGCAAATTAATTACTAAGGTAATTACGATCACTATCACTTCCTGTGATGTAATTTAAGAAACAAATGGGTGATTGTCCCCCAGATCAGGGGAAAGATGAGAAAGTAGCTGCCAGGCTAAACCCACTGTAGTGTGGTTGTCTACATCAGGGTGATGTGGATAACAAACACAGAAGTAATATCGGTATAAAAAATCAATTATGTCACAAATGACGTTGGGGGATATAAGAGAACAAGACGAAATTCTTTATCACTCCAAGCATCTCCTTCTTAAGGCACTTCCCTTTGGTCTTTTCATGTGCCTCTTTGCAGATTCACCTGCTTTCTTCCTTTAAAACTTCATGAGAGAAAATAGGTAATTTAATCTTCATTAAACATACAGGGGGCCCACTCTCTGGTCTGACCAGCTGAATTAACTGCAAAGCTTTGGGGGATTTGAAGGTTGGGCTGAAAATCCATAACCCTGACAAGCATTATATCACTGCATCTCCATTTTTTAATGGGTGTAAGATGATCCCTCCCTATTCAATGTCAAATAAGTCCTTAAGAGACTTACTATATAGAACAGAACTTTTGATGGACTGACCTGTGAAGGTGAAGTAGGAGAATGGGGCAGAGAGGGGAAAGGAGAGAGGCCCTGGTTTGGGATTGTAATGACGTTGAAAAGGCAGTAAATAAATAAGATTGGCTGGGTTCTCTTTGAAATCTGATTGATGTGTCTTTTGGGATGCCCCCCAGTATGAAAGACCTACTGAGTCTGTGGCTTTCATCCCTGACCGAAAATCGATGAGCCAGGATGTATGAGAGGCTCCTGCTCTCTACCCAACAATCTCCTGCCAGATACCCAGGTAACTGTCTCACCAGAAAGGGAGTAGGAGATAGAAAACGAGAAAGCTAACACATCTTTTTTTCATCCTTATTCAAGTAAAACTTAATTTAGTTTAGACTGCAGTTTGTGTACACTGTTGGATTCTACACTACAAAATACTTTATAAATGATCCTCCTGAAATGAGACTGAACTCACAACAAAAATGTGGCTCCGCTGTTCTCCATCAATCCATCCAGTTTCTGTGTGTTGAATTAGGACTGGCTGGTGTAATTGCATAACACATGAGTATGGCCTCCCGGGTTAGGTTTTCCATCTTATACAAAGTGGAGACAAGGAAATAGGAAATGCTTCTGGGGGTAATTGGGTGTAATTGTGACTGGCGGCAACTAGAATTGTGTTCAGCCTGACACATGAAGTAGTCTGCTAGAGTATAGTTTAGCCTGAAGGACGACAAAGAACGACATGCTGGTTTTAAATGAACTCCTTTGACGTAAGCGAAGATTCTTGTGCGACTCTGAGAGACTCTCTCTGGTACATGCTGCTCGTTTGAGGATGGCAAGAGGTTAATCAAGCTTTAAAGCATGAGATTACAACAGACACGACAAGCAGGAGTGAATAGATTTGGCACACTGTCTGATATAACTGCTTAGAGAACCTTCTCTTCCAGTAAATTCAGAGACTGAAATGTTGTCAGTACCCGAGTCAGAGAGAAAGATGTGCAGATCAAATATGTACAGAACAAAAGTACATAAAAATTAATGCAGCTCCACTGACCCAAAAATTACACCATTCTCTGAATACTGACTTAAACATTGCCAGTTCCCACCATGCACAAATAAGTAAAAACCCGAATACAGCTTTCAATGACTGAGGTGCTTTTTGTCACTTAATTGTCCACCACTGGGGAACTTAAAGGGAAACGTTGGTATTTTTCAACCTGGACCCTATTTTCCCATCTTTTTGTGTCTAAGTGACTAATGGGGACAACAATCCGACAGGGCAATTGGGCCCCGTCAATCTACATCCACTAAAAGTGCTCAAAGAGAATTCTTGCTCTGAAAATTCTCAAGAGTTAAGTGCTGGGAAGAGTTTGTTGTGTTGGAATACAGAAAAAGATTTTTTTTAACTGAAATTTCAGAGACTTGATGGGTTAGACACAAAAACAAACAGATCAGATCAAGCGAAAAGTAAAGAAAAAACATTTAATTTCTCTGTATGGTCCTTTCCACAATGTTGTCAGACACTTATAATAATCTGAGCCTGTCATTGGCAAAACCAACCTTTTCTAGTGGACATACATTGACGGGGTGCAATTGCCCCGTTGGATTACATTGCAGCCCATTCTGCGGCTGCTGGCTGAAGCGCTCTCGCTAAATACTGGACCAATTTAAAAAATTGTGGTCCCCATTAGTCACTTAGACACAAAAAGATTGGAAAATAGAGGTTGGAAAACACCTAAGTTTCCCTTTAATAGTTTCTCTTTACAGACTGTACTGTACTAAAAAAATCCCTCAAACTGTGCAGAGAGATTTCTGTTTGTCCCCTTTCATGGGATGAGACAAATTCCCCCTATTCTCTATAGTAGCTGAACTCATTTCCAGATTCCATTTAGAAAAAAATCCATGGAGCCAGCATGTCAAAAGGATTTTCCCCTCTCATCACCTTAGAGTAGAGAATCCATGCAGCTGTTAATCAAACCACAGTACAGTACCAGCTCTATATCAACAAACAAAGAGCCTTTAGCGCACAATACATTCTGGTAGCATAGAAGTGTTGTGCAAAAAAAGTGAGCTGAGAAAAGACTGATGCCATATGTCATGCAGGAAAGAGAGCAATCATAAGGACCACACTAACCATGGCTGTGTCACAGGAATTGGGAAATCACAGACATACATAATACTCAATACAATGTAAAGTATATTCATGAACAAAAACAGAGATGATCCCAAGGCAAATCATGTAGTGCATGGGTGGCCAACCATGTTTACCAATGTCAGGGCCCATGTTGCGTCAAAACTCGGGTCGCAGTGGTCATGGCAGCAAAAAAGGTTTCCTCCCAGTTGGACGCACCCAGAATATATCCACAGAGAGGCTATCAGTAAGCATCCTGATCAGATGCCCAGACCACCTCAAAACAAAGGAGTGGTGCTTCTACTCAAGCCTTTTTCCCCCAGGAGAAACCCAGACACCCAGCAAAAGAAACCTGACACTACCCCAAAGTTCATGACCATAAGTCAGGATTGGAACCTAGACTGGTGAATTGAGAGCGACAGCTTCAGGCTCCCTGAGATACTAACACTCCTTCACTTGGGACAACAACTTGCTCCCTACCCAAACGTGCCACTATATCATTTTCAGAGAGCCATGGCCTCAGGTGTGGTGGTGCTTCACATATTGCTGCAAACCGCCAGCTACACGCTAGAGGTCATGATCCAATAATGCCAAGAGGACTACATCATCTGCAAACACCAAAATGGATACTTTCCATTTCTCAGCTGCCCCTGGAGATTCTGTTCATGAGAACATAAACAGAATAAATGACATGGTGCCTTAACACATTAGTGACCTCCACCAGGAAATCACCTAATTGTTCCTCTGACAGCAAAACTATGGAGTTTTAGGTGGCCCCCTATCCAGGAACCATCCAGATTACTAGATGGTTTGATACAACACACTAGTGTTTGCCACACTGGCACAAAACTACAAGTGTATTTTTAAAGGTTGATATAGCCTGTTTGTAACAATTAGCTATTAGCCAAACAAGCATGCTGTGGTTGTGTAGAACATCCTGGGAGACTGCAGACAGAGTAGGTGGAAATATTGCTTTTCGGTGGTTTACTAAAGCACTTACTGGCTTTTTACTCACAGAGGTTTTATTGCACTTACATTAACAGGTGTGGTTGTCCTTAACTCGAGTAATCTTCACCTGGTTCACTGCACTGTGTCCTTTCTGCTCTGCTGTTTGCTCCGTGTGTGTGTGTGTGTGTGTGTGTGTGTGTGTGTGTGTGTGTGTGTGTGTGTGTGTGTGTCAAATACAAGCAGCAACCTCCAGGGCTAAAAAATGAAGCCTATGCAGAAGTGCCAAAAACTGCAGTTCCTCTAGAATTGGTGTTGTGCATACATGTGAACCCAATTATATTTGTTACTTCCACACCTCCAACACTAGCAAATAATTTTCCAATACTTACTATACATACATCAGTATACATATTCAAATACACACTCATCCATATACCATCAAGACATCAGGTATTTGGACATACAACTGCAAGAGATTAAACAAATTATAACAGGAGAGACACTGTTGCAAGACACAGGGAACCACTCTGTTGAGGGTTGCAGACAATTAGAAATTCCAAAGTTGCCTCAAAACATGCATGTGCATGGTGGCATAAAAAACAAGAATCATCTAGAAAGGTGTAGATTTAGGGTGCTGTTACACATCAGTTTGACATTAACCAAACAAAGAAACAAAGAAAGGTAATACCCAAATAATATTGTGCATGGCCAAAGCATGGAGGTCTACAGTCCTCTCCAGCAGAAACAGTGCTACAAGACAGGAAGTGATTTCATGCTGTGACAGCATAGTTTTATAGGAAGAGCAAGACAATTAGAGGATGACTGGAGCTGCTCTACAAGACAGACATTTTGCTGAATGAATCAAAAACTATTCACTTAAAGTAGTGGCCACTATTATGATTGTATTAGTGTTACATGATAAAACTTTAGGATCAAGGGGCCAACACAAGAGCAATTTCAATACTAGAGTACTTAACTGTATTGGATTTTAAAGGTATTCAATGTAAGATTTACATCATGTCAGTCAGCAGTACAAGCCTTAATGTCAATTACAGTCTCAGCAGTCTAGAGTTTTCTTCTCTACTTCTGCATGTAATTAATCCTGGGGTCAAAAAAATGTATAATTGGTGATGGAAAATGGTGCAACAGGAAGGTTCTTATCCATTGATGTATTTTTTTCTATTGGTAGAATCTTGTTAATACTGACTCCAGACATCTACAATTGACAGCATTTTCAGAAAAACCGGACTAATGTTACATCATGCTAAACCTCTGTAGTGGCAGAATGCTGCTAATGTTATGAGCTAATCATTAGTTATGCTAATCGTGTCAAAATTTAGTTGACTTTTTTACTAACCAGTAATGACTCGAGGCACATAAGGGAGAGAACACTATCAACTACAACCTGTACTTCTGACAATCTTAACATGGTCTTTGCTAAAGCCTTGCTAATGCACATCAGTTATCAGTCAGTCTTTTGATTAGCCATTTCAAAATGTAAGCTTGATTGAAACCATCACTGATCTTCAGTTATGTCTGTTTAAGTTTCACCCTTGTTGTACTTTGAAACATGTTTTTAGTAACTTCACTGTAGAAACCATGATTTGATATGAATCATTACCGTTTGAGAATTTGTGTTGATACATTTTGAAACCGAAATTGCTTTTCTCATTGAGGAGCTGTGTATATTTGTAAGAGGCAAGTTTTTCTTTGTTTTCATTTAAATGCATCTTCCATCTAAAGCTTTCATAGTTGTTTCTCTCATACAGTAAATCTTACATAGTATGCCTTTCAACATTTAATTCTTTGCTAAGTCGAACTCTGCATTTTGTAGACCAGCTCAGCTTGAGTACTCTGACAGGAAGGATGTGTGAGTTATGCAGCCAGGAGAAGTGCAGTAGGAGGCAGGGTGGTGCTGGGTCTGGGTTAAAAAGGTAGTTCAATACACACACCTAGGGTTCTGTTACCATAGTTAGCACCCGGCCACCGAGAGGCTGGACTGGAAGGGCTTTGATCACCTGTAACAATGTTGGTGATGAAATAATAATAAAGAAAAGAAGGGAAGGGAAGAATGGAGAGAAAGGAAAAGAGAGAAAGGCATCAGAGGTGACACATTTCAGATATTTGGCAGGAATGAGCCACCCCCAGAATTTGGCAAAACCCCTAAGATTTGCAAAGACACCTGCACACATATTTAGATGCAGACATGGCCTCACATTAAAACCCAAATGAAGAAATATGGAATGAAAATGGTGGAAGTAAAGGATGGAGATGGTTATCTGTGTTACATTTTGATTTACATTTTGATTACACTTTTGTTGAGCAGCATTATAGATATTGAAACAGGAGAAAATTGTTTATATGATTTTTAACATGATAAAATTATTCTGAAATTAACTAAGAATACCAAAATATAATCTAGCATAATATATTGCATTACATTGTAAAAATCATAGCAGTAGGTTTGTGTTTTTAAATAAAACTGGAATTTTCTCAACCAATTTATTGTGGAAAAAAAAGTGGTGTAGTGGAGTGTAAGAGGAAGTGATCCAGGCAGGGTTGAAAAAGGTCTGACCCATATGTCCCGGCCATGTCGCCAAGCAGGTGCCTTGTCTTTGCTAAACACAAAGTAAACAGACACATATCTTGTATACAACAATAAACATTAACCAATAATAATTCTTCTACTAACAATAACTAATAATTCTGACATGACTTAAATACTGCAAATACAACAAATCAATCTGCATTAAATAGGCAAAGAGTAGTCTATTTTCAGAAATGTAACCTTTACTTTTAAGTCTATAGCATCTGTAGATGTAAACATCTAATATATAAGAAATTTCCTTGCCCTGCCTTGAAAATGTATGCTTATTCTTATTTCTTGCTTTGCCATGCTGTCTATAGTCGAACTATCTAATCTAACCATTGTTTTTTTCCCACTCTTTTTTTCCTACCCACTTCCCAGTGTGTAGATGGCAGCACCTGTGGCTCTTCTGCAGAAGTCTGACTTGAATATCAATTGACCCTGGCACCCCTACTAGGTGGTATTCCCCTGGGCACGGGCCATTCATCATGGCAGAATGGAATATGTTAACACCAGGATTACACTAAATCAGCCTTAGTCCAACTGCAGCCAGCATGGCTACATTATAATAAGTGCTTTATGAATAGCAAAGGGACAATAAATCGCTAATGACACGCACTAGGCCACATGTGTGCTTGTTTCTATGATGCGTGTTTGTATGTGCAAATATTTCTATATGTCCTCATGTTTCATGTGCGTATCAGTCATGAATCCTCGAAACAAGTCCAAATGACACAAATGCATGAATAGACACAAATTCTAAGCAAACTGGAAAGCAAAGCCTCTTTGGTATGATAGACGGGAGCCAATTACAGTACCAGTCAAAAGTTTAGACACACTTTCTCATTCAAATGAATGGGAAGGTGTGTCCAAACTTTTGACTGGTACTGTATGTTGCATGTAAAGCATGAACAGCATAAAGGGGACAGGCAGTTTTTTCTCTCTCCTGCAGATAGGTAAAACTGACAGAAATAACCACAATTATAAATCAAAAGATAAGGATTGTGTTCTTGCTGCCTTACCATTGCGTGGTGTCCGTTTTCGCCGATCACGGAAGGCTGCTCCGGACTGTAGAGCTTCCATTAGGCTGTCCATGACACCAGTTTCATCTCCCTCTGCAAGAGAACAGATAATAGAGGCAAAATTTTTACAAAACAATAAGTACATTTCCACAACAAGATGAAGTACTTAATGTATGCCTATGAGTGTGTACATTTACACATAAACACACACATATATGACTGCTTCAAGGTCTAATTCTGGGTATTCTGATGCCGAAGCAATGGATGCCCTCCAACTGCAGGTGAATGGACAGTCACCTTACATCACAGCGAGAGAGAGCTGTGATGCTGAATGAGATATAAAAAAGCCTTTTATAAAATGCATACGTATTGAGACAGAGGCCTGTCACTCAGGCCTGTCCTTTTTTCAGTAAACAGCTGGGGAGGAGGAAAATACACTTAGAGCTTATAGCTAATACAGGCAGAGGAGCCTCAGGATGAAAGCATCCACTGATGGTCATTGACAGATATTCTTTCTGTGGCTAACGCAGGGGAGCTAAGTGCTCTTTACAAAGATTTAGTGTGGAGCCGCTCAATACCCGGGCGCTCTATCATTGTTCAGTCAATGACACCAGGACCGGCCTTCGAAAAACATTCCCCCTGCCCACCGTTCCAGCTGTCGTGTGGATCCATGAAACCAGAGAACTACTCAGTCAGCATGGCTGAAGAGACAGGTAGGAGACACTTAAAGTGCTATGAGGCCAGTAGCGTGACAAGTTGTTCCCACACTCTGCACATGCAGCATAGCGCAATGGAATAGGGATTCAAAAATAAGCTTAGGGTTCTATATCTGGGTCATCTATCTTTACGCCCCAATACTAATGAGTCAGAGGGGCACCCTTTTTATCATGCTGGTCCAGAACAGACATTATTTTAAACTAGGATCATTAGGGTGACTTATTGTGGAGCTGGAGACTTAGCCATCAGTTCTTCTGCATACATGAGTGAACTAGCTCTTCCACAATGTTTACCATCAGGGTCCAGGCATCTTGTTTCTCTACTGTGCTTACAGCTATAGCTGAAGGGAAACATTCCAAAATAAGTGGAGACAACAACTACTTCCACACACAGTACTTTACAAGACACTGGGGTGATCAATCTTCCGTTGCTTGCGTGTGCTCAAAGACACACAGTTAGATAAATTGAATTTATGAACAAAACGCCTTGACACTGAATGCTACATGATTAATTTAAGGAAATGGCACATATTTTGCCATTATGAGAGAAAGTCAGGGCTGCATATGTTTTTCGCTTCTCCTCCAGCAACAAACCACCCAACCTGCAATCATTCATGCAAGAAACGGAAAAAAGTACAACTAAGAATAGAAACATGTCTTATGCAAATTTTTAAAAAAGCAACTCTTCACTCGTACTTACACTAATTTTGCTCTCTATCTCATTCCCTCTCTTTCTTCCTCAAGTCCTTCCCAAGGGCTACTTTGAAATCAAAGTATCTGTTCGGCTGTGTGCTGTGCTTAAAAGCAATCCCGATTAAATCAAGCTTAATTAGACCAGCTTTATCAGAACAAAACCAAAGCTGAGCCAAGTAGTGCTTATCTCAAATTGCAGCACTACACCTCAGATAGCAAGCCCATTGGTTTAAAAGGGGGAGCATGGGTTTTGTCTGCTCTGGACCTAAAGAACAATATGGTGAACAACTCGCAGCTACTAAAACTGTATCAACTCCCAAGATCTTTAGCTACTCCTTCTTATGTAGGCTACCAAGGACACATTGTGAGTCTGACAGAAGGCAGAAAGTGTTAAGTGGCAGGTAAACATTTATCTACAACCACCTTGGCACAAGAAACTTTTTGACAGCTCCTTCTTCACTGCCTTCTTCATGGAGACCAAGACATCACAGGGGGCACCTGACACTTTGATCAATTTGTCCTACTTCTAGCTTAACTGTAGCACAATTCATCATTTGTAATGGCCAGGACTTGGGAGCCCTAGTAGATTGGGGTTCAGGAGGAAGACTGCAGACACAAAGAACCAAAATGACTAAAATACGAAACATACTCCCCTGCCAGCTAACAGTGCTCAATTAATTATGTCCTATTGGGCCCCAGCTTAAACTCGAACAAGATAGCAGGGAATTCTCATAGATGAGGCTTCACACATTGAACTGACAGCAAATGTATGCATTTATGTTTATATACTTAACAAATCTGCAAAAACATTGTAAGTGATTAGTGGGAAAAAAAATGAACTAAGCTAAAAATTATTTGAGTACACTTATTCTGGTAATCTTCAGAGCAAACTTTCTTCATTACTTATTGTAACATTGCCCACATTAGCAGACATTTCTGCCTTGCTCCTGCAATTCACTCTTGTCTTATTTTGAGCTGTTAAACCTAGGGCAAATATTCATCAGCTTCTCATTAGCAGCAGTGGTAGATTGTATGCTGGGGAATTACAGAAAAGCTAACCTTTTATGCCCAAAGATCTTTCTCAAGAGGAAAGATCCCCTCTGCTCACAGGAAATTGCTTTCTAAATGGGTTAAGATGGGCTAAGACCCAAGACATTGACAAACCCTTCCAGTGATGAAACACCTTGGTTGGCACCTCAACAGACAGCCCTGAGGTCCTTAAATGATATTATTAAATCTTGTGGAAGCATGGAACGTGTTTGCGGCTTTTGCACTTTTAGGTACTTTCTTAAACAGTTAAACCTTTAAGAGCAGAAGTAAAGCTCTGTGAAACTCTACCTCCCAGAGAGAAATGGTGTACCTGTTCTTTTCCTTTGATCCTTGCCTACCTACAATCCAACACCCCCTCTTCTTCACCTGAATATAAGGTGATACCAGGACCCAGGGGCTGTGTCAAATATAACAGGGAGCCCTGGGGATCGGCTCCGTCTACAATATATTTACAAGCAGCACTATCACATTTTCTAATTAGGAGGGATAACAAGAGCAATGTGTTCTCAGCAGGATTGGCATAAAAACTTCACACATCAGATTAGTTTATCCCTAAAAAAAAAAAAAAAAAAAGTATCTACAGTATAAGCGGGAGAAAGCATCTGCAATGTAACACTCACCAATCCCAGGAGCACAACACTCATACACAAAGTCGCGTGGCAACAGTTGCATAGGAGGAAATGGAGGGAAAGGAAGATAATAGGCTCATATACTATACAGTGAGTGTCACTATGGGGGAAGGAAGATGTAAAGGATAGAATAAGGGAGGAGGCAGTGTAGAGAGAGACAGAGGAGAAAAAGACAGAGCATAGAAGGCAGCAAGGGGTAGAAGTGAAGGGTTTCTGTGGGTGCGGTAGTGCGTGTGGCGGAGTGGATTATTGAGAGGGACTAGTGGAGCGAGGCAAGACACGAGGTCGTAAAACACCTTCCTGGATACTTGATGGCCTGAGTCCTGTGACATTTAATTATTTCTAAAACATACACTCCAGTATGCAAGCACAGGCACACATACACTCACTAGGGCTGGGCGATATGACCAAAATCTCATATCACGTTATAGGTCATTTCATATCCTGATAACGATACATATCATGATATAGCACATTTTCTGTAAATTCAATGACTAAATATTTTATATAAAATGACCACATGGAAAGGCCTATTTCTTATTACATTTTGAATTATATACTCGACAAATAAAATCTATTTACTCATATTTGATTATTTTCTCCTTTTATTTAGAACCTTTGTGCAAATTTTCAATTCACACTTTTCAACTGTCGAATAAATATAGTGCTAAAATCTGAACATGGTCAAAAATATCAAAACCAAACATAATACTCTATAGAGTAGAACTGTTTAAATTGTAGAAGCAAACAAAAGTAAATACAGGCCTAAAATAAATATTGGTATGTAAAATACCAAATGTAAACATTTCAAATTTAGACTATGGCAGCAAAATAAGTCCCACAATATGTAAGAAGGTAAAAAATAGAAAACACCCGCTCTAACGGGGCACTTGTGGCAGGGATGCACAAGTATTTCTTTGCTAGCTTGGCCGCTAGTGGAAAATGTGCCTAATACTGCCTCCACCAATCCAGTCAGTTTGTCTCTGGAGCAGCCTCCACAATTTGGAGACAAAGGTTGAGCTCCTTTTCAATGGACCCTCTGCTTGACTGAGGGGCAATTTGACTTTGCTTTGCTGCCGTTTTAAAGTAGCTGCTCAAACTCTTCTTTCGCCTCTTAGCAGGAACCTCTGGCTCATCTGTAGCAGCTGAAGCTGATGGAAGTGGGGCTGCCTCTGTTGACGCTGCCTGTTTAGCCACCAGGCTCTCCAGTTCTGCAGTAGCTCTTGCCTTCATATAGTCCACCCACTCATCTTTAATGTATCTGGTTTTGAACCGAGGGTCCACGAGAGAAGCCATGTCAAGCAGCTCCTCAGTGGTACGGTCATCATACTTCTCATTCAGGTAGTTCAGGATGCCCTCTTTGATAGTCAATGTGAGCGGAGTGTCGTCCTCCTCCTGGCAGCCGCTATCTCCCTCCATCTCCGTGAATCTTTGCTATATGGTGTGCCGCGGGCAAAAGCTTCTTGCAATGTCTCAGTCTGGGGTTTCTTTTGAGCACTCTGCTGTACTTTCGTGGCTCTCATCCATAGACTCTCCTCGTACTCTTTGACATGACTTGCGTAGGTGGTAAAAGAGGTTAGTGGTGTTTGAGTTTGATGAGGGAACCGGTCTACGGCATAATTTGCAAAATACAGTTTTCTGGTCCATGTCAGACTTTTCATACCCAAACCACGTCCATACGACAGAAGTAGCCACTTTCTTAGGTACAAGCTCCTCGTTGGACTCCTGTGCAAACTCCTCCATGTTTGTTTATGTCGTCTTGCCTTTGCCTCACATCCGGCTGTGCGGAAGAACGCAAAGCGTCGTCAAATGACGAAAGATATTGCCGTAAAGAGTGTGATTTGCGACACCACGATATAAATGATGAAACGATATACGTTTTTCTATCATCAAACGATATATATCGACATATTGCGCTGCCCTAACGCTCACCTACACTTAAAACCTACCTGCACATTTTTAGTGATACAAATGCATATTTGCAAAAGGAGTGACTCCAGTTAACGAATCAAAATTTATTGGGCAGATTGCTTGACTCACAAGTGAGTTTAAGTTCAACAATTAAAGACAGCAAAATAGATTGATAAATAGAAGGAGGGAGAGAGAGCATACTAATGTCAGCAGGGTGACCTATTCTCATGGCTGCACATGGCAAGGTCAGTTAGAAGAGACACACCAGTCTAGCCAAGTCTTTCAGATTACCAATGAGCCATCGAAGACTCAACAAAAACTCTTAATCCTCAGTCAAGGACCAATTAGGAATTAAAGAAATGAGCTGACATTATGCAAACATCTCACTTGTTTATTTCTGCCAATTAAGATCAGTCATCCACTGCATTCAAAATATGTATATAACTGCAAAGTAATAGAACAGCTGTCGCAGCAAAATCATGACAAAGCTTTTCAGTCAATCATCTAAGCAGAAAACCTTGTGTGTATTTGAATGAACTGCTGGCCTCTCTTTTAACTGCAAACACCAAATGCGTGGCATTCCTGTAATTATGCAGCAGTGTCAACAAAGCCTGTTCATAAATTCAATTTGCTGTCTGTCATCTCCTGCATGTTGTGCTGCGGAGAAAAAACACAGTGGATCAATTGAGAACTCGGTTTCTAATGGCTCACATGCAGCCTTCATGATTCATGGGGGAAAAAGAGACAAATAATTCTTGGAATTCTAAAAAGCCTATCTTATACGTTTGAGGTTTCTAACATAATAGTGAATTATGACATCCTATATGCCATGAGTGAAACTGTCAGCAACAATGGCGTATTATTGCAAAGATAAATAACGACATAGGCAAACAAAATAATAAAATTCATCATTGTAGCATATTTTAATCAATCACAGCTACATATCCAACCACACTGAAGACGTGGTCGACTATCCACTATCCTTTCAGTAGCCAAAACTAGTCTGAGTCTCATTTGCTCTGTAATGAGATCTAATGAGGGATTACAGGCCTTGTGCTTGATGAATTGAAACCACTGCAAGAGAGGAACACAGTGCGAGTTTAACCTCACCCCAGTCACTCCCATGACTCCAGTAGAGAAGATAAGAAAGAAAAGGAAGCATGAAGAAGAGAGGAACCACTCATACCTAGATTTTTTTGTTTTTTTTGCTTGCTGTGGATTGTTTTTGAACACATTTGAGCCCATCTGTTCCCCCAAAGAAAGTCACCTGTGCAATTAACCTGGACCATTAGCCGTGAAACAAAGGCCTCAGTGGAAGAAGGGGGGTGCTGCTTTATGGCCAGGTGGAGAAGCAACAACCACACTTTCTTTTAATCTCATCTCTCTCTCTCTACTCTCACTTGTATGCACCTGGTTTTGTGTTACTTTCACACCTGAATTCAAGCTCAGCCACCTAAACATACACAACCACCTGCATTACTCAACACTCGCTTCCTCTTGCCACTGTGCTGTCTACTCTGTCTGGCTTTGAGCGGAGTCAACCCCTCCTCTCGCCCTCGTTCTCTACATTCCCAGCAGCTCCAAAGACCCGAGCAGACTGGAAGACCATTACTGCCACAGAGAACACATGTGCCCGAAGGACAGCAGCCATGCACCTGTGAGATGTCTCTCCTCAGTATTTCACTCTTCCTCTCTCTCCTGGCAGTGTAACCACCCAACCCTTACAAAAGCTTTGACACAATGACCTGAGAAACTTTTCAGACAGGCCCCAGTCCTTAATTCGTAGGTTTATGTGTGTGCATATTTACTTGTCCACTTGAGAGAAGGAAAAAGGGGAACGGAAGGGTAAGATGGGTAATAAAAAAGACAGATCTGCCTGCTGATTAATCTGGATTGTTTTACTGTAACAACTTGATGAGCAAACCCACTCATGTCCTCCTTAACTCAATTAGGGATGCTCCCACAACCCTCCATTCCAGGGGGAATGGCAGTGTAGCTACTACTTTCCTCTTGCTATAAGCCCCTGTGTGGCGCCATTGTCAGGGCAAGAAAGGAAGGGAAAACACAGAGAGAGGGCAGACTGTCTTGAAGATGGGAAAGGTGGGTGGGAGGTGAGAGGTGTATTGTGTTTGACATGCATGAAGTAGAGACAAGTGTTGGAGCTAGACTGGCCTGGTCACTGCAAGCCTGATCCCATACCCTGAAAGAAAAAGAGATGTCCTGACTGCAAGAGACTGGGGGAAACGTGGAGAGAAGTTGGATGTCGACAAGGGAGAGATGAAAGTGGATTAGCCGCCGTGGCGATTTGCATTCTGTGGTGGAACGAAAGCCCCTGTGATGCCCCAAATAGCTGGATGCATGAATAAGTAAACAAACAAAAACAAAAATAAACCCTCCATCTGGATGGATGCTGCCAGGCCCCAAGTGAGAAACAGTAGGGAGGGGAGGTTGGAAGATGGGAAGGGGGAAGAGAGATGCTTGTAACGTAGCAGTCACCACACTCTGCTTCCTCTGCTATCATTTACTTCTACTGCCTGCGGGCCCCCCTGGTTACCATATTGCTATCACCATCTATCCACTGCTGTTGGCTAGTTTGCCCAGTGACACCACCAAGACACAAGGGAGAGCTCCAACCCAGCACTGACAGATGTTAAGTTGACACACTTTCTCAGAACCACATGGGGTCAACAAGTCAGGGTGCCAGCAGGGCCACAGGAGCCAGTCCTCACAGAAGAGTAGACCACTACTGCCCTTTTTTCATAGGCTAAGTAAAGCTAAATTTAGCTGCAATATGGTAGATTTTTCACTGTGACCTCACAGCATTGCCTTTGATGGTGACTGCCCTCAACCAAGCTGTCACTGTAAAGTGATCATAATGTGTGGTCTTACAGGTGACTACATAGAAAATATAATTTTTAAAAAGGTTCACTATATTTAACTGTAGTTTCAGTCATGTGTTTGTCTTCTTTACCTTATCAACAGAGTATAGTGTCAGTGTTTTCTGAAGCAGTTGTGAAATCTGTCTAGCTACTGTAAAAAAGCCCTCACATGTATATTTTTATGCAATTATGGAATCTTTTAAATCATTATGTTGATAATTGCTTTTCTTTGGAGAAAAATAAGACATTCCCTGTGAAATTGGGTGTAGTCTATGTGGTGCTTTAAGCCCATTCATTCTAGTTTGCTCAGGTTAGATCCTTGGAAGTGAGTTATGTTTTGGCATCCATTACTATCACCCACAGGGTCTTTTTATTACTACCACTAAAAGTCACCAAAGTCAGGAATTTACAAACCCTACACATAGGGGCTTTAGTGCAATTTTAACACTTTTTGCTACCACTACAATGTTTTTAGATTTTTGACAAGTTGGCTTGTTAGTTGAAAAGTTGCAGGTGACAGGCACTTTTATTGTTCTTTGGTTGAACCTCAAATTCGTGACACATCGAGTAAATAACCAACATCTTTTACAGAACTACAGAACTACTTATGCCATGCCAACAGTATCTTGACTGTACAGACATTCAGCATTTGTGACTGTTCCTATCAGAGTCACTTACATGAATCAGGTTATTGAGATTAAAGGGATGTCAAAGTTGCTTTGACATGTGGAATTATATTGGGAAGCTATAAACACTATGGATGTCATCCATCCAGGATAGAGTAGACTCCCCATTTTAAACAAGCAGCACATTTGGATAGCGGATGCTGAGTTCTGGAATCTACATCAAGATAACATCTGAACCAAACCCCACATGGGCTGTTTGCATCAGTGAAAGGCGGTGCTGTCTGGGAAAGCTAAATGGATTTGACAATGGAATTTGATGGTCTTTGTAGTGAGGGTAATTAGGTTTGATTGACTGTAAAGTGACTGGTGAGGTCCAGATCTAGGAGAGGAAATGATCAGACACTTGAACCACCCACAAATTAATGAGATTCAACTGTGCCTGAGCTGATTTCACCAAGGAGAAGAAGAAAATTTACAAAAGCAAGCGGAGAGAGGAAAGTACATGGTGGGATGAGTAAAGTGTGTTTGTGAGATAGAAACAGAGACACAAAGACACAGAGGGACAGAGAGAAAACCAGAAAGACATATCTGATTCATGTCTCCCTTCCTTCATTATGACCTTAACTAAATTCATTTAAAGGTAACAGATAAGTGATTAAAAACTTTAAGGTGAAATCTAATCAGTGTTTTCTGTCTTCCCACCGATACAAAAGAGCGGCCATGGAATAAAAAAAATAACAATACATATTTAACTTGACAATTTAATGCATAAGGCAGACAGGGAGAGCCTATTCCCTGGTGCTGCATTTAATTGCTAATGAACGATGGTATTTATCACAGAATATTAAAAGACTTCCTATGAAGCTGTGCTCGTTTTCCTTATCCTGTCATTTATTTATGGAAATGCATTGGAAATGTTAAAATCTAGGAGGATGAGTATTTTATTGTATCACCTTCACTTACAATGTGATTTCTCACTCAATCAGATGTTTTTAATCCTGTTATTTGTTTATGATAATCTTTTTCCACACACTTCTTTTCACTCTGTCTGCTTGTGTAGGCCTGAGCTGAGACGTATTCAACCATATTGTGTGGGCCATCACCTTGCCATCGCCTTGAGGCAGATTCTGATTCTGACTGGAGATATAGCACAATTTAATATGCTGTTATTTATTAGAATGGGTGTATGGCAGCAGATAATCCTGGCGCCCTTGTTCTCACTTTTCAAGGTAATGATGGAATTCACCAATCCATACAGGAGTTTCAGAGCATGTCTTTTACTTCCTGCACTCTGGGTCGACACAGCTCCAGTGCAAGGACAAAGAAGTTTGGCATTACACTGTTGTGACATCCGTATACAGATGATTTTAAAGATGCCTCATTTTAATAACTCTTTAGAAACTACAAACATGTAACAAGACATGGGAGTGATCGGTGGCATGACAAAGAGATTGCACTTCAGGGAATGAACAGGCAACAAATTCATAGGCATTGTACCATATATTATCATTGCGCTCAGGAAAGGTCTGTCCTTGTTCGTTATATTCTATATCAAACATGAAGGTCAGCTTTAGCTCCCTAATACTGGCTTCATTTCCCAAGCTAAGCTGAAGAATAGTGAGAATCTCTCCCAGAAACATTTCTTTTATCTACTTGGGTTTCTGACCTTCACGTCTCTACAAGCTATCTCCCCTGGTAATATTGTTTGCCATGTCTGCTGTGCTGTGGAGACACTATGCAAACTTAGAGAGCCAACCTGTCCACCCCACCGCCGCCTGTCAGTGCTTGTCTATGATCACCTAGCTGGCATGGCTGCGACGCAGGTATGCACTGGCCTACCGGCAGCTGTCAGTGTCACACA
Source organism: Thunnus albacares (assembly GCF_914725855.1). Taxonomy (NCBI): domain Eukaryota; kingdom Metazoa; phylum Chordata; class Actinopteri; order Scombriformes; family Scombridae; genus Thunnus; species Thunnus albacares. The sequence goes on from NC_058115.1 coordinate 22,275,407, forward strand.
AAGCCATCAATCCACATCTCCACTACTGTCATTCTTGACAAGGCTCCGCCAGCCACAGCCAGTCAGCCAGCTGCACAGACATACATCAATTTTGTTTAGCATGCCCACTAATATGAGCTTGAATTTGGAAAATGTGCTTCGGTAAACAAAAGAATAAAACACCTTTACAACCTTGTTGTTAAGCAAAAATGCATGAATAGGAGAAAACAAGGAAAGGAGGAAACAAACTCTGATTAAGACAAGTTAGTTTTATAGAACCAGCCTCTAAGAAAAGCTGAACATCTGTGGATGTGGGATGTGTCTTAAATGTTTATTATTTTATAAATATTACATTTGGTTTGTCTTAAATCCACATTTAAAATTCAGTAATAACATGTAGACTAAAGCGGATACATATGGAAAATACCAACAGTGTAAAAAAAAAAAAAAAAAAACATACTGTACAAATACTGTACTCTGAAATGCACTCAAAGCCTGCAAAAACTTGCTTGTATTTAGTAAATTAAATGCTTTTTTGAGAGGAGCCCAGTTTTATTTATGTAAACATATACTAGTTCATCCTCAAAGTGTGAAAGGTTGACAAGGAGGATGCATAAATAGAAGCTGCAGGCCCATCATTGTCAACATGCCAACTGTTCTCTGCAGAGAATCATAGAGACAAGGAGACCTCATTCTAGCAGGCCTGGATGAACGGGAAAAATGTCTAGACAACTATCACCAGCAGGAAAAAAAGCCTTTGGAGAGGAAAGGAGGACACACTATAATATAGAAAAGTACTGAGAATAGAGAAAAGGACATTATGGAAACACATTAAAGCACAACCTACAATTAAAAAAATAAACAAAAAAACCCCCAAACTGTGTATGTTGCAGATGGTTTTTCAATGGTTGCATATTTAGTTAAAGATCTGTGGTTGTGTCCCTTTAAGAAGTTCAATATAATCAGATTTATGAGTTTTATTTAAACATATAGATATCCTATCCTATTCAAACATATAGAAGTTGTATACACAGCAGCTATTGTGTGAACAAAGATAACTATATTTAAGATGACTATAAAGCGTGTTCCAAAAGTTAAATTAACATTGTTTTTCACTCTATTCCCACCAAGTGAGCAAACCAAAGTATAGGTCTGCATTCTGTTGTTGTCTGCAAGCTGTTGCAAGAATGGATTGAAGTGGCTGATAGGGGCTCTAATTTATACAGTAAAAAAAATGATGACTTTGCAGGTAAAACTTAATCATAAAAACAGCATCTGTGGAGTCACTGCGTCATGTGTTTTGGGGTTTTTAATAGAACATTTTATTTTCATCATTATATTTTTATTCTATTTTAAGATCTAAGATTAGATAAGAAAATGCTTTCTTCTGATACTATGTTAGTCCAGCTTCACTACATTTAATATGTGTAGTCAAGTAATATACCAGACAGTTGGTACAGCCATAAAAACCTACATGCTACCACAAATGCCTCTAAATTTGATAATCCTCAGGTTGACAATAAAAAATGTACATATGGTGGAGGGGACTGTTTCGCAAACTACTACACCTATACACATATTGAAAAACTACTGCATGAAGTTGGTCTGAAAAAGTTGACAGAAAACATGTTAAACACAAAGTACTTCAGTATTTCAGTATTGTGCTACCTGGGAGAAATGCCTGGACTAAATAAAATGTTCAAATAACTTTTTATGGCTGTTTGTCTATTCCTATGTGCCTTATGCCAAGCTGCATTGTGCTCAAAGCGGCATGTGCGCTTTCTGGCTCTGTTCAAAGCTTACTGGATTTGACTGGGGTACAAAGTCAATATGTGGGTGCAGACACTTGCCCCAGACAAGGGCACTGACCCTGGTGATGCCAGCCAAGTATGTGACCGGAGGGGCCTGCAACTCCTCACAAATGCCTTAGAAAAAGAAAGTCCAGATGCTCTACCACACTCAGGCTCTTGACACAACCGGCACGCCACTTGTGACATTGTTTCATATGTCGCAATAAAAAATATCCTGCTGTGATGAACCATCTTCCCCTGTTTCAGACAGATGCATTAGTTTGGGTTTATTCTGCAGTGTTCAACAGTTATTTCCAGTGAAGTAAAGTGATTTAGTAAATGTTGAACATCTGGTCAGTTCAAGAGAATATGGAAATCCACTTAGAGAAAATTAAAACAAATGGGGTGATGGGTAATGATTTCATAAGCTATTTCCTACATTAGGATTTCTAATACTTCACAGGGAAAACACGTTTAGCTCTGCACTTGTCTCATCTATCAATCATGCTTGTTGAAGAAGTGTGGATGTCATTGAACTTGCAGAAAGCATATTCTCAAGTTTCATCAACTAGGAAATGAGAAAAATGTTGTTTTTTTTTTAATCAGTTTCCTAAAAGCATTTGTCTGGTTCCCTTCCCCCACCCTGGTGCCATCCTGGCAAAAGCTAAATGAATTAAACTCTCATTAAAAATGCATTTCATTGTTAATCATTTGCAAGCGAAGAGGATTAGGTCGCAATTTGTGAAATGACATAAAATCTATCCCTTCTCAAAAATAGCCTCTTGAAATTGCATTAAACACAGTAGTATGATCTGTCAAAAGTCTTTTAAGCAATATGGAAAATTAGTAAATAAGTAAATCCATAAAATAGATAAGATATTGACCTGTACATAATTCTCCTAACACAATGGCCATATGTTTACCCCATCTGTTCATGCTAATGGATTAGTAAACATAAAATTGCACTATATTCAGGTCAAAAATTTTTCCTTTGTATCTATCAACTTCAAACATACCTACCTATCTTTCTATCTATCTGACACTAAGGTTAGGATTAAAATAACAGATATATCAAACGAAAGGTCTATTTCAGCATTTCAATTAGCCTTTCAACCTTTCAAATGCAAAATTAATGCGGAAAATGTTTGGACATGATTAATTAATTGTAAGAGGAACTAAACAAGCCTCTTTGTGCCCTACATTACCTTACTTTCATCGACCTTCACAGACAAACATGGTTGATGTCAGTGTGAAATAGTGATGTAAAAAGTCTCCTCAAATAACTAACTCTTCAAAATATATGAAACACATATATAATTTTCGAACAGAATGGGAGAGAAGAGCCAAGACTCTCAAGCTGAGGCTGTCAAGTCAAGTCAAGTCAAGTCAAGTGAAGTCAAGTCAAGTCAAATTTATTCATAACTAGTACAGTGCCTGTTCAAAATGTGCCTGTTTGGAAGAGGCCAATTGCTTGGCCTCCGGCCGCTGCTTCAACACATAGAAAAATTACAGTTGATGTGAGGTGTGAATGAGTATATACACCAACAACATGAAAGAAACTAACAGTCTATTATACACATTTTATAAATAATAAGTGCTCTAATAGTAAATAAATGTTCTTTTCTGATTTCAAGTAGACTAAAATAAGGGCTGCATTTAAAAATAAAATGATGTGCATCCTAAAATAAAGTGGATTGATCATATTGGACTCTTAGATCGTTCCTATTTTCTGATTCTTCAGTTTGGATTTGAATGATATGTTTGCTCCAAAGACTTGTGCTTTGTCTGTAGTAGTTCTTCACAATTGCCATGGTCTTGGGGCATATGAGACAAACTGGTTTTGAACTGCCCATGGAAGTATTTCCTTTGTTTTACACCTGTAACTACAGTCATTGTATTTTGGGCTCTAAGCACTTCCTAAATGCAGGTGATCTACGCTCAACAATGTACCTGAATGCCTCTTGTGTGGTCATTCACTGCTGCTGCTTATCTGCTAAACGTGCTGCTAACACTACGCTTTCTGTCTAGACACGGGGTTAGAGTGTCCATTCTTGATAAAAAGCTCTGTTTTTGCTGTCTACTTTTCTCTTTTTGGAGCACTTTTCTCTGACTTGTGTCATGCCTCATCCCTGGTCTCTCCCTGACATGCTCGAGCCAGTCTGCAGAGCCCTGAAGCTCTGCCCTGCCCCTGCACAGAGCGTAGTGGCTTCCTGGTTTATTAAAAGTTTATTAATATTAATTATATCATGTGTCCAAATTGCACCAAATTCAACACTGCACTCCATTGGGTCCCCAGCCATACACCCGCCAAGTGTGCACTTGACCTTACATAAGAGCCACAGCTGGAAAAAGCTAGATAGCTAGAATTTTTACATTGGGTTTTACATATGAGGGCATCACAGGCACAGCTGGGTCCAAATATCAGAACCATCCAAGCTTTTATGTCCTTGAGACAGTCCAACAATGATTTTAAAGAGTTTGCATCTCTCTGTTTCAAAGGCAGGTAAATTTGAGTGTCATCTGCATAACAGTAGAACAAGATGCCATATTTTCTAAGAATGGACCCTAAGGGGACCATGTACAGGGAAAATACGATTGGCCCCAGAATAGAACCCTGAGGGACTCCACAAGGGAGAGGTGCTGAGGAGGATACACTATAATATAGAAAAGTACTGAGAATAGAAGAAAAGGACATTATGGAAACACAGGATACAGAGTCACCAAGGCTGAAAGAAAAACTCCTTTCAGACAAGCAAGACCTGAACCCATGGCCAGCTATATATATTTATGTTCAAATAAAAAACAATTGGTGTTATAATCAGGAGTTGAAAATGTCTATCCAGCTAGTGGATACCCTCCCTACTGTCTCTCTTCATCTGCATGACGTGAAACTGCTTGAAATTGACAGCTATCAGTAAGACAGCTTTCTGTGCGGGAAAGACGTCTATCCCCAATCTGTGCATCGCCCAGGCCAAACCTTCTTAAGTACTCAGATTATTTAAAATGTTGTACATCTATAGCCTTTTTAGCAGACCCTGGATGTATTTTTTTTGTTCAGTTTTTTGTTTTATTTGTTATTGTATTACCCTTGCTATATTTTAATAATAAATACATACATTAATTCAAACCCTTCGTCCGAAATTATCTTCAAGCATCATGATGTGATGCATAATGTGATGTGAGTCATAAGGTCTAATCAACATCCCTGATCACTCCTCCCACAGAAAACAGTGAGAGACAGACTAGTAAGAGAAGGAGAATGCCAAAAAGATTATGGCAGAATATGCTAGATTTATTTAAACCAGAAGAAACCAGAGAAAAATATGACCAAGAGGACAGAGAGGAGGGAAACAGAGACGAGCAGGACAGACAGAAGAACATAGAGGAGGAGAACACAGAGGAGGGGAACAGAAAGGAGGAGAACAGAGAAACAAGAGTCACTATATACTTTTGATCGTGTGAAATTTAAGAATGAAGTCACACAGAGTCAGGAATTTACAGATACAGAGAAGACTTGTTTGCTCCAAAATAAGTGGGTGGCAACAGCGCAGCATAGGTATCAGACATTTGCTCGTCCAGAAATGCAGTAAATAACCTCCATTAAAAGAAAAAATTCTGGACCTCACTAATTTCTAAACCCTGGCTACGGCCCTGCCTGGACCACTCAAGAGCTGTACCTTTAATGCCAACACAATGCTCCAGACGAGAGATGAGGATACTACTGTATAGTCTTCTGTGTCGAATGCAGCTGTGAGATCTAAAAGCTTAAGAATGGCAGAATCCCTGGAGTCAGTAGCTAATAAAAGATTGTTAAAAACTTTCAAAAGTGCAGATTCAGTGCTGTGAAGGCCTTTAAAACCAGACTGGAACACCTCAAGAGTGCCATGTACCGTATTCTTAAAAAAGCTTGCAATTGTATGAGTACAGTTGTATCTTAATTTTTTGAAAGATACAGGAGTTTGGAAATTGGTCTAAAATTGGAGAGGACTGAGGTGTCCTGATTGGATTTTTTCATCAAAGGTTGCACCGCTACATGCTTAAAATTTGCTGGTACAACACCTGAAGCGAGACTGCTGTTCATAATTATTTGGATGTTTGGTCCAATAGTTCCACAAATCTCTTTAAAAAGGCGAATGGGGGACGATGTCTGTTGGACAAGCTGAATATTTTATATGATCAATAATTTCCTTTAGAAGAGAAAGAGACACAGGCTCAAACAGGTTAAAAACAGCAGAGCAAGTGACAGTGATGGATAGGTCATAACAAGGTGGTGAGATGTGTGCTTTCATGATTGCAATCTTGTCAACAAAGAAGTGGAGGAATTTTCACAGGTTTCTGAGGAATATCAGAGAGAATTTTTTTAGCTTTGACAATTTTCTGTTAGCAATTTTCTGATATATGCACCAACTGTCCTTTAAAATGTCAAAAGACACCTGCAACTTTTCTTTTTTCCACTTGTGTTCAGCTCTCCTGAATTCTTGTCTGACAGCTCGAGTAGTGTCATTCAACCACGGTTCAGATTTAGGTTAAGAACGCATGATTTTAAATGGATCGACAGTATCCAGGATGTTTTGGCAGGTGGAATAATATAGTGAGGTTCCTCAGTATTAAAACAAAGGGGGGACAGTAACTGTACAGCAGGGGAAGGGTTAAACATACGACAACAATGAGCTGGAGCACATGGTTTAGCAATATGACAGAGGAGAGAGAGATATCAAATAAAACAGGCATGTGATCAGAGAAAACTATATTGCATACGTCAATGTTAAAAACTGGTAGACCACATGATAAAACAAGATCTAGTGTGTGCCCATGCTCTTGTGTAGGACCTGCCACAGACTGTACAAGATTGAAAGTCAATACGATTCAGTAAGTTTTTAACCAATGGCTTAGTAGGACAGCAGACATGAATATTAAACTCTCTGACGATTAGAACCCTGTCATATTTTGGCTTAATTACTGTCAAGAGTTGAGAAGGCCTTGTTATATTTAGGTGGTCAGTATATCACAGCGCACAGTACCGAGTGAGATCGATCCAATTCGAACATTCTCACCAACAGACCGCTGCGTTTACCGTGGAGACTATGACGCCTCCTCTGGGGCGGTGGAATCAGAGCGTGGCAGAGGCGAGCAGGTATTCACGATAGAAACCTGTCCACCCAGGTTGTACTTCACCAGTATTTTGGTAGCAAATCAGATATCAAAGAGTAGTTGATGATCATAAACCAGTACAGAGTCAGCGTTTTTTGTGACAAATGACAGAAACAACAAACACAAACAGAGCTGACAGCAGCAGATGGCTGGCCACACACACTGGCGCCATCTGTCAGCTGGAGAGGAGTGAAGGCAGAGAAAAGAAAGATGCGCAACAAGAAAACACTGAATATCCTGCTATGTTTGTTCTAACCAAACAGCTTAAAGGATGACTCCACTTGCGTTCCTTTCCGGGTTTTTCGAACGTACTCAGCTGTTAGCAAAAAGCAGTGATATGAGTTAGAACCAGAGCGCTGATCCAGAGCAGTTTACTGGCGGGAGGAGAGCTCAGAGTGTATTAAACTTTGAGCGGCAGCAACATGAGTGGTCATTGGCTAGGCAGGCTAGGGGGTTTATATCAGTTTATATGTAGCAGAAACCTACCCATCATGCAAAAACCTACATCAGGTCATGTGGGGAAAAAAAGCTTTTAGAAGAGCTTGGGAAAATAGCATTTTGACGCCAAAACATATGTACTTCGACCAAAATTGAGTTTTTGGATTTGGATACATATGGAGCACTAATGTGGCTACAGCAGGATATAAAAACCTCAGAAACTCAGAAAATAATGTACCCACCCTTTAAAGAGAGAGAACACAAGAGCAGAACACCTAATTGCTGCAACCTCCGAACCTGCTTCTGGCTGAAAGTCAGCTTTCCATTCACCAAATCCATTTAAAAAGCTTCACTTTTCATTAACCTGTCTCTCATTACATTCCACATAGAGACAAGTTAGTACACAAAAAGAAACTATTCAAGGTTTGATGAAAATGTGTAGTCAGTGCAGGTAAGAACCTTGACAAGGGAAAAAAAGCAGCAAGAGTTTAGCACATCTTGAATTTAAGTGTGCATTTTGCAACCGCCAAGGTCATTGTGATCGGGACACTCCAACAAGCTAGGTGTTGGTGTGGAGGACAATCCCCACTATCTCCAAGGCTGCAGGCAACGTTGCCCATGTCATCCTCATGTTTTATTCATAAGAGTCATATTATGGCATTCAGAGACTGAGATCAAAATCTGCTCTGGCAGAAATATTTAATATCATACCTACTTCTCTAGCCTTCTCCATCTGGTTAGCCAGAATGAGAGAGAGGGGTAGACAGCCTCCTTCAGCTCAGACATGTTGGATTATTAAAAGTGGGGCTTTCAAAGAGGTCACTGCTCAGGGAAAAAAAGAGAAAATAAAACTGTAACATGCATCAATTATCTTGGAGAGTTTGTGGCATACTGAAGACTGTCTTGTCACATTTCCCAATGTGGCTGAGCTACAGAGAGGTCTTTGGCTGGTGCTGACATTTAGAAGCTGGTGAATTGTGGAAATCCCAGTCTGTTTGTCAAAAAAATGGACAAAAGACCACACTGACTGCTTGCAAAGCCCCTTCAGGCTTGAAATTCCTTCTCAATGTCATTGGCATAACTAGACACAGGCACCCAGCTCTGTCGCTCTAATTTTTCATGTCTGAACAACTGTAACTTACACTGATCAATACACGGTTTACTGGCATCACTGGAGGACAACAGAGTAATTCCAGTGATTCACAACAATAAATATTGCACACTGTCCACAAACAATCTCAGACTGGTGGAACCATAATTTTCTGTTGTACTGCTTGCACACGACCAGTGAAAAACTTATAACAACAGCATGATATTGTTGGAAGAGTAATCTACAGAGCCACTTTCAGCCTGTTTCATACAGCCAGTCGACCATGGAAATAAACAAGCTAAAAGTAGCATAATCTGTCTGCTGTTTTTCGAAGCGTTGCATCGGCTATGGGAGTAAGTATAAAACTCTCTCACAGCTGAAAAGATGACTCCCCCCACTCCTACACATTATCCTCCTCCTTCTGAGTTCAAATCTGTGTGAAGCACAACTCCATGAAACCCCCTTTCCATCCTCCTGTTCTCCTCCTAAATCCCCACCTGCCTCCCCGTCTCTGTCTCTGTGGTGGCGCCGGGAGAAGTGGCATACCTTTGTTCATGTCAATCAGCTGCTTCTTCTTCTGCTGGCGCTCCTGCTTCTCACGCTCAGCTTTCTCCTTCGCCAGCTTGGCTCTCTTGATCTTCTCCTCCATCTCCCTCTTCTTGTGGTTCTCCTTCACTGCTTCCTGATGAGGCACGCACACATATACACATACACACACACACACAGACACACACACAAACACACGCACACAGATAAAATCAGAATCTGGCTCCTGCCACCACCACTCTTTTAGTGTCTTCGCTACTGTATAGTGTTCAGAAGCAGCAGCATGCCATCAGCAAATTCTTATTCAGAGAACTGTTTGATAGTTAGAGATAAGCTGCTGGAATAAACAATAAATCATGCCTTGTGTATGGGCTTTGTTCATACAAGCCTATTCGTCTGTAAGGCTTCTGCACTGCTTTACATATTTTAAATAACACACTGAGCTGATTTGTTGTTAATAGTACAACGATATGGCACATTATAAATATGTAAATCATGATAGTTGCTCATCACACGTATATACTGTATGTACCATGCCAACGTATTTCCTTTGACTATATGGGGGAGCTGTTGCATGAAGAAATAAAATGTAGCAGGAGTGTGCTAGTCTCTGAGGATGGAGAAAGAGATATCATCCTCCTCCTCCTTCGTGACCGGCTGAAATGTCAGGAAGGAGTCAGAAAAAGAGAGATAATCAACGGTACGGATTCAGCCTTTACAAATGTGTCAGTTTGTTCTTGCGCCAGCAGAGAGTAAGATGCCACCGTATGACCTTTGGAGACAACAAAATGTTCTCTCATCCCGGGCCTGTGGTGCAGCCCTTGACAGGAGCCATCACAGGTGTTTGTGTATGTGTGTGAGAGGTCATGTGTGTATACATGCATATGAGCCTATGCTGGAGTCCATGGGCATCTTTGTGCTTCTCCTCATCTTTGGTGTTCCCCCTTATGTATGCATAAGTGTGTGTGTGTGTGTGTGCGTGTATGTATGTGTGTCAGTAAGTGAAGGCATGGCCCTGTCTGTGCACTGATATAATAAGTGGCGACAGTAGGCCCCCCCATCTAATGCCCCTGTGGTCCTGATGTGTGTGTCGTGTTGGCAGCTAAGACAGAGGGATTACAGGGATTGTGGGGAAGGAACAAGGAAAGAGCAGCTCATCATGCCAGTCAATAGTAGAGCTTTGCTCCATGTCCAAGGACACAAGCCCTCATTGTCACTGTCTCCTTGTTGGATGACAAGGGCAATGAGAGAGAGGGAGAGAGACATAGGAAGAGAAAGGGGAAGAGAAAGGCAGCGATGCGGGGGTAATGGAGTCAAGTGAGGGTGATCAAAGGAAGCATAATCGAGAGAGGAAAGCAAAATAGAAAGGGAGAGTGTATTAGTGTGTTTTTGTATTGTGTGCATTATGTAAACGTAAGATGAGATGTTTTGCTTCGTCAGCTCCTATACAGTAAGTCAGTAAACACTCATAAATCAACACACATTTTATCGCCATATCAAGACTGTGTAAATAATAAAGCTATGCTCTATAAGGCCTATTTACTGTGTGCACTTTGGTGCTGTAACATATATTCAGTGAAACAGTTAACTTGTGCATTTTTTGTTTAAGTGATGGACAGCACTGGCTGAACAAATTAAATTGATTTCTGTCTTCATACACCGACAGTATTCAATTCATTTTGGATCACTGCATTGCTCAACATCTACAGCATAAATTGGAAGATAAATTATGCAGATTACAAATAAAATCCTGCCGGCAAAACTTATTTTAAACAAACAACTAATTTTGACTGTAAACATGATTATGCAATGTAATTATGTTGCTCTAATCAAACAGTACCACTAATTACCATAGCAACAAATATGTTTTCACTGTTCTCTTATTTTTCCCTTTACCTTTCTCTTTAACGGCCCCTATTTTGCTGTTGGCAACAACTGATTGTATCAGGTCTCATTTTCTTGGCAATTCTGTATATTGTAGGAGGGCATACAAGAGATAAACAATCGTCAAGAGATGTCTTTTGAAAAGTAATCTTCAGTGCAGAGAACTAGTTTTACACCTCATCGGAACATAAGTCAATAGATCTGGTTCTTCTTGAATCTACTTAAATATGCTGTATAAACTCAACAATGCTGAAAAGGTTGTTTGGAAAAAATCCAAGCATCTTGTTTTGTCTCTTGAGTACTATTACCTAGTTAAAGGTGCAGTGTGTAGGATTTAGTGACATCTAGCACTGAGGTTGCAGATTGCAACCAAGTAATTCCCCCTCCCCTTCCAAGAGTGTAGGAGAACCTACGGTGGAAACTTGCGAAAAAGAGCCAGTGTTTTGTTTGTCCGTTCTGGGCTACTGTAAAAAGCCTCCGTGGAAGAGGACCCGCTCCCCATGTAGATGTAAAGGATTCATTCTAAGGTAACGAAAACACAACTATTCTTATTTTCAGGTGATTATACACTAATTAAAAATACTTATGAATATTCTATTTCTGCCAAGTCTGTTCTGCTAGATGCCACTAAATTCTACTCACTGCACCTTTAAGATCAAAGTCAAAAATTATAATGTAATTTCAGGTGACCATGGAAACAAGCTATTTTTAGCACTCACACTCAGTCATTGGTCCCTGGGTAATATAATAATTATATAATTATAGTTATAGTGCTATAGTTATTCATTCAAATTAAAACAATCTACAATCATTTTATCTTCTAATTGAGCTAAAAAATGTAAAATACACATTTATTCCTCCTGTCAGGATCACCTGGGTCCAGCAGACAACAGGTTTATTTAATTCTGTCTTGAAACATGACAGCATCGTGGACCACAAGACACTTTAATCTTATTACATAAGAAATCAAATAAACTGAGTGTATTGATTTTAATAGTTATTCTTTTTTTGGTTCCAACTTACAGTTTTATTATTTTGGGCATGGAGGTTCAGTTTTGATCTTGGGAATACATACGTGAGATAAAATATTGTAAATTTAAGGTTTTCTTACAAGTTTTAATTGATTTTGAATTGAACTTGCTTAAGTACCATGACCTAAGTACAGAAACCATGACCTAAGTATTGAATCACTATTCAGCTTAATTAAATCTGGGATTTTTGCTAGTGTGTATTGGGAGAAAGAAAGAAAAAGACTAGGACCTGCTGTGTTTTTACCGATGACTACCAATTAACACGTTTTGCAGAAAGATGAAAATAAAATACAATATAAGAGAATTAAGGAACAACACAATAAGTATCCTAAATCAGATGTGTGGTGAAACATGTCAAAGTAACCCAAAAGGTCAAAATATTGGTCCCCTATGATAATCTCCCTGTCCTTTGTGGCCAGGATTCTGCCTAATAACATTTAAATAAAACTATGACACTCTGTTGTCTAGAGGCCATGTTTATGACTGGCTTGGTGCCCTGAACTTCCCCGAGTGAAAAATGGGAAAATGTGGTGCAGGTTCTGTATACATATTGCTCAGGGAGTATGTAAATTCAGAGTTAGAATCTTAAAAAGACAAAACAATATGTGTAGCTTTGCATAATAGCAACTTAATGCCAGGCAGGGTTGTCAACAACATTATTGAAGCAGCACATTCTCTCTTTCAGGCTCATGGAGACCAAGAGACAAAGTGAGCGTGTGTCATACTTATGGCCTCTGGTATGTCTAAGATGGAGAATATAAGTACTCCTATATCTATACCTGGCTGGGAAACTGAATGCTGCGTAACCCACAGGTCCAATCTACCAACAAGGGCCAGGCGGCATTTTCCCTTTCCAGGTCTGTTCTTTCAATAATTCATGAAATGTTTGCTTTTTTTTCCTTGACCGTGCACAACACAATACATCTCCCACAGCATGGCCCCCCTCCCATGCATACAAGTTTGCCAGTCCAGTGAGGGAGCGATGAGTATTTCCAACTGCTCAGTTGCACCAGTGATCTCACACAGAGAGTGTCACTGCTATATCTCATTTGAATTTTACAAACACTACAGCGCCTGGGCTTTAAGCAGAAAATGTGTTTATTAGCCATCTGTTACACTTTGTGCCAGCATGTGGGGGGAAATGGCTTCAAGAAGTTATAGGTTACAGATTGTGAGACTTCTGCTCTGTGGTATGGATGTATTCCCATATTGATAGGTGACCTCCAAAATCTGGTGCAATGATTTTAATGACTTTGTCAGGCTAGTGTGAATGAAAATACTGAGGAAACAGGACAGTGATTCAGCATGAAGGTGGTGAGAGTGGCGCTGTCAAAGAATCGTCTTCAGCATGATCAGCATTATTGTGATAATTTGTCATATTGTGAAGGAATTAGCAAGCTTTAGAAATATCAAATGGGCTCAAAATCGGATGGATGCATCCACGTACACACACACACACACACACTCACACACACACACACATACACACACACACACACACACACACACACACACACATACATACACACACAAATCGTCATTCTAATCTCTTAGATGCTCTATCTTGCTACTTTGCTAACCCGGTCCGGGTCTTTTGGTCTTATTAGAAAGTCACTCAATTAACAAGGAAGACTGTTAGCTCATCCCAGCCCATCTGCTGCGCTTTGATAACTCATTAATGGAAAAATCCTCATCCCCCATGCTCCTGGTCAGGATTACACATACAGACCCTGCGATTGCATTTCACTCATACTCTATTTCAGAATATGGCAGCGGCATTAAATTAACAAATTGTTGGACTCTTCAAATACTGACTCCATGTGCTGAAATCAAATAATATTTCATTGGCCACAGAGAAAAAGAGAATGGGATGGGAGTGAGGGAGAGAAAGAGAATGAAACAGAAGGAAAATAGAGTTAATGGATTCTCTTATCAGTTACATTCAGTTCTGTGAGGACTGTCTGTCAATGCGTTTACTCAAATGCCTCATGTCGGTCGGGTGCATTAAGCTCTAGCTTTTTAGTAAAAGCAATTTAGGGTGACTGTATTGCAATGGAATTCTGTAATACTGCAAATGCTTTGTGCTGTGAATGCATTAAACAGGGTAATGCAACATAGACAGAAGTTAGCGAAGATGTTTTGTCTGAGTAAAACAACTCAATGTCTCAATATTGAAATAAAAGTCTGAGGCACACCAGGCATATTAAGAAGTTAAATTCGGGGCTCTTTTTAATTATTGGCTGACAAGTACTCATATTAGATTTGCAACTTAGAAGAACATCAGTAGGGTTGATGTAGCTCAACTTTGTCAAAGATAAATAACTAGCATCTCCCTAAAATTCCTTCACTGACAAGAAAAGCTAAGAAAGATACTTTCATTGTGCTGCAAAGGAGCTAGCTCAGTTGTTTTCACAGGGTTAGAAAATAAAAACGTTCAACTAGAAACAACCATGGATTCCTTATGCTCTGCAAGCAGATGGGATTAGCCTTTCTGTCAGCACAGCTGAGGAGCCAAAAACTAAAAATAATATCTGAAGAATATGGTGATTAAAGGATTGTTTTTATATGAATACATTAACTTATAACCAACCCCCTCCACCCATTTTAACCACACCACAACACTTTATCCCACTCCCTTCCCTCCCCTTATCCATAGCAGGAAAGTTTAAATCAGTAATAAAATATTCATATGCAGCTATTTGCTTGAGAGAATAATTTATTTTCTTGGGTGGATGCGTCTTTTAGAGATATGCAACTCTGGAATCCTTGAGGGAGCGTTGTGTTGTGTGCTGGTGCACTTTGATCAGCAGGAATGAAAAGTTAGTTTCAGATAGGGATCAGAGTAAAGAGAAGAGAAGGATTCAGACAAGGGGACCTTGCCATTCACGTTAATGGGTTGTGAAGACTGAGAGCATGCCTTCTGGACACCATGTCATCATCCTGACACCAGGAATTTTGGGGCGGTGCCAGGAGGGATGGATAGACTGTAGCAGGTAGAAAAGCAGAGGCACTTGAATAAATGTTTAACAGAGTTGTCTACTCAGGAAAAAAGGAACTCGTCCTTTGTTCTGAGATTATGTGGTGTGTACCTCACTGTTAATATCACAGCTTTAACAGCCAAGCTGCTTTGCCCTAAGTGTTTTATTCACTGCTCTCAGTAACCACATTTTCTATAACACCAGCAAAATGCAGAGTGAATTTATGCCCAGTGCCCTGCAGTGACAGCACACACAGAAACACACATGCAAGCAGCTAGAAGCTAATAGAACTGTTTAACAGGTTAAGAAGCTTCAAGCCTCTTTTATCAGTAAGACACTGGAATTATACATTCCTATTCTCAGCATTCCTTCATTCAAATAATATATTCTAATCTTCAGAATATGTCTTTTATAACTTTGTCTTTTTCCGTCTGCTCGCAAATCTGTACAGTATGTTTCAGTATTTCAGTAGTTGTTGGAAGAAAAAGTACCCACTCTTAAAAAAAGCCAACTTATTTACTGCAGATTTAAGCATCTGACACTCATAGTGTATACAGGTAATGCCTCTGATCATTTTTGTTTCCCATTTGGATATAAGACAGTACATGTAGGTGGGAGAGATGTATTGTGAGCTTCTATCTATACAACCTATAGCATAGGTAACACATTTTTATACTGTATTCACACAGTGTGCCTTAAAAACTAAGGGTTTCATTTGTACAGTTTTGTGAATATATTTGCATATGAAAACATAGTCACATGTGCCAGATCCATCAAAATGTTGGTAGTAATGAGTTTTGTTTATATCCCTCTGCATATGTTTTGCTTCTCTTGAAAAATGGGCAACCTGTTCGTTGGAACCAAATAATCCTGAATAAAGTTACCTCAAAAACAGCCTGTGAAGCACCATATTGGCAGAATATAAGAGGCCTAGATTCATAACCTTCCAGACTAAAATGGCATTGAAGAAAGTAAGAAAAAAAAAAAAAAACTGTGACAAAAAGAGGTTATGTCAGTGATGCTAGAAAGAAAAAAAAAATCTGTAGCAGACACAGTGGCATTATGACCTACTAAAAGATGACATATGAAAGGAAATCACACAGCAGGTGAGCGTTGTTACATTCCTGCAGAGAATAGTGCAAGAACTTAAAAGGAAGACTGAAAATAATGTCAGGGCCAGCCAAGGGAATATGAAGGCCACAATAGGTGGCCAGTAAACATGGTATACTTTACCAACCAAAAAAAAAAACAGTTACTGTCTCAGATAAGGGAAGTGAATTTACCTCCAGAACTGAAACTAGCAGTTAATTGGCTCAAAAGCACAAAACTTGACAGACTATGTATGACTGGGTGGGGAATGTTTCAACCATTTCTGCTCACTTTCAGATTATCTGAGACTTACAGGTAAAATGCCCCAAATCCTAAATATGTAAGAGTCTTTAATTTTAGAATAAGGCAACACCAGTAATTATTTTTCTAGGAATTTCTTTGCTTTTGCAATTCCATTTAATGTCCGGTTTCATCCAGCACTGTAATGCTCACATGTTTTCACCTTCTGTCAGGACCTGCTGAAAGCCTGATAGACATGTGTGGAAATGTAACAAATTCTGTTATCATAATGACACGCACTGTGTGTAAGGAAGTGAAAGTGTGTGGGCGGTGGCTTCTGTTAGTCTGTGTGTGCGTGTCTACTTTCAAGTTGTAGGAAACATGAGAATGTTCTTGCAGAAGTACAGAAGATACTATAAATGATATACTCACCAAGAAGAGGATGCGGAAGTGGGCCAGTTCTCCGAAGAAATCCTCCACACTGACCGAGTGGGGGTCAAAGGCAAAATAGCTGCCTATGCTCTCGTAGAGCTTTTGCATATTCTTGTGCATGGTGGACAGTTTTTCATACTGCTCCCGTGAATGCTTGCAGAAGCCGTTAGAGGGATTGAGTTAAGGAAAAGGGAGAAAAACATTTCAAACACAGAAAAAAACATATTTAAAAGCTACTGTATCTGCAGTGTAATGTCACCTCACAGATATTTTCATCTGCGAAAAAATAAGCCATTGTGAGAAATGTTCACTTCAGAGGTTTCATCGCATTCAAAAAGCCCACCCATGTCAAGGTCAGCAAAACAAAACACTGGATAAAGAAGGGTCGCAGACAATCTAATGTGCCATTACAATAACCTCTCCATCTCACTTTGGAGTCAATGGCATGTTGAGCTAATAGCTGCAGCCCTGGAGTAATGGAAAGGTGTTTTGTAGTCTGCAGCATGACACAGATGGTTGCTGGAAAAGCTGATTGCAGTCATTGTTCTATTGTTTCTCCCAACAACAGTGGGGTCAGGTTGTTTTGAACCTCACAGCTCATGTCGCACTGTGTAATTTACTGAACAGGCGGAGCACTTTTCTCCTGGTGAATGGCTATTGACAGCTGGCATCAGTTAAGCATTATCACAGCAGCCACTGACCTCATGGAGACTGTGCTTGGACACTCCAAGACTCATATACCCTGGGTGGGATGAGCATGACACAACTTAACACAACACACACACACAAACTTGTATACACATGCATGTGCATGATTGGAAAAAAAAAAAAAAAACCAAAAAAAAAAAACCTGCTGTATAAACTCCACCAGCGCTAGTGTCAATGCATCAGCAGTGTTGCCCAACACCTGCTGCAAAGACAGCTGAGTGGTATAATAATCAGTCACAGCACAGGAAAACCATTATTGTATGAGTAAGTATACATTGAACCAAGGAGGATGGTCTGTCTGACTGTCATGAATTTTTACAATGAACAGTTCTGAAATTAATTTTACCATTCACCTTTGACTAACCTAGGGATTTGTTTAAAACCTAATTGATTGTCTCACCGATCCTGTTTCTTGCCCTGTTGGACCAATCTTTGGCAAAGCTGCCACATTTTGAGATTGAAGCATTTCAACAGGAAGTGCAGGCAGTAGCAATTCAAGCATTTACTTTGGTGAGTAATCATAAGTGATGGAAACCGTTGACCAGAGAATAAAACTAAAGTGTAGTTTTAGTGAAGTTTAAACGTCAATATAAATGTGTTTTGACCACAAATAGACCTCTATTGAATCAGTTTAAACTAAATTTCAGTTTCAGTAAATACAGTGCATCATACTAATGAACTGTTCAACGGTTCCAAGGCTCTGATTCTAATTGGCTGTTGAGCCCAAGGGCTTTGCACAACCAGACTTGACAATATTTGAACTGTTGATTAAATGTATAAGACATATATTCCTTTGTTAAATTAAATATGTGTGATCTGTGCATTAACGTGTTTAACTTATAATATATGCAAATACTGTTATTGTTAATCAATAGAGAGGCGCAGAGAGATGCACCATTTGGATTTCACTTTACTTTTCTACATGATATATTTAGTTACTAAGCCAGCAGCTACTTGTTCTCTGCGTCATGGTTGCACTTATAGGCAATTAATGTTCATATACAGTCGTCTTAGCAACATACACAGGCAGGTGGTACAGCATGTGGTTTGTGATTGTCAGGGTTAAACAGTTATCAACATATTGATCTTTGTGAGGGATCTGCCATTACTATGCAGAAGGCACTATTTTTCTTCAATGCCATTTTTTAAACTTATTTGTTAGTTCTGTCATCTTGGTACGTCCATGTTAAGGTACAGAGATTGTTATGCGTCCCTAGGCAAGTTATTAACTCACATTTTCCCCCCATGAGGATATAAATAAAACATTCACATGTGCCTGTATTGTGTGTTGTGTATCTGTGCACTTATGTGTGCTCACATGTAAGTGTGTACAATATGTGTGGAACAGCTTTTGCATATCTGAGAGGGAATGAAAGCACTGGCAAGGTAGGCTGGATGGATTACCTCCCTGCAAGCTAGTGTTCACCATAACAGGGCAGTGATGGCACCGTCCAGGTCAGCAGAAAGCCCACACACAGGCCCGACTGTTGGACTCATCCTTCTGTCTTTCCTCTTCTCTGTCTCTATCTCCTTTTCTGCCTAGACCTGATGTATCCCCCTTGCTTCTGTCAGACTGCCTTTATCTCTTCTTTTGTCCACCTCCCCCTCACTCCACTTCTGTGTGAAAACTCAGGGGCCCCGACAGATAGATGTAAAAGTAAAACTTTGTCAAAGTAAGATATCTTTTCAACATCCAAAGCCCTGACAGGGTTGTACTGTATTTGTTTGGAGAAGTCTTAAAATGATTCTTGTAAAGAAAAAATCATCTTCTAAAACCTGTCTACCATGAACAAGGCCGTATGGTGTGGTGTCATCTAATAGTGAAATTGAACCTCAGTACTTCATCCGAAAATACAAACTAATGCAGTCAGTTTTGAGTGCTAGACCGAATTTCATTTAAAATGCTCCCTCTCAACAATACCTAATTGGCGAGGATGAAAAACATAAAATGATAACTGTAAAATCATGAAAAGCATACATATTCATAACG
This sequence comes from Thunnus albacares, assembly GCF_914725855.1. Lineage (NCBI taxonomy): Eukaryota > Metazoa > Chordata > Actinopteri > Scombriformes > Scombridae > Thunnus > Thunnus albacares. Next base: position 22,294,753 of record NC_058115.1, read on the forward strand.
CTAAACTAAAAACAAAGATCAGCAACAGGTTCATGGCAAAAAGCAAGCCAAATATTAATGTGTCAATTTAGCAGCTAAAGGTGTGTTGGTATTAGTCAACACTGGCACAGAAATGGTTATTAACAGCATTTACTCATAATATTTATTCCACTCTGCAACAGAATCCACGGTGCCTTTAGCTTAGGAAAAAGTGTTCAGGTCACAACTGTTGCCTCTCATTGTGAACGGAATAGTTGAAAAACATTGAGGCACTGGTTACTCTTGGTGCTGGTTGTGGCTTATGGTTCTCTGTGTTTCCTTTTCTCTACTTTTCTGTCTTCTCTCCTCTCTTTCTCTCTCTTAGTCTCTTCCACACACTCACATACACATGCATGCACATGCACAGTGGTAGATGTGTCCCGCTGGGGACTGGACTGAGGCTGGCTGGGCTTTTGCTCCTTGTATTTCCATATCAAAGACATGTCATATTGATGGAGCCTGACACACACTATCCTGCAGCAACACAACCGGTATGGTAGAGCCTTCATCAAACACACATACAGACACAGAATGAACAGCCAAACACACACACCTATATAGATATAGTATGCATGCACACATTCACACACCCATTCTTTGAATGTCTTCCTGTCATGCTGTCTGTTACTCTTTTCTTTCCCTTAGTTTCCAACAGTCATTGTAGCCTTAATTGTCTCTCCTTCTCCAAAGATAATCTTTTTCTGTTTCTTTCTCCTTTCTTCCTGTCCACCGCTGTCTTACTGAAACACATCCCCTTTATAATTCTCTTTCTACATTTCCCCTTGATATTCTCTCCATTAAATTCTCTCACTCAACCAAGAAGTCCCTTCTTTCTCTCCTACTCGCAGTGAACTTTCAGAGGTATGCTGTCTGAGCTGTGTCTGGTATTCACGTCACTTGAGCAGAGCAGGGAGCAGAGGCAATGTGTCTCTAGGTAAAGCATCATGCAGCCTTTGGTTGACCCGACCCTGTTTGTCAGTCTGTGCTCTTCTCTTCAAGCTGTCCTCAGAGGAGGGCTACTGCCTGCACTTCCTGTGCACTGAACCTCACCAACGCATAGCAAGACAATTGTTCCAGGGCTGGAGGGCTCAATGGAGCAAATGTGGATGATACCAAAGCTATCTGTGGAGTGCTTACTGAATTTTCTGCTAATAGTCAGATTAAAACACTTAATGGTGCAAATACAGGCGTTTTGTAGCTCTGTGACTTCAAAAATTTCTGCATAGCCTTGAAATTACTGTTTCAATAACTGAAGCTGACATAACTGGGGGATAAACATTTGTAGCTCATAAAGGGAATAGCAGTAAGTCACTAAACGTCACACTAAAGCTTGTCTTACACAACTCCAGTTTCTGACAGCGTCATATCTGACAATGTTGATTTACAAAGACAATGTCAGATGTGAAATGTAATGTCAATGGCAGCACTCTTCTAGTTCATGTTTTTAGAATTCTCTTTCTCAAATTTCCTGCTATTGCCAAAACCCTCTCTGACTCTGTCCTTGTAAAAATGCAGAATTAGTTCTTTGTCCTGTCACAGTGTCCTCATTACTGTGTTTAATCAGTCACTTTTTATCTATGTGTTTGACGTGCCAGAAAGGGTACATTTAACATCAGTAAGCTGCGATTAAGGGCACTCATTTTTAGAATCACAAAGTGACATCAAAATCATATCCAAGTCAGACTTACCCTACATGTTTTGGAGCCAGACCCTATTCAATTTCACAATAAAACCCAGAGAAAGATGAGAAAAATCCATTTATGAGCCAAAAAAAAGTTAAAACAGTTTTCACAATGGCCACCCTATGCGGATGGCAATAAATTACCTGGTTTGTTTACCTGTGCGCTCGAGAGAGTTATTAAAGTGCTGCATAAAACCCTACAGTGGGGGCCAAAAAGCCTCCTTAATAAATCTCCTGTAACCTAGTTCCATTAATGTTTATTTAATGCTTTTCCTATGTGCTCGCTGGCCCCTCAATCCAAGGCCCCACACTAAGCCTGCTTTTCTCCAAACCCCACCATCCCTGCTCCCTTTATCCCCACACCTACTGCCAACAGCCCCTGTGGGCCAAATTACACCAAGGCTGCCCACTGACTGGACACAAGCCATCATGTTGAGAGCGAGAGTGGGATGATAGAGGGATGAAGGAATGGAGTACAGAGGTAGGGCACAGAGTGAGAGAGAGCATATACAGAATTTCAGATGAAGAAAAAAAATATTTCTAGCCTCTTTAAATCTGTGAATGAATGTATCAGCTCTTATCTTATTTTCTTACAATAAATCTAAAATGTGTTGTTGTTGTTTAGTTAGCACTTTACTAACATCAATTTTCCCAAATTTATACAAAAAAGGTGAGAAAGCAGATTAAACAAATAAAGACAAGGGGAAAGCTTCATTAATACTGTGTTGTTGGGATCACAGTGGAATAAAATAGTTTTTGCCATTAGCCAAGTACCGACATTATAGTATTTCTATCCACATTGTAAGTCAGGTTCCTAAGAGAGGAGGACAGGGCTATTCTGTTGTGTGTGGTGATACAAGGAGAGGGAAGTCCGTAGGGCAAGCAGGAAAGAGGCTGACAGCGTCCTGAGTTGGGCCATGGTGCCGACACCGGGGCTGTCAGAGGGGATTAGCATAGCAGCCAGTTCCAGGAATTTGGGATGCGACCTGGTGCTGAGGTGAATGGAGGGAGGAGGATGTGCCAGTGAAGAGAGGGAGGGAAGAGAGGAGGTGGGAGTTGCCCAAGGTGGCGGTACATTGTACTGAATGTTTAAAAGTAAACAGATCACAGTCACATATCCAGATGCACTGAATACAATCTCTTTGCTGTTTACATTTTCAGTGAAGAGCAACAACAAATGTCCATAAATGTCATTCTGAAACTATATATACAGTAATCCCAAATTTTCTGTTCTTACTTCTGCTTTTGTTCTCAGCTCACTGTAACACTCGGGGAAAAGTCCTTAGGATACATTATGTGACAGTCGTGAATGTTTGAACCATATTTTCTGCCAATCCAGTACATATTTCACTGGATAAGTGAAAAGTTTGACCTGTTGTTGGCGGTAGATGACAGGTTCGGGTTCACCAAAGTTATTTTAATTAAAAAAACATGAATATCTGCACCAGATATCATGGCCATGAATCCAGGGTTTCTGTCAGTGTACTGCAAGGCCAGCGGTCCTGGGCCACCAAGCCTGAGCATTGGGAAATTTTTTCTAAACTGTAACGCACCTTTAAGGAATAGCTCAGTATGTAGCGAGTGTGCAGTCGAGAGAGAGAGCGTGTATGTGACGTTGAGGCTGCAGCGGCCGGAGCAGTGAGTATGAAGTTAGCAGTACAGCTGTGAACAGTGCAGTGTGTGTACAGTTTAGGCTATTGTCGGTGAATGAACACTACAACTCCTCAAGACCCAAGCAAAGTTCCTGTGTCTTGCTTGTTTCTGCCACAAACGAGCACCGTGACCCAGGGAGACATGAGAGCAGCTGCTAACAGCTACGTGTGTTTACAGCAGAGAGCAGGAGGGAGGACAGACGTCTCACTCCGCTACTCTGTGCTGCGACTCTGCTGCTGCAGCAGACGGTGACGGAGCAGACACTCTCAGTTTATAATTGTAGCGTCTGTCGTCTGACTAAGTATTAATAACATGCTTAATGCTTTACAAATTACAGTTTTGATGAATGTGAGTGCTGATACATGAAAATGAACTAAATGGGTTTTATTTATATTTAAGAAGAAAAAAGCAAAACGACAGTGGGCGCGGTGGATAATCAGTAAAGTAATTGGTGTATTCCCGTATATCACCAGTAACACACGATAAGACGTTCTGCTCAGCACCAGCAACCCCACCCCTACCACTGCCGTTGGGCTTAACCATTTTTCTGAAACCCTGGAATCAAATGTTTGTCTGAACTTCTGAAGTGAACTGTCTGACTGACCAAGCATCCGACCGACTGGCACGGCCAACATTGCCATCCCTAGAGTAGCATCACTACTGTGGCTGATAAAAACTGCAGATTCAGCCCTTACAGCAGCAATAATTCTGTCTTAAGTGTCTTTGCACAAAGTAGCCAACCCGAATTTGCTAACCGATTATACAACAGTCAAGATAAAACATTGACTTAATACTTAAATATAAAGAGATATTGTGTTTTTCAAGTGTCTACAATCTCAACTACTGTGAAATGTTTGTTGCGCACAAGAACACAAGAATTCAAGTCAGGTTCATTTTGTGTGGTGAAAATAATTAAATCTGTACAAAACCGAATGCCTTCATGAAACAATGCTCTCTGAAAATTGTTGGACTTTGTCCAAAGTAATCAAAACAACACCTTGGATGAAAATCAATGGTGTGCCATCGAGAAACTCTATCCTGTTGATCCATCTGCACATGTGCACGCACACACACAAACGCACACACATCAAACTGTTTCTCTTTTTTCCCTCTCTCTCTCTGCTGGATTAGAGAAGGTGCCAACAGGGTGGTGATTACTGGATGCCATCTCCCTCCCCTTCACAAAATGTAATTAATGTAGAGTGCCGGTGTGCCGCTGCAGTGATCAGACTCTACCTTAACCTCATAACCTTCAATGTTTTCAGTGTCTCCCTCAAATGCTTCCTGAAGTAGAAATCTTATTTCAGAGAGATAATTTACAGTGGTGTATATGAAATAGATAGATAGCATATACATATATATTTAATATCATTGAGGGTTGTGTTTTTCACACATCTGAGGCTCAGTGAATTATATTACCACTTTGACACAGTGGTCATGACCTTTCCTCCCTCTATACTCCTCGCCATCATCTCCCCTACAGGTCCTACCTCCTCTGTCTCTTGAAATTAAAAGCCAGATTTGATGTCAATTTTCCTGTCAATTTATTCTGCCCGTCTGTCCCTGAAATATTTATACCTGTAGAGAGGAAGGTTGCTGCTGCTTAAGAATTCAAAGCTCTTCACTACAGCACCCAGCTGGTGTTGGAACAACTCAATGAGGGGAAGACTGGTGGGTGTAATGACTACATCTGATAAAGGGAAAGAGACTATATAAATTAGATATGAGGAGATTAGGTCCATGGGAATGACCTGTTGAATCATGGATATGCTATTAAAAAAGGGAGAAAGCACAGGAATAAAAAAAAAAAGGAAAAATAATCTGGAGTCCACCATAATGGTGCTGGTGAGTAAGTGTATGTGAACACAACACAGTCCCATTAAGACTGACAGCACACACACACACACACACACACACACACACACACACACACACACACACACACAGAAAGAAAGAGAGAGTTTTATCTTTGATAACATTTTATGGTTGTTGTCATCCTTTCATCCTCATCCAAAGCAATCTCATGTCACATTGATGGCCTGGGCCTGTGCCTCTCTGTGTAATTTTCACATAGTGGTAACATGACAATGCAAATCCACTGTGTTTACAACGTTCATACTTGTCAAATTGTAAAAGGTCAAGTCTCTCGCTTCCCCATGACGCTGATCTAATCGGTAAACATCAATCCCACCCTCTAGTCTACATTACAATGGCTCGCGAGATGCCCCTTGAAGAGACAAGTATGTGAAAGAACACAGGCATCATGCGTGTCATTGAACAGACACAGTAAGCTTGTAAACAATATTACACAGCTTAACGTCCACAGCAAACACAATCAGAATAGATAAGTGTATGTTTCAATACTAATTATTCGGGAGAAACATCCATGAATAAACTTTGAGATAGCAGTGATGCCACAATATTTGATTCCATGAATCCAACCACCACCGTATTCTCCTCAACAAAGCTAACAGTACCACTCAAAATTGCTTCCATTAATGCTGTATTTACATCGCCTCTATTTCTGATCTTATTCCTAGATAACACACTGTAATACCAACACGCCATGTTCCTAGTCTCCTACTGGGGAGGAAAGTCAGCTTGTTCCTTGCAGTTTGATCAATTTAAAATACTTTTCTGGCTTTGCAACCGAGGGAGTACAAAGAATGTGTGGGATGCACAGTATAGACTTGTTTCCTTGAACATGCCGTGTCTATGTAGTTCTGTGCGACAATGACAGTGATGAATCACAATTGCTGGTCTGCACTTTTTGTTTCTTGCTCTGTCTCTGCCTCTTTGTTTTAACTGTCTCTATCTGCCTCTGACAAGCCTTTTGCAAACTCATTCTTACACAGACATATGTTCAGTGGCCTGCCTGTTTTACCAGATCATAGCTATTGTAGGAGTCTTGTAGCCGTAGTGGTCTGCGTTACATCAATGCCACATTCAAATTAATTTATCTAACAATTGAAAGTAGACATGCTGATGTGGATAGTGTCATCAATCAGCACACCAGTTATCTACAGTTAGTATCATAGTTTGAGTTTAAGTCTTAAGATGTACATCATGGGCATGGAAGGCCTGTGAAATTATAAAACACACAAAAACAATGCACCGAACTGCTTGTGTGATACCCTTGCTGATATTTACTAGTCAATGTGTACAAATGCTATTATAACAAAGTCAATTTACTATTCTTCTCCGTGGCTTGAAAAATTAATAATGACAATTTCTTGAATGTGTTAAACCCTTTACATACTACCTGCTACCCACAGCAGGTAGATGTAGGGACGTATTTGAAAAGTGCTAAGAGACCCAGGATTGCTCACAGCATCTCCAGATTGCATCGTCTTTGTGTGATCACCACGCATAAAGCTGTAAATGGGACCTCTTAGATGACAGACCAGTAATCAAGCCAGGCAGTGCGGTTTGCAAATGGACATCATATTGGGCTGCCTTTGATGTGTGTCTCCAGACTGCTGGGGGAGTGTTTTAAAGGTCAGTGGAATCTCCTGCTTTCATGCTGGACTGTATCAACCTTCTGTGGTGCGCAATGAGAAGAACATGGACCACAGTTGAATTTATTGATATTATGTAAATTACATTGATATACTGTAAACAACAATGATAAAAAATCAAGCGCTGATCTGTTCTAATATGGGAATGAGAGCAAGGGTTAGCTGCTGGATATGCAGTATATCATTTCCACAGTCCACTACAAAGACTGATTTATTCAAATCAATTGGATATGTGAGTGTATGTGTGTGAGAATGGAGAAATCTGACTCTTCCACAAGCACGGTTTGCTCACAAATCATTAAAATGCTCAAAAAGATGAAAATCCTTGTCTTACTTATTTCACATATTCATATTTATTCAAAATATGATAATCAACATTTTCATTAAAGGTAAGAGAGTTTGGGCCAGAAGTCAATAATCTTTGTTACTAGTAGCTTTCAATAGCCCACACAGAACTGTAGTTATGAAGATAGTTAGCTTGTTTTATGTTTTAAGCAGGGTGTTTTAGTGCCAAAAAGGTTGAGAGCTACATAGTGAAGCTGCAAAATGAATTCCAGTGTAGAACTAATCAACAGCTGGTCAAGGTTTTGATGTGTTTGTAGATAAAGAAAGAATAGTGGGAGGAGTGATATAAAACAGATGGGAATCGAAAGAGAAAGGGAGAGAGGCAGACAGAGAGAGAGAGAGAGAGAGAGAGAGAGAGAGAGAGAATGTATATTGATCAGATTCCTTCAGTAAGACCACTGGCCCAGCAGCTAGCGTGACAGAGTACAGCTCCATTCAATAGCCTTATCATTACCACAGCACAAACCCATTCAGCGGGTCAGCCTATTTGGCCTTTGGTTCAGTGTGTGTTTGTGTGTGTGTACATGCAGTGGTGTCTGTGCATGTGTGTATGAGTGCATGCAGAGGAAAAAAAAAAAAAAAAGAAGAGGGGGTACATTTCGATTCTTTAAGCCAATGAATCCCATTATAAGATCACTTACAGCAGATTCCTTTGTTCAGAACACTTTCAGCTTAATGAAGTGTCCTAAGAGTAGAGGGAGAAGTTAAAAGAAGATGCTATCCACTAAAGAGTGTTGTAACACACAGGTAAAGTTATTGGTGGACAAAGCCACCTGTGTAGTAAGAGGCCAGTGGAAACAAAGTTTGGCTTGGTTCCATTTTTAAGAAACATAATATTCCTTTTCATTGTTTTGCCGATAATATAAAAATATATCTGCCTATAAAAAAACAAAAAGTAAAGATTCAATGCAGCCTTTGCTGAACTGCTTAAAAGATATCAAAACTCAGATGGATTTAAACTTTCTCAGTTATAATGAAAATAAGTCTGAGATTGTTATGTTTGGACAACCTGACCTATTGGATGACTCGGCTGGTACTCTTGGCCCTTTAGTTTCTTACAATCGATCTTTTGTTAAGAGTCTTGGTGTGGTTTTTGACAGCTCCTTCAAATTTGATAAACATATTAGTTCAGTTGTCAAAACTGGCTTTTTTCAGTTCAGACTTTCAGCCAAGGTAAAGGCCTGTCTCTCTCCAAAAGATTTCAAGAGAGTTATTCATGCTTTGATGACCTCTCAGTTAGACTTCTGATTCTTTGTATGTGGGTGTATAACAGTCGTCTCTTCATCGTCTGCAGTTAGCACAAAATGCAGCTGCTTGTCTTCTAACTTGTAAAAGAAAGCATGATTACATCACAGCGGCATCTCTCCACTGGCTTCCTGTCCATTTCAGGATTGTTTTTAAAAATTTTATTGCTTGTTTTTAAGGTTTTAAATGGGTTGCTGCCACCTTATCTAGCAGAACTCCTGCATCATACTCCAGTTAGTGCACTGATGTTGACATTTCAGATGCTCTCGGATGTTCCGAGATCCAGACACAAATATAGAGCCGACCAAGCCTTTGCGGTGGCTTACCTATTCATTTAAGAACTGCTCATACCCTAGAAACCTTTAAGTCGCTGCAGAAGACGAACCTCTTCTTGTTGGCATCCGGAAATTCAAACAATCACTGCTAAACCATTAGGTTTAAAGTGGTTTGTTTTAAATACAAAAGGAGCCTCCTCCTTTATTAGATTACAGTCAGATGTGAGTGGCAGAAGTAGCTGTCAAATATGAGGAGCTAGCAAAGGAGAGATGCAGACTGGGGAGAAAGGAATAATGGAGCTGTCTCCATTGGCAACGCAGAGGCACAGAGACTATTTTTAGCAAATTAATTTAAGGCCCTAAATAATTTACTGATAATTATCTGGCAATCAAGAGTAAGATAAAATGATCTCCCCGAGAGTTTTTTTTGTCATGTGGCACAGCAGGCGGACGGAGGAGCTTTGAGTGACTCACCAGTCAAAAAACTGCTGGGTGTCGTGGTGCAGAAGGATGAAGAAAAAAAATAACAAGGGGAATACAGTAAGATGTATTCGCTAGAAGGCAAGTGGATCTGCTAATGATTAGTGCCTAATGAGTGACAGAAAACTGGCACTTACGATCCATTTGTTTGTGGAATAATAGATGTGTGTAGCAGCTGTCTACCATGTATTTGTCACACATTTATACACACACATGCATACACATGTACTGTAAATATAAACAGTGGGGCTGTCAATCAATTAAAAAAAACCCAACTAATTAATCACAAAATTTGCTGTGATTAATCAGGAGTAACTGCTTTTTTTTTGCTTCTTAATATAGAAGCTTGCAGTAATAGATATTAAAGTGTATAATAATACAATAATTAACATAGAATCAACACCAAGGAAGTAAATTAAAAATACTACTGTTTAATAGCATCTTTTTAACATCGGACACAGATTCTCTCCTGTGAACTACAGATTTCCAATAAAACCATCAAGGCCACTGACTGTCAGCTTGAAAGGCATATTTCTTATATGCATTAACAGAAATAGTAACAAAACGCAGGCCTTTAAAGTGCCAATTGAATTTCAGTACCATCAAGGCCTTTAAAATTAGATATCAGCTTAGAAGATAATAATCTTATATGCACTTATATAAATGATAATTAACAACAATAAATGTGTTCCCTGTTGAATTGCCAGTTGAATTTCAACAAGGTCCACAATAGTCCATGTAAATATGAAAAAACAACAAGGAAAGATTCTGACTCACATGGGAGACAGAGAGAGAGAGTTCAAAGGGACCCCCTGCCAAAATTTAGCCTTCCCGACAAGCTATCATGACATGGTTGGTACCAATGGATGCCTTAGGTTGTCCAGTTTCATGATACCAGTATCTTAACTCTAGCTTTAAAGGCTGCTACAGCCTCTGAAGACAATAATGTGTTAATCGCATTCATTTTTTTAACATGCTAAATATTTCAAGTTAAAAAATTTAAATGAAAAAATTAACACGTTAATTTTGACAGCACTAATAAACAGCTGCTGCAGGCACAGATGACACACACACACACAAAAAGCTGTTGCCTTGCAAAAAAAACTGCAATGATACCACAGAGTATTTCTCCTCAATCTTTACACATTTATATCAAGCTATGATGGTGTAGGTAAGCGAAAATGGAGAGCAGTGACTTAAGGTTCCTCAGTTTTGGATGTAAGGTCAGTAGAGTGATCATGGATATTCTGCGTCCAAGTTAGGGTATCTGCACACATGACCCTTGCAAGATTTCCTCTAAAGAAAGAACAGGGGGAGAGAGCACTGCCAAGCAGTTGATGAACTGCCTCTGGCTTTGTGTATATGTCCTCCAACCTGTAAAAATCCAAGTACGTGCGTCGCCAGCTCATCTCCCTCATATCAAGTTTTTCCTCTCCTCTGCTGTCTTCATCTCTCTGACCCTCTCATATTTCACTCCTGCTCTCCCCATCCTTTTTACTTCACTCATTCCTCCCACAACTGACCAGTTTTCCAAATGAAGATTGTAATAGGCTACATTCGCATAGAACTAGCTGTCAAACTAAATATGCAAATCTGTCAATCCATCTTTCTCTCTGTCACTTGTGTTTTTCTAGATGCTTCCTTAACTCTTACCTCCATGGTGTGTATTTAATTGCAAAACAGCGTACCTGTTGAGTGGCGCTGAGTGGAGAGAAATGGAATCGTTGGCTATGACTGAATATTGCCCACCTGACAGCTCATTTTAATTTCCAAAAAGAAAGAGCCTTCCACAGACTGGGACAAAATGTTTACAGTCCACTAACGGGTATTTTTTATTAAGAAAGGTGGCTTTTTCATGTGAAAAGATAGTAGCCATACATTCATAAGGGAGGACATATAGCGGACATATGTTTGCATACTGTGTCCTTTTGAGGGTTTTTGGATTACAGAGAGGGCACAATTAGCTTGACGGTGTGATGTGCTTCAGTGAGAGCTAAGGTTGACAGGCCTACTTAGCCTCCCCACTGTGCAACCTTTTATAAAATCAATGCCACCACTAAACACAACCCCCACCCCCTGTGGAGCTGGGCCCTGTTACCGCCTCCTTCCCCTTCCAGTGTGGGGAGGAAAATGCAGGCAAACAGATAAATTAGAGCCTCCCCAGCTGCCCTCCTCTCATCCTCCAGCCTGTCTGCTATTGTGAAGTGACAACAGTACTGTCAGTGATACATAAAAAAAGCAATTCTGCTTTTGAAACAAGAACCCCTGCATTTAAACTTCACTTCCTTCAGCCAATTATATTTTCTTTTCTCTACAGAAACATAGCACTATCTGTGGAAATCATTGCTATTGGCTTGAATGGTTGTCAATGGATGACATAGCAAAAAAGGTTTTGTTGGCTTTGTACACATCCTAGAACAGGATCTAAACAGTTAGTGGATTGCTGAAGAAAACATTTGCTCACATTATATCTGCTGGGATACAAAAATTGTTCTCCTTGGAAAATACTACAAGAAATATGTATTATCACAACATTCAAAAAAAAAAGAGTGCGATGAAACAGTGTAGAAAGGGGACAAAAGGCATGTTGTAGCAGAGTAAATAGACATTAGACTTGTTGTCTTGTCTTTTTGTCTTGCACCTCAAGGAAAGAGCTTTCTCTGAGCACATATTTAGAGAGGCACAGGCTTTAGGGACATTCATAGTGGTGTTGGTGTATAAAACCTAAACATCAAGGCTTGAACGCCTCCTTTGCAAATGTAACATCATTACTGCAGTGTACAATATTTCCTGGCAAGTGACATGCAAAAGAACTAAGATCAATGTAGAGACTCATCATTTTCACAGAATCTTTCTCAGGTATCAACAACTGCTCTATGGCATCATTGCCTCACTGTCAGTGAAGTGACTTTGGCTCTGTCTGTTGCTCTAATTTGCATCAGATTACATGCCCACGGAGGGAAACTCTCCTTAATGGGTAGCATCATCCTCTGCAGGTGGCAGGGGAAGACAACACGAGTCGGGGACACAAAAACGGTGTGTCTCCTCAAATGCTCACTCGCCATTGGCTGATTGCCACTCTGATGACATCCATTTGTGCTCTGAGATATCATTTTCAACCGCTCAATCTGTCTTCATTAACATTAACTGTACCATTCCACAATGTAAACATATTAAGTCAGTTATTTTCTTAATTACCATATCTGGGCTTTTTTTATTCTTGGCCACTGTGCTACCTCTTCAGATAATACTATATCTGCATTCTAATTGAGACTTACAGTAGTGAGTGTGTGTGTTTCAATGTTTGTGTGTGTTTGAAAGGTGTTTTTTAACTAGACTACATGCAGCCCACCTTTCATCAATGCGAGCCGGGGCAGGTTGTGCATTGTGGGTTGATGGTGGTATTGAGCAGGAGAACGATCTATATCAGTCATTAAAATGCAAATGTGTGTACCAAGTCTAGCTTTGATGCTGCACTAATAACAAGCAGTGGGGAACAATCATGAATCAAACTTGTGTAGCGACCTATTGAACGCATGCCGACGCCATGTAATGAAACAAGAGCTGAAATAAGAGCAGTTTCAACAGTCAATACAAAATCCTGTCATTATCTGAGAATGTGAAACAGAGAATTAAGCAGCATGAGATGACGTTGGCACGATTCCAAAGCTGCATTTCAAAGGAAACCTAGATTCCATGCCCTAAATTAAAGTCTACTGCAAGTGAGACAGATAGGAAACGCTAGTATGCTCTGTAAATAAACATGGCTGAAAGCACAGCACCTGTTGCAATCCAATGCAGCTGGATAGATTTTGCAGGTGCCACCACAGAAGGTTCCCCGCTGACTGTATCAAAAAATCATGACAATAGTAACGCACCAGTTTTCTGATACAGATACTTATGCAATTCAAGACTTTCCCTCTAACACAGTGGTTTCCAATGATTCTTAGCTTGTGACCTCTTAAAACGGAGCAGTCTACTTGTGACCCCTTGTCACAGGTTGTGAGCATAGATTCCTGCTTCTCAGATTGTTTGATCTGGTAATCTTTAGAGGCCTGAAACTGTAAAACTATTCAGCACCTTACTAAAAACAAAATGGAGATTAGAGAGAAAAAAAAAAAGTAGGACAATGTTTTTCCCCTGCTTCCCATCCCTTTAAACATCTTGTGACCCCTTCAATTTATCTTATGACCCCTTGGAGGGTCCCAATCCCCAGGTTGGGAACCACAGCTCTAACATATTGTCACAGTTGGGACAGAAAGAGTGCCCCTCTCTTTTAAAATGGTAATGATAACTTTTTAAATCTTACTGGCCAATTTTGAATTTTCTAACATACCTAAAATAGTAAATTTAAACATAGTATAAACATTTAACCCCTCAAAGAAAAAAAAAAGGAAAGGAAAAAAAAAACTATTTATGTTCTTCCTCTTTCAAAGCTTTGCAGGGTAGCAAGTGTCTCTAAATTAAAATATAAATTGGGATTATGATGGACAGAAAAAAGCCAAGCTTGGGGAAAATACCTTAATTTATCTGCGATATCTCATTAAGCACCTAATTGACCATGGCATCTCCCCTCCCCTATTGGCTAGTGATCTGTGAATATGTGGATAACTATCGAGCAACACACTCAGACCTAAATAAATAAACTCCAGATGAGCACAGAGGAGCGTAGGAAGGTTTTGGTCCCTCCCTCTACACAGGGCCAATTAGAGATGCCTGTATTTATATGTGAAAGGAAACATCAAAAGGACAAAAGGAATTAAAACTATAACATAAAATTCATACAGGAGGGTGAGAAACCTTTAGATGGAGCTCTGTGATTTAATAATTGTTTACAGGAGAGGGTGTTAATGCATTCCTGTTACTGGGGGACATTGTATAGAGTTTTTGGCACATGTTAGGTGAACTGTAGCCAACACTATAAATAGGAATAACTACTTCCTCAGGCTTTTAGTTGGAGAAAAAATATAGATTAATTAATTTAAACAAATGTTCCTTTAGTCAAGAAACACAACATATTACAGTCACTTTTTTATCATATTAGTTGTCAGATTGATTCAAAGGAAGCACAAGCTGAAAGAAAATATTTTAAAATGTTTCTTTTTCTTGTATTTGGGCCTGGCTTTACTTTTTCCCCCTTTATTGTCAACAAGTGGTAGAGACAATAGCATTGCTAATAACCAAGAATTGACATGGGGAAGCTCTCATGTCTGGAGAGAAAATAAAAGGCTCCAAAAATCTAATGGATGTCTTGGGAGTCTGTGTGGCAACACAAAGCCATTTGGGGCTCTGTGGAGAATATCTACTCACTCATACAATCTCTTCCTCTTGGAATCCTGAAAAGAAGTTAGCAACCCTCTTTAGAGCTTAGTCAATCTGAGAGAAAGGGATAAAGAGAAGAAAGGGGATGGGTAACATGAGAAAGTGAGGACAAGGAAGTAATAGATGGGTGAGGGAGACAGAGGGTATAAGTGTGTGTGTGCGTGTGAGAGAGAGAGAGATGGGGGCCTCATCTTTTGCAAGTCTTATCATCTCTGTGAAAGCGGACAGAAAGATAGAGATGAGCATTACTACTAATCTCCAATCCGCACCTTGAAAAGAAGTTGGACTTTCATTTGCCACTGACAAGCTCCCTCTTGTGATCTCTGTGGATGACAAAAGCACTCAATGAACAGATTACATAGTGTATTTACTGTCCTGGCTCTTAGTGCACTACAGTATGTAGTAAATCTCCAGTAGAGAATCTACTTCCTTGATTACAATGAACTCCTTTATTTCATGAATGTTTTTAAATACACCAGTTTTTTTTTTTTTTTTTTAAAGCATACATTGTGTTATATAAAATCACAGCAATCGGTAGACTGTGAAATTAAAACTGATATCAGAAAGAATTATTATCTCTGATCACCCTTGCATCAGGGAGAATACTTGATACTGCTCTGTTTCAGATCAAATCTAATAAGCTTAAAGCTAAGTATAGGGCTTAGTATTCATTTGTGGATAGAGAACCCCATTCTGTACATAGTTCACTTGTAATATAATAAGGAGATATTGTTGGGGGATTAGGTTATCTCCCAGGAGATCTATTAGTGGATAAGTCCTACTGGCTGTCTTATGAATCATTACCTTACTGGTTACAATCTGATCTCCACATGCTTTCCCACAACTACCAACACAATGACCATATACACACATGCACGCACATGCAGGCAAAGCATACATACACGCTATGATTTAAAACCCTTACGCCTGACAGCAGACTTTCAAGACATAACTCAACAGCTAAAACCCAACATGCAGTTCCAATGTGGTACACTAAAGGATCACTTTTAGGTGCCACTGGGTTTCAGTGAAAAGAACAGAGTGTTTGGGAAGCACTGGATTGCAAACCTGTGTCCACAGCACAGTAGGCCATATCAATTGCCCTGTGTGGGATGATAACCAGAAAGGTAGGCAACAGACACTGCATCTGCTGTAAATCCTGCAATAATGGCTAAAGTGACATTAAATAACACAGGGACTAATCTTCTTCATGGGGAATACAGTTTCAGTAAAACTGGCTCCAGCAGAGTGCTTTTGGGCTATTAGCAAAATAACTGAAATGGAGGGCTTTAAAGGGACGGAAATGGAGAAGCAATCGGTAGAATAATTCTATGAAGAACGCCACAGAGTCTAATGCCATTATTAACACATTGGCACTATATGTCACCGGCTTGGTGTGGTCATTACACATTCAGCTCAGACAACGTCCTGTACCACAGTCACAATCGTGGTATTTAGCAAGGGGAAAAAAAAAAAAAAAAAAAAAGCCAGCAAACTGAACAGTGTTTCTGCACAGAGCCTAAGGGTTGAACGGGTGCAATTTAATCCACTTTTTTCTACCTGTTAGAAATCTATTAGAGGCCAATAAGGATGCTGAGGGGAGAAGGTTTGAGATATTTCAGGTCAGACTTGGAGGTTAATTGTTGAGTCGTCTGTCTGGTCAGTGAGGGGATCACTGTGTGAAACCAATCCTGAAGGCAGGGGATGAACGGTGAGTGTGGATGGCATTCAGGAGATTAGAGCAGTTGATGGGAGAGGCTGAGGTACAGAGAGTGAGAGGGGGAAGAGAGAGAAAGAGGAGGGAAACATGAACCCATAGACCTCAAATAAACACTTTCACAACGCTGCCAATGCTAAGTGGGTTTAGACATACACTTAATGTGCTTGAGAGTGGTTATGTGTAGCCAACAAGGCCACTGAGGCTAGCTCTACTTACATTTAAAGTACAGGGTGTGGTTTAACCTTTGTGTCAAGTAGAGATAGAACAAAAATGTTAACAGTATCAAAAATAGCTACTCTACATACTACTTATTATATACTGTGAGATAGATAACACACACATACACACACACACACACACATGCAGACAACCTGCGCCACCCACTCTCTCCCCTCACTGAAGTAATTAAGAAGAATCTGCTGAACAGAGGAGACATACTGATTAAAGTCCAGCTTAATCACATCCATGGAAACCTCAAGGAACTTCTATGCAATTATTTCTAGTCCTATTTTTTAGGGTACAATTGTTAGGAGAAAAAAAAAAACAGACAAAATAACCCTCCTTAAAAACAACACAACACTGATGTTGAGAAATTGTTTACTTTGTTCTGATGAAGGTCAAATTAAAACGTAGGATGTAGGCTGTGGTGGGGTGATGATAAATATTTGGCTGTCTGTTCAGATGTACAGTAAAACGACACGGCGCTCCTGTGGGCATCGCTCCACATCGCTCTGGTCGTCTCCATGCCAGTCCCATTTCACAACTTGTTCTACATCTGTGACACATAAACACACACACACACACACTCACTCACACGTATACATGAATGCACAGAGGCACTTTCTCTCAGACACTCGCACATACAGAATGTCCCTCATCACCTTGCTCAGAGATGAATGAGTTTGCCACTGTCCTCAATCATTTTAATCACTTCAATGGAAAATGCCTCATTCACGGCTATCATTCTGTGCTGCCTTGCAGCTATCGCATGTATACACATTCTTATACTCCCTTGAAACCCCCCCCCCCCCCTCACATACACACACAAAACAAACAAACACAATGACCATCATTCTCTCATGGTACAAATTCATGTGATAGTGGCACGCTGTTTGACTCCTCTCTTTTTTTTTTTTTTTTTTTTGGCTCTCACCGGTGATATTATCTTAATGCCCCCATGACAATTACTACTCTATAATTATTAACAATAAACATTTAATAAATAGACTTGTACACATATCTACAAAGTTAGCAAGGTAAGATGATTGGTGTAAACAAAATTGAATTTGATTGGAACTGCAGCAGTAGACAGCAAACAGAGCTGTAGTTTGGATTAAAATTAGTGAAGAACTGAACAATTTTAAAGTCAGGGGAATTCGGATATTGCCCTTTTGTACTAATATTGTAATGTAATTACAGAGCAAAAACCTGAAAATCAGTTAATGACTGAATTTCAATCTGCATTATTACGTTTTGAAATGATTAAGGCTACATTAGTGGGGCATTTTATATTAAAATAAAAACAAGATTATTTACCTCATTGTCATTATGTTTAGCCTAAGATAAAACACTAATGGATAAAATACTGTATAATCTTAATACTGAGAACTCCCTGTATTTCAAATAATTGTATTATTAGAAAAAGCAAACCTCAGTCCTGTAATTAACATTAATGGTGTTAATATTGCTGTGAGGCTTAAACTAAGGTTGACCTGAATGCTTCAAAGCTCTGAAGCTTCATTTGTAGCCATGGCAATCCAAGCCATGGTAATGCTAAATTAGTGTTATGATTGCAATCATTTTGATGTTTTTTAAAGTTCTCTCTAGTCTCCATGGTATGCACAAAAAGGGGAGGATGGTATGCTCTCTGTTGCTATTGAACACAATAATGTATTTTGTTAGAACACAGCCTTATTGTTAAGACACAATCTATTGTCTAGATTTTGGATTGTGAGCTTGTTTGCTGCTACGGGAGCGAGCCCCAACAATGATGACTATACTTTATATTTCATTTTGATTCATGTTTTTGGGTTGTCATTTGCATAACTGCCACAGATGAAATAATGGCTTTTTCATAGGACAAACATCTTTTGGCTCCTGATTATTACCGATTATGAGTCAGAAATATTTAGAGATGTTCCTAATTACGGTTACGTGGAGGAAATACAACATGAAAGGACAGAGCTGTACGATGCTGTAAGAAGCCATGTTACTACTACACTCATATATTTATCATTTAACATTAAACTGAATTGCACTGTTTAAGATTTATTAGATTAACAAAAGAACAGAGTAATAGAGGGTATTCTGAATCCAAGCTTATATATGTATATATATATATATATATGTATTGATGGTGATGAGAGCCTTGAAACTCAACCATATAGTTTTGTTCAGGCGGGAAAATAAAGACAATAAGCCTCATGCAAGAATCACTCATACGGACAGATTATGGACAGGTTTGTTCTTAAGCGAAACAAGTTCCTTAAGAGAATTTGTGGTATTCACCAATTTTCTCGTACATAGTGTTTTTTTTTATAGGTACGAACAAAATTTAAGTGCTCCAGAAATGCAGTACGAGTCATGACCTATTCGTCTTTCTTCACAGGGGAAAAACACTTGCTTGACATAGAATTATAATGTCTTAATCTGTATGAATTCTGAGTTTAAATATGATGCCAAAATTAACTCAAATAAAATATATACTGTAACTAAAACAAATGTAATGCAATATAAATATTCTGTTGACCATATTATCATCACCATGTCTTACTTACTTTAATGATTTTTAGCTGCTTTAGGTCTTCATGCAGATCTCTGTCCAGTATCATATTTTAATGCACCTGACTGCCTGACATCCTTTCCGATATGCCTCTCGTATTAGTCATAGACAACTTTGCTTTAGAAAGTTGTTTTTAGTATCTAACTTCATGCCAAACCATTCCCTCTTTATTTCTGTCACAGTATAGTATGCTTTGATGACATGCTGTCAACAGCTGCATTCACATTTTCTAATTGTTTCGTGTCCTCTATTACCACTACCGACACTGCTACTGTAAATGTGTCATGTTTTTGTCATGAACCTCTGTGGTGTGAAATGATTGTTTTTATTCTTTGGTCACATTTCTGTGGATGAAACAAGTTTGTGCAGTTAAGAGAGTTTGTTGAATCTGACAAGAAGCACGTCAAACCTCACAGACTAGAAATGGCGAAAATATTCTTCCATAAGGACCGTTTACTTTGTCACACTGTTTAAAAATGGCCACTCTTAACATTAAAGGGACAGACAATGTGAAAATGAACAAAGTCACTTCATACTGGAAATTTCATTTAAATTAGACTTTAAAAATCTAATTTGGACATTCAAACTGGAGGAGTAGGGCAATGGAGCATATGCAGATAGAATTATATTTCAGATGGAGAATAATGTGCTCACCGAGGTTTAAGAATATGACCACTGGATCAAACAAGCCTGAGGCACCATAACCCCTGCTGCACTATCCATCACAAACATGTCCCAAGAGGACATTCCCACAGAGCATATAAAACCTGCAGTCAGTCATTGAAATTACTCAAGTTATTTTCTTAATTTAGCTACATCACATTTCAACTTGCATCTAGAAACAATGTAGAAACCTTCCCAACCAGTTTTCAATCACAGTGATTGGCCCCATGATCTGTTAGACATCTTGATGACTGCTTTTCTACAAAAAAAAACAACAAAACATGCACATCTGCAGTAGGTTGGTGCTTAGATGATGGCAACTGTGTGTTGCTGTGCAACAACACCTTGTTCCCATTGAGCTGTGGCAGCACCGGCTGCTGTGTCCCTCCAGTTAACGCCTGTTCCTACCTACACCTCTGGATGTGTGTTTTCACACCTGTACCTGCTGTGACGTGTAACATCAGGACATAGTTGGACATAAATATCTTTGAATCTTCATTACAGATAGCACCATGGGCTTGTAAGGAAGGAGGTGTGTATATGTTTAGAAAGACAAGAACAGAGAAACCCATATTTGGACAAACAGTCTTATTATCACACAGCAGTTGTAGTGTGGAGTTGTGAAGTGGGAGGAGCTGCTCGTTCCCTAAGTTTCCCCCCACTGTAAATTAATTTTTGCGAATATGGTTTATTTACATAAAAACCTGAATGTCACTCAGTATACAGTACAGTGACAGAATTGTAGTCTTTCAGGCAAATTAACAGTGTTATAGGTTTATGTGATAGTAATTGGTTATTAATATTTCAACTTTTATTCTGGGAAGTCATTTTTGTCTATCAGTTTGGTACACTGGCTCTAAATTCTGTGGGACCTATCAGCCTTGGCAGCTATTGCTATGGAGAAGAAGCTAGTCAGAGGTGCAAAACAGAGCTGTAGCTTATTCAGAACATTTCCTCGTTGTTGCACAGAGGGCACTGAATTCATCAAAAACTGAAATACTGTATGCAAATTGATTTAAAATTGAAAGTTAACTGATTTAAAATGTGTTCTCAAGTTTGTATAAAGTACAATCTTTAGCTCCAGGGCAATGTTACTCTTACTCTACAACAGGATTTTAAGCGTGGACTTTAAGGTGCTTTACTTTGGGAGTAAGTAAAGGGAAAAAAATTCTAAAAAGTTAACTTTTATTTCTAGAGAGAATTATACTTTTTTTCTTGCCTGATGGAATCACAAGCCAATGAAAACACAGCCCAGGTGAGTAGACAAGAGTTGTTTTTTTTTTTTTGCAAAATAAATTTCTGTCTTTCAAAATATATCCCTTCTTACAGACAGATGACCATTTCTCATTTTATATGCACAAGTAAGTATGCAAAAAGTCAAGGGGAGTACATACTTCTCTCCAACATCTGTATCTTATTACCAACTGCACCGAAAACCTTGAAAATCATGGCACAGAAAGGTAAAAAAAGAAAAGGAGTACACCAGAGAGAGACATATATGGTCTCCACTGTTTATACCTATGTTCTTAGGTTAGGATGGAAAGCTGCAAGGCATCAAAGCAAAAGCCCAGGGATCAACCGTAAGTCTTCATCACAGAAAGTCAATTCAAGGTCAGCTGCTGGTTCAGGTAGCAGATGTGTCTCACACATCCCTGTTGCTGTTAAATGACAGGGCTTAGACTCATGGACAGTATACAGCCTGTATGTAAGGGTGTGTCTCTGTGAGCATGCGTGTTTGTGTGTGTGTGTGTGTCAATGAGAGAAAGGGAGAGAGAAAAAAAGATAAGGGCGCAAAAATGGATTAGAAACATTTATGTTTACTAATCCATTTTATTTTCACGTCACTGCTATTGCAGCTAACAACAACGTGTTAAATGCCGCTCTCTGTCTGTCACCGTGAGTGTCAGTGCACCAGCCAGAGGTCCCACTTCATAGCAAACAGGCTCATTTCATGTAATCACGTTCATGAAGGAGCAATCATCAACACAACCACTAGCACTTCTGGAGGTCACCCTATCTATCCATGCTGCTAATTGAAGGTTAATTGTCAATAAAAACCCACACAGGCATGACTGTTGTTTTGACTCGCAGTGTATTAGCCCTGTCTGTGAAAGCTATAAAGATAGTTGTGAATACTCAATTTGCCGTGGCATGCCTGACATATTACTGGTGTGATCCATTGGAAAAAAGGTAATGAGGATATCAACATACAACACGTGCGAGTGAGTGCACACATCAGATAACATTATAGCCTCTGTGCCAAATGTTAGCCTGTACAATATAGATACATGACATAACAAAATTAGACGCAGCGGTGACAGAAAAAGCGATACAGAGCAATAGCTATTTCAAGTCTCACTTTGCCTGTGATTGCCCAAACCTAGCGAATGACATGAAGGACTAGGAGCAGTCCATTGATTGGTTCAATTGATGAAACAGTCAATTATTGCCTGGGTATAATTATTGACCTGTAGGCAGGGGCAGAAGGTTATGTGCCCAAGCATTTATTTGGCTTGCTCAATCATCACGGCACATTTCTCACTATAAAAACAAGGATAGTAATAGGTTCTTACAATGTTTCTATGTTGCTCCAAAACCATGATAACACAGAGAAAGACTCAAATGTTACTGCCAATGTGTTCAGAGATGGTTGTCAGTGTTTTGAAAAAAAAGTTATTTTTAATCCAATAAAATTATCATGGTCCTCTGCATAGACAATCAGCATTACCAGTATTTCCGTGAGCGCTTGAATGAAGAGAGGGAGTATGGTGTTACAAGCCGCCTCTCACCACATGTCATCAGCAAAGAATATCCTCTAAAAGCTGAAATTCAACAGTGTGTTTTGACAATTCTGTCTCGGCCTTGACTGGCAGAGAATGCCAGCCAATCCCCATTTGAAATGCGACAAGGAAAAACAAAGCCTGTCAGAATGAGTTGGAGAGATGTCTACTGAGAGCCACATGTGGTGAGAAACATAGTCTGAGAGAAAGAGAGAGAAAGAGAGAGAGAGAGAGAGAGAGAGAGAGAGAGATGAGAAGAAACTGTTCCCTCTCTACATGAATCTGTCCCTGAGACACACGTCATGCTGCTCCCCCCACAGTGGGTGACTCTGACAGGATACTGTCTGTGCAGAATTCCCCCTCTGTGTGATTGATGAGCCTCATTTTGCCAATTAATGGAGAATCCCCTGTTGACTACCATCAGATTGCCGTTTGTAACTGTTAGTGTTTCTGACTGTCACGGATTCATTTTAATTAGAGATCTCTTTCTCCTCAATCTTTTCTATTGTGCCTCAAATTTGCGTGTGCAGTGTGCAGTGACATGCCGGGGAAATGGCCCACTGTGTTATTTGCCATCATTAATTTATTCTCAAAGTGCACGGTTTAAACTGTTGAAGGCCAAATCTTTTTGAAGGAGTCAACCCCAATGTTGACCATATACCGTATCTTATAATCAATTAGCACACGTGAGGTAATTAGTGCGCTTTATTTGCATAATGAAGCACCTAATTGCTCCAAAGCGTTCAAATGCAGTCAATAAGTTCGGCTAATCGTTTGCGGGGCCAGGTATATGAGCAGGCTGCCGGAGAGATGGCCTGCAGTCATGCAGACACAGTGATCCCTGGGTCTTGTCAGGGGAGAGGAAGGATAGCCACCACGGCACAAAGTTAGAAATCAACAGAGAGCCCAGTAGCAAACAGCAGAACACCACTAAATTCCCTCGACAGCATCAGCAAGAAATAATAACACAACTGTGGGGAAAGGAGGAGGAAGTGTTTGGGCATTAGTTTGATTTACATTTTAGAGAGGCTTTCAACTGGCACACACAGCGACCTTAGCTAATGATACTCAGGGCTTTTCATCAAGGAGCTTTCTCCAGACTTTTGGGTGCTGCCCCATGGCACTTATTTGCAATAAGGCACAACAAATGGTACAACTAGGTAATATACTGGTCTGCGCGGGAATAAATGTCAGCCATTGAATGAATGTCTGCTCTGCACACTACCTATCTACCAGCACTGAGTACATTTCACGCGACTAATTTTACAATTAACTTCTGCTATGTCAGTGCTAGCATTATTATTAGTTATTACAGAAATTGTACGAATTGGTATTACATGGGGCTATCAAGACCATGATGACAGCATTCTATGTGCCATTTAGGCTAAATGCGTTTTCCTGTGATTCAACCTGTGTCGTTTAACTCCAATCATCTTCTGTTGTGGATTCACATGCTGAAAAACACTGTAAACCCTTGGTGGCTCATATTTACTAGACAAATAACTCCAGTCACGTTTCCCTTCCACTTGCATTTGATAGAATAATTTGCCAACAATGGGCCCGCCATTCAACTGAGTCTCAGGGATTTCATTAAAACATCAAATGAAAGTGAAATCATGAGCCATGACGGTGGAGAGAGGGGATGGCTAAGCAGAGAAGTGTGGCTGGTGTCTACTGCAGGATTAGAGCTCAGCAACAAGTGCTCAAGGGGGGCTTTGCATCAAACCCAGGAGCCCATGACAAATGAGGGCGGCTGGGCCTCTGTCTATTACCCTGCACTAAGCCCAGGCCTTTTGGGGAAGTAATGAGGTGCAGATTGGTGCTGCTGCCACTGGGTCCTTAGCCCGACTTTCTGTAGAGCAGAAATAATCAGCGGAGACATGGGCCAGTAGAGGCAAAGCTATACAGCGGCTGAGCAACGCATGGAGACAAGCAGATGAAACTGATTAGCTAAACAAATCATTTTCTAATCAGAACATTATATCCTTTTTCCATACATTAGCTCTGGTCCTCATTCATATACAGTGTAGATAACATGCTGTTTGTTTATCGACCTCCATGAGAATGTTTACAGGAGGTGAAGCATAAGGAAGCATTTTAGACTGCAGGGGAGCAGACCTGAATCCCAGAAGAACACAGCAGATCCCAAAGGACACCGTCCAGGACTGGCAGGGCATGGAGGCTTTATCAGTGGAATATGACAGTTGTTCACTCAGGAGCAAAGGGATAGATCCAGTGTACATCATGGGTGTATTTCCTGTATTTCAACGCCACACCCCCTCCCCACCCCTGGGAGCTACAGCCCAGGCGGCCTGTCAGCCAGCTTACTCTACTGGTTAATGGAGCTGCCACATCAGGCTGAGTGTCACAGCCTAACAAGATACTGATTGGAGAACTTCTAGGGAATTCACTCATATGACCAGAGGGCACCAAGATGGTCTCCTGTCTGGCAGTGAATTAGACAGGCTGCGAAGAAGACGATGGCGATATATTATTTTCTGTTGGCACACAAAGCAGTACATGTATATTCTGTGAAATCAACTCACATCACGTGATTTTTTTTTTCTCCCCCCTTCAGCAGGGTTTAAAATGCATGGTCGGTTCATATTCTGTTCTGAGCTGTCTGAGCCACAGCAGAATTCTAGTTTGAATATGTCAAATGTAGTAGCAATACCTGCTGAAACTGCAATACTATCCATCAAGTGTAACAAGGTTAAAAAGCCAAACACTCTACATTCAAATGTATACGTAATGTTTGTTCTGTGAATCTATTCGCTGTTCCAAGTTCTAACTTGATTGGTATTTGTATAAGTAGAGCTTAAACAATGTGTTGATAATTCAATTAGTGGATTAACCAGACACTAATTTAATAACCAATTAATTGTCACTGTCATTTATTGACAAAAATGCCAAACATTAGATGCTCACGCCTTCTCAAATGTGGGGATTTGCTCTAACTGAATAATTCTGGGCTTTGGACTGTTGGCTGGACACAATAAGCAATTCAAAGATCATATTGGGCTCTCATAAATTCAGATGGGGACTTTAATTTTTTTTTTTCCTTTCATTTTTGTATAGATCAAATTGATTAATTAAAAAGTGATCTTTAGTGCATCTAAAATAACTAACTAACTTACATTAGTGCAACAGTAATAAAAAAAAGAAGTGATCTGTACTGTACTGTGAAATACGGAGCGTTCTCTGAATCTTGGCAGAGCAGTGTGACAGCAGTACTGTATGATAGTATGACAGGATATACTGTAGGTACAGTAGGTGGGACAGAGTTCTAAAGCTGTAAATACAGATGTTAGTTATAGTGTTTGTACTTTTGGAAGTCAATTTAATTGACTCACTCTGCCACAATGCCAGTTCATGCCTTACTTAAGGTAATTAAAAACTCTGTATAATTGCAATGCATTTCATATTTGTCATCAAAGGTAATAAAACAGCAGAGTAAATAATGAATAAGAAAATCCTTGGTAAGACAGCAACATAATCTTCACAACCATTTTCCGTTCACATTTTGTGCTTTTTCTCTGCAATAAACATTATTAGAATTACAATTTTAATTTTAGCAAATGTTTATTCTTACAATCACCTATTAAAATGTGTTAATTAAAATCTTAATATCTCCTGTGACATTCAGAATGCTACATGAAAGATTACCATTTGTTGTAGTGATTGCATTTTGTACATTTCCTGTTGCTTTATCCAAGTCTGGACACTCACATTGAGGTGTGAAATACAGACGCAAAACTCAGGCAGGCAAAGAGTCTGTTTTAAGCCCCTCTGCTTATTTCCACGGGTTTCTACAGAATTTTGGCTCCATGGTTTATCTGTGCTTCAGTTAATTGGCCACACAGTTTACAGTGAATTTCATTAGCTGAGAAAAACACTTGGGTTGGGGGTGGGGAAGGGGGAGGAGGGGGGGCTTGAAGGAAGGTGGTGATTAAGAGAGTGAGCTTATGTATGTGTTTGCGTGGCAGGGGGTGGGGGTGTTTGTTTATCTCTCAAAGTATTTATGCTTTAAAAATTAGAAAGAGCTACTGAGAGTGCCACCAGCATGTTTTAACCCAGTTTTATTATACACAAACATACAGAAATAAACATGATGATTCTGTAAATAATCTGACTTGCTTCTCATTCAAACACATAAAGGTGTACTAAAGTGGGATAGCTTCTCCAAACAATACCTTGCTTCTCCAGACAAAACAAGCTTTTAATAGGGGATGTTTCTGCAGTTTGAACTCAGCAGTCTGCTAAATAGAACAATTGTTTCACTAATAACCATTTATTTGACCTTAAGTGCCTGGTGCCGATACAAGTGAATGCTGCACCTGAACACAAACCTCGCCTGAAGCCAACGGAGTCTGAAACTGTTGCTGTTTGACAAGAGCCATTCGTAAACACATTGTAGTGAACCTCTTCTTTTGAAGTGTGAACTAAATCAGACTGAAGTCTCTGAGAACAGAAAGGTGGTAACTGTATGCATCTGTCGATTTTCAAGCCACAGAGGTGGTATTACAGGCTAGCCCCGGGGCCGGGAGAAAGTGTGTCTAGGCTGACCCTGTGTGGGTGGGCTAAGGTGGTGTAATAAGCTGGCATTGTTAGAAGTGTGGGCTTGTAGGATGCCAGGAGTTGAGACTTCCTGATCCATACGAGGTATCGATAACTACTGAATCTGTGACTTACCTCCTTATGTCGGCAAGAAAACTGACAGGAAAGGGGTCAATATGCTAGATATACTGGACTAAAAT
The DNA here is from genome assembly GCF_914725855.1 of Thunnus albacares. Lineage (NCBI taxonomy): Eukaryota > Metazoa > Chordata > Actinopteri > Scombriformes > Scombridae > Thunnus > Thunnus albacares. The sequence goes on from NC_058115.1 coordinate 22,321,992, forward strand.
CTCCTTTATTAGAGGGTAATTAAACAAGATGCTCACTATAAGAAAAAAAACCCCTCTCTGTGGTGAGGAGCAGGTTTAACGAAGAAATACTTTGACTTAGATCTACACTTTATATAGACAGCTAAGCTAATCCGTTAGGTAATGCTGTCCATTCCTTTTCTATCTCACAAAGGAATTCTGGGTAAATTAAGATTATTTTCAAACTAAATACATGGCCATGGGTAATGGCTTCAGGCTTCTCAGTTCCATTCACTCAGCGTTGTGGAAAAATTCAGCAGCTGCAAGGACATACTGGATAAACTTAATGACCATGTAACAATGCCACACACACAATCACACAAACATTTCCAAAAAAAGGATTGTAAGGAATGAAAAGAAGTTGTCAAACTATCACTTTTGCAAAATTGTAAAGGTGCAACAACGCATTTTGCATCCATAAATCACTATATTTTGTGAAGTGTCTCTAATTGTTACCATTGAAAACACTCTTAGCTGTGGGGTTAGCTTGGGGTTATAGAGTGCATAACCTTTTCGGATGTTTTGAGAAATAGTATTAGTTGTATTTGACTATTTGGAGACAAAAAAAAGAAAAGAAAAAAAAACTGTTCAAATTTGTTACACCAATCTACCACCTTAAGGAAACTGGCCCCGAAAGACAGCTCCTTGCCACTCAATGTGTGAAGATTGGCGAGAATGATGTGCTCTGACTCTGGCCTTCTGGGAAATAAAAGGTTAAGCTAAATATCAGTGGGTTGGGTTAAGGCATTGACTACAGCAGAGGGAGATGTATTGGACATGTCCATGCATCCATCAAGGTTCAGTCAAGTCTTTCATCATCCCCATCGAGTCGCCTCACTACCATTAATATTCCAGTATGCAGAGTCCCGCTCTTAGCCCCCAGCTCTACTCTATCATACCCACCAGCAACTGGAAATGTGTGTGTGTGTGTGTGTGTGTGTCTGTGCGTGCGTGCGTGTGTGTGTGTGCATGTGATAGCCATTGCCTCTCTGGTGAAATAGGGCTCTCTGGGGGCTTGTGCCTCAACTCTACAGCCTTTGTGGGCTCCCATTTATTCTGACAGATAGAGATCACTAAACTGCTGAACAAACACCCCATTCAGTCATTTGCATACATTACAGTAATGGAAAGAGAAAAATGTATCAATAAAGCCAAATGAAGTGCTTCCACTAAGCTCTACTTTCTCTCTTTCCTTTTTTCTTCCTTCCTTCTTTTTCTGTTTTTCTTTTTTTTCCATATTTCATAACTGCTGCTGATGGGTCAGGGTGAATTTCTTCACATATTATTACATGGAATGACCTCCCCTAAAAGGTAAGCACATCAGATGACTGATAAAGATGACGGATTTTCACAAATTGTTTGCCCCGGTAATTTATCAGACTTTTTAATGGGTAAAAACCTGAAATTTCTGAGGCCTAAACAAATTAGGAACACTAATCATGCACAGTGAAAAAAACAAAACATAATTTATTGTTGAAGGTTTAATTAAAACTCTGCTGCTTTAGGGCACATATTACATTTAAAATACCTTGCAGTGACCATGGCCTCCTGAAATTAATCTCAGGAAAAAGCTGACAAGAGTCACAGTGAAACAGAGGCACATGTACTCACCTACACACGCACTGTAAATTACTCTTTCCCTTTCTCCCTCTCTCCCTCTCTTTAACACACACACAAACACACGCACACAAATGCAGACTGACTCATTCATCACAGTGCCCAGCAGTCAAGACAACAGAGCTTCACTTAACTTTTTCAGGGTTGCTCAAGCATCAAATGCATGACTTTTAGCTGTTGTTGTTCTTCCATCTGTCACGCTTCAAGGAATCAACATCCTTTTTTTAATCCCAGGGAAAAGTTTAAAAAGGTATGTCTGCCTCGACTCTGCTATCTCATGTGTACCAAAGGAAATGTCAACCCAAAATATACAGTACTGTATTTCACACTGTCATTGTTCCAACACTTTGCTGTGCAACACAGATTAGAGTGCTACCTAAGCTCATTGCAAACACTGGTACTAAAACCTCAGCAAATCAAGCACAGTCTCCGCTTTCTATCTCTTTATCTCTGTTTGCTCCATGTGTATGTGGTTTCATTTTCATCACCATGCTCGCTTGCACAAAGACAGCTCAACATCTGATATCTTAGGAGGTATAAAGTGGTAGAAAATATTGTCCTGGGTGACAGACTTCAGAGAAGTGGGTTAAACTGAGACATAAGAACACAAACACAAATGTCCCACTGTAACAGAGCCACAGCTACTCCAAAAGAAGTGCACAAAATGTACAGTAACTGCATACTTCCTATTATTTTGTACTGTGAATATCAAGACAAAAAACAATTTGGAGGGAGAAAACACCTGTGTTTTCCGCTGCACTAAATCCAAAACCACACAGTAAAAAAATATATATGTCTGTCACTTTGTTATTATGATTGCATTATTATTAATTTCACGACGTTAGTATAGACCGGAGATGAAATGCAGATCAAACACTCCAGGAAGCTGAGAGAACAAATATGCATACACTTTGTATCATTTGACTCCTTCCTGTGCCTCGATGTTTCTGCATCCCAAAAAATAACACTGTGAAAATTATGATTTAAAAATATGCTATATGATTATAGCAATTCTCTTCTTTATATTCATAAAAAACAAGAGAAAGGAAACTACCATTATGAAAACACCTAAATAGAACATAACACAGATGGAGAATGAAATATATATGCTTGTCAGTGCTTTCCTACTGGTGCCTACTTTAAATACAGCAAGAACCAAAATAGATCTTATTAAATCCCACTTTAGCCTCCTTCCTGGCACCAAAACTCGATCAGGTGAGATGGGGAGAGAGGGAAAGAGGAGGAAGTGGGGTGTTTCAGGTCATGGCCAGCCAGCTTCTCTCTGCCATTCTCTGGGGAGGAACTCCAGACAGTGAGGGAGAGCCATGCTGCAGTATATCTACACTTCTCCATTTCCTCTCACTCAAGCCTCTAGTTCTTGAAGGAGCCTGGGAATCAATAGTGACATCGGGGGGGCAGAGCAGCTTCCTTGGCTGCCTGTGAGCTGCCACCAGGGAGGCCTTTGCTTAAGTTTTTTTTTTTTTTTTTTTTTTTTCTTTTTTTTTTTAATTACACAAATTTAAGTGCTCTTCTTTGGGAGCAGATTGTTAATGTGTTAGGAGGCTATTACTCTTATACCACCCAATGTGCAAAGTCAGCCTTAATAAATCTCAGACAAAAGGAAGCAAAAATCAGGTTAAATGCTGTCTTACGTGTGAGCGCCTGGCATATGGAAACGCCTACTCACTTGTTAAATTACTCTTGAGTGATTCTTTCTTTTCTTAATAATGCTGGAGACAAACACAAGAAACACTGCTATCTGATTTACTGTTTTTTTTTCCGTTCTTTTTTTTTTTTTTCATGAAGCACCCTAGCCTCAGGGTATTGACAACAGACTTGATTCCCATCATTGATCAAACCTATACAGTGAAGACCTTTCCTCTCAGAAAGGGCATTCAAGAAAGTGCAGAGACATGGCTAATTCAATTTGGGAGCAGAGATGCTTGGATTTAAGTGAAACACTCCGTTATCAAAACAGGAGAGGTGCCATGAGAGAAGATAGTGCACAAATAGTTGTGTGGAGAGGCTTGTGGCCGGTCAGGAGATGAAATCAGGGATAGGCGATAAGTTGGTGTGAGGGGCTAGAGCCCCTATTAGAGTCCCCCAGGGGACAGGCAGCAGTGGCAGACTGCAGTAAAAATAGCCACAGGCATGATTTCACTCTAGGGAACCAGGGAAGAGTGAAGAGGGAGATCTGATCAACATCTCACAGCACGGCAGCGAGATCCAATCCCTAAGTTGCCTTTGGTGCCACCTATCACACCAAGTGATTTAAACTGCTTACCGCTGCCAGGCAGAACACAAACAGGATACACCTTTGCCAATACTGCCAAAAAAATGGTACACAAAATGTCCTAATATGCTACAATACAAATGTTGGGAAGCAAATTTAAGTATAAAAGTATGCAAGATGTGAAAACGACCACTATAAAAAGGATATCGACATCTTTTCCACAAACTTATCTTGTTGGTCATCCGTTTTAGGGAAGTTCTCGATGTCGTTCTCAAGCCTCTGAATGTGACGCTCCATGGTGGTCAAACTGCCTTTTAGGATCTCAGCAGACACTGTAGAAAAAAATGCAACAAAAAAAAAACATAATAAATTGGTTAATAACAGCAATTACACTTCCAGTAATGATATAAACAACACAGATCGCTGAAAAGTTTGTTGAATAAAATCCAGCTATGACTGAGTTAGACTCTGCAAGTTGTGACATACTGACTCCTGCATAATCCATTTTGTGTGGCCTAGAAGTAAGCATGTGTGAATGTGTGTGTGCGTGTGCAGTGTGTGTGTGTGTGTCTACAGTGGCTCATTAATCAGTCTGTAATCACTGTTTGCAGAGTTGCTGTGGAATCCACAGTATTCAGATCAGGCCTTTCAAGTGGAGACTTCAAACGGCAAGCTACGTCTTAGGGGATCAGACGGGACAGGAGCATGGATGCAGTATCATGTTTAGGTTGCTGTTAAGGGTTTAGTGTTATTGACACATGCAATCTCTTCCACACACAAATACACATATAGAGTTTCAAAATAACTTGAAAAGGGGAAGAAAGAAAACCCATCGATTAATAGAATATCTTTCTAAAGTTAAAAGTAGAAGGTCACTAAAACATGTGCCTTGATCTCTTTTGAAATGAACCTTCATCTTATGAATATCTGAATTCTGGCCGTACATTTAATTCAATTTCATAGTCAATGCACTTCAATATCTGCTACATTTAGTACACAGAGTACTTCATTGAAAGCATCTCTGTTTTTATTATAACATGCAATTTATTCTCAATCTAAATTGCTTTTGATATTCTTTTACAACTAAAGCCCTTGGCCTTTGAGGCACAAACTGACAAGGACAGACAAAAGATAGACACACGATGAAAAAAGAGCTCTGCTAAAGCCTAGTAATCTCCTTTGTTAACCCTTATGTTCAAAGCCAACATTGTATAGTATTGGGAAAACGATGATGGTGATTCTGGGTTAAAGGTCATGTTGTCACCAAAGTAAGAAGGTCTTAAAGTCTTCATGTTGTGACTGCTTGAGTCAAGAACTGTGTTCATTTGAAAGAGGAAAGGTTGCATAGTTGCCAAACCAATAAGATTCTTCCATATGACTGCATTAATGTGGATGCATCCTAGTCAAGCCTTCACATGTTGGTTAGAGACAATCAGATACGCAAACAGACAGGTTGAGGCGATAAAACACCCTTCTTGACAGTAAAACACAAAACAATGAACATACTCTGCTGCATGAATGATGTAGTCTTTGGATGAGTGATTGTTTTGACCTGTACTTAAAATCACTTGTGTCTTTGAAATTATACGTATGAGTGAATGAACAAATTACTCATGTCCAACCTTTAGCCAATCACCACCATGTAGGATTTTTTTTTATCATGTATAAACAGTGACTGGTCTATCCTACTTTGTAGCTGGTTACTTCACACACTGAATGATCACCAAAATTGGGGCACCAATGAGGGTGATCATCAACAATTTATATTATTTAACCTAAACTACCCCCACATCTACAAGGTTAATCCATCCACTTGACTGTAATTTAAGTGTGAAGAGTGATGAGCGGTGAAATAGACAAGCTGTCAAGAGATGTGGCCTCAGTGACATACGGGTCAAACTTGTCTTGCTGTACATCAATTCTATAGCTTGGATTTTCTCTTTTTGTCATTTTCTGACAATAGGATTGGATGACAAGATTGTGGATCACATGTACTTCCAGCACACCGAAACAACCTTCAACACAAATACAAAAGGTATCTAAAGTGCATTCACACTGGAAAGCACAAAGAAACACACACACATTCACAGACGCACACAAACGACCTGCTGTGATCAGTCTAGAAGCAATACAATAAGAGTAAGGAGTGAGGTCACCGTCATTATTAGACTTTACAGCCAGCTGGCTGGCTGGACGGATCCAGTGACTTGGAGACTCACAATCCCTCCTCCTCAATTCTCACAGAACTGACTCCTGGGGATGACAGTGAGAAAACCACACTATCACATAGCCTATTTCTCTACTGATAGGGCCTCTGAGATCCACATGCTCTTGTCACTATGATCTCAGCCTCACTAATGATGAAAAAAGGAAAGTGAACATCATGAAAGGTGGACAGATGGATGCAAGAGAAGAAACAATTACATCCTCATCAATGTATCACGCCATGGGAAGGTTTTTTGTCATTCATTGCGGGTTATAATAGTTGCTTGTGGCATGAGTAATAGTATTGGGTAATAATTTGGCTGTAACACTCATTACAGTAACCATAGAAGCCAAGAAACAGAGACTGAAGCGAACCATGATGGTGTTTCAAGGGAGCCATTTACAGGATCAGAGTGAAGCCAAGGGACTACAATACAGACTATTGTTTACATGGGAATTATTTATTGTTGAGACAAACTGGCACACATAAATGTGGTGAATAAAGTGTATATAGTGTTTTGATCTTCATACAGAACAGAGTTAACTTATTTATATATCTTTTGCTGTTATATGTCAGTTTATGCTTTTCAGAAATACATATACATTAATATTACTACCCTTTTTTTGCTCTAATAATCTTGCGTCTACAGAATGTAGCATGGGTTCTTTTGGGATATCATTAGTAAAATTACCACAAAAATAACACTGCTATTTTCAAGGGACAAAACATGGCAACACTGGTATCTTCTGAATACACATTTCAAGTGGATCAGAGGAGGAACAGAGGGGATATAGGGGGTTGTATATTCTGTCTTTCCAAACAGAGAGGATTTGTGAAACATGTAAAATTATTCTAATGACTGCTATCAGCAAGGCCTGCCAGTGTCTTTCAATGATGCTGAAAGAAATATCTCCAGGTTTCTAAGCCAGAGACTGTTTTTCTTAGGTAACTTCTTATGCAAAGAAAAAAAAACATGTCCTTCCTTTAAGTTGTCTGCTGTATTAATTTAGTTGGCTACACTCTTGTCATGCAATTGAAATAACTGCATGTATTGAGTGATGCAAGAAGGACAAGTACAAATATGACAAAAGCCATTTAGTCTTATTTGAAAGACAAGAAGTTAACATGAAGTTAACTTCTGTGAAAAACACAGACGACATAAAAAACGCCTTTGTGGTCAACACCCTTCAGTTACTGATATGAGTTCTGTAATACTGACTCTTGATGGATTACTCATCCCCATGAACAAAAGACAGACAACAAGTATTTCATTAAGCTTTGCCCTGTTTCCTTCAAATAAACTGCCAGGGAAAAATACTGTGTAGCTCACAATACCAAATCAACTGCTATAATGTGAACATGTCAACTTTATATTCAGTCATTTGTAGAAGGGGGCAATTTTCATTTTGATTTATAGACAAATAATACCAATCTTTCATCCAGTGCTCTTGCGATGCCGCCAAAGGTTACAAAGGAAATTGAGATTTATTTTGAACGTTGCTGCCAACATAGCATAAAAGATCAAGTTTTAAATAATCTACACACTTGTGCAAACAAAGACAAATGCAACATAAAACCAAAGGAGAAGGTCGTTCATAAATGGATTCATCGACTTACCCAAGTAAGTGTATGTTTGTGGGTGTGTGAAAAACAGAGATGAGGGGAAGATAAAGACAGACAGACACACATAAGAGATGCATAAACAGAGAGAGTAGAAATAGGCATACTATATGTATACATACATACATACATATATATATATACACACAATAAGAGCTACATGAAAGCATTTTCTGACCACTATTTATGTCAACAGACTGAAAACGCTGGTTGAAAACATGCCATCTTTAATGATACAGTGAACTGATGGAGTGACTAAAAGTAAACACAACTGCAGAAACAAGACAAACAATGAGAGGGAGAGGGTGTCTGAATCAGCTTTCACTGCTATTTACATGTTTACTCAATGTGCACACATTTATTTCTAGTGTCTCTCCTTTTAATCCATGTAATATCACCAGTTCTAGCCAGCTGTTTTGGACCGGGATGATCAAATAAGGGGATTAGTTTTAGTTAATTCCAAAAAGGCGTTGTGCCTTAGCTTTAAACTTTTGAGACAAACTACTGATATAATTTCTCCGGTGAAAATCACATGCTAATTAGCACTAAACACAACATATAGCTGAGGCTGATAGGACTTTTGCAGGTATTTGGTCATAGACCAAAGTATTGGACAGATCACATTTTTGACATGATCATGGCCCTATACGTATAGTTACAGGATTACCAAAGTTACCACAATTCATCCTGTGGGGAACATGAATGAATCAAATTTAATGGCTATCCACCCAATAGGTGTCAAGACATTTCTCTTAAAACCTCATATATCAAACTCAAACTAATGGTGGCACTGGGGGAAATGTCAGGGTATCACCCAAGTCAGCAGGATTCATCACATAAGGACCGTTTTTGTCGATGAAAAATTCAATGGCAATCAATCCAATAGTTGTTGATATATTTATTTACATTGGATAAAAATCTGTCAACAAGGGACTTACCTCGTTATCAGTATTAACTGAATATGTCTATACAGTACAGTCCAGTATTTCTCTGCAGAAAAAGTCTGTTTGGCTGAGATTGGTGTGGCCATGATAAAATTCAGCACTTAAATATTATGTAAAAGGTCTTTCAAGCTCTAGACATGCTAAAACCTTGAAGAGCCTGGAAGACGTCATCTTACCATAGCCTGTTATCATCCCCTCAAACCTCCTCTCACAGCCTCTTTGCATACTATACAGCACAGGGTGTAAAGACAGGACGACCTTGAGGGGACTCTACACATGACCAAAAACAGATCATGTCCGCCAAAGGGCATATTCATCAGATCACGGTGAAACTGGCTATTGATCAGTAGAATGATACTAAGGCAATGATGAATCTTGTCTTTTTAAAAGCATTTTGTACAAATTAAAGATATTTTAAATAACCCCCTTCTATAAAGAATGACACAAAGGCTCATATTGTTTTCCCCAAAAAACATCATGCTTTGTCTTTTTTCATTTAGATGTTGGTGGCACCTGAAAGTGAATAGGAGATGAAGTGGGAGGCAGACAAGAGTACAGCCGAGGAAAGAGACAAAAGGATAAACACAACTCTATGTGTTCCCCTTTCAGCAGGAATCAAAGAAGCTCCAGTTGCAGGAGTGAAAGTGATATTGTTGCTGTGACAAAGCAGTCACATTGTTTTTTTTCTGATTACCTCTGATCATGTGATGTTAAAAACAGCAGGCAGGAGAAAGTGGCAAATGAGGAAATTTAATGGACAGCATATACAAAGGAAATGGAAGAAACCTCATGGCACAGTATTAACTGTAAACATGGGTTTTTCAGTTATCAACCGACACGCACATTGTATCAGCTTGTTTTGATTTTCAGTTCTGTGCTCTGTTAGGACAAAATATTCCAAGTTACGTATCTACTTATAAATAATTAAATGCACTATTTATGTTGCATTATAAATAATTAGACACATATAGAAGAAATAAGATTATTGCATCATACCAAAAAATAGACAACATCTATGATAGACAAATATAATTAAATTCACTCAATAGTGTGGACACAAAGCCACACTATGCACAAACAATCATGTTGCACTAATTGCATGAACACAAAAGGGTAAATCCTTTTTACTTTTGCTCTATTTCCTATTTTAATTTGCATTTTCCTTAAATCCTTCATGTAACAGAACTGTTAACATAATGAAGGATTTGTTTGCTGATTATAACTGATGTCCCTCTGAGAGCAAAACCATAAGGCTACAATATGTAATAGTTAATCTGTAAATACCTACTACTTCAATAATCACAGACTACAGTATTTTAAATAAATCATCAGATGTAATTAATTTGAATGAAAAAATAATTAATATAATGCAGTGTTAAGTTCAATATATATATATATATATATATATATATATATATATATATATATATGCTGTATAATCTCATGTTGTATTGATAGAAAACTTGAATGGGAACTGAGGAAGTCTCTGTATGTTATTTTATACCTCAACAAAGTACATACAGTACTACAGCACATTAGTGGTGTTATTATATTAATTACTGTAACATTAATTATTACAGATACAGCACACTGCTTTATAGCATATCTATAATGCAGTGTACAGGACAGAGTTTTTCCTTGCTGTTGTTGCAGAGTGCTTGCTCATGGGGGAATGTTGGGTCTCGGTAAATTAAAAGAATACAGTCTAGACCTGCTCTATGTGAAAAGTGCCCTGAGATAACTTCTGTTGTGATTTGGCGCTATACTGTATAAATGAAACTGGATTGAACTGAACTGTACGATGCAATGCAGTATTTATTGTATTTTCTTCCCAGCCGCCACTGGTATCTATAAAAACTAAACCTCTATTTTGCACCGTCAAGTCATCCAATATTCTGAAACTGCAAGATCTATAATGGAAAAGAGTGGAGCACATGAGCATTAACCTGAGAAGAATAAAACATGACATGAGAACTACATAATTTTAAAATTACATTTGAATGGAAGTAGGGAGTGGAGCCAAAAAGCAAAAGTACAGCAGACACCAAAAAACCACACTTCACTATACCCCGCACTCTACAAGGAGGCCTTGTTTACAATGGGGGTCATGTCTGTGGGACTTTATTGCTTTTGGCAGCCATCGGAGCTGCAGCCCGGTGCCAGATCTCTGGAGGAATTACAAATGGAGTCAATTACAATATATTTTGATGCATGGGAAAGTTTAGACATTGACCTGAGGTGATGACAATTCCCCAGGAAGTGCTGAGGAAATCAGTCAGGGTGATGTGCTGGTGCTGTTTGTGAGTCTGTGCCCTCTGCAATAAAATGAATAAGGAACTCACCGGGGCACAGTGGTTTACCTCCTCTCTCCCGACAATGAACCACCTAAATGCTTGTCATGCACTTACTTGAAGATAGTAATTTCTCTTTGCCAAAACATTTTTTTTTCTTTGATATTGTTATGATACATTTCTGGTATCACAAACATGATGGTTTTGTATGGTATGAGGTACGAGTACAGAGCCTTTTTTTAAGGTAGGAATTTGGTGCCTGCCTTCAAAAACCACCAATGAGAGGTAAGTGACCATAGCCTGAGGACTCGAGCAAGTTGGATGCTTGCTTTATACAAATATCAGTGGTAGCTGTGTTGTTGGAACGAGTGAGCTGTCAGTGAAATAAATGGCTGAGCTGGAGGATCTTTTTGAGTAAAAACTCAGGTCTATCCTAATAAAGGTAAATGAACAGATGCATGGTCTCTAGTATCTTTTAAAGCCACACATGCTGTTACAAGAACTAATTAATAACAGTTTGCTAATGACTGTTCAGTGCCTCAAAGACTGACAAAACTCCTCTTATTATACAATTATCGTGAACCGTGTCTAATCTGTCCCGATGCTCACAATCTTGCAGACATCATCCACAAGTAAATACATATGCATGTAATTCTAACATAATGATAAAGGTAAATAAGCAACTTGTTATGTCAAATACTTCAAACCAGATTACATTCACAGGAACAAGGAGATTCTGGCGGCAGGGGAAGGACATGACTCTTTTGAGTGTTGTAGACTGGAGAGATGCAGGAGGCAGCGGTCATAATAGCCTGCAGAGGTTGACTCATGCCTCTTACCTCATTCGCAACTTCAAAGTTGCACCTTATCACATAACCGGGGCTACTTCACCTGACACCTCTAAGGGACACACTTCACTTGACATTTCTAGATTCAAGAGACCCAAAACCTTACTTGACTTATTGACTGGCTTGAGCTCTGTAAAATAAAAAAATGGAACAATCATAGAGCAGTAAATACATTGAGTGTATTTATGATTTGAGTCTTTGATTTGATTTGTCACAATATAACAGATTATTGTAAATAGCCATGACACAAACAGCTAAAATACAAAGTACGGTGTCGACTGAAGTGTAATTTCTACGTTTACTAGAAAGTAAACATTTAAAATTCATGACTGACAATTTTTGTGGTGGCGCAACAAGCAGCACAAGCAGCGCTATGCTAGTTAGGCATTTCCCTGACCTTGAAATTCACTTTGCCCATCTGAGTGGCATTTTGGTGTTGAGCGCAGTGCTCGTTTGCATTTGGTAGAAATTGGGTCTTTGATGTTGCGCTGAAGTTAGAAGTCTCAGAACCACGCTGACGTCACTTCACTGTCATTTTACTTGAAGCAAATACGCTACAATAACAGAATATTGCTTAAAATGTAGATTTTACTATTTTAATTAAGCATTCTACATTCAGTAGAGGTGTTAAAATCATCATCAAAAAATAATGTTTAATGTTATAATGTTACCAATAAAGCAGTCTGCATTAATTTGTTAATTGATATGGGTGAGTTAGTGGTTAGTTTATTAAATCCATGCAGCCATCTGAAGGCAGGAGGACAGATACTGTATGTGTATATAAACCTGCAGCCTCTGATTTGCGCCAGAGCGCAGTGCCATTACGCATGGCCATCCACTGTGTTTACCTTGATTAAATCACATGCAAATGAAACCAGGCTGTCACAAAATAACCACGCGTACATCTACACACATCAGACTGGTCAGTCGGTATTCTTTTTATGTGGGAGACACCAGTGTTCATCAATCCAGTGCGCCAACTTTGGCAAAAGTGCCGTCTCATGTTTTATTCTTTCCTGTGCATCGCTGTGCTGTCACATCAATTACAGTATGAACCATTTGGAATTAAAACTGAAATAGCAAGGGATTTATGTGATCATACAAACAACTTCACCAACATTTAAAATAATTTCTGTCATCTTTGTGATATGATTATCTGTTAAAAAACACACCATTTGCCTTTGGTTGCAGATTCGTGCTACTGTGTCTTCACATCACAACGCTCTACCCCTTCCAGACAACAATATGATCTCCTGGAGAAGTGTGTTTCCATTTCTTGTCATGCTTCACTATGATTAGGACAGCTATTTCAGAGTTAAGAGATCACTGATGTTACTGGCAGAGATTGTATTTATTAAACACCACATTTATTTATTTGAACTTATTTATTAATCAGCCCCTGAACTAGATTCCTTTTCATCTTGCCCTTTTGCACTTTTCAGTATTTTGGCCACTTGGGGATGGTGGAACAACGTGTAAACACAGCATCTGACATAGTATTATCTTATGAAGTTGATAGGGCTGACATAGTAGCAAACAATCATTAATTTACGTTTCTACCAGAAATAGAGACACATTATAATTCATATATGTGTCTGGCCGTCTGACAGATGAAAGTCAAATATTCATTCTGCTTTTAGCTTGTTGTTTTCTTTAGTAGTGGAGGAGATTCAAAACTTATGTCTTTGTCTCAAATATGATTTCTCTAAGACTTGAGGATGTCTGAAACAGAAAATTAAGATTAATTAGGAGAAAAATTACAGGGTTTCACCACAAGCAGTACATAGGCCTCTAATAATAATGATACAGTAATTCATAGTGAGCCTGATTCATTTCAGTTGCATTTATCTACAGAATAAAAGGTCAGGATGGTGGTTTGAAGAGTGGTCAGCCAACTCACTATTATCTTACTCTTTGGGAATCCTTCAGCTGTACAGGACTCCTAACCTGCAAGCACTAAATTAAACACTGCAGCCACAATACTGCTCCTTTAACCTGTAGTAACTATAATTAGTTAAGTCAATATTGTTTTTAATACTTACGGAGTTTAATTCTGAGGAAAAGCATATTTTTGCATAATCTCAGTGGGACACTGATTCATTAACACCAGCGTCAAGGTCAACTAGCTTTGAGTAAGTGATGGACAGTAGGTGCCTTGATTGTAAGTCTTTATCTTTTTTTATGTTTTTATTTGTTTATTTTTTTATCTATTTTTTTTCTCTGGTACATATTCACTTCCAAAACATCTTGCTTAGTTTTTTCTGTTTCAGTGCTCATCCTGTCTTAGTCACTCTTTGTTCTCTTCTTTTCTCAGACTCTCCCTTTCCCCCCTGTCATTTGGCTTTCTGTTCCCATTTGCAGCTCAAGAGCTCCCTCTGTGAGAGATACTGTTGCCAGACAGAGGCAATTCTTTATATGGGCACATTTACACAAATATTCTCTTATTATATATTTTTTATATTATATTTTCAGATGAGTTTGACTCTTCCTATACAGTCTCTAAATCAACAATGGTATGGTTTCTTTGGCAATATGTTTTCTCGTGATGATGGAAATGAATCATGAATGCAGTATGGTGGTCTGTCAAAGACATTATAAAAATATAACAACTTAATAGAAGTAGTAGTATTCAGTAACATTATTAATGACAATTAGTGTCTTTAGATCAGGTCCATTGGTATTTAACACAATGGTTGTACTTCAGCACTGAAATCTTCAAGAAAAACTGGTGTATATGTCCATGTAAGTAACATGTATTAGGATTAGTCTGTCTTAAACTCAGAGTGAAATGTTTGATCTCCCATAGACATATTTCTGAATTTAACGATTTCTTTAGACATTTAATTACACTACAGTATGTGTATGTTGAAATTATCATTTGGGCCACTGAGCATATTTCAGAAATTAGAGTCTTCAATGCTTAACTGTCTGCACATGTGCGGTGGTGCGTGACTCATGAGAAGAGTGTGAGGGTGGGTGATGATTCAAGCGCTGTGTTTGCCTCCCTCTCCTCCTTTTGTTGATGAAGCAGGTAGAGATATCTGTCCCCTTAATCACCACGTATGATTCTAAGAAAACCTACAGGATCATCCACTACGTGTCCTTGCTTTTCCATAAAAAGGCATAAAATAGATCATTACACAGCCTTTGTCATGGAAGGGGTTTCTTTTTTTTCGAAACTGGATTCTTTTATGTTTGTGTTCCCAGGTTATTCACATCTTTGATAAGTATGACTCAGTTACTGTAGGTCTACATCTGTTTTTTTAGCGGTAGATTTTATTTTGAATCTTTAAGGAATATTTTTTTCATTTTAGGAAGTATGTTTATTTGCTTTCTTGCTGAGAGGTACATAAGAAGATTGATACCACTCTCACAAGTATGAGTGTTATCACTCTTCTCATCTTACTCTCTGCAAGAAAGCAAACAAGGCATATTTCCCAACATGTTGATTCCTTTAAATGTATGGCTTCAGTGACAGACAATGGGGCTCTTATACTAAAAGTAAAATCGCTGCACTGTTGATATTTCAAACATCAACATGAAGAGACTTCAAAGAGCTACCGCCAATTATTTCAGGTTTTTTTGGGCAAATTGTTTTGTTTTCCTTTCTTCTTGTCTATAACGTGGTCGCATCTGAAAGAAAATTAGAATTCCTGTCCATTCTGCTGACAGTACATCTCACATCATGGCCCCCATGTGACCGCACTACCCAGCAGTCCAGTGGTTCAACAATGAGGAACGTCAGCCCTTAATCACACTGTGTTTGATTTACACCATCCATCCGTGGAGACAGCAATCCTTTACATTTTCCAAGCATTGCTCTGTGAACTCTAGCAATCATGCCAATTCCTGCCATCACCATCCCTGATTATTGATGAGATTTAGATGGAAATTATGTATTCACTGAAGGAGAAAAGACAGCCAGGCTCTTCTTGATTGGCTTTAAGCTGAACTGTCATACTGAAGAGGCATCTGTTAGATGGTAGGTCACGTCCCCTCAGCATATTGGTTTTATCTTCCATCGCAGACGACTAGTTATGGTTCCCTAACAACAGAAGTGGAGCAGAGGATGGGAAGGTGAACTGAATGCATTAAATAGGCTCACTGACTGGAGGATGTGGAACTGGGTACAAGGTATTTGGCAGTGGCAGCAGGAATACATTCTGAATTATTTAGTTAAAGGCACAGTCCCCGATCTAAATGCAGCAAAGGTATGTTAGAGCCGTCAACCTTTGCGTCTTATGCATGTGCATTCAAGGCACCAAATTGAGAAGATTATGAGATCATAAACTATTTTGAAATTGAAGGAAACAATAAATGTATACTGAATATTTTCTCTTTTACATACCACCGGCTTACACCAAAATGATTCCATTTCATTAGAAACCTTAGTTATTAGTTATTTAGTCATTAGTTATTTTTTCACTGGGAGTCTGTGTTAGTGTCTACATAGTTATACTACACACTTCTGCTATTTCTGGATGTTCAGGGATGTTTCTTGGCATCAACCTTTTGACAGCAGGTTTGTGGGCCTGTAACACCTGCAACCAAACTGTGTTTGAAAATGTGATGTTTTGGTATGAAATGTCAAATTCACATGTTCTTATAACTCCTTGTGGTTGCACAACAACTAACAAGTAACAGGCTAGGATCTAGCATTGTCCAGACCAATCAACACAAATAAACCTGTGTGGCCCTGTGCAGGAAAAATAACAACTTTGCAAGCACTGCTGTCTGAGTGGTTCCTAATTTATAGACAGTTCAGCAGAGGTCTGAATATCTGAACATTTTTGATAAGTCTGGGTCACTGACTGTAAAAAATATGGACGTAGCCACCGTGACGTCAACCATTGGTTTCTGAAGAGTGGTTTTGAAGCTCAAAATGGCTGTCACTATCCCCCGCCTCACTCCCGGCTAATCCAAAGGGCAAAGAGGTGGAGCTGAGGCGGGCCAAATGAAGCTTGGTTGCTGAAACAAGCGACCTAGCGGTTAGCTACACTAAAAGCAGCCACGTCCTTAATTATGCATAACTTTATGGCTAAATAAAATTTAAACGGGTGAGTTATAAAAAAATCAACCCCCGTACAGTTGTCATGAAAGGAGAAACTGTGTTTTGTACCAGACTGTAAACTTGTTTATTTCTGCTGTAAAGTTGGGCATTTTAACATGGGGGTCTATGGGGGATTGACTCGCTTTTGGAGCCAGCCTCAAGTGGCCATTCGAGGAACTACAGTTTTTGGCACTTCCACATGGGCTTCATTTTTCAGACCCGGAGGTTGCTGCTTGGTCTGGGTGGGTTTTTAAAAAAAGGTGCTGATGAGAGTGAACCAAAACAGTTACAGTTATGGGCCGTACAACAAAATCAATGCTCTAAAACTGGGAACTGTAGAGTCTGGAAAAATTCACAAGAGACCACTTCACATACGCAAAGTCAT
The DNA here is from genome assembly GCF_914725855.1 of Thunnus albacares. Classification (NCBI taxonomy): domain Eukaryota; kingdom Metazoa; phylum Chordata; class Actinopteri; order Scombriformes; family Scombridae; genus Thunnus; species Thunnus albacares. The sequence continues at coordinate 22,339,204 of NC_058115.1, forward strand.
TAGATCAATTTTTAATATAAAAACACTGATTACAGTGGCTCAATTCTTAACTCCATTTTGAGAGGACACCATGCTGTTTTCCTTAATTTCATGGGATAAAACAACCCTTCTTTAATTTCAAATTAAGGAGGTGAGTGAATTCCACAGAGACATGGAGAGTTGCCTCACCCCCAGACCCCTGAATTGATCTCTTTGCCGAGTGGGGGTCTGACAACATGATACTGACCAAAGTTAAACACTGTTACAAAATGGAGATTGAATAGACCTCCTGAGAGGCCATTTCTGACCAATAACTAAATTATGGCCTGAATTAAAAGTATAAATGACCTTTGGGGTCATTTGAACCAGGAGAAAGGACCGATAACTCAACACCCATGGACAGAAAACCCCACTCCTTATCCACACAGACCAGAGTCATAAACATTAACTCATATTCCTGAAGGACATTCATTGCGTCTCTCTGCGAACCTGAGCCAAATCTGAAGTTGTGTGTATTAAATGTCTAATCATCATGTAAATCATATCATGTTGTTATAAAAAAAAATCATAAAGAATGGTATAACTTTGATAACTATGCTATAATCTATTGAGAATGTATATTAAATTTTGATTTTATTACATTTTGTTGTATGTAACAATATGCTCCATCGATAAGGTTAGAACTTCATGTTGAATTTCATGCGTTAAGAGGTAATGAATATTTATACGGTAACTATGCAATGATATTTAAAATCACTTCAGTGTTTAACTTTTGCTCTAATAACCTTCTTGACAATCATATTTTAATCGTTAAATTACATAAGTAGTTGTATTGAAAGAATGAAGTTTAGGAATGTAAAGATAAAATGTGTGAATAATTTCAGGTTCAGCATTTTCTTTTATTATGAAATAATAGTCAAATTGAATGTTTCTGTATTATTAAGGAAGAGTTATGTTGAATTTATATTTGAAATTGTTTCTGAAATATTATCTAGTCACATTATTGTTGCTTTAAACTTTTATTTCACTACTAGATGTGTAGATGGTTTGAGAAGGTGGACTCATTGAAGGCTGAATGTCTTAACATCAGGAGAGGCGTTAATATGAATGTTAATGTTTGGTATGTTGATAGGAAGGATCAACTTAAAATGAAATTAATGTATAATGCTGAACTGTTTTTCTGAATGGTTTTACTGTTACAATGGTACAATGGTTTTATTGGTTACAAGGTGACATGAAGTATTCAGACATAGTGACTCCGAACTGTGAATTAGCATTTAAAACTCAAAACTTAATTCTCCAGTGTAGAAACTTACCATCCAAAGTCAAAGTCAGACATACCTTAAAGTCCAAAAACAAAGACAATTCGGTGTGAAAACGTTTAAAACACACCCAAACTCCGCCTGTCTTATCTAAACTTATAAAGACAACCTCAGAGGGATTTCTCTTTGAGCTGGTTTCTAGAAACTCATGAACCAAGATACAATTCTTCTATTATGTCTCTTTTCCTTTTGCTTTTGACTAAGTATGTGAATATGTTAATCTTTTACTGAAACAAGTTCAGTTTGTTCTTATTTAATTTGTAACATTAAGTTTCCACGTACGGTATTTCATTTTTGGAGTTTATCTGCTACTGAGTAAAGATTTGAGCGTAGCCAGGAAAGTTTATTCGGCACTCAACTAAGATTACAAGAAGCCAGCGAAAGCCTGAATCCTCAACTCAAACTGAAACGTCGCTTTGAAGAAGACAGCAACGCTTAAAGCTAGATCTTGGCCTGCTTGCTGACAGCACTACGACCAACTGGGAGTTAAGCCGACAGACTCTTTCACAGCAGCCTGAAACAAGGCTTAACTCCTCTTCACTAGTGGTTCAACACCGCTGCATCAACAAAGACTCACCTATAACACCGCCCAAGCTGGGCTGCACTGCTCAACACTGCAGCTAACTACAGCTCAAGCCAAAACAATGCTGGACCTGCTAAGATGACACCGACTACAACAAAACCCATCGAGAGTAAGGCATAATATGGCTTTGTGATCAAGGGTTGATGTCAAATAATGCCAAAATTAAAAAGATAATTTCTTTAGAGAAGTTGAGTTAGCTTTCCTTTAGCATTCCCACTGCAATTCGTTAGCCTTGAGTCATACACTTTGAGCCACTATTTCTAAACAATTTTCTTTATTATTATCATCTAAAGGCCTTATTATTCTTTTTCTTTATTATCTTATGCTTTATCATGTATCCTCAAGATGTAAGCTATTAATAAATGTTTTCATTAATCCTAAGAAGTTGTTTTTTCGAGAGAGCAGCGAAAACAGAGGTCACTGCTTTGAAAAGAACTTACAGTTATGAGAATGATCACTTGATCAATCTGAGAATTAAATTCAAGCTTTACTGTTTCCTCCAGACAATAAAGGTTCCTTATCGGAGGTGTTGCCCTGATTATACAAGGTTTTATATTTATTAATGCCTAATATTCTTACACGTGACTGCTTTTAACAGCAGTGCAAATGTTTAAAAGTAGTATTCTTCTTCAAATTTACTTTGGATCTTTGAAAATAAGCATGCATAAATTTAAATTAGTACTTGCTAAAATAGGTGCCTATAGTTTCTAAAAAACATGCTATACAGCAGGCATGTAGGTTACATATACTTGTTCTACTTCTGCTTGTCGCTGTGCTGTGACCTACATGTAACTGCCCAAATTAGGACTTCCTGTGTCCCTATATCACACTAATAAAGTAGATGCGGGGAGATTCATATCCCTTGCACGACGAGAAAGGTCAGATCAATTCTCCCACCAACCATATCTGTCTTCATTTAGCAGCCACCATATAAACACTTCATAGGACATAACACCTCTTAAGAAACATATGTATAAATAAATGTACAATCATGAAGTGTTTAAAACAAGGATGTGTTCAGTTTTCATTTGGCTGGAGTGTCACCATCTCTTTTGTTTTTCATCTACATGAGACAAGGAGACGCAGTACACACCATTGCCGAGCCATAAACACAGCCCCTTTCCACCTCAGGCAATCCTTAAACTCATCAGCAATGTAATGAGACTTTCGAGCTGAGAGATGAATTAACTGGAAGGGGTTAGTAATGGCATGGGCTGATGTCATTTCATGTCAGTACATGTACATTCAGGAATTTACTGAAGTTGAAATACCAGAATTTCCTTTAGCTTTAAGAGATCTCTAACTCACCAAAGTGATTTAGATCAATCCGATTTAAGTTAAAAGAAACGTTAAAATTCTAAATTAAATTAAATGACGTTGAAAACATTAAAGTGAACGCTCTTGCATCCCTTAATGATTCAGAGTTAGTGTGAATGTTTGATATTGGTGTACTGAGTTCAATTAGAGAAAAAAGGTTATGTATACCAGCTGTAATAGGGCAAACATACAGTATAGTACATTTCTGTGAAGGGTAATAGTGTACGTATACTGTATGGGACTAGTGACAAAAACAACAAAGCTCAAACAGTTTGTATCTCACCCATAATTGCATTTAAACAACAGAGTGACCATGCACTGCAACAAATATGCACTAGCAAACACCACCACCACAGTCAGGTTCTCAGAAATGTCACTAGGTCTGACTTAGTAAGATTCAGACATGAGACCAATTTAAAGGGAAAAATAATCAATTTCCCATCTAAAGATTGGGCACATTTTATCAAATTTTTGAGAAAATGGACATAAGAAAATGTGAATCACTGCATATGTCCATCTACTATGATTTGGCGCCTCAAGACAAACTGTTGGTGGCACTAAATCTCCAGTCCAGTGCTATTAAATCAGTAATTACTGCAAAAGAGCCCCAGTTTAGTCTCAAGCAATAGGAAACCGTGTGGAAAACATAATGGAAATATGGCATTTACTTGTTTGTTTCATGCATTATTTTGAGGAATGTTACAGTCTCATCATTGGAGTTTTATGCTATTTTTTCAGCTTTACAGTGGAATGAGAGCTTGAGTGACATTTAAGTCACATACTTCAAGAACATCATTTATTTGCTAAGTCTATTTTCATTGCACTTTGTCATATTTTGTTTTTATTCATACACCAACTTTTCCACCTCGGCCAAGAGCATACACTTTTTTTTTTTGTTGATATTTTGTAATGTTATGAAAGCTCTTAATGTCATCAAACTCTCAGACTGTGGACAGAGAGAAGACTTCTGATGACTACGCTCAGTTGTGTGAATTGTTTCAGGTGCTCAGTGCCAATGGGCTGGTAAAAAACATTAGGAAAACAGAACTGCAAAAGACATAGTACAGGGGTGTTTATGCTGTTATCCTGTAGCCCCAAGCAGCTTCATTGTGTGCTCCCATTTAGCCATTACTTAGGGGGGTTTGTAGCTTGCAGCCAGTCAGCCTATTGTAATAACCAACAGCTTTAGGCTTTGCTGAATGTTGTCCCTGCCGTGAATATACATTACTACCCTATGAATATAGGTCACTAAGAAAATGAAATTTTAACCTTCAAAGTACCAGAGATATTTTTGCAAAACATATCCTAAGGGGGAATTATTATTACAAAATGATTTCAGTCACTGGAGAGACAGTTTTCCTTCAGGCTAATTTATGCTGCTTTTATACTGCCTTAAGACAATGTTTCTAAATGCTACCAAATTTGAACTGTAGAACGCAAATACAGTATAGTTACAATTGTAACTGGTTTTCTGAAAGGACGAAAGTCACAATGGGCTGGTTGTCATGTATGTATCAAAATAACAAGCTGTCCATTCATACTGTATAAGGAGCCATTTGATCACCAGGTAATTCAACATATAGGCCTTATTAGGGAAATGCCAATTCATATATTGCCAGACGGGCTTACTTTGACAACTACACATTCAGCTCTTGGCTGATCCTCCAAAGAGTCCCTGCTCAGGAAAGTGTGGACATAAGAAAGTACAACACAATCAACTTTACATAGGATGAGATAAAGTAACTGAGGATGCAACTGGTCATACATCCTGACCTCATTCTTACAAAAGCCTGCATCCCTTCACTAGTGCAACAGAAGGCAATTCCACCAACAACTTACTGTAAATGGGAGGGTGTTTCTCGGTGATTGACCTGAATGGCTGTATCTTTATAAACCCATATAAAGGATAATGGTATGGATGAAACTGCTACCTGCAGAATGATATCATTGAAAGGTTTATACTTTTCATGTAGGAAAATATGGACAAAAGGGAAAATGACACTGTTATTACATATTAAGGGCTCTTTCAGTTGTGGTCACAGATATGAGGGCTTTCTCTGTCATTGTTGACTACTGATGGTCATACCCACTTGAAGGTAAAGTGGGACAAGACTAAGTCATAAAACCTGACAGACAACCAGGGGCTTTACTGAAAGTATGTGATTAATGTCCATCCTGTTTCATATCCACACGGTCAAATTCAGAGTTTCCCTCAATAGAGCTTATAGCTGCAAGACTCCCATACGTAAAAACTCTCCTCTAAGCACATTTGGAAGTACAGCGGGAGCCTTTTCACTTACACCAAGGTGTGGGGGGGATATGTCAGTACAATGGGCCAAAGAACACCCAGCATCTAAATACATCATGGACACTTATGCTGCATACTCGAGAAGTACTGGATTAAGTCAGCTTGGAAAAATAGCCTAAGGGCAGAAAGAGGTGATTATCATGGTCTTACTCAGAGAAAAACACCTTAGGTGTTCCCATACAATTACTGGATCATTGTCAATTCCAGTTAACAGCCTGCCTGATTAGCTATGAGGCTTTACCCACCTTTTCTGGTATAAGGTAAGTAGCATTTAGCTGGTCATCCCAAATAATGACTATTGTAACAGAGTTAGCACACTTCACTGAGTATGTTGAGGTTCACAACACGAGGTCTTGGTAGGACAGGCTATTCTGGAACAGAGATTCTTAAGAGTAAACCCTGAGCAAAGGTCACACAAGCTGAGAGAGACTGCGCTGTCGGGGGATATTCATGTCCAAGGCAGACCAAACACACTATGAGCATTCTCTGCCAAGGTTTTACACTCACGGGAGCACACTCACGGTGGCAAATTACCTCTGTTGGTAGAGGGAGAAGACTTGAAGGGCATAGTCAGTAGTAATAAAATTATTTTGCTGTTGTGTACTCAATACTACCAGATGACTAAGGCATATCCACAACATGTGATTAAATTGGTGTATCTAACTGTCAATACACACAGTGTGAGGGAAAAAAAAAGTTGTACAAAACTTTTCTTTCAGAGTGAACTGCTCAAAAAGTGTATTAGCTACTGTAGTAAAAATGTTATTAGTTGGGTACGAGTTAATCAATAGGCTGAAATAACATTCTAGCTAGCAGCTGGCTAGTGTGATAGCTGTGTTATAGTGGCAGGTCTGGACTGGTTAACTGTAGGGTGGTGATTAACTGTAACCACACAACTCACTATGTGAAAAGAACAAGGGTTTTATTTAAACACTGGGCATGCAGGCAATGATGCAATAGATGATTCTGCCTGTAAATAATTAAAACAAGCCCTGGTATGGTTATATCTTTTCCCATATAGAGGGAAAGAATATCATTCCTCTTGACACACGCCTCAGAACTGCAGTCATGGAGACGAGTGGAGGCCAACAATGAAATAAAATGCAAATCATTTAAAGAGCATTACATTCAACACTTTACCTCTAGAATATGCACAAAAAACTGAATTACGCAAAGAAAGATAGAAAGCAGCAAAATCGAGGCTGAGAGGCCTCCCCAGGTGAAAAAAAAAGTGTACAAGGGAAGGTGGAAACAATAATGGGCTGACATGAAACATAATCCCCTCTGTCTGCGATTTTATTGGCAGCCCCTCCAAAGAATGGTGGCTCCCCTATTATGACTTAACACATCAAAATCGCAGCATAGCACACACAGAAAAGGCCACCTGATGATAAACACAGCAGACAGCGTCAGAGGCTTTATCTCGTGGCTGCCTGCAGCTCAACACAGGTTCAATTTGGCCCGCAACAATCGATTCTGTCCCTCCTTACCTCTGCTTCAGTTGGTGGAATAAAAACAGACCTTTCTGTAAAGAGCAGGTCTCAGCTGGTATGCCATGTCAAGGCAAAGGAGAGGAAAACTAGGGACACCAAGACACCTGAATTGTGGTTGACCATAGAACTAGCACACATATTTTCTTGGCACAACATTTTAATCATGGCCAGAGTAGTACACATAACTATTTTCAACTTTAAAAATATATAAATGAATAAATGAACACAAATGAACAGCAGGGTGTTCAGATGCTTTAAGCTGGTCAAATCAAAGTCAAATTTGGTATGAGACTTCACAGCATGTTAGGTTAGGCAATGAAATTTAACAAAAACAAACAAACAAAAAAACCTCCGTTGTTTTCCTATATTTTGATAGTACACAAATAAATTTTGAGGCAACAATTTATTCATAAGGAAATATTGTTACCAAGATGCTAAAGCTGCCGGTATCTCAAATTATAGCACAACATACTTGTTTCACAACACTAGGGCTGATATATTTCTGATAATGTTGATAGTTAACATCCAGCTATAATAAACTTGTTTCCTTTGAAGATAAACTGAAATGTAATAAATACATTGGCTAGCTCTGTTAACTTGTTAGCTTTTTTTGATTCCCTATGAGTTATGTTTATGCCTACAATGATTAATCATTATGTTATTTATAACAGGAGTTTAACAGGTTTTACTGCAGTATTACTAGAAGTAATATTAGCAGCTTCCCAGAAAAAAAAAACAACTAACTAAACCAAAAATAACACAATTCTCTATTAATTTAATGAGCCACTGATAATGGATGTTTTTTTGTTTCTTTTCATGAACGAGAGACTGTGGCTGTGGTGTAACAACATCATAGGCATGCAATGATAGTCCCATTTTCCAAAGTTGCAATTTCCTTATCATTTCTCCTCTGAGTAAATTTGTCATTCCAAATTCACAACAATGCTGCCATATGACATAATTTGGCTCACAGAGCCATATAATCCTCTGTAAAACAGCACTATTTGTATATGCTTTTGTTGTTGTTTTTTTCCCTTGCTGCAAATATAATAGGGTGTTTGGTGTTGAATGAGCCGCCATCTTGAGGGTAATTTTGTCCTAAAAAGTGACACCATGACTGGGTCCCTCTATTTGAAGAGAGCATAATCATTCCCTGAGCTGAAAGCAAAAGGGTTGAGAATGATACCAGTTTCATTACATGGGAGTAAAAACACTCACACTCACTGTTATGGGGCACAATATAGAACACCCCTTCCATGACAATTATTAATACCCTGTCCCATTTATTATTTGCAATATCAGCCCTCACTCCAATGAAGGTTGTCCCTCTGATCAGTATGCAGGTGACCTGCCTTCAAATCCTCAATTTCACATGCAAATGCAGTGCAACTGATTTAAATAATATTTGAATATGGATCACACAGTGTGACTCCATATCACAGAGCTGGAAAAAAAAGAGGTGGGAAATGCAAATCATCAACATGCAAAAGAAAGGTCATAGTCAGGACCTGTTAGATTTATTTTGGAAATAAAGGGCTGGCTGCTAAATCAAACTCATTCCATAAAGCCTGAGGACAAAATTAGAGGAGATCAGCAGGATTTACATTATAAAAGGAAACAAACACAATATGGTCTATACAACACAAAAGAAGCAGTTTATGATGTGAAGGTGTTTTTTTATCCTGCATAACATGCCAAGATGAGAAGAAAGGGTGATGTGCCAAAAGCTTTACAGTAAAACTTTGCCTGAATCTCACTAACCCTCCCAGAATACTGAGCCTCATCACTGTAAACCACTGAAAAAGACAGCATAACACTACTGTAGGTGTAAGGGTTTATACACTGGTTCACTACAATAAAGATGCTATTACTTTAAAATTCACCAGCGCATTATTTCCCGCAATGGCAAGAAAAAGAAAACAACAAAAAAACATATGCGGCACGTTGAGAACAAATACCTGGATGGCAGTTTTCATGACAGCTACAGATAAGCATGGTATTGGCAGATGCTGCAAAAACCAATGAGCATGATATAAATGTTGCAATACAGGCAGGTGAATGCCTATGTACTGCTATGTCTATGCTCCTCTGGGGGGTATAAATCACAAGTGATGGTGGAATCTTCACACATAGTGGCATGCATTAACTGAAAGGGGCACAGGGGAGCCTACTCCCCTGAGTGTAGTAAAACTGCAATGAGCAGCCCTGCAACGCTTGCTTCAGGCAATGCTTTTAAATTATATATTGATGACAGTCCATGATAAAAATGACCCAATTTAGTATCCAAAATCAATTCCCACCTCCACTGATGTGCAGGAGATGGTAAAATCTGCCCAGATTCTTATGACACCATTTGAGCCACAGACACGTTTTCTCAAACTGTGGTCAATAGAGGCAAAGAGTGTGGGAAGAAATGGAGAGAAAGACAGAAGCATTTTACCGCAATGACCACCTAGTCAGTAAATGATCTGTTGTCTTTCTGGGTAAATAACATGTCTAGTATGATGTGTATTTTTCTTCATAGCATGGTGTGATTTGTGTTCCTAGAGCATCGGGGAAGAAACAAACTATGATTGGCACAATATATAAGAGGTCTAAACTCCCTTTCTGCTGATTTGAAAAATGTCACTAGCCTAATCTAAATTTTTATTACATATACAACAATTGTATAAGTCTGTGCGGGTTTGGAAAACATTTCTCTTAGTGATATCTGGCAGAAAATGTGAAATGAAAAATGTGATCTGAAACAAATAAAAGATGATGACTGCTTCTGTTGATAGCAATTAGTTGTGCAGGAGACCTTGCTCTTAAGAAAATAATACCATAAGAGGATGACACCCAAATGTAAAGCAACACCAGCATATTGACACACCATGCCTAATCTGTGAGAGACTTTTAAAGCATATTTCTGCCTACATGATGCTAGGACAAGAGCAATAAGTCGTCACTTCCAAGGCAGCGAAAGGGACACAGAATTCAGAAGCGATTCAAATATTTCACCTACAATGTCAATACATGGGTTCTAGTCTAAATTTCAAAAAAACAAGGCTGTTTTTTTTTTTTTTGTTTGTTGTTGTTTTTTTTTTCTTTAGTATCTATATCTAAACTGCTTTCAATGAAAGCCCAGACATGTGCAGTAAGAGACTTGAAACTGACTGATGGAAATGATTACTGCCATGAAATTGACAGTCAAGTTGGTGTAATCTTTTATGTCCTTTTTTGTTTTTTCCTTATAGGCATGCTTTTTATCAAGCAGGCGTTGAGACTGAAAAAAAACCATGCGTTATTACAACATGACATATAATACAATCCAGGAGGTGCAGTGTGAGTAACAGAAGGCCCAAGTGCAATTAATTATAAAACTCAGAGACAGGGTTTTGCAACTCCGGAAAATTATTTTATCTTCTGTCGTGACGATTGCATGATTAACAGTAGAAAAACTGTTCATGTTACAAAGTAATCCAGCAGGAATGTGAGATTGCGTGTGACTGAATGACAAAGCGCCTTACCGGATGAAGTCGCATTGAGGCAAAAGTGAAGCCAGGCTCAACTTTTAGCATTTTTTTGTTTTTTTTGTTTTTTTCTGCTACACTCTGTGTTGCCACCCACGCCGCACTGCCAGACTGTCCCTATTCAAATGAATGAACAACCCTTTCATTTGTTTCATTGGTTAAAACTGTGCTGTCTTTTTTGACATTATGCTGTTTTACAAGGTAATTTGTGTCACTTTGTTCCATAAAAATAGTTATTATTATTAAGTTATTACAAGATAACATTTGATCTTGACTGACATTAAATACATTAACAAAATATATTCATTAGATGATAACATTTGGTTCTCAACTGAGATGTGAAATTAAAAAATAATAATTTTGGACAGTTCAAGAGTTTCTCTGTTTTGTCAGTCTTTAGTTCTTTCCATGGATTTTAATTAAGTCAGACAAAACCAAATCAGTCATCCCTGGATTATAAAATAAAATTTCATTTCCCACTTCTGGTGGATTTGACAAAGAAATAATATAAGTGTGGAGGAGAACTTGGAAGAGCACTTTGGGTTAATGCTAAAATGACTATTTAACAGTGGTATGATACCTATTTGGCAAGCTTAGCCTTTTTAATATAGATCTCACCAGTGAACCATCACACAAGCACACAACATAAATCCTGAACAGGGTGGGCATATTGTACTGTAGATTATGCTCTCTCAGTCAGTCAATATTACAAATCCCTGCACTTGTTATTGTAACGCCTCAACAGGGCCTTATCTGGAGGGTGCAGGGATCTCCTCAGAGAAAACTCAATTTCCTGCTCATTTGTACAACAATCCTCATCATTATCTTACTTATCAGAATCGCCTGACAGACATGCTATCACAAGTCCCTCCATGACAACAACTTCGGAGTCCCCTCATGTTAAGCAAAATGTCCTGCCAGTGACTGCTACAGTTCAAGAATACAGCAGTTTATTGCTCAACAATTGCATGACAGGTTAAAAGCATTGTGTCCGCCCACACCTCATGTTACATGCTTTTATCAATGCCATACTGTAAGTCAAGCTTTGTGATAATTTTCGTGAGCAAATGCAGATGTCAAGCATTGTGATAATGTGTGAAGCCACTCAGTGGAGTCGTTGATAGTTGCATGCACATAGAATATGACTTGCCAGAGGGTTGCACTGGGAACAGGTATTGCCCTGCCTCTACAAGGTGGTGCTGTAGTGTTGAGTAATAACACTGCTGAACACAAAAGCTGAATGAAATATATAGTTGCAAAAATCATTAACATTATCTGGGGGGAAAAAAACTAGACAGAACAGTACTTGAGCTAGACATGAGTACCACCGGCCAAATGTTATTATAAGAGACAGTAAATGACTGATTTCAGCTGCTGTTCAGAGCTACCATTCAAACCTAAAGGTGGCAGGGTATCTGGTACTTACTTAATACATTTTCACTAGAGTGTTCTTTTAAATCTAAAAGATTCGGTAACATATAAAACATGTGTGACTAAATATAAGATTTAAATTAAACTGGGAAATAATCTAGGTTATAACTTGTGAAGTACAAATTGTAGATCAACTACAGTAGGTACTTAATTACAATTGTTGTCAATTGGTAGAGTTTTTGCACAACAGGGAAACGTGATTATGTATCTTTCACTTTTCAGCCTAAAACCTAGGTCTTACCCTGAAGAGCCTGTGGTCTCTGAGCCCTTTTTCAAGTGAGCAAATAACCGGCAGCTTGAAAGTTACTAAACCCTACATCCTTTAATATTCACATGGTATTGTGTGTGTTTTAAGGAAACAGGACAAGTCATCTGTAAGAACTCTAAATGTACAAAAATTTACAATTCTGCTCCCCCATGTGCCCCTGATGCACCAAGCTGCATTACCTCTACTGTCAACTCATACTGGGTAGTTGCTGTACAGTCTTCCCTTGGGATTTGCTTTAGTTGGGTCCCGAGTTCAATCACTGTATGTCATTGAACAGGGCTTTATACTTGTTCTAATGTGTGTTCTAATATAAGAAATTAAAATTCAGGTTGTTCATGTGAAGTGTCATAGAGGCCACTTTGTCGATCCGGTATTGACAAATTGTTACAATTATGTTAATCTATAGGGATGGACTGGTGTTCGTCATGAGTTAGTGGAGAAAAACAGAGTTGCATTTGAAATGGAGCTTCCTTGTTCACCTCAGCTCATGGAACACTCCCAGCATGGGAAATGGTCTACTGTGACAGGCTGAATTTCTAGGCTGGCAAACAGCATTATTCTCATTCCTGTTCCCATTGTCAGCTCTCATTGAAATCTGCTGTCACGGACTGGAGCCTGATGCTAAGCAGGGCTGCTGGCCTCCCTGCATGTGTCTATCTCTGTCTACATTCATACTGGCTGGCCAAAGTGCTGATGTAAGAAATCAGAGGTGGAGGGGAAAAATAGATGGATAGAGAGAAAAGAAAAAAAAAAGGGAAAGAAAGCAAGAGCGGATAGTTGTTTTGGTCTCACAATGAACTACTCATCTATTATGAAGTGAGTATAGAAAAAAAAGAGGAAAGAAAAAAGAAAACTCTCTAGAGCTCATCACTCATCCTGAGCTGGTGAAGCTAGACAGGTCTGTTTCCTGTTCATAATATTCTTCATGACAGACTGTCCATTTACACTGTTGGCCTCACTGATCCTGTTCTATCACTTTCAGGGTCCAGGGATGAGTATACCTTAAACAACCAGTGAAGAAACTGTTTCCATTTCCAAGCATAGTGACAATGATGGGTAGACTAATGGTCAAGTGTACTTGATGACGTACTGACAAGCATATAAAACATTTTGATATAAAGATACTTAAGATCCAACAGACGATGGAAACTTGGAGAGTTTGCCAGAATATTAGCCATTTTTCTTCATTTTTGCTTTAAACAAAATTACCTTCCACAAGACTGTTAAAGCCTATGAATAATGGCATTATTCCTGGCTTCTGTTTGTTATGTTTTAAAAATCTTCTAATCATGTAGATCTGTATGTGCAGCAGTGTACAAAATGTCCAGTCAAATCAAACTGAAATGTGGGTCTCTGGGCTCAAAAGACTGTCATTGTTTGTGTATTACTGAAGACTGTGCCTTCAATAATACAAGTAAGTACCCTTTGCCAAATTCCTTTGATCTATAAATGATGAGTTCTCAAACACGAAAAGCTTCCGAGGAGAGTTTGCTTGGTGCTTAGGCGCTGGGATAGAAATCAAATGATGGATGGAAAGGTGCAGACTAAGCACAAGCAGGGCACTCAAATGTAAACAAACCACAATCATTAGCAGCACTTAAAACTTTTATAACTTGACCAACAGTGTGAAAGCTAAAAATTCCAAACATAACAAAACTGACACAACAGAGCATTTGTGCATCTATCTGCACTTCAGAAGATTTTATAACAAGCATGCAATATTATTGGTAAGACAGTGTTCCTATGTTGCCATCCAAAAAAAATAACCTAACAACATATAAATCCTGTTTTTCGACTGGAGCTTGTCTTTTTTTCTTTTACATCAGTCGAAATTTTAGAGCCAAGTGTATTGTCCATGTGAATTGTATTTATTCCCACTGATTCAGCAATGATATAGTTGTAGTGAAAATCAAACTTTTAAAAAGTTAAGTGTATTAAACTTTTTTTTTGAAATGGGATGAGCATTAGTGGACAAATAGTGAAAATAAATATTGTGCTGAGGTACTGAAAAGTTGGGACAACATCACAAATTAACTGCATTTGCTAAAAAAGTAATATTTTACATTACTGCAACCATGTCACTGATTTGGTTAATTTGTGTCACTCATAAATTAGGGATATTTTTTCATTCCATCAGTGATGTTGGAGATTTTAAACAAATGACAGTAACTTCAAGTCATCTTCAGTACAGTATGCCTTCACAAGCTCTGCCAACCTGGATTTGGGCTGTTTTTTCTTCTACTTTCTTTCAGATCTTCTCAGTCAGATTGGATGGGAAGCATCAGTGAGCTGCAATCTTCAGGTCTCTCCACAGATTTTCAAAGAGGTTTAAATCTAGGCTTTGGCTGGGCTTCTCAAATACATATGGAGACAGAGCCACTGTACTGTTTTCTTTGTTGTGTGCTATGGGTTGTGTCAAAGTGACGCTGGAAGGTGAATCTTAACCAAGGACTGACGTTATGTGATCTCTGGAGCAGGTTTTCTTCTTGTTTATAATTCCTACAATCATGACCAGCTTCCCAGTCCCTACCACTGAGAAGCATCCCAATAGCATGATGCTGTGGTCACTTTAACAAAGTCAGATAATGAACACTACCTGGTGTTTAATTTGTAAAATTGTGGTAGATGTCATTAAAAGTGCAACAAAAGATGAAGACTAAATACATTTAAAAACTATCTTTACAGTCACCTACATGCAATTTCACACCTTATAAATTACAATAAACTGGAAATGCCGCACATTCCTGAATATTAATATGAATATCCACCTAAATCAGATTGACATTCAAGGGAGAATTGAGAAGTTTGACCACAAAACTTAGAAGGAAAACTTCACTGAATGTAAAATAGAATTTTTTTTGTTGTTTTGCAGACACTGAGATGGTCTTCTGTAGGTGTAGTTCTGTCATTCCCAATAAGATAAAAAAACAACTGTCAAGTGGCTGCATATCACAGTAGTAGTGAACAATGCTAAATCACAGAGTCAAACCAGTCATGACAAGAACCTTGTTACTGCGCAGTGGCAAACCAAAGGTAACACCGGTTGGAGTCAGAGGACATGGTGATATTGCAGTTCACTTCCTCAGAGGAGTGTCTGCCTCCTATAATTGGAGAATGCCTCATCAGTGGTGTTGTTACCCACAGGGGAGAAAGACCTGGCAGTGGATGAAGCCACAGAACCAGGTAAATAGGCCATTCCTTTCTTGTACAGTATACATAAGAGTACACTAAATTACACATATTGTGAGCTAATTTGCCATTTCATACATAGCTACTGTCATAAACAAAAAATACTGTTTATACCTACATGTTCGGCAAGGAACAATTGTTTGAAGGCTATGTAATTTGAGGCAGGGAAATGAATTGTGAAGAATATTTGGTTTGATTTCAAAGGGGCAGTTTTTGAGATGCTACATTGTACCAGAAATACATGTTTCTTTCATCTGTCCTCAATTTTTAAATTGAGTCAGCACACAATGTCAGCTGTGAAAGAAATAATTGAGCAATCGTTTCAGTGCTAAGTATCAATTTCACATGTAAATCTTGAGTTTCTTTCAATGACAAATGCATCTATTTTGCAAAAATGAACATTCATGCATCCATTGCATTAGTATTAAAGTGTTTGTCTTGAATTACATCCATCCTTCCTCAAGCTTCTATGCAGCTGTCTTCAGTTAGATAGCCTCCTTGGACTGGCATGAGGGAAAATTTTCTCAACCCCATGATTCCTTGCAGCTCCATTGAAACAGAAAGACAAATGATCCCTTCTGTGTTCCACCCCATCCAGAAAAGCATTTTGTCTACGTAATACAGAGCCAAGTACTGCTAGGAGTTTAAATGGGAAATGGGCACTGCTTTATTATGCTGCAGTGCCTTGAAATGAATGTGGATAATAGATATATTCACAGCGGTATTAATATCCTCAAAGTTCATCTTTTTTCCCCCCTCATTCTCCATTTTCTCTCTCAAAGGCTCCAAAGTACTTTGCCCTTGGCTATGCCTTATACTAAATAGATTTATGAGAACATTTGTGTCATATTTCCTCTTTTCCCGGATTGTCAAGACAGATTGTCAGTGTACCACTGATTGAGTGGAATCACCACACAGACTTAGTTCCCATTGTCAGGCCCCACATATTCATCTCTGGGGGGGATTTAACAAGGCAAATTGGCCAATGACACTTCTCTCAAGGCTTTGCTGCTGCTATTAAGATGAGGTCAGGGGTATGAAAATAGTGGATTCTATGACTACATTTCAAATTATTATATTCTCAATATCCAATAGTACATGTATATAGTATATGTACAGTACATACTGTATGTGTTAAGTATTGAGGGGACACTTTACGTCAAGTCCCCCCCATTTATAAGAAGTATATACACATTTAATAAATGGTTTATGGAATATTATAATGTATTATTATAAGCAGATTTGAGGACATCTTTATTAATGTGCAGTATTTATCAAATATAAGTTCTCATAAAGACATATTTCACATTATTACAATTGTGTTTTACTATGTTGTCATTCATTATGTTTATACACCAGCCTCCACTTATGGGTGCCCACAGGAGGAGTTATAGTTATAGTTATTGACAAATACATTAATAAACACTTATATCAGCTAACAACATTATAGTATGTTAAAATCCATGAATCCATGTTTACTGCTTGTAAATGCTAAATAAATTAATGGTGCATCATAACAGAAGAATAAGGAAGATATGCAGATAATACTTGTCCATTTTGGAGAATACTCGCTTGTCAGGCAGATGAGCAGTGAGAGTGAGGACAATACATTTTTTGCCTAAAATATTGAAAGAACCTCTCACTGTCTTTGGAAAGCCACAGAAAGAAAAAACTATGAAAAAAAGTATGGGAATGTAGGGGAATGGAGAGCTAATCTGAAACTGAGACTTTCACACTTCATTATGGTTTAAGCTAGAAATTGGAAGCAAGGTCATTTTTTAAATTGTATGTTTAGTTGTTAAAAACCTATTGCACATGGATTTTAACATTAAACTGAATGCTGACCGAAAGAGCAAAATAAGAGAGAATATGAGCAACATGTAAACAGCACATATACTATATCTGCCAAACATGGCACTGAGCTATCACAGTGTAGGGAAATTAATAGTGAATCTCCTCTGGAATGTCAATCAGATGTCTTGCATCAGCTTAATATATGAGTGCCGGCAACAATGATTAACCTGAGTTCATTCGAGGATTATCTAAAAAAGGAAAATAATAATAATAATACATAATACAGTGGATCGGGATTTTTTGGCTCACTGAAAATAGAAAAGACTCTCAATTGTAACATTAACCAGGATCATAAAAATTCTGACCAGCCTCAACTGTAAATATTATAATGCAACTGATGCTATTCTGTGCCAATAAAATAATTAGGGAAAACAATGTGTGTATATCTAACTCAAGCTGGCAGTGGTGATGGGGTGTTGTGGGCTGTGACCAGTCATTTTAGGGGGAAAAGAGCATTTTCAGTGAGGAGGCCTGAGTCCCTTTGAGCTACCCAGACCTCCTTCAAATCCTTCACCCTTCAAAGTGATTTATCAGTAGAGATCCAAGATGACATGGTGGCAGGAGAGACTACCAATTCTCTGCTCAGACAGAGATAGACCTCACAGTGAAATATGGTAGTAGTTTGGATACACAGCCAATGATAAAGGTAAAATTGGTCTCGTAAAGGGAGGTAAGAGGTTGACTTTGGCAAATGATCTCTTAGACAACAACCCTGACCTCTTCAGACAAGGCCAACCAATGTCATAGTTGACTAATTAGTATTATCTTTTTGCATCTACAAGGGCAACCATTAACAAAGTCAAGTCATCTTCTCCTATGCAAGGGACAGATGGTCACTATCAACTCAGAGATACCTATGAATTAAAAGATGCTGTATTAGATGTATTAGTAGACCTCTTATAACCAGTTATCAATAATTTAATAAATTATTATTTCTTTAATTTACTATTATTTGTATATTAATTGACTGTTCTAATATTTATATTGAACTATCAAGTGTTTTCAAAAAGATACATTTTGATATGGAACACTGTCAAATGTTTTCTTTTATATTAAAACTGGTAAAAAATGTTCCTTTGGTGTCAAGACTTGGTTATTACGCTTGGCAACAATTTTCAAGATTTTACAGTGACAAGAAACATAATTCAACAAGCTGCGTGTATCTCTTGAGATATAAGGTATATCATTATAAAAAAGATTTTGACTCCTGCAAGACAGTTGCGTCTCTTCAGTGGCTCTTCACTGTCTGGAGAAAAGTGCTATTGTACAGTAGATGTCTGGTAAAAAAAAAAAAAAAAAAAAGTCATGTCCTTGTCTGATCTTCAGGTTGTAATGATTTTACTAGCATTCTTCAATCAATGCTTTTGGAAGAAAAAATAGAGCACTGTTTTCTTCATTTTCACTGACCTCAGGGCAAAAATAAGCCAACCATTTTTGGGATTGATTTTCTTTCTAGAGAATAAAATTCTGTGAACAAACATTAATTATAAAATTACAGATTCACTTTATATACCTAGACAACAAATCATATCGTAAGTTGACAAAGGTGACAAAGGTGCTCTATGGATGCTTTATACATTTGACACGCTGAAACCTCATGAGATACAATAAAAACAGTGATACTGAATTAGAGCGCACTCAGTACAGGAGTCATCATGCCCGGTCAGTGGCTAGAACAGTGGTGCTATTTGCACCAAAAATGTAACAATTGTTGCTTAGTCTATGGTCAAGATCAAAGAAAGTGACCGGAGAACCAGACCAAACCAGAAAAAAAACAAAGAAACCAAAGAAAATGAAGGGAAAGTGCTGCTCTAGGTTATATTGACCAGGACGCCATTGCATTACATTACATTCATTTGGCTGACATTTGGCTTTTGTCTGAATCAATTTACAATGTAAACTACAGTACAGTACTGCAGTAAAATGCACTTATACAATACAGGAAAATACACATTTTTTTCCCAACTATATTTTTTAGCAAAAAACCCAAACAAACAAACAAACAAACAAAAAACAACAACCTTTAAACGCTGCAACTAGCACTGCAACAAAAGGACTGGTGGATTGCTTGCTAATTATCTTGGTGAAGTAAAGGTCACACCTAATGAACAGGAATTCATTCTCATTCTGTGATTTTATGACTGTACTCAAAGTGTCTTTCAAGCATTTTGTAGCTCTGTTTGGTTGGAAACCTTTAGCCTGTAACAACAGATTAATATTACACTGATGGAACATTAACTGAAATAACGCCTGCAATTAATTAATGTTAGTGTTCTTACAATATTGCTGTCTTTCTATTTAATAAATATATTTACAGTGATTTAGTACCTTGAGAAATAAAAGTAAGCACAAGTTCAAATCAGCAAATTTAATGACCAGTGTAATTGCTAAAAGTGAAGTGAGATAAAATGATCTTTACACATTTTACACATAATTTGACTCAAGCATAAATCTCATTTGGATATAAGAATAATCTGAGTAGCTAAAGGTTTGATGACTACCCAAACATGTATTTTCTACTAATACCTCAATTATTTTCTCTTCATATTTCATTAAAGCTGTTTATCCACAATTTATTAAAAAGTACATGACCCTTCCTTTTGTCCAGGTCCTATCTGGAACATCTGCAGATTGCTGGTGCTGCCTCCTTACATAATCCTGTGAATTTTAATTAAAATTGACCTTGATAGAAGAAGGCTTTGATAATAGTTGAATCCTAGGAGAGAGGAAGAGTCTCCTAAAGGGACATCTCTATGTGCTGGACTTGGTCATAGTTACTGTTAACCCTTAGATCCATTAAACTCTCCTCTGCTCCCAGGCAAGTCTATGGGGATACTGATCTCTGATGTAATAACATACAATCATCTATTTTGAGGTTTTAGGGCTTTTAAAAGGAAAAAAGAGAGGTCCCTAATAGTTATTACTATTTATATGAATGTAACTATCAGCAAGGTAGAATTTTCACATCAGTCAATAAAATAAAGGAGCAGAGAGAGAATTTATCTTGATCTCTATCAACAATAATCAAAAGTCCCCCTTTGTCTAAATATTAATAGGCCTGATTTAAAAGCCCCATACATTTTGAATTTTGAAGGAAATAAATATGTACCATTTTAAATCAAATCAGTAATTGAAACCCTGTAAAGTGGTGAAATAAAAACTGTGTAAAGATCCAGATGATAGCAAGGTGGCAATCCCATTTCTTAGAGAAATTCTGCATTGAAAGGGTGAAAATCTGAAGCAGCCAATCAAGCCTGGGAAAATTATGATTTCCTTGGGAAATTATCCTGGCCTGATTGCACTTATCAATGACGTATATTAATTGTACAACTTCCAGCCATTATAGATGGCCGTTTGATTACATTTGAATCCCCCACATCTGACAATCAACAATCAGAAATCAGATGCTTGGGTGATGGGCTTCACACAGGTTTGTGTAAAGTACTACCCAAGAGAAACACAACAAAATGGTAATTTTTCTATTCCTTCACCAATGAGAAGATAAATGGTTTACTGTCATCTGTTCTATTCTATGTCATCTACAGTATATTATATGTTTGGTTTAGATGCAATTTTATTATTGCATTGGTATATTGTTTACTTTCTGTAGCCCAAGTCTAAATATTAATTATAGTGTATTATTTGAATATGAACCTCAGAAAGAGTGAATGTTGTCAAGGTAACGTGAATCCAAATAAACAAGAAGGTCCTTTATAGCTGTGGCTGGTTATATCAATTAATAATTAAAAATGTAGTACTTACTAGACTTCCTTAAAACAGAAATTTGGTTTGACTGGATAAAACATCATAAAGTCACAAGGCACAACGTATTAAAGGGGAACTTCAACTTCACTTTTAGTGGACGTACATTGATGGGGTGCTATTGCCCCAAAGGTTTACATTGCAGCCCGTTTTGCAGCTGCCGCCTGAAGCACTCTCGCTCAATACTGGACCAATTTCAAAAATTGTTGCCCCCATTAGTCACTTAGACACAAAAAGATGGGAAAAAAGGGCCCAGGTTGAAAAATACTGAAGTTTCCCTTTAAATGGAAGTAAAATTGTTCCATCAGAAACAAAAGTGAAAAAAAAGAAAGAGGGGGTTAAGGTAAGAGACAAATGTTCAAAAGAAATTCAAAAAACACTGCTATCAGAGGAGGCTATCATGCATAATTTGTTTTTTAACTTGAGTGTGCAGTGTATTAAGGAGAAAAGACAGCTTTGTTTAATTTTATTTAGCCAGTTTAGCTGACAGGAGACCAAAAGCCTGTAAAGGATCTGGAGATAGTGGTAAATAATTCAGCAATGCTCTACCGTTCAACAAGGCAGTAAAAGCTTTCCATAGACATGGAGTGGGCCCGCGCATGGCTTCTGATCACTATGTTCTTTTGTGATCTGCCTCAGAGTAAATCTAATAAAAAGGATTTTTAGGCTGGTAAACAGAGATTTAAGTTTCTTATTTCCTTGGCTTAAATATGCTATAGACACAGTAAAACCAATGGCATAACACATGAGTGTAGCAAGAGAACTGTTCCTTAATGGTACAAAGAAAAGACAGGAGAAGATTTGAAATGAAATGATTCATGAGTCTGAAGTCTGAAATAAAGAGTCTACAGACATGCTAGCAGCACTGTAAGGCTGTAGCTAAATGCTACAAATGATCTCTTGAAATGTCAGGAGATCAAAGTTATTACAGTTCATCCTCTAGGGACAACGAATGTGTGTACCAAATTCCATGATAATGCATCAAATAGTTGTCGAGATACAGTACTTCGATAAAAGAATCAAAAAGTCAACTTCATGGTGGCACTAGAGGAAAAGTCTGATCATTGATTACATGACACAGTCATTACAATGCATTATCTGGGAATCATGAATGTCTATGTTGTTTTTACCAAATTTTGTGCCAATCCATCAAGCTTAAGTGAAAACTTTGACCTGACGGTTGCACTAGAGGGAAAGTCAGAGGATCACCAGATTTGTTAGAATTTATCCTCTAGGTACCTTCAATAACTGTAGTATATTTCATTACAATCCATCTGATAGTTGTTGAGATATTTCACTCTGGCCCACAAATGTCAACCTCACAGTGACGTTACAGGACTAGTCAGCAGTACATCAAAGTCAGTAAGATTCATCCTCTGGGGATCATGAATGTCTGCACAAAATTTCTTAAGGATCCATGTGATAGTTGATAGATATTTCAGTCTAGACCAAAGTGGTGGACCAACTGACCAACCAACATTGCCATCCATCGAGCCATGCCACTAACATGGCTAAAAATTGTATCTGTTCCTCTAATTCAACTCAGTACATCTGTAGGAGTGTTAGCACTTTCAATGTCTTAAAGTGTAAAGGGAAGTCTCCTTCACTGTTACACAATCTTGTTGAAAACCTTATTAAGGTAAATGTGATGATCAATTAAACAAGAGAAACAAGGTGCGCCCAGAGTAAACAATTGCATCCCTAGTCCTTAAATAGTTCCCGAGGGTTTTTGCAAGAGACATTTATTTCCTGGCCTCAGTCAATTAATTGGCATCTCCTTGAATAATTCACTTTTCGGTGAAATGACAAAGTTGATATAATTCAAAATTTGTGCATATTGACATCTAAATATATACAATACATGAAGACTATTCAGTCCACTTACACAATAGCAGGCAGCCTCAGTCAAGTGCATAATTAGTTGAATTAGATTAAATAACCAATTACGAGTCTAACAAAGTAAATAAGCCTGCAGGGATTCCACCAAATGCTTGAGAATAGAATTAGAGTGGAATTAGTTTATTGACAGGCTGAATGACAGTGTGGTCAGGCAAACAACTCTATTTTTGTCACAAGGAGAGAGTTCTAGTTGCCATCAAGGGATATAATAGACAAGTGAAGATTGACTGTTTAAAACAAATAAATAAATGAACATTATTAAGGCTCAGAATTGCAATATAATGTATTTATATATACATAAAGTAAAGACTTTCTCCTGTTGCCAGTTTAAACTCTGTTGCCAGTTTAACCTCTATAATGCACAAAATGCAAGGGGCGTAGGTTTGTTAGCAGCCGTTCTCACCGCCGTTCAAGCAACTACGGTACATTTAGAAATCTCCAGACTTCAGTAGGTGGTGATCTCTGATTGTCTGGTATCACGAGACTAGGTATATTACAAAGAGACATACCTTTACTGGCATTCTCCACATGCTCCAGCTCATCTGGAAACCTCAGAATCTCTGGATAAGTCTCTTCACACTTCTCAGCCAGGAAATGAAGAAGTGTTGTATTCTGACTGATGGATTTAGTGTCTCGAAGCTAAAAAGAAGAAGAAGAAAAAGAGAAAAAAAAGATTTATCCCAATGTTTACACTTATTTACTTGTCAAATGTACCACACAGAGGTTTAAGCACCTTTTCTACAGTTCTCTTGGCTCAGCAAAACTGTCTCAGCGTGTTATTTAAATTTCTAAATTATCTGTATTACCCAAAGTTTTCAAAAATCCAACCAGTTTGGTCATGATCACAAAGCTCAGTGAAGATACAAAAACAGTGAGACTTCTTAGAATAACTGAATGAAAGAGCAAATTCAATTGCTTTTTTCTGTATGCATGTATTCAGAACAGCAGATATTCCATTTAAATGTTGTACAAGTACTGGCTTTCTACGTGCACTTACTGTTCAGTGTGTCTGCTGAGGTTTTATTCAACCCCAAAAGTACCCAGTTTGACCTACAACACTTCTCTCAAGGCTGATGTTACACTTGCAACAGAGGAAATAAATTCCTAACAAGTTGAAAGTATCCAGAGTCATCTGTCATATGGCCGAGAAATACAATGTCACATAATGTCCTGATAGAAGATGGCCATGACAGTAATAAAAATGCTTTACTTTAATGTTTAGTTTAAATGTGAGACGTTTAAAATATGGTAAGCATGGCTTATCTGGCTACCTTGTTTTCAGCACACAACTAAATCTCCTCAACAAGCCTACATGATGGCAACATCCATGGTTTCATAGAAATTGAAGAAGCAAGTATACAGTCTATCTTTCAGTGGTACAAGGCCCACAGGATGATATAAAACTTAATGTAATATGTAGCTGTCAACAGTTTAATCAACAGCCAATATCCAATTTCAAATGAGGGACTGACAGAAGCACAGGAGGAGATAAAACAAAGATGTATTATGATGAGTGTATCATATTTCTGCACCTAATTACAGATGACACACATGCACAGCATATATGTACACACATTAAATGACACCACACACATGAGAATAAAACAACAGAGAACACTGTGGTAGGAAAGTTTGAGTGAAAGTACTGTACTGTGTTTGTGAATCATGTGTGTGTGTCTATGTTCATACAGATGCCAGAGTCTCCACATCAGTGCATAGGAAACTTGTTCCATATTCATTCCCTACCGTGATTGCCATGCTGTTCGAAAGGCACGCTGGGAAAGCTAATTAGCACAATCCACCTCTGCGCACTCATACTGATAATATCCGCACCACAAACAGCATGCAGTTGGACATGCCCACACATGTGCACATTCAGGCACACGTGTACACGCTCACACACATGCATACACACACACAAACACGGAACAAGGCAATGGTGAGTTGAAACAATTAGTAAGTGGCATACCCTCAACACACAAACACGGAAACACACACTTATTTTCATTAGATGAGGATCAGCCAGTTTCTTACATTTGGTAATCACAGTTTAATTTCATGGATTTTAATTTGTTTATTGTTATACCCTGAACTGTCATTACCTCACAAAGAAAGTGCCTCTTTGGGATACTGATCTCATCTGCTAACTAATATTAGTAATATGTAATATTGGTAAGATAGGTAAACTGGGAGAGGTATAAAAAGTAATTTAAGGATTTGTGAATCTTAACAACAGTACCCTAACTGAAACAATCATTTTAAATAAAGTAGTGCGGTAGGTGGGTATTGTGCATAGCCTCACATGGACTAATTTGGTGACTATACAGGGGAGAAGAATGGGCATACTGTGGGGTTTTATTAAGTTCAGTGGGTGTAAGTGGAGAAACAGTGTGGTTTCAGGTAATAAGGCAGTCATTAAAATTATCTGATGAAACTGAAAGTATATTAGCATTGTGAGGTGAATATCATTGACATAATAAGACTGGACTGAGTCCACTGAGCATGCATATTCACTGAGTCATAAATAGACCTCTCTGCCTGCTCTACCCAATGCTGTATTTGTAATGTAATATGTACAACTCTGATGAAATAATTTGTACAGTATAATCAGATTGAAATTTTTTCAGTTTTTATTTAAATGTAAATGTTAAGGCTAGGACCTTTGAATATTTCAAACAACTAGTGATAATTGGACTCACAAAAATGCCACTTACAGAGCAATTACTTGTAGTTTAACCATTTATTTATCTTTATTTTATCTTATTTTTTGGGACTCATAATAAGCAACTTATTTCATTTTTCTCTCCACTTTGTATTACTGGCAGCACTGCCTGATCTGTCCTTTTTGGAGGAAGACCTAGTTTACTGTAGGCTGTTTGCAAACAGTGTGATTTCATAGCAGAAAACATAACGTTGGGATGTGTGGGGACATAAAACCTATAAACCACCGGGTTACACTGATCTGTTCTTTTCTTTTTATTATTTCAGGAATTTTATGGTCAAAAGACCCTAAAGTATAGTGTAGATTAATTAGTTGGGACACAAGTTTTACTGATGGGTTTTATTGGCTTAACATGAAGAGTTTAAAAGTTTTGAATATAGTTTTAAATGCTTTAAAAACAACCAGGACACTGTCTTGAACTTGAGATCATGGGGATGACAACATCAGACATTGGGATTTGTAATAAACACACAGATATTAAACATTATAATTCCATGTAAACATATATAATATATATTTATGTTGATTGAGACACTTAATATGGTCAATGCAAATTCAGGGCAAACAGAGAGTAGAGCGCGCACATCCAAAAAACTTCTATAAATGCTGGATTAGTCAGACAAAAGACCTGCAAACTGTACTGATAGCTCCAAGCAAATTTAATAAAACAAAACAATGTTTCAATCTGACATCAAACACAGTAAAATATGCCAGAATATGTTGAAATATATGTTGAAATAAAAAGTGCTGTTGTTGGTAGTGGTAACACATTCTGCTGAGGGCCTCTGTAAGGGCAGGGGGAATCCTACTTAAAGCCCAAGGTGCTGATGCAATTTTCTCACAAATTTTACATCAGGCAGGTTCAAGGTATCGTGAGAATTGTGCCAGGGGATGTGGAGTATCTGTGCACAGGTTGTAGTTAGATGGCCTGTGTCAAAATCCAGAACCATTTTAATCCTAGTCCATCCCATGACCTGGCCATTTCAGAGTTTGTGCTAAGAGCCAAAGGTAAAAGGGCCTTTTTACCAGAGCTCCTAAGCTTTGGAATACTCTCATTGAAGAGCTTGGGCTAGCCGAAGTTTTACCTCAAATCTTTTTTAAAGAGCCTCTATAAAATGCCTTTTTATAGCTGGCATTTCACACTAGCTGCTTTTTAATGGTGCAACTGGATAGTGTGTGTAAATTCTACTCCTTCAAACTAATCTGTTCATTTGAAGTTGATGAAAAAACAATGCTTCTTAACTGTGTTGCTGAAAGCAAATTCTGAACAAGGATATCATTCAATCTTTCATAATATAAAATGCCTGGAGGTAGCATTACTCCAAATCCCTCACTAGTTAGTACAATATATTCCAATACATTGAGCATTTAGAGTGGCATGGTATATTACAAGCCGGAAAGCTTCCAGTTAAATATCTACATTGAAAATAAATAAATAACACAATAATTAACGAATAACAGAAGAAGTGGCGATGGGAATATAAAACCCTCACACTAACAGAAGGATTGTCGGTGCTTGATTTCTCAATTTAACTTCAGCAGACAGAGCTGCAGCACAGGAAAAATTCATTGTGTACTTGCACATACGATCTTATATTACAATGTCTAAGAAGAAGAAAAAATAGCTCTTGTTGAAAAATATAAATGCACAAAAGGCCACTGCTGGGGATTAGTTCTGTGAATGCATGGATGTGAAGTCACCTTATGCCCAATACAAACATGTGCTGGACATGGATTGTGTAATAGCACAGGTAATTGAAACAGTAATTTCAGCCATGGAAAATTTTATATTTTAAAAGCAGGAGACAAGGCCACACTGATGTTGGGTAGATGACTCTCTGTTATTGTTCCATGTCAAGTTCCTAATATGTAGTCTGTTCTGTTCAACTTAAATTTAACACAAACCATCGCCATGTGGTCTTTAATTATTAAGCAGAGCCTGAAAGTGTTATTCCCTCAGTTTGACAGGGATAAAACCCAAGAGAAACAATATTTGTTTGTTTTTGAGTTATACAGCAGATGGTTTTACCCACCTACCGAATATGTTACATTATGGCAACACTCTCCTCTATATTCTTAATTAGCATACTTATTCTGATGATCTGTGTTGTCTAACAGTACAGGTATGCTTTGAAAAAATACAGCAAAAACGTTTCATTAGACATAACCTCATGTCATCTGAAACATGAGAAATAATAATTACCTATTTAATTTAAAGCCGATAGTTACCATTATGTAATCTGTTCATCTTTCTCACTATACTACAGTGACATGAAATACACATTTCACCACTGGCCATGTAAAGCCAGAGTGGCTATTCGGCTTGCTGAATATATGTGACCAGTCTGTCTCCCAGGAGATTTGTGTGTCCTTGGCAGTACGATGGGCAAAAGTGGGGGGCTGAAGGTGGAAGGCGAAGGTGGGTCAGTCTGTGCCCTTCCCTTGTTGCTCATTCCCATCATCAACCGCCTCCTCCCTGATGAGCCCATTAGGTACCCTAGACCTGCCACCCAGGGGGCCATTTACTTGATTGACTAAAGTGAGAAAGCAGACTTTTTTCTTGTCCATCAATAATGGCCCAATCAGCCCCCTGAGGCGTTATCAGGCTCTACACTGACACTCCACACTGATTCAGTCAGTTTGCAGGAATACCAAAGGCACACTGGATTCACCATACTAAAACCCTTTTCACACACTGAACCTGCAACATTGCTTGCTTCAAATATGCGTGTAAGGCAGGGGCTTTTGGCATTCACACTTAGGTCTCCCATATGGGAAATCCCATGTCAAGTATTTTTACATGACTGATTCATTTGACATGATCACTTAGGAAAGATCAGGTTTTCTTTTTTCCTTCTCATAACAGTTGCAGACAGAACAACATAGAGTGGGAAAATAATGATATAGAAAAAGAAAGATGTTATAAATTCTCACACAAAGTGGCTAATAGGCATATTTTGCAACTTATTTTGGTGGTTTATCCAAACAGCTTGATCGCCAACAGTAGGCAGTGTTGAGGGGTTGCTTGCCCCTGATTCAGCACCCCCCACTAGTTCACTGTAGGCCAGCCAATAAATATTCATCAGTGTTATCGTCTAGATAAGACATAGAATGTGGATGCCTATGCTACACAGATCCACAGTGCCAAAATTGCTTTAGATTAAACAAAAAATGGACAGGAAAACAGTGAATTTTTGGATCTCAATAAAAATGACAACTAAATGTGAAAATTATAGATCAATAGTATGTAAGTATTTACAGTATAAACTCTACACAAATAAATACAATTACACTCCCATTAAAGGGGAGTTTAATCCTTACCGCTGTCGCCAAGTGCTTGATCATGGGGGAATTGTCAGGTCTCTGTAAATTAAAGAGTACGGTCTAGACCTGCTCTATGTGAAACGTGCCCTGAGATAACTTTTGTTGTGATTTGGTGTTATATAAATAAAAATTGATTGATTGATATTGCAGAAAATCATCCTCTGGTTAATATGGCCAATCCTGAAACCACATCAGTATATCACTATACACCAGTTTCAAGACTTGGGCCTAAAAAAGTGTAGTAGTAAATGCAGTAATAAAAACCCAGTACATTGCACTGCAGCTATACGTCTAACTAAAACTAAAAAAAATGTACCACATTTCCTACCACAACTTCATACTTTTACACTGAAGTAGCTCTTTCTCTGGTTTAGGTACCATTTTAAATCAAGCATAAACCCCTACTTTCAGCGTGATGTGACTTACCCTAACTTTGTCTACAGTACTAACACTCTATCTCCCAGCTTAGTTTAAGGAATATTGGACTCAGAACAAAGCACAGTGTAGGACTGCCTCGTCTCACTGTCTGTCTGATCTAAGTTTCAGTGTGCGTGTACAGTAACTGAACAGGTCTGCTTCAAGTATATAGTAGCTATGTGTGCATGTTTGCCAGTCCTCTCTTTCACACCTTTGCATGGTGTGATTTTACCTGGCAATGAACACAGATGCTGCCTCTGCTGGTTCAAGTTTCTCTGTGCTTAACATTTTATCATGTTGTTGTTTATTTTATTTAAACTCCTTTGAGGTATGCTTGCAGTAGCCCTTAATAAATAATTATGATATAGTTGTGACAGTTGTGTATCTTTACATCTGGGATAACAATTTTTATGATTTAAAAAAAAAAAAAACATTTGATGAGGGCAGAACAGGTGCAAATTTCCTCCATAAACAAAACATGGACCAGTGTTGCATGTTAAGCTCCTCACTCTACCCGTTTCCTGTTTCTCTGCACTTAAGGCAAAAAAATAAAAACAGTGAAAGCAGCTTTTGTATTCTGAAATTTGTACTGCAGTCAAGCTAGTTTATAATATTACTCACGTTTACAATCTAAAATGAAATCCAGTCAATGTCAGTTTATGTTTCAGACATTTTTACAACCTGTTGTTCATCTGTGTTGTGTGTGTGGCGTGGTGGTGAGTTACCTTGCAGAGGAAGTTGACGTTGAAACCAAATGTCTGGGCATTCCTTGAGCCAGCATTCATGTAATTGCCAACCAGCAACACCAGCTCCAGCAGCTTGCTAAAACCGTCACTCTTCTTCACCTCCTCACAGGCGAATGTCACATTCATGATGTCTGGCCGGATGTTATTCACCTGCTCCTCAAACGTCAGCTTGAACAGGATGCCGTTGAGACGTGGTCGTAGGAGCTTTACTGAACTCATCTGAGGACAAGAACAATAAATACATAAATAAAATAAAACAAACAACAAAAGAGATATAATGTAAGTAGTTGGTATTTTATCTCAATAACTGATTAAGGCCCCAACAATAAACACTATAGTTATGTTCAGTTTATAAGGTCAATTATGTTTTCAAAGAAAACATGATCAGCTTATTAAAGTCTCATCAGCTCTCCTGAGATTTCTACCCAACATGCCAACCGTCAACCATTGGTAACAAATTTCAAAAGAACCAGCCACGTTCAATAGTGCAGGGAAAGGCATGATGGCTTCTTTAGAATATTCAGTAATAGAAAATGCTACTTTTTCTTTTGTTTCTTTAATCCACATACTTCTTGAGAGGCATAAACATTTGCGATGCGAAAGTGACAATCTGAACTTTAGTGCAACGTGCCACCACACTCAACCCAATATTTGTGTGATCCGCCCTGAAAAACATACGTATTAAGGAAAGAGCCACATTTTGCTGATTACAATCAAGTGTAACGATGACTTCTGCTCCTCACAATCTCAAGAGATATATGAAAAAATGTGAGTTGTAACAATACCTTTTCATAAAGAGAGCAAACACAGACATATACGAAATCCTATAAAGTTTCATCACCTTGACTTCACTGCTGCGACTAGTTTTAATGAATAGAAAATCAACTGCCCTGTTCAGCAAATTGGAATATCCTGTTCCCTGCATCACTCCTGACTTTCATGTGGATAAAGAAATCTCCCATTAAACAGATTTGTCATAAATAATATAACAGCTCCAATCAATACTCATAGGCTTGTTTGGGAGAGGAGTCACTGAGGCTAGAGAAAAAAAAAAAAAGAAGAAGAAGAAAATGAGAGTAAACATAGCTACAAAAATGGGAGGGAATTAAAACAAATAGGCTTTTGGCTTTAAGATATGTGGCAAAGCAGCAACCACAGACAAATTCTACAGATTGCTGCATAATCCAGTGCTTGAAGGCAACCTTCAGATCCAGCCCAAAATGTTTCATTACTGCTCAAATTTATTCATGTGTATGGGCAAGTTGTCTGTCAACCAACCCCCCCACGCCCACACTAACATTCCCACCCACTTCAATTCCTTGCACACATGCATACGCATACACATAAGCGCACACACACTTCTCCCCTCTCCTTCATTTGAATTGATTTGTATACAATAAGGAGGAATCATAATGAAAGTGAGCACGTTGGTGACAGATCTAGCAGAGAAAAGCTCGAACATGGCTTATTTCCCCAGAGAATTAAATAGCTCTGCAATGAGGAGCTACTTCATCAGTGGGGAGGTATATGATCACAGCATTGGTGAGATCATGAGGGAAACCGCCACCTCGTGCTTCATTACATCTCCTAAAAGACATAAGCAAAAAAGCCTTCGATGAGTAAAAAAAGTAACTAGGAGATGGGAGCACATCTGCAATCCTTTGGGTCTAATTGAACATTTCTTCTGTGGAACAGTTTAATGTACCTCTATGATCTTGTTGCAAAGTTTAAAGATAGCACTTCCTTTTGCAGTTGTCTAAAGTGCTGGGTATTCACTTGGTAAATGGATGGTAACATCAGCACAATATGTAATTTTCTGCTGCTGGGGGTCTTTCAATCAAAACAATAACATAAGACAGAGTTTGATGATGTCGTGAAGAAGCGTTGGATCATGGGAGTTGTTGTCTTCACTGTTAAATATCCGCCACTGCCGTCATTCTCCCGGTTAGGATTCATTCTGTGTTTATCGTTCAGGAGGTTTTTACCGAGAGCCAAATTATCCACGGAGGTCATCTCCTCTCCAAAACAAACAGACCCAGTGATTAAAACAGGTAAAAACACTAAATAAAGCAGATCCATGTTAAAAATCAGTGTTTTTTCCACGCTGTTTGGTGGATACAGGATGTCTGGAGGGGCTGCGAGCCGAGTTGCCGCTAAAGTTTGCACAGCTTGTTTCTAAGAGCTCCACTTGTTTTTAGGTTATGATTCCTTCAGTGTTCATTGTTCAAGAGGTTTTTACTGGGATTAGTTTTTACTGAATTATCCGGAGGAATCTCCTCCTCTCCAAAACAAACCAGTAAAAACACTGAATAAAGCAGTTTCACGTTAAAAACGAGTGTTTCTCTGATGCTGTTCAGCGGACACAGGACGTCCGGAGACTCCGGTTGACGAGTCACAAGAAACTCATGTTTCTTCTCATCATTAAGTCAAACAAGAAATTACAGACTGGGCCTTACCTACTTACTTACAGCTGTAATTACTTTCTAATTATTACATATGCCTCTCAAAATATAGAATAATTCCTAGAGACTATACACCAAGTTTACAATTTGTTATCCAAAGCGTTATTCATCCTATCACTGCAAAAGACAGAACTTTAGCTGGTCACTCTAAATCAATTAGAGGATCGGGATACATCACGAAGCTGGTTGACTACAGCTGCATGTTTTTCAAAGAACCTCATCACAGACAAGATTCATCACCTTAGGGTATGATTTTATCATGAGACAACATTGACAGTTGATGTCAAAATATGGCATTCACTGAGTTTTTGATGCTGAATCCTAATGAAAAATGATTGAACTGTTTTTTTCTAGAGTCAAAAGTGCTTTTTTATATAAACATTGTTGTTTGGAAGTTGGGTTACCAAGTTTTTACTTTTTTATTAAATATGCCCTTTATATTGTTAGATGTTTTAATTAAACATTACTGCAACACTCTCTAAATAATACATTTCTTAATTCCCTGGCTCTAATAAAACTGGTGTATGAAACAATAATAGAGGAAGACAAAAGTGTGTTAGTGCAACGTGTATGCGTGTGCCTGTGTGTCTGTGTGAGGTATAGGGAGACAGAAGGAGTGAGTAATAAAGGAAGAATTCAATTTCTCAAGTGTGTATGCTTGCAAGTGTTTGACTATAGCAGACTGGGAGTATGATTGTGCACACTGTGTGCTCTCTTGGGGCGATCTAGTAGGCACCAGGAAATTATACTCACCACAATGCCAAACTGCTCCGACTCCACCAGCTCTTCATATTCACCCTTTAGTTCCGCTAGCGAATTCAGCTCTTTCTGCTCTGGCAGGTTCTTTATCAGGTTCTACAAATGGGAAAGCACACACAAACAAACACAAGCACACACAGAGAGACTGTTAATGCAAATCTCATTTTCTGTCCATGTCAGAATAAAAATCATCTCAAAGACAAGGATGGCACAGCACCTTACACAGTAGGAGGAGAAAACAATCCATACAAGCAAAGTGTGAAACTGCTGTGAAGTAACTGTTTGCAAACTAGGTAAGTTTGCAAAACAGTTACTTCTTCTACTTCTTCTTATAGACATGCAGTGTATTCATACAGACAGTATAAACAATAATCTAGTACTTGAACTGCCCTTGAATGCACTTTTCTAGAGTCACAGAGAAACATGTGCTCACATG
Source organism: Thunnus albacares (assembly GCF_914725855.1). Classification (NCBI taxonomy): domain Eukaryota; kingdom Metazoa; phylum Chordata; class Actinopteri; order Scombriformes; family Scombridae; genus Thunnus; species Thunnus albacares. Next base: position 22,372,987 of record NC_058115.1, read on the forward strand.
TCAGGCTTGTGATACATTTGTGATATAATGCAGATTGTATGGGAAACTGATACTGTCAAAGCATTTTCATCCTATATATTTATTTTTATTTCAGGCTATATTTAAGTCAGGATGTATAGATTCTTGGTAGTCTGGTAGAAGGATGAATAGATAAGGTCACATAATCACTGCTCACTGTTGGCCGCTTTACTGTGACAGTAGTGGCCCTTAGCCAATTACCGCACATGTCAAGAAAGTTCAGATAACTGACCTTCTACTGAATAATCCACATCACCTGGCAATAGTCTAAAAAAATACACGCAATGGTGTGGCACTAATTTGCTACTTTTCTGTTAAAGTGCACTTGTAGAAGCAGAAAAAAAGATGATGCTGCTGGTGGTGAGGTTGAAGATTAAGATGGAGATGAGGAAGATAATGGGAGGGGCTGTGTAATCTGTAAATGTTAATTGTTTGTGTGAAGGTCAGCCAAGTTAATAAAATTGACCACAGCGACTTCTTCCCCTCTTTTTCTCTGTGGAGGAAGAGGTGCCCTTTTCCAGGTTTTCACAATGCTTCCTTACTCATTAGTTCCCCAAATTTATTCAGTGGGAGCAGACTGGTGCAGGGTCATGTGGCCAGCTGGGAACCCAGACAGGGAAAAACAGAGAGCAGACACTGCTACTGGGCCATGGGCCTGGCTGACCACTCTATAGACCTCAGCAGCCATCGCAGGCACCGCGGCCAGAAACTACTGCCCACTAATGATGACATCTCTGTCCTTCCCTCAGGGAATTCAACAGTATAAAAAGAAGGCTATAATGCAGGGTTGGCATTCCTGTTTGGGAGTGAGCCATTATATCAAATGTTGCTTGCTTTTGCTCAAGCCCCAATTAGGGTCTGCAGAAAGCAATGGTGCCTTGATAATGAAGGCTTTTGATCACAACAGCAGAAGCGGAAAGGATTGTTGATGATATACAAAAAAACAAAAAAACAAAAACAAACAATCAAACAAACAAAAAACCCATATTTGTATAACTGGAATTAAGTTAGAATTACAATGGAGATAAATGATGATATGGTGCATGTTTGTTTTTTTACCCTTTTAGTTTAGAGGAATGGATATATGATGGACAGCATAGAGCGAATGTTGCTAATTATACACACACGACTTTTGATACAGAAACTCCTTCTGATGCTGTTTCATATACCTGAGTACAGTTAAAAGTTACTGATCACTAAAATGCACGTGCAGCTGCTCCTGAAAACCTTGACAGACTTGAAAATAATTTCCTTTAATGTAGTCTGTAAGTTTTAAAATTTGTAATATTAACTAAACAAAATCTATAAAATATACAGATTGATTCTATTCAGACTAAAGTGTCTGTAAATGTTGTAATAAAACTCTGAACAAAAATGCTCATATATGAGGGAGAGTGCAATACGTTGAATATGAAATTATTCTCTTGAACTCTAAGCACAGTTTGCTGTGAGATTAGTAGCAAAGTTCTCTTCAATAATGTATCATTGGCTCTGAATGGGACGGAATCAACACAGCAGCAAACCATTCATCCACAAAATGAATTATTGGTAATGCTGTGGAAAATACGATGATTTAGGCTTTTCTTCTCTGGCATTGCTGAACAATTAGGGTTATGTTTTCACCCTTACAGTATATAAATGAAGGACAGGAGACCTTGGCGGAGCCTATGTTGGTGAATGCATTTTAGCCCATTTTTTCATGTTTCCTTATCAAAATGACGATGTGTCACTGTTAGTGACTTAAACATGCAGAAATTCATGGCAAGATAAACACACACACACACATACACACACAGAACTACGACCATTTGTTGGATTTGCCATTTCCAAAGTGGAGACTTTGATTTGTAATTATATTAGGAGTGGATTTACCATTCTGACAGGGGTGAAATTATTTGAAAACATTTCAAAATGCTACAGTTGAATACATCTGTAAAACACAGAAAGAAAGCAAGGTAATGGAAAATCGAATCCACCTTGTGCTTGTCATTTCATTTGTCTGTCATCTTGTTAATTATTAGAAACCCCATAGAGCACAATTGACACAAAGGCAGCACCATATGTGTAGCAATGTGGGAGACTGGGTGATGATGGTGGGCCAGACTCTGCACCACAGGCCACCAGACACACACAGCAGTCTGGGAGAGATTACTGGAAGTTTGCTAGCAACACTACACATTCATTTACCGCCTTGGGCGAAGATGAAGGCACTACATATCAGCACATATGCCAAGATACAGCAATCCACTAACAAAACGGCAAACAGCAACAGAAAAATTCAGATGTTGCTTAGTATCTCCTTGTCAAAAATAAAAACAGATTGGAGGCTGAATGTGTGAAAAAAAGTTAAAATATTCAATATGTGGTAAATAAATACTCAATGTTTTTTGGTAAATGTTCACATTTTATGGAAAATTGTTGTTGATATGAGTGACAAATTGCTCTGCCACTATGTTTTGTTGTGGATAAAATGTTGTGATAAAGTACAGGCAACAAGCAACTTCAACAAGCCAAAGCTAGGAACATAAATTAAGTTAACCAACAGAAAATATGCCCCAAATTTTAATGACTTAATGTGTCGACAGAATGGCCATATATTGCACTGCGTTCTTGCCAAAGTCCAAGTCCAAATGTGCAACCAATGCACATGGATTCCTTCCAGCAGCACCCCAGTTTTTTTTTCTTGTTTACTCAGAAATGCTCTCAACATTCAAACAACACTTATGACCTTCGTTTCTGGATTTAATATTCCTGTGCTGACACAGCACCACAGTTCAAAAGTTTCTCACAGTTCCAGTAGTGTATATTTTTACACATAGTTTTAAGTGGCTCTCAAAACCTGCCTTTTGAAAATCCCTTTGTGTGACCATAAGAATATATGTCTTGGTTGTCAATCAAACATGTGCTCAGTTTGACAAATCAGAATCAATTCATCTGTGTCAGGGACACCACTACTCCAATATCACATACACTAGCACAATTTCTTTCCACCAGTGTGTAAAACGTGGATCAACTAGACTAACCATAATTTTAATGTGAACAGAATTGTTTTTGGATGTTATTCTATTCCAAAACAGATTAGGACGTCATTGCAAACAATACTCAATCAATTTAGTATAGAATTGCTGTCAGCAGGTCAGCTCAAGGTCTCTGATGGAGCTTCACAGCACTGGTACTGGTGTCTTCCCCTCAAATTAACTAGGTATTGTACATTTTTTGGTGCATAAATACAATAAATAAATAAATGAATAAACTGTGGTGAATATTTGTAAAATAAATGCCTCTACTGCCAGAGTGTGAAAGGTCTGTACTTGAGGAATGGAAGTGTATATGAGGGTAAAGGAGAGTGTAAAAGTAATGAGATACAGGTTACGGTTCACTAAACATTTGTAGAGGATGACAGTATCTGTAGGGCTTTCACTTCCATACTTTGATCTCTGCTGCTGTCAACCAGCTTCCAGTGAATCAAGTTCACAGTTTCACAGCATCCGTGAACCCATGCCAAGCTAATATACTTTAAAGGGGGGTATTAGGCATGTATTAAGCATAAACTTAAACATGCACATACAGTTCATCATGCTGGTAAAAACACCAGGTGCTGATGTAGTGCAATATAAACATGTCCAAACACATTGGTATTAAGGATTCTATGACAGTGTGCACGATTCCACATATGGGATCAGGGAGATATTCTGGATATCAATAATGTGTGAAGCAGGACATGCAACATCTACAATAACTACTTTACGACCCCTACCTTGTGAAATATAGTTAGAGCAGAGAGAAGCACATTCCCAACAGTAATGTCAAAATGATAAGATAACCAAGAAGCCTCTAGATATAGTCTGAGACACGTCAATCGATAACGCTCTTCTCAGAGCAATAAAGACTTTATTAAACTGAGTTAAATAAAGGAGAAAAGAGTGAGAATCCTGATGTCTAAAAGATAATCTGAGTAAACTGTGTTCAGCTCTACTATACCTATGGGAGGTCTACAACAAGGACAGAAGAAGAGTCATGTCTGCCATGCGCTTGGCAGATGTGATTTTCTCCTTTTAATTGATTTTCTCCTCAACTCTAGGAGACAGAGAAACATGTGGTATTCTGCCCATGCTTTGTGATGAAGAGCAACATGGGACTGCCATCTTCCTGCCGTGACACCTCAGCAGGCATCTTACCTGGCTCATGGCAAATCAGTGAAGACTTCAGTTTAAATCAATAACAAAATAATAGACAGACAAGAAGACTTTTCAACGTTCTACAAGCTTTACTTCTCAAACTAAAGCTTGACAGTTCCAAAAAAGACATTATGTGCAATTTCAAAAGTTTTTTTTTTTTTTTCTCTTTTCCCCAAACTAAGCTTAAGGTCAAACAAGAAGTAACTTTCCACAATAGTTTGTGGGTGTAGACAGCATCTATCTCAAACAAAAGGTTACTACCACAGAACTGGAAACTTAAAAAGTGGAACAAAGGCTATCAAGCTGTGTTTTTGTTTACAAAATGGGAACAGGTTTGACAGATAACGCTCAGAAAAATGGGAGTACAGTGCCTTCAAAATTGAATATTTTTAGTTCTAAATGTTTATATTTTACAAAAAATATTTCAAAAATAGCATTATTTGAAAATATATGTACAACATTTTCAATAAAATTTTATCTTACGAACATTAATCAATATATGTTGTCATATAACAACTGATGTTCGAAGAGTAACTTACTAGAGAAAACATCTTGTCTCACAGGTAAATATGTCAAACAATGAACATCAGTCACACAGGCTGCTGTACAGTAGTATTACCAAATCTACACCCCGCCAAACCACACAAACACCTCAAATCTCACGACGAGCAAAGCTACAGTGACATACTGACAGGCAACAAACAGAGTGTGACAGATTCTAAAATCGCATTAAACTAAATGAGAAATGCAGTCTGAGAGAAAGACACAAACACACTAAGAGATAGGGGGAAAAAAAGGTTGAGAGAGAGGGAGAGAGGGTGAGGGATTAATTTGAGGGTTGGGGCTGGAAAACCTGACAGACTTACTGTGACATTAAATGTGTCTTTTAGAAGGAAATATGGAGGGGTTTTTTTTTTAAATGTGCACACCTGAGCACTCGCATTCACCATGGGAGGTGTGAAGCAGGATTAAGGGGGAAATTAACAAGGAGAATAGACGGTTCACATGGAGAAAGAAAACAGATAAACAGAGAGATATGATTTGGTAAAGAAAGAGACAGGAACAGAGAAGAGAGGTAGAAAATACAAACAAATAAAAACAGGGACAACAAGTGATAAACAAAATCTGTCTGAAAGCTTATTCCACTCTCACCTAAATCTGTTGTGAGCCCTCAGGGCTTACATATGAACTGAAAGGGGGTATGCTTTCCATTGTGAATACACATATGGCTCTTTAATGTATGATCATCTATGATAAAATAGTTTTTTATCTAATACATGAAGACAAGCTATATAGAGAACATCTGCTAAAAAATAACCCTGTCACATTTGAAAGAAGGGGAGGAACTTTACTACACCGCAATGAAAATTTCTCTCTCATTTGTGAATATTCTTCTTTTACAATGTCTAAGACAGTCATGCTAATACAGTGCTGGTATATGATGAGACTGTCAATCAAACAAGAAGGGAGCTAGCATGCAAAACAGTAATAGAAATTAATTTGTTTGTGGAGTCTGCTGTCTGAGAGTGTCTCTGTGAGTGATGTGCCATCTGTCACTGAAACAAAGAATTGGAGAGTGAAAACAGAAAACTAAATTTCACTCGGTTAAGAAAATACAGCACCCAGTGTGCCTGAGGAGAAGCTGCATGGACTCCACCTAATCAAAATTTAACTGTTGTGCTGTATTGTGCATGAACTTGCCTGCGTGTATGCATTTGTAGTTTGAGTGCATGTGTGTATGAATGTGTGCTTTTAATCATTATTCAACCTGAGGACAGAGTACCTGGCCTGGACCCTGTGGCTGGAGATCAGCAGCGTGGTGATGATCAGTGGAAAGTACATGCAGAACCTTGGGTCCTGGCCATCAATTTCTGAAGCACATTTGATATTGCACCAAGCCATGCCTCGTCTCTCTCCTTCCCCCGCCTTTACTTTGTTTATTCAATACTTCTCCTCCTTTTCTTTCTTATTTTTCCAGTCCCACCAAATCAGCATAATGTATTTCACATTCCATTGTTAAATTAGCATTTGATGCAGAAGAGAGTTATGTGCTGTGTGCCAAAATAAGCCACAATTAAGCCCAAGGGGGACTCCGTTTCTCCTGCTTAAGCTCTAATCCAACAGGCCCAATGCACAGCCATACTTATCGCCTTGCCCCACATGTGCACTTTTACACCATGCAAATGATGCCCAACAATGTGCCAGGCTGCTACAATCACCTGTTGTTACAGCAGGGAACAAAGGCTGGCATGGGCACTGCCAGACCCTGCAGCCAATGGGCTACCACGTGTAATGATGGGCCCATGCATATGAATGAGCATCGTGGTGATCTGGGTGATTGACAAGAGAAATAAACAATAATAACAAGCAAGGCTAGGACGAAAGACTCCTGTGAGACCTGGTGGAAAGGTTGTTGCCATGGCGAGGTGAAGGGTGCGAAGCCGAGAGCTGACAAGGCTGGTGTTTACTGTGAGACAGCTATTGTGTATTACTATTCTATGTGACACACTGTAATTTGTAGCAATTCAAAGGACAGGTATATACATACACCTGAAAATAATGGAGGATAATATCCATTTACACATTTCTTGACAAACCACACTGTATAGAGCTTCTTTATCACACAAACTGAACAACCAATTGGGCAGATTGTTGTCAAGATGCATGCGAAAGGTATGATGTGTATATTATGGCCATTAGTAATTTGTAACTGCATTTTTGCCAGGTTCTTTAGCTCTATTCCCTTATATAGGACAAATCGAGGTGGAGGTGAAAATATCCATTAAATCAACACAAGTGTTCACAGAGCAGGAGGTGATGCTGTAAAATAACATGTGGGCAGGGAGGTGAGGCTCTTCTGTTTCCAAGTACACTGACTTGTCAGTTTATTAGGTACATCTAGACAAAAACTAAGACCTGCGATACATCCGACCTTCATAATGTTCAGTTTTTATTTAATCTGTTTTAGAGAGGTGTTAATTTATTTTCTAATATTTAGTCTTACCCTATTTCATATAATTGGGATGGACAAATATTAGAAACATGTCTCGGTATAACTCAATATAGTTCAAGAGCACCACAAACTACGTATACTATATATAGTTTTATTAAAGTGTACCTAATAAACTGATAAGTGTATATCACTGTTTACTTTGTGAGGCAGCTGGATCTGCAAGATCATGACATCATGTGAGAGTCCATCTTGTCAGGCTTCAAGTTATGCAGTGTGTTCGAATCGTTTGGACCAATCAGCATCCTATGATCTTGCGAATCTAGTTGCCTCGCAAGGTGAGACGGTGATAGATGGTGATAGACAGATGGTCCATCCAATCACCTGCCAAGTATTTTTTGAAAGTGTCTGCCTATTTCTAAACAGTTTCCAAAGATGACTTCTCAGATGGTTCTGTGTAACAAACCATCTGGCACATCAAGTTATATCACTGCTTCACTTATATTGAAATAAGAAATGCAATGGTCAGTATGATTAATTATATTTTATATTTTGTGTTGGCCTGACTGTCAGTACATCATAACATGTGCTTCATGTGACACTGCTTCTAGTTCAAGTATATTACTTGAGCAGCTTTGTATCAATTTGACATGGATTTTCATGCTGAATCAGGATGTGTAAAAACCGGTGTATTACATGTAACATTTTGCTGTTCATTCTAAATCATAGAATGAATACAAATGTTTCCCACTGTTTAATTTAAAGCCCTGGTGTGTCAACCAATGAGCGCTAAAAATGACAAACAAACATTTACTCATTAAGATATGCTGAGTTTAAATACAAAAGATGCTGGACACTTCTCTGCGCTTCTTTGATAGTCATACTTGTGCATTTGCACACAACATAGGGCAATACTAATTACAAATGAATAGCGGCGGTGCAGTGTTAGTCATTAGCCTTTCCTTTTGAAAAGGAGATGGGGTAATATAAAATACATTGGCAGACATTAAACATTAAGAAGCCACTCTGATATTCCGCAAAACAAGCCCCCAGGGCCATATCATCCGCTGACGAGAGTTAGCTCACCACACACACCAAAAACTGGGCGTGCTTAAACATTTAGTGATGACTCCCTCATTTCAAGCAGCTAGATCACATGGTATGTTCTGGGTAGGGTTTGGAGAAAAAAGCTGCTCTGCAGTAGTCTAAAATTCTGTTCTTACTGTTCATTTGAAATAAATTCTCAATGTCTGTGTGTATCTTTGTCTATCTATATGAATTCACTGCTCTTCTCTCTGTCTCTCTTCAGCTACATGGAAACGATTTGGTCAGCCTTTGGCCTGTGGGCTGGACTTTTTATGATGATGATGACTGATTGATAATTCTTTTTATCATGTTTTTGTAAAGCTCATTTATACATTTGCATTATGCAGATCACTTGTTATATATTCACAACATACTGTTTAACTTCTTACCCAAGGAACAAACACATTTAGAACACTAGAGAGTGCATCTGACTGGTAAATAGTTTAAATATCCCTGTGCCCATACCTACACTCAGTTACATGATATTATTTCTGTCTCACAATATATTTGGGATTAAAGACAAATGCTTGTTTTAAATAGGTAAGCTAAGTGCATTGGAAAACCTTGTTCCCAAAAAGCTCTACACAAGAAAATCCCGACAAGCCCGAAGGCGTGAACCTGACATGGGTAATTACACCCCTTTGCAGCTGAAGTCTGAATATAAAAAAAATTCACTGCATACATTTTGATATAACTTTAAAACTTCAGTGGCTAAATCACTGAATATGGCCCTTTGTGATTATGCATTAGCTCCAATCCACTGAGGTCAATGGAGTGATGACTTTTGATGTGACATGGATAAATTAGAAATGGACCATAATTGGACATCACAGGGACTTTGCAACCGCTCAACTATATATAGTACATGAGGAACCATGGCCTGCTTTTGCATGATGGAGGTAGAAAAGCTGATTAGACCTTAAAAAGCTTCCATTTGCCTAAGAGTCATTAGAGGAGGTTATGCATGTATATTTAGGGTTTATAAACCGTAATCACAAAGAACAATTTCCTAAGATGTGCCAATTAAACAACACAAGAAACACAACTAAGTCCTGCAGAAATATTGTAGAAGAAAATAGTGGCAAGGCAAAAGAAAATGCTTGGACTACAGAGAGTGTACCACACTTGTTAAGCATCTAAATTCCTGGAAACCAATACCACCAGTTAATCCCTCCTACTGTAAGTAAGAAATCTTCCAAAACGACACCTTTAGATACAGTTCTTGCCAGAGATTGAAGACCGTGTGTAATACAACATTAACAACTTTGTAAGACACTGGATCTTATTTAACAATTTTCCAGGGACACTGCCACAACAGAGAAGGGTTTCCATCAATACTTCATTGTTAAGATGGACCACCTTATTTTTCCAGAGTTTTCAGCCACCTTGAAGAGGAAATTCCAACATAATATTTTGCACAGTCTAACTGATGGAAGTATTTTGGTATAAACTGTTACTTCAGTTTTGCATCTAGATACACTAATTTACTATGACCATGTAGTTAAAATGCAGTAGTGTAGTTAGTGCATAAATAACTGATGATAAATCATTAATGACTATGAATGAACACTACATAAGTAAGCAGAGATAACTCAAAAATAATTTTTGCTCTCCCAATGGAACGTTATGAGGATGAATGACACAAAAATCAATATGTGATGATATAGGAACATGCTTCAAATTATTTATATAACTTTCTACTTGAAGTGTATGTCACTGTTAGTGATCATTTCATTTGTCCATTTTTTTTTTCATTTTTCTTTTAGAGTTTATTTTCCAGTCTGCATTCATTTTTTTATACATACATAAACACTCAAAACAGCACAATAGCTCAACTTAAAGTTGTTTTGTTTTGCAGTCTGAAAAAAAGGTGTAGGCTGAAGCTACAGCTTATAATGCTGACCCTTCAAACACACATTATGTTTAATAATGAAAGGTAATTTCAAACAAAAACAAGACAATCAAAACAAACAAAACAACACAATCAAAACAATACAAATCAATAACTTTTAATTGTGCCCTGTGCTTCTTTCTATGCCAGTCTTTCTTTCTGATCCTCCATTTCATATTTGTTTAATGTTATTTTTAAACGTTTGTTTTAACGTACCAAAGGTTTTACATGTTTTCAGTTCCTCACTGCAGCTGTTCCATAAATTAACTCCTTTGACTGTAATACAATATTTTACATCAGTCCTCTCGAATTGTTTTTTGAACATACTTCTCAAGTCATGTTCTTTTCCACTGTATCCAAAAGTTAATCCAAATTCTTACCACAACAAAATAAAACAATGGTCCCAACACTGAGCCCTGAGTAACCCCACAAGTAACCTTCAGTAGTTAGAGAGTGCTACCCCTCTAATTTCATATCTTTGTAATTTCTTCAATAATAAGTCATGGTCAACTGTATCAAATGCTTTTTTTGAGATCCAGGAATATACTGACTACATATTCTTTATTTTCTATTGCAGTTGATATTTCCTCCTTAAATTCCATGAGTGCAAATGAAGTTGTCCTTTTAAATTCAATTCAATTCAATTCAATTTTATTAATATAGTGCCAAATCACAACAAAAGTCATCTCAGGGCATTTTTCACATAGAGCAGGTCTAGACCATACTCTTTAATTTACAGAGAGAGAGAGACCCAACAATTCCCCCATGAGCAAGCACTTGGCGACAGCGGTAAGGAAAAACTCCCCTTTAACGGGAAGAAACCTCAAGCAGAACCCGGCTCTAGCTAAATCCATTAATCCAAACCCATATTGCTGTTCACACAGTACATTATGTTTTGTGATAAAGTCTTCTAATCTTTTATAGAATATTGTTTTTCCAGTATTTTAAAGAACTGTGAAAATAAGGAAACGGGTCTGTAATTAGAGAGTACATGTCTGTCTCCAGTCCTATATATAGGTATGACTCTTGCTGTTTTCATTTGCTTGGAAATACACCAGTTTGTAGAGACTGATTACAAATATGTGTAAGAGGTTTCACCACACACTCAATCTTCGCAGCTTTTGTGGTAAATTGTACTTTTTACACTATTGTGCTTCTGAGGTAATACTGCGTATGAAATTACAACTGAACATAAAACATTCACAGAGACAAAAAATGAGCATTGCTTGACATTAAAAAAAACTGTTTTGTGGGCTGCATTTAAAAATCAAGAGGAAGTATTGCAATCATAATGTAACAAAAAAAAATACACAGCAACACAATAAATATGAATAAGCAAACATTCTAAAATTATACCCTTAGCCCATTACATCATAGTAACCATGCCAGCCAACTATTATTAACAACCTCCAGCATGTGTACCAGTTGATTGCTCCATAAACTATTCAAGTTTACAAGAGCTTATTAATAATCTGGGCATTGTTTGGCCTCATTGTGTTCCATTGGCAAGACCTGTAAGGGCATGGGACCAAATACCATCATTATGCCAGTTAAGCCTTCTCCCTGGGGCAAAGAGGCTGTGAGGGACTTTTGGAGAAATTAAAACACCAAAGGAGAGCTAACTTAAGTCAATGATGGCAAGGTCACAGGCATAGCCACGTCATGATTTAAACAATGAGAGTGACGTAGACCATGCACTTAGCATGGGTGCTACTGAAAAGCACCAGGGGGGCTGGAGGTTGTATAGTGCCAAACTAAACCCAAACACAATACAACCAGGCCCCTGAAGCCCAGTGTACACGTGCCTGACACTTTCCCACACAAATAAGGTCTACAGGACCCTTCCCTCACTGCTTCTGTTGTCAGCCAACAATAGCAATGAATAGCTTTGTCAGGCTGTCAGCCCTTTAAACGCAGACCTTTGCCAAGCTTTCTGAGGCTCAATCTGTTTTCACTGAGCCAACGTTCATTATTGTCTTTCATTGTCCTCTTCATTTCATTGTTATACAGGGTATGGTAGCAGGGTAGCTATAATGTCTCTTTGAATTTGATGAAGCTGACCTGATATACAAAAATGACCTCTGTCCACCAGCACTATGAATATTGTAGGAAAATGAGATAGGGGGAGAAAGAGAGAGAGAGATTACATGCAAATGTCTGTGTGTTTGCACATGTGCATGAACCTTACACACATTTATTGGTTGGATGATAAATGACACAATTGTGCAGGGACTAGAAGACAGAGGGGATAACTGACACGGTCTATCCATTTGCATGTACTGTACGTATGTTTGTATGCCGGGCGCATGGAGATGAAAATAAGTGTGGAATTGCAAGGATTCATATGGAGCCTGGATGAATGGTGAGAGCCAGGACTGTCTGCAAGCATTCAGGGATGTGTACATCATCTCTGAGGCGTTGATGGGCCCTAATGCAGAATAAGGAGAGCCAATCAACTCCTATCTATCCACTCTGCCAGGGTGACACATTGTGGGGGTACTTCAAGGCCAGCACACTGCCACATTCTGCTGACAAATCATTACATTAGACATGTCGACGGAGAAGGAAGATAATAAGATTGAGTTACAGAGTTTTAGATGCATTATGAACACCTCTTGCTTCCTTGATTCCTTCCATTTTCACTATTCCTTCCATTTATCAGTTCCCCGCTTGCTTGTCAGTCCGCTTTGCAAAATAATGCAAAGGCAGAATTTTGAACTGAGTTTTGTAGTGTTTTATTTACCTGTCTTGTCAGGTGCTACAAGATCAGTTTATTGTGAACAACTCTTCACCAGATCTCCTCATCAGTTTACATGAGTACAAGTAAGCTTTGAAGAACTGCTTTGATATTTAGCTAATAATAACAATATTTGTGGTAATTCAATCAGGAACTACATAGCATATAAACATTAGCCATTAAAGTTTCCATGTCCTGGTAATGAGCCATGTTGGCTTTACCAAGCGGCAACGTCTGGGGCTGTAAAATGAAGCCAATGCGGATGTGCCAAAACCTGCAGTTCCTTGAATGGCCACTTGAGGCTGGCTCCAAAAGCGAGTCAATCCCCATAAACCCCCATGTAAATATGCCCAACTTTATAGCAGAAATAAACATGTTTACAGCCTGGTACAAAAAACAGTTTAGGTCTCTATAGCTAATTTCCCGGGGGGTGAATTTTTTTATAACTCCCCCGTTTAAATTTTATTAAGCCATAAAGTTATGCATAATGACGGACATGGCTGCTTTGAGTGACAGCCGCTAGGTGGCTTGTTTCAGCCATTCAGCTCGCCTCTTTGCCCATTTTTGATCAGCTGGGAGTTAGGCAGCGTCACGCACTGCCAAGATGGCGATGGCCGGAGCGGCTCACTTTGAGCTTCAAAACCGCTCTTCAGAAACCAACAGGTGACGGCACGGTAACTACGTCCATATTTTTATACAGTCTATGGGTTTAACATAGCATATTATATATTTTTTAAAGCTCTAAGTGCATAAGTAACAGGTGGCACCAAGCTATCAAAAGTATGAAAAGTAAGTAACCACTAGTAAAGCACACTAATAGTTAAACGAGGGTTGATCCAGGGTAACATACTGTGTATACCACTTATTCAAATATGTTTCTTTCATTATTTAATGTCTTTCTTTCACCACTACATCTCCATTGTTGATTTACTTTTATTTTCTATATTGACACCCACTCCCTCTAACATTAGCAAGATGGTATATGCATTTCCTTTGATGATTGCTCAGGCCATCCAGACACATCCCCCTACTCTGTTTGTGTGTGCAGTTGTCCATGTGGATAAACGGTGGCGTGTGGCTGAAAGTGGGTGGTGTAGAGTGATTAATCAGCATAATGAGTGTAGATGAGCACAGTGCAGATGGAGCCCACGCTCAGGACTGTGTCACCCAGCAGGAAGTCTTTATGCTCCCCTCCAGTGCCTCTGTATTGCTTTAACTGTATTTCTTGGGCATGTGTCGCTTGCTTCCTTGTTTAATTTGTGAGCTTTTTTCTGTATTATTTTCTTCTACAACCATCTAACTCTTATTTCACCAAGAAGGTTCTCTAAGTATACAATCAGTGACATTTTCATATAAATAAAAATGTTTGTCCAACATTGAGTGAGATTGCTGAGAAAAAAAAGTGAATGTTCTTAAAAACCAAATAAAAAATAACAATTTCCATAACAAAAGTAAAGCAATTTCAGCAGCGTAGTGTCGTATGAGCAACTGGGCATATTGTCATTTTACAGTCCTCCTCTCAAATTTCATAGGGCACACATGAATACATTTTTAGATTATGTCTCTGAGTTCAAAGAGATGTTAAATAGAATTCCAGTGGCTTTAAATGTATGGTGTGATGTGATGGTTAAAATAACATTGCAGTGCATGTCATTGACATGTACTGCATGCACTAACATTCTACAGACATAAAACACCTAATATGATAAATAAACAGTAAGAAAATAAGGTACAGTGTACCTTTTAACTATTGTCAACAGTCAACATGTTGATGCTGTACTTAGTTATGCAAAAATGAAAATGAGAAAGTTACAGCCTACACACTGCCAGTCAAAAGTTTCTTAAAAGCCTACACATTTTTATTTATTTTTGTTTTATTAAATATGGAGTCACTGTAAATACATTAACAATCTAAAACATTAGAAAGAGCATATTTGCAAGTGAATAACTACAACTATAGGCTAATTAAGAAATGTTTCATTTTCACCAATGGGTATTATTGATGTACATAAAATACTAAATCATATTAGAGAAACTGGAGTAATTTTGGATAGTAAACTACAAAATACCACTAACAAAGGGGAGAAAAAACAATCAATATATTAGAAACCAGTAAATAATCATTTGTCTTGAGAACATTGTCCTAATTGTCCGGTCTAAGCTTTAATCGGTCTTTACCATCGTTAGCTAACGAGCAGTGACACACGTGCCAGATGTGGGCTCCTTCTGCACCGATAAGTCAACTCAGTTGGTCCTCCCGCCTCCCCCCGGACTTCGTGACATTAGCTCGGGTTCCCAGATGCTTATGCTGACTCACACACTTGCTCTCCTAAGCCTTGTTGAGCCTGTCTCAATGTTAGCAGCCTCATTGTCCTGCTTCACATTTATTATAGAAAGAAATGGAAGAGGTACGAGGGGACAACGGAAACCCTCTCAAAGAGGTCCTTGCTTGTGGAAATAAAAACATTTTTTATCACTTATCCCTGACCACCTGTCATATCCCTAACACCATTGGTTTACTTGTAATTCTTTTCAGTGAGCAAAAGGAACTTGAAGGCTTCTTCAGAGGCTTGTGTATCATAGTTTTTCTAACGAGTTTGTGAGGTTTGGCCATTATTTGTAAATTAAATTCTTTATGTGGTCCAGTGTCATGGCAAAGATTTTTTATTCTTGCTCCTTACCTAACAGCCTTGGGAAATTAGATGAAAAGTTTCAAATATTCGCTGATACGCCACACTATTGACCAGCTTCACCTGCATAGTTGGTGTCGATAACTAGGTCAAGGTCAGTTTCATGGTAGCTATTTGATGGTTGGAGGAGTGCTTATTTTCCTTGAACCCCAACCAGGCAATTCTAAACCAGTCTTTCCATTAGTCTGGGTTGGAAACATATCTGTCCTGCTGGCAGATATACACTATTTCTACTTTGCTACAGAAAGGCTGAAGGTGGAAAAAGGTCAACACCTGAACTTCCTTTCTCCTTTACAAAGCAGAGGGGGGTCTGCCATCTCATAACATACAATCTGTACTTTCTGCCAGATTGCCAGCCAATTAAAGGTTATCAGAGCTCAAAATAATAGTTCTGCAGGGTGGCTCTCTAGATAGGCCCCATCTAAATATATATTGCTTCACCACCTTTTGCTAGTGTCTGGGATCCAAGCAGTGCGGAGGAAGTAGACCAGCTCCTCAGCAAGTGTTTGTTGATATGTCATGTGGAAAAGGACATGCAGTATATATCAGTACAAAGGTAATGTTTTTATTCATTTATTTTTCCAAGGTAGGAAAGACTTGAGGACTCAAGTTTGAAAGCAGCACTTGAGCAATGTACACTGCTGGTTGCAAAATAAATATATAACATTTTTGCATGCACACAGTTTCTCACTGTCAAGATTATATTGAAATCAAATCTTCTATTTGCTGCTCATTCCTACATCCAAAATAAAACAAAACAGAAGACACAAGGACAGTGCAGGGAAGAATAAGCTGTGGCTTACGCTGCCCAGTGAGGCATCTTTACCTCAGATGCACCCTCCCTGCTTTCAATTAATGCTTTGAGACACCAAAAACAGAAATAAAATGGGAGCAAAAAACAAGTAGCCTTTAGGAAGCTCATCAATCATGGTTTAAGACAAAGGCAAGAGGAAAGGAGGGTGGAGTTGGGGAGACTTTGCCAAGCCTTGTCCTTCATCATCCATTATAAGAGGATGAATGGGGGGTCTCTATGGTCCACAAGAGAATGAGGAGACCGAGTTGTGCCAAAAGCAGAACATACCAAGTTTAAAATGGGGTCGCCAAACTATCCACCAGACACTGAAATTTAAAAATTATCTCTGCACACAAATGTGTGGAAAAAGTCTCTCTTTCACGCTCTCTCTCCATGTCTCTCACACACACACACACATTTTTAGGGGGTAAAAATACGTTTGTGTGTGCGTGCGAGTGTGTGAATGAAAAAAACTAACACACCACACTGAACATCAGTCTTACCTGGATGAGTGATTCGCTCAGTCTTTCCTCGTCTACCTCCAGCACAATGTCCCGGATCTCTTCATAAGGCAGGCGGAACGAGCCCAAGAAAATTGCTGTTGTGATGGAGAGAGAAGAGAGTCATTTCCTTTCCTTTTTTTATTAGACCGCGGGGTTCGAGGAGACATTTCAGCACTCATCGCTCCTCAGACAAAATGACCACAGACCTAACTTGTCACTTGGAAAAACTAATACACTTTCTGCCCCTCAACAGGATAGTTTGTGTCACCCTGGCCAAAACTGGGAAGAGAGACATCAAGATTTACCAGTAACAGTGAAAGGTGTCAAAGTAAAACAATTTCTTTTTATTATTAACACAAAAAGTGAACCCAGTAATACTCAGTAATAGTTGCACTTGTAGTAGAAGTAGTGGTGTAATTTGGGAAGGTACATGATTCTGTTTGGGCAGATACAAAGAAGTGCTATGAATCTGCCTCAGGGGACAAACTAGTGGGTGTTTCACTCTCCAGGTGGGGTGCCAACAGTGGAAACTGGAGCTGATGGTGGAATCAGGTGGAAGTCACAGGTGGAAGTTTGGTAATGAGTTGGAGGAGAGTCACTCAACAGCTGTTATCCTGCTGCAGCAGTGGGACCTGATGTCTGTATTTGATGCCCAACAAACGGAGAGGTAGTGCATCCTTTTTTTTTTTTACACAGGCTATTTACTGCATTTACTTGCTACACAACCACAACATAAAACATATCATCACTATTGTTTTTGATGTGTGGTATAAAATGCAGGTTTAACTAAAGAGAAAGTTATTATATCTAGAGTGATATTTTTGTCTGTAATCCATCTTTATGTTGCCCTTGTTATTGTCTAAATGCTATACATTAGTGTATCCTATAATGTCCACTTCATATGAAACCCAACAGCTGGACACAAGGTTCTCTTGGGGATGGGTTGGGAAAAGTAATCCTGGGCTATATTGCAAATTACAAACTAAAGTGGATGTAGATGAGGACAAAAAGAAAGGTAAAGAGTGGCAGGCTACAACTCCTCAGTGTCAGGTGTGGTCAGCTTGCACCTGTTTTGATTATTTCCAGGCTCCATTCTGGCCAAACTGTGCCAAAATGGACAAAGTGGTGCATTCTGCAATTTTTGGTGTACACTTTTGCATAAATCTGCACCTGCCCATCCATCCACCAACACAACTTCTTAGTGCTGTGGTGCACTGACCTATATTTGTGCGTTTGGCAGAGGCTGATTAACAGTGATAATAGTCACATAGTACATCATTACAATATTTTTCCTCTCTTTCTTGCTGTACTTAACTTTTGACTCTCATGTGTCATCTATACCTGTAGGTTATATGTTGTATTTCTTTCATTGCTACTTTACGACTCAGTGATCATAGCAGGAAAAGCCATTCCACCGCAGCTGCAAGATGTTTCTCAAGTTGGAAATGAGTGGGATGCCTACTCCTTTTGACAAATGACATGTACAGTTCTTTTATTACTCTATTGATTCTGTTGCCATTCTATAGTTTTCATTACATTGTTTTCTTTTTTTCCAGAGAAGATCCAGTAATGCTGTCCTATAGACGCCCCAAAAATCTGTGAAAAATCTAGAATAATTCTGCTTGTGATAAGTTTGAGCTTTTACTCTGTATCTTACTATAACAGCTGATCAAATAAAATATGTAAAATGACCTACCTAGAACTAGAAGACACATACAGACCTATCAAAACTCATTTTGTTCACCTCTATTATTTTGATATAAATTCTTCAACTAGCACATTGCTTATATACATATGATACATTTGTACTGTACACTTTACAGTTCATCTAAACCTACTTCCAAGGTAACATATTTGTCTCTTAGTTGTTTCTTAGAAAAACATAAACCTCTGCTTAACGAACAATGGCTCATACTCAGATACAGATTTGTTTCAGAGAGCATACTTCCAGTCCAATTTCTGCTGAAATATCCTTCTCTGAAGCCACTAATTTACAAAATTGTTGGCCTATTTTTATTTTTAAAAATTTGTACCCTGTACCATAAAAATTTTGAAAATTTCCGATCTGGCTTCTGCTCCTTTCATGGTACAAGCACATATCTCATTGAGATTACAAATGATTTACTGGTTGCTGATGAGTTAAAAGCATTTTTTTTGTTGAGATCTGCATCCAGTACTCTCAGATTTAAAGTGCTGGATGTCACAGAACGTTCATCTACTCCAAGATCCTTTTACTCAGTCTCTTTGCTCTTTTAGGTTTCCTTCATTCATATCTTGATGGTTTGTCCAATAATATAAAGAAAACTGCTCACAATTTTGCTCTGCTGTTTGACTCTAACCTTTGCTTTGATTGCCATGTGACTAGGGTCATGCAATCATCCCCAAAGTAAGGATCGTAGCAAAAATGTATGTATTTTTAATCACAGCAAATCTTGAAAAAAGCAATCCATGTCTATATCTTATCTCATGCCGACAATTCTGTTAATTCAAGGCTAAGCCACAATTCAACCGCCCACCTGCAGCTTACTGAAAAAGCTGCTACTTGGTTTTTAGACAGAAAGACAGACAGATAGGTAGACACAATTTATCAGACAGTGGTATGCATGATCAATATACCAGAATATATAAAGTGACACTGACATCACAATCATTCATGTTGTCTCACTACTCATCCCAGTCACTGAGCCCTCGATACTAACATACATCAAAATCGAAAAGGGAGCTAAGAGGGTTCCATGGTAGGAACCCATCTATGATGCTCTAATATGCATCAAGGCGACTGAAGGGAGCTGTGTAGCTGTGTAGGACCACATGCCTCCCACCCACTGCCATTCTGGAGGTGAGATTTTCTACACCTATTTTAGCTTCCTAGCAAATTCAAAGCCCATCTGCTTGGGTTGTAATCAAAGATGGCATTGACACCATTGTCACAGCCCATACACAAGTGCAATGACATGCGCACACTGGTACACTCGCAAATGCGCACATCTGCTCACATGCACATACACACATACAAACACACATGCAGACACTTCTATGAGTTACCCTTATGTTCGTGACACATGCCCACTTCCTGACATCAGACCCCAATATTTTGCCTGATAAACGCATTCATCTGGCCTCTGTTCATGGAAGATACAAGAATATAAAGCTTCACTGCACCAGCGCACAGGAAGGGAAAATATAATTGTTAGTGCTTCTGTGTTGTACATGCATTCTTCAAGCATCCTCCATTGCAAACCCTTATACTCTTCCTAGAAAGACATAAGGTGAAAAGAACATGGATGAACAAAGAGGGTGAAGTCAGGGTCACAAGGAGGGTGACTGTATTGTATGTCTAAGGTTAGGCATATTGAGGCTGCAGATGAAATCCCAAAGGGTTGGGAACACAGTAAGAAATGCTTCCTAATACTTTACTCTCCAATCAATACAACCATTTTTGGTGTAATGAATTCATAAACAAATTTTATGGATTTGAGTATAAGGGGGTCATTAAGAGACGGTGGAGGGGCTTGAGCTGTAAGTGAAACACTGAGGTGAATGTTTTTTTCTAAATCTATTATGTCTTATCCTGAAGTGATACCCAACCAAAAAAGATTTCCTTCCACCACACATAATAAAGGAACGCTTGGAGGTCGAAGTAAATACACCATTAACTTAACATTAAGTCCACTTAGGCTCCTGGGGATTCAATATACTTGCATGTAGCTTTAGTGCTCAGTTCTGTTAAGAATTTGCTTTACACGTAATTACAGACAGGTAGCTTGGACACAATCTATATGCACTTGAGGTGACCGCTAAACAACTGCCAAGAAAAGATTTCCCCAAAGGGTTCAGTAAAACACTATCAATATTAAGGACTTTCTACTGTTTGTTTCCCACAAACAGCTTTGTTGAGCTGTTCATGGGGTTCATGGGGGGTATGAGAATGCCCGGGATGTCATGGAAAATAACACTTATATTTCTCACATAAAAGGTCATGATTAAAAAGATTATCGTACTTGATGAACCAATGGTGTTAAACAGGGTTATTGGCTATAAAACACTCTTAACATAAATATATACTTACAAAGATTCTGTGCTGTCTTGGCATCCAAGATGCGAAGCTCTTTTGCCTTTTTCTTGAATTGTGGCATTCTGTCATCAGTCTCATCTTTCACATCTTTTTTCACTGTAGGGAAAAACAAACAGTATTTTCAGAATTAGCATGCTGATATTTTGGAAATGATATGAAATGTGACTGTACAGTATGCTAATGTATTTAGTGAAAATGCTACACAGACTTCTTACAGTACTTTATAAATTCAAGAATTGAATGGCATTCAAAATTTCTTTTTTCAACATTTTCCACAACAAAGTGAAATACATCATTTACATACATTAGAATGCAAATACATTTATGCACATTAAAATGTAAGCTGACAGGTCAAGATAGGTAAGACAGCAACAGATGGTATGGTCCAATTAGAAAGCAAAGTTTCCATACCGGAAAACTTCAGCATGTTGGTTCCACATCACTCTTCCCTTAATAAAAGGAATAAACAAACCAGCTACTATTTGAGCTACTATTGCTACACTGTTTGGAAGGCAATTTAACTGATCAATTTATTGATGTGTCCTACATAAATTACAAATTTAAAATAATGTAACAGGAGCAGCCCCCTCTTGTCTTAAACAAGATTGGTGTAATATCAAATAGAATGCTGAAATTATGTCACAGTTGTTCTCACATACTACATTTAGTTTTCTCAAAAGAAAACTAGACCAACATTTAGTTTTCTCAAAAGAAAACTAAATAGCAACATTGCTGCTGATTGATTCTGCGGCCAATCAAACGTGTCTGCACTCCTATTGGCTAGTTTTACTGCCTCTGCCTGTTTTTTTTTTCTCTTGTGTGCGCTTGTTCTTCTTTCTCAGGCATTTTAACTGAGCAGAGCACGTGCCTTTGCCTCAGAGCCCAGAAGCTCTGCACCGCTGTGATGTGACGCTGTTTATATTATACAGCCCCCGCTGCAATCAGACATGGAGCTGAGCGGCTCGCTGTCTGCTTGTTTATTCAAAGTTTATTAATATAAACATGTCATGTGTCCAAACTGCACCAAATTTGACACTGCACTCCTTAGGTCCTCAGCAATACACCTGCCAAGTGAGAAGCCAATTGGATGATCGGTTGTCGAGATACACGAAGGACACACATACATTCAGACAGACAGACAGACATACGAAGATTCCTTCCTTTATAGTTAGATTGTTTTCTTCCTGCCGAGCCTTACATTCATAAGGCCACAGCATATGTGGTATAACATTAAGTTGTTAAAAGGCTGTTGTAATTGTTGACAGCCCCCTTTAACATTACGCTGGAACTACTGTGGAATCACAGCACTGTCCTGCAGATGACTTCCCCCTCTTCATTTGTTTGTGTGTGCCAACATTTCTGTCATAGTGACAGTGGGTAGATGGTTGATAAGCACCGCTCCTTCCCTGAGGCCATGTCTGTCAACTTGCTAGAGCCAAGGAGATAATTGTGGTACCCCCCCCCCCCCCCCCCACACACACACACAGTCCTAGAAAATGACATTAAGTCTCTGCTACATGACTGAACACGATATACAAATTGGTCCAAGAGCAAAGAGACCTTTCATTTCATAATTGAGACATTATTGAGTCAGGAAAAACTATGTGTCAGCATGTATTACTTTTCACTTATACTTCACTTATATCAAGCATGTCTTAAAACAATGGTATCCATGTACAGAACATATGCAAAGGTCAGCATTGTTAAACAACATTTACTGAGGTGAAGTGAATGATTATAGTATGAGAAGAACGAATAGGGACTGTTGAATTCTATGCAAAGGGGAAGCAACAATATGTATATATGTGTGTAGGGGAAAAAGGATGCCTTATACCCTTCCCTCTCCTCCTGATGGCTTATGGGAGAGGCAGCACACTTTGTTGCTAATCATCACAAGTGCTCTGTTGAAGCCCAAGGTAGGATTCTCCTAGGAAATCTAGAACAAACAATCTGTTCCCCTAGCGCTGGCTTGCATATTTGAAGACACAATCAAAGAGGCAACATCTCATGGGCAGCCAGAAGAAGCAATGCTGAAGGCACCTGCCTAATTCCAGTGCTTGCTGTCAACACATGACATAAGGGATGCAACTGTTTACAGTATTAAGTAGTGCTAAAAGGCATGTAAGTATATACTAATGCTACATACAGTATTATGATTACATTTTCTGTCAACAACTAAGGACGTTCCTAAGAAGCTGACAGGACTCTGCACTTAAACGTAAAGGCTACTCAGATTGCAACACACAATGCGCTGTATTTCCTACTCAGTGGAGCTCAGAGATACACGTTAGAAAATGTATTAAACTTTTTTTTTTTTTGTTAAAGGAAGCCTTTGAGCATGGCAGTGAGAGGCTAGACTTCACTGAATGAAATTCATGGCTAGAATTCATGAATGGGTTTAAATGGTTGTTGCTAGCCAATTCATTTTTAGTTAAGGACACTTAAAATGAGTATCGGTCAGTGAAAGGAGTTGAATGTGAGAATAATAACACAAAAAATCCAAATGCTTTACTTGCTTTGTTGAAACACATTAATGGGAATTCTGTCACTGCTGATCGATGTAAAGAATAAAAGTGGAGAAAATGGAAAATATTGGTTTGACCTTACAAAGATTGAATCAAATTCATTTTCAATTTCAATGGCCTTTACTTTTTCAAGATAATTGTGCAGGTTTGTTCGCCAACTCAGTGGGCATGAAACTCGCTCGCTGACTCTTGTCACTGTAATGTCAGTATGTTCATCTGCTTTCAACTGGAAAAAATATCGTTATACCTTATTTTCAGGGTTAGGCTTTTATGATGCCGTTGATTTTTACAAGACACACATTTCAGTTTCAGCAATTTTCCATCAAAATTCCTCTAACACACCAAATATGACAGGAAATAAATATTAATCAACTCATAAATAAACCAAATGACAACAGATTACAGCCACAATATCCTGACTCAAGTACTCTCAGCAAGTAACCAGTAAGGCCAATGTAATCATGCTGGATTTCTTATGTGGCAAGAGCCATGGACAAAGAAACTGGAGAGCCAGCAAAAATAAAAACATGAGGAAACAATGATCTCCCTCCGAGGATGACCCAGAGACGGAGGGCAAATTAAACTGAGAAGGGGAATTTGGCTGCTTGCGGTACTAATTTGTTCTCTTAAACCTTCATTCTCTTCTCTCTACTGCCACTTGAATCTCTCACCTAGGTACCTTATACTCTCAGCAGGGTGCTCTCGGCCCATTTGTCAGTGATTCAGCTGTCTTCGCCCTTATCCCCGGGGCCCCATGCTATCTCGAATTAAACAGAAAAACAGTGCCTTTAATAATCTGAAACAGGCACATTCGTCTCTGATACCATCCTATACAGCTCAGAGCTCTCCCGCTGGGCACTGAGTAGTGGCATCAGTTGTCTGATTTCTGCTACAGTATTTGCTGGCTGACTCAATTATGCCACATGTCACATGTTTCCTCTGAGCACTGCATGTGGACTGATGGGCCCTGGAGGGCTTGCACACATTCTTGCTGCCACACTAGTTGAAGTCCCAGGTGTGTGGACAGGTTGACTATAGGTGGCATATTTCATCCAGATGGTTGGCCAAAACAATAAAGTAGGTTTTATAAATGTCTCTAAAACACAAAAATTGTCAGGTAGTTATTAAAAATCACACTCTCCACTTGGAATCAGACTCTCATTCTGACAAAAGTTTTGTTTATCTTTTTTTATTAAAATACCACTTTGAGAATATATGTCCATCTAATGTTTATTCTGCCGAGAAAGCTTAACCTGTTCAACAGTGTAGGTCCACAACAGCTGATCAAAGTCCTTGCCAATATTTAAACGTGTTTTACAAGTTGCCCAGTGGCTAAAATGTAATACTCTGACAACAATGCCATCCTTCTTGCACAGATTTATATTTGTTAATGCAAATCTCCCAAGCAATCACACACTGAAGAGCCATTTGTGATGAGCACAATATGGGAGGGGTTTTTTGGCAGCTTGCTGGTTTTGTTAGAGCCATCATGCATGATAGTAAAATCGTAAATCATCCAAGCTAATGCCAACAGCACAATCATTTATTAATTGTTGTTGGGTGCAATAAGGTGAGGGTCTGGAGTGGGAATGTGTTTTTATCCAGTGAGCTCAGTCCATGAAAGACTTCTAAGAATCTGTTGAAATATAAACAATGCCTTCTTGGCTGAGCATCCACTGTATAATGCAGGACTGCAGGCCAGATGGACCTTTAAGGGAAATTATAGTTATATACCGTTAGTATTTCACACTGATTAGTTTTAATATATTAACTTACAAGGGTGAAAAAGAGAGCTTCAAAATCATGTTTTAACAAAACACATGAAAGATTCACTGGAGCCAACATAAACACATGAAGACAACTCTCTGGTGAGTGTAACTGTTACACATTCCATTAACTGAGGGGGAGTTCAAGCTTGCTCTGTGCCAAAAGGAGTCACCAAATTGATAGGGGTTTCATTGAAAAAATACATGAATGTTTGAGCAAAAACAGATTTGGCTTATTAAGGATGACTTGGCATCCATGTTAAGCCTTCTCTGTGGGCCTTGGACTGAGGTATACCCTTGGGAAGCTCTGTGATAACAAGAGTTCTCCAACACTTGGACATCCACTCTGTTTGCTGGCCCAGACTCACTATCTTGGTTGCTTTCCATGCGATATCTCCCTCAAGACGTCCATAAAACCCAGGGCATTACAAAGCTAAACACTACCACATGCTCACTTCCGGACACAGACTATCCGGCTGAGCCTCGCCACCAGACACCATAAAATGAGTGGGCCTTGAAAAGAAATAAAAGAAACTGCAGATGACAGGTCTTCAACAAACATATTTAAAGGCAAAGGAACACAGAGTGGAACAATGTGGAGTCTGGTCCTCTACGAAGCAATTTGTTCCCTCAAATGTGCAATCTGCCTGCAAACATGTGCCCTGTCCTCCATCTCAGGGACTCACACCGAGAATTGAGTTGCTGGAGAGCTGCCAGCCCATCTAAAGGAGATGGATTCTGAGGAAGAGTCACTGGCCTCAGCCATGCTTGGCAGCTATACATATATACATATATATATACACACACACACACATATATATAAATATGTATATGTATATGTATATGTATGTATATATATATAAGCAGTATCTCTACCATTTTACCCATAACCAAAATAGTTGTGAGTGAAACCATGAATGAATACATAAAATGTATTAAGGTATGAGGAGGCAAAACATAGTGAACAAAGGCATCACTGAATACTGGCAAGATAAAGACTTGAGAGTAAAAAAGTCCCTGGCACAGTCATAGCCAGAATAATGAGTGAGACCTTCCAAAATAGAGAGCACGCTCAAGATCTGAACATACCAATTGACCAGTGAAATCCAGCTGTGACCAATTTCTCCCATTGACTAAGGCTAAACAGAGGTCTCTTTCTCAACCCCAAAGCCAATTTGCTGTGTGGATACACACCTCTCTATCCATTCCTCCCGCTATCTTGGATCTCAAAAGCATATTCCCACTCACAAAAAAGCCAATCCCTTTCCCTTTGACTCGGAGACTTGAAATCATTTATTTCACTTTCAGCTTTGCAAAACTACATTTATTGTATATACTAAGACAAAAGAAAAGGAACTAAAATTCAGTATCACCGATGAACAACATATGACAAGTGATGTAATATTATCTACAAACATTCTGAAACACTTGATATCTGAATGTTTAGTTTTTGTTGTTATAATAAATAAATTCTTGTCTGTAGAAGGCAAAAGTACATGTATCTCTCATAGCAACACAAGCACAACTTCAAGTTATTTGTGTGAGGTTTTTTTTTTTTTCTTTGCCAGCCTCTAACCTTGACATAGCAAGAATATTGGAGCTGTTTTTTTTTTTTGTTTTTTTTTTTTAAAGAAATACTCCTTAGCCCAAGGTGAACCATTAGAATGAAGCTGCAGTAGGGGGGGAGAGGTGGCGCTCTCAACCATGCAATCATCATCATGCCTAATGATAACAGGGAGTGGGGGAAGTGGCTGATAATGATAATGATGATGGAAACTGTTCATAGTGTGTTAAGTGTGAGTGCATGCACACTCATGCGTGTCAAAACACACCTCCAAAATATATGTATGCACCTGTTCAGCCGGGCATGACTATATGAGTTTTTGAGCTAACTAGTTTTCTGGGGTTATCTGTCCTCCCATCTTAAAGCATCTGGTTCTGGTTATCCAAGATCTCTAAATAAAAAGGTGTGTGTCTGTAAAGAGCAGCAGAAGTCCCACACTCTGACCTGTGGCCAGTAATGTTTTCAGTATGCAGGGAGAGGCTCAGCCCACGGTGGAAGGTACACAGCTGGGCCTGGAGCAGGGCCCAGTGAGAAAAACGCCTCCTCTTCTAATTGATACAACACAGATCTCCTTTAGTGACCCCGTTCCCTGTTTCTATTCCAAGAGGAGAGGGGAAGGACTCCTGCAAATGATTTATATTTCCTATGGAAATGGTAAGTTTCTATCAAAGCGCAGAATCAGAGCACTAATGTCAGAGACGTCTTGGTTATACACGACTTTTTTAACTTCAAGTTCATAGCTGTATATCTGTTCTTAGGTCATATTTCAAGATTAAAAATAAGTATAAATCCTGAGAGATTTACTGTTGGTTAGATTTACTTAACGTCTAATTCAAACAGGAAGACTCCATAGACTTTAGCACAGCCAATAAATTATCTAATACACTAAGGATTTATTTTTATGACGGGAGGAGCAATGTTGCTGCAGTATCTTGCGGGTCACAGATCTAAATTTACACCAAAGTAGAATAAATTTGTTCAAAACAGAGTGCAAAAATGAACCTAAAAGAGAAAACACAACAATGCTGAGTAAATAAAAAATCCCTCAAATCAATAACTCTGAGCATTGTCAATGACCTGGGGCTTGGTACAGCCTTTTAACAAGTATATTTAATCTGCCCACATCTACACATGACTGTTGTTCTCTCTCTCAGAGGCAGAGAGTGTGGGAAGGTTCTGACTTTGCCTCTTAAATTGGTCATGGAGACATGCTCCTGGGGGCAGCGAATGGATTGAGCCTGACAGCCAATCAGTTCAAGGAAACCATTCTCTGGTTGTGCCAAGGCAGCTCGTTGTGATCCAATGCGCTTGAGCGCTGGTGGGAAGGCACTAGCTGATGGTCCAAACGGCTGCCCCTGGCGTCCGTTAAGACCCTGCCATGCCATCCAACCTTAAGCATTCAGTAGACAACGCTGAAGCAGGGATCGTGTCACTATGAGAAGATGAGGAACAGAGATTTGAGGCTAAGGCTGCTCCTTGGACAGCTGGCAGGATTACTGATGTCCCTGCGGTCTCTATTACCTCTCCCAGCACCATGTTACATACAGTAGGACCAAGTCCAAAGAGGGACTCAAGAGTTTACAGAAAAAGGCTGAAACGAGTGGAGATTTGAAGGTGTGTACCTGTACTGCTGATCACTATTAAAGGAGATATTGAGAAATATGTTTGTGGGCTGTCTTACCAGGAGTTACATGAAAATGTCGATATCAGTTTCACCTTTGTACTTTCAAAGGAGAGACTGGTCTAGGATATGTTTAGCCTAGTATAGAGTGGTAGAAGCAGGGGAAAAAAGTGGCCAGACTCTATCAAAAAAGGCCTTTGAAAAACTTTTTGCAGGTGATGCTTGCAGGTGATGCTTGAGTGGTAAGAGGTCGGTCTTTATGATGTTGCATCTATTTTCTTGTTGTTTGTCATGCTGTTCTTCTCATCCAACTTCTAGTAAGAAAGTAAACAAACCCATTTTTCAAAATGCTAGAATTTTCTGTTTTGTTGTCTTGAACACATGGTTAAAATAGGACAAAACATGCTCTGGGTGTCATTTATACCGTCTGCTTGAGTTTTGTCTGTGTAATGATTGTCCTACTTTGGAGTGTATTCGACAGGGTTGCATTTTGTCAGCTGACAGAACATAATCTGCCCTTTCTCTCCCTCTCTCTTTTATAAAACACACTTATTCCTTTAGCCTTCCTCTCTCTTTCATGAGTAACCCAGTTATTCTTTTTTTTTGTTATTGCTTGTTTAATATTTAAAGATGAAAATAGGATGTTAAACACAAAACAAGCAAGGGAAAAAAAAATTGTTTTAACTTGATTTGTATTCTGGCTCAGGGCATTTAGTATCATTATTGTTTGTTCACTTTAATTTTTATTGCATTTGTTTGTGGTTTTGTTTAGGCCTTGACAGTGAATACATATATATATATTTATATTTTTATAATATATATATATATTTATATACATATATTTAGTAATTCTTTGATCAAAACCTAACTACAGCGAAGTGTGACACTATGACTAAACTGTTACCAGCCTAGTAGAGAAAATAAATATTAAGTTGACAAGTTAATATAGGTAGTAGTAATAATAATAATAATAATAATAATAATAAACAAGGTCATTTATTTCACATTTTTTCTAAATATAACCACCACTACATTTTGGAAGAATAAATCATGCAGGTGTGTCTGGGCAAACAGCTAAGAAGAGTGACGCATGAAAGGCTGTCAAACAAGGAAAAGACAACCATGCTTATGTTTTATTTTTAAGAAATGTGCTCAAGTATTATCTCTTCTTCTTGTGAAGGTTAACCGATAGGTTGATCCAATTTGTCTACTGAGGCGTGAAAGGACTTAAGAAATACTTCACATTTCTGTGTTGGAAAATGTCAAGGTTTGCTGAGAGATGAGGACGAGAAGGAGGGGGAAATGACTTTTTTTCTCTTTCTGGCAGCTTGACTCCATGCTTGTTAGCAGCAATAGGTTTATCCTTGGCAATCAACACGGGGACAGATATATACAGTATAATTGTAAGTCCCCAATCACATAAAAGACAGCTGGTGCTATGCCTGCCACAAAAATGCATGTGTCCCCCCCCCCCCACAAAATAAAAAGCTGGGATTGGGCCCACAGTATGATTGAGGCTGTAACAGCTTCCATCATGTCACCTCCTGATGACTATTCTTCACACAGCTGCAGTGAAGCATGTTCTGGTGACATGAAGGTGTCAAAGCAGACATGCCCTGATTAAAGATGCACCATGCAGCACCTGGGGATGGAGTTAAAAGCAAGGCAAGGAGAATATGAACGTAAAGGGAGGTATTCGGTCGTGAACTGCATTTAAATCCCAAAACCACAGTAGCTGTTGAGCTCCTCACCCGCCTCCACGCTTGCAAGTAGTATTTCTCTTTCTCTTTAAGTCTTTGTTGCTCTTTTAAATATGCATAATGGGTGTTTTCAAGCACTCGTATAATACCCAGCAGTCTATTCACTGCAAACGCTGCATTCTGACCATCGTGCCACAATGCCCTCGAGCTACAGTCAACCACTATTAGTACTGTAACATTTTGTGTCACAGCAAGGACTTCAGCTGACAAAAATCCAGACAAAATATGTATCTACTGTATCTACAGTAACAGTAGCCCAACAACTGTTATATTGAAATTTGTAGATTTTCCTACAACAGTCAAAGAATATTATTAAACACAGTGTTAGAGTATCCCATTTATGCAAATGCATGTTAACTTTAAGAGATAGAGTAATGGCAGGTGTTGGATACTGCTGTGCTCTGCGTGGGTGTAGTGTCCATGTGGTCAGGGACAGGACAAGAAAAGATACTACAGAGAATTGGAGAGAAGACAGAGGAAGAATGAGAAAGAGCTGGGAAAAAAAACAAGAGTGAAAAAATATGAGCTATTCGGATAAAAAAAAAAAATAGTACTGCTCTTGTTACACAAACACTGTAGCCTTCTAGTCCATAGTAAGCACCTCCTGTGAAATTACTACATCCACTGAAATCACAAAACTTCTTTGGCAACTACTGCAGACATAATAAGGAATGCAAGAG
The DNA here is from genome assembly GCF_914725855.1 of Thunnus albacares. Taxonomy (NCBI): domain Eukaryota; kingdom Metazoa; phylum Chordata; class Actinopteri; order Scombriformes; family Scombridae; genus Thunnus; species Thunnus albacares. The sequence goes on from NC_058115.1 coordinate 22,403,824, forward strand.
TCATAATTATAGGGACAAACAGCTATAAAAACTACAGAATCCCTTCAGAAACAGGAAGTGGGCTTCATGAATGAGTCATAAGATATGTGTGTGTGTGTGTGTGAGTCCAAATCCTGATTACAATTATCCTTTGTTTAGTCAGCAAGAATAAAAACAGGTTAGTCAGACTTAATGAGTAATACTGACAGACTTGTTTTTGTGCTATAGGAGAAAGTAGGAGGTCAGAGCCCTGTATGTAAAGCAGGCTTTTGTCTCTGATACTGCAGACCTGATGACTCCAATAGTAGTACTGTAATTGGATTGTTGACTTGTGCTGCAGTAGAATTACAGGTATCTATGGTGTTGGGGCACAAACCATATAAGTCCAACCCACCTCTTAGTGGGTTGATTATGATGTGTTTATGAGTCCTGCTGCTACCCTGCTGTCTGGGTGACTTGGATGGGATTCTGTATTAACCTGTTGGCAGTAAAAAGGATGAGGAGGCACTGTGTCAGTCACTTATTGAAGTTTCCCTTGTAAAGTGAAGCCTGCGAGCGAGTGGAGGAGTCCAATAAAAGACCATACTGCTGACCTAGACTTTTCGTTGTTACTACCCTTTACCTACAGTGCACTATCAACTGCAATAAAGGCGTTACAGCTGGCCTCCTCAATTATACAAAGCAAATTAGTTTTTCTTTTTTTTGTGAGCCGCCTAAAATCCCTTTTTCCAATTTGTTATCTAACTGCAAACAATTAAGACAGAAGGCAAATGTATATAAGCAAGCTGCGAACGTTGAAACCGAAAGGTGTAGTTTTACTGAAAGAAATCTCTAAAGTCACCGTGTTACACAGCCACCATCTTGGTCCATTTTTATAACAAGGATGTGATCAGCGAAGTTATTAAAATGAATCTTGAGAAAGCAGTGGGAATGCAGTAAGTCACGTATCCATTTGCCTCGACAGGTTAACTTACTCAATTCGAGGCAAATACACAATGGAGGTGTAATTCAACAGTAAACATCTCCATGGTGGTGTCCTTTATTGTGTAGTTCATATTATACTGCCAAGATGTAAAAAGTGGTAACCATACCGATAGTAAATACAAGATAGGACTTGAGCCCAGTAATGTCCAGATGAGGGAGTGATTATACAGTAGCATCCATTAAACCACTGAGGTTTCATAATAAATGTCTAAAGCCATGTGGTGAAACTTACACTTTACAGAAGTCACTGTGGTGTGATGATCAAAAGCAAGTGCACAGGCTTCTGCTACTCTAAGCTGTTCAGTAGGTACTGCTAGATGAAGGGAAACTGCATGAGGGCAAATACATGTCCAGTGGCATAAGATGATCTCTGGAATGTGTGTTCTTGCTCTAGTTTATTTGGCCTGGTCAGCCCGTTCTACCACAATCTCTCTCTCTCACACACACACACAAACATACACACTGGCCTTGATCTTGACAGGAGCCTTTAGAAACTCTGCCTCCCTGTTACAAACCCTCTCTGATGGATTGAGTCAACCTCTACAAACAAAAATGTACATACGGTGCACAAGTCCACATACGAATGCAGGCACATACATGAATATGCCCCTAAATAGCTGAAATATACAAAAGAAAAACAAAAGATCAATGCACATTCTCAAAGTGTTCCACTTCAAGCTGCCATTTCATCCCTAATAGCCATTAACAACAGATAAACATAGGTTGTGCTAGCACCAGATGTTTATCTCTAGCCAAGTGTCAGTTGTCAGGTAGATTTTATGGATGTTCCGATTTTCCTTTGACATATAAAGCATAAGTGCACACATGTTAAAGAAAATTGCTGAATCCTGCCAAGACATAGAAGAGGAAAAAAATCATAATGGCATATCTCCAGCTGCCAAGTAGACAGAATTGGGTTGAAATGCAAGGAAATGTGAGGAAAAACATGCATATAGACGATACACTCTAATATGCACAATCTGTTTATTCCAAGGTGCATATCTTAAATGCTTGATATACTGTACACAGCATAGCAGGCGCAGCATCAAATACGCAGCAAAATATTTTTTAGTAGCATGTGAAAGCACAATATAAAACTTCCCAACACAAGCACATCCCTGTATCAAGGGAAAGCTGTCAGGCAATTCCATGTACCGCACTGTATAGTGCTCCACCACACTCTGCAGTCTGCTATCTAAATAAATGTTATCTCTACATTTTATACGCTTTTAAGATACCACTCTTGTGGAACCACACCGGCTAAAATACTGTCATTACAGCTCTAAAAGGCAGAGTTTGTGGTGCTTTGACATGTAAGTACATCACTTAAGCAATTTGGTGCCCTGAATGGTTATTGCTGCCATTCTCTTGAGCATCAGCCTCTGAACTGATGGGATCCACCTGAAAAATGTGTCCGTGTGAATCAACATGTACTAAAGTAAAACATACACTAACAAGTACTTCACAGTGCCATGTTGTATGAATGGCTCACACTATAGTGTACTCTCTGTCATGATACATTCACATAAAGCCAATGCCAAAAAACATGACTGAATTTACATTTACATTGACATTTCTGCAGTCAAGCTGACAAAAGGATAAAAGCTTTTAGCACTTGAAAATGCTGCTGATCCATGTTCATGTGAAAAGAAAGTGTAACACGATTACATTCTTGTTCCTTCCCCCCTTTTCTCCTTCCAACCGTATCTTCATTTGATTCACACTGATCCATGCAGCAGTGCTGGGACTGGAGAGGAGGAGAGGTTCACAGATCCTATAGCACAGGATAAGCCTTCCACTGGAGGACGTGGGGGAGAAGGCAAGGCATCATCTTGGAAGGGATATACAGTACCCTCCTGTCGGTCAGCCACACCTAGTGTAATGCAGAATTGTCTGTGTGTGCAACGTGTGTGCATAAGCACACACGTGTGCGCACAAAACTGAATATGTGTACTGGATACGGGCAGCATTTTCTTTATTCTGATAGACAGCTTCCTTGTTGCCTCATCTTTTTTCAACCCATGAGCTGTTATCTGTGACAGCAGTTAAGTCTGGTGGGGTTGGGTCGCCTGCAAAATGCGCAAAGAAACAGTGGGGACCACCCCTCTGGTGTGTTTGCAAAGGCAAAACCAACCAAAAATAGGGAAAGAAAATAATCTTCACCTTCACAACGTAAAACCTGCTCAAATTGAATTAAAAACAGACTGAATATAAATTCAAGAAGGAAGGCCTAAATCCTATACCATTTTTACTTCTGTCTCAGACAAGCTATTGCATCGAACACTATATTCAAATGTGGTTCAGAATCTATCAGGGCAGATAATGATAATATCTTTCCTTATCAACCAATGGTAAAGTGTATGCATACAAAATTGTTGCTGGCTGCATGGCTGAACTGTGAAAACTGTTCGGTTATGCATAAACTCTGACAAATGCAGGATTAAGTTTTTAAGAAAAGTTGTGATAGGAAAATACAAGTATGAATATATCATGTATGAGCCCAAGATGACTCCAGTGAAAGGTGCCAATCCTACCATGTGTTCAATCTCAGAAATGTATAAGTCCGGTCTCTCACAAGATCTTCAAACAAGAGCATTTAACGAGAAACATACACACAGAAAATTCATCTGCAATAACTCTGAGTTGCATATGAATTTCAGCACCAAGATAACTGCATAGCAGCCTATTTCAGACAACCAGGTGGCAGCCTGTGTTTTTGAAGCTTATGACTTACCATACCACCCACCATTAGCACCGTCCTCTAGGATTTCAAACAGTCCCTCTTTTCTCCAAACCCTCCAGTCCCCACTCTCTCGGGGAACCAAGCACCTGGCCCGGAGTTTCACATTCCTCTCAGGTGTGCCTCCACAGCATTGCACTAGCCTGATATGCACGCATATTAAGTAGTGTATTGGCATTCTATTTTTCCAATACTTGCTATTTTACTTTCAAAGTAGGCCACCACTGAAGGACAGAGAACCTTTTCTGCCTACCAATTTCATCAGATGGAGGATGAGTGGTCTCCATATCCCCTTAGGTTTATAATGTTTGTCTGTGTATGTGTGTGTGTGCGTGAACTCCCATACATATTAACACATATCAAAGAACAAAGTTTGGTTTATGTTCATGTTTATGCATCATCATGATACCCGTGATCCTTAATTTAATGTGCAACTGGACCGGTCATGTTAATCATGCTAATTTTCAAAACAAAGCTCTATGCACTTATTTCTATACTTTCCTTTCTCAAATAATCAAACTCTTCCTCTTCTCCTCATTGTCTCACAAACCCATCTTCTCTGTCTATCCCTTACCTCCGTTGTAGGTAGCTGTCTTCTTATCAGAGCTGGAAGCTCACTAAGAGTATTCCCAGTGGCCATTCATGGGCTTCTGCCTTATGGGAGTCCACAGATTTAAAAGCAGCAGAGGAAGCCCACACTGACTCTGTTTCCCAGGAGAACAAAGTGCATAGTGGAAGGTAGTGCATAAAATGCATGCACCGCCATCCCTGTCACTTACAAAGCCAGTCTAAAGTCACGACAGACCTGGCTGCATGTAGCATGCCCCCAGCTCTCCAAAGCACCAGCCTTGACATTTGTCAGTACTTCAGCTCATTTTTTCTCAGTAACAATTTATTGTGGTGTGCCATTAAACTTTCATTTATGTACAGTAGGTGCGCTTATGGCGCAAAAACCAAAACTAATCAAAATAGAATGACAGCAATATGTGCATAATTTAACCAATTATACATCATCATATTAACTGACTTCTAGACAACATCTCAATCTCAGTTTTATTGTCTAAAACTGTATTTTACTGAGCGCTAAAATAAATGTGGAACTTTTATCTCACAGAGATTCTGTTTCCTGAGAGGAATGCATTATACAGAAATGTTGTTCTGCATATCTTACTGGCCCATCACCAAGTCAGTGCAATGGAGCTACTGGATTTTCAGTTATTTCACCAAAAATTGGAAAATATATATATTACTTGTGCACAAACATGGACATAAACACACACCTTATTGTGCTTAATGTTGATCAATCTCTCTCTCGAGAATCTTCATTCAAAACAAACATTCTGATCCCGCTGTGTGCTTTTGGTGACTTAAAGGGTGGAACAATCATAACATGACAATCAAAATGCTCAGCACTTAGAAGCCTGGGCAGGAATTCAGCAGGAATATGTGCTGGCTGTGCTTTCTCAGATGCTGGATGAAATAATTGTCAGCAGTCAACTCCATGTTTACCATCTGTCTGTTGCTGTATGCCGGAGTGAAAGAGACAATAAAAAAGGGATGTGGGTATTTTTTTATTCGATAACCTTCAAAGCAAAAATTAAGGAAACCTCTCTGGTTTATGTATGGGATGATGATTAAAAAAACAAACAAACATGCTACGCATTAGTAGTTCATGTATGAGTTGTATTTCGAATATACTTTATATTATCAAAGACAAGTGATTATATATTCAGCTGATAATGAAAAAACAGCAATTTAATGAGAGTTGTAATTCCTCCAAGAAGACAAAGGCACGGGCCACAGAAGAACTTACAACATCCATTAAGAGCAGTTTCGTGCCAGAAAAGACTCCACAGGAGGGAGAGGTTAAGTGAGCTCATAGGCAAGAACAATCACTCGCATGGCTCCTGGCACTAAGAAAAGCACACTAAAATGGCTCGTGCCTCTGTTGTAAACAATAGGGGGTCCTTACCTGAGACAATGTTCGGAAATTACTTAACATCTTCCACTTGGGTGTGAAAACTGCTTTGCTACACTTAAGTCTCTAATGGTCTGTCTTCATAAGACGTTTTGTTTGGCCTCATTGACTGGCAGGGCTACAATTTGAACATGACTAGCAAATCTAACTCATGTATGTAATGCCAACCCCACTGAAAGGATACTGTATGTTCTGCATTATGCTCCTGCTCTGTAGCAGTGCAAATCCTGCAGGGAAGATGATTGTATTTTCCCATCTAATATAATACTATCACCCTGTCTCCAAACCACAGCGGCTCTCTCAGTCTTCACTTCTTCTATCCATCACTTGAAACATCTGGATTCGTTTTAGAAGGTCAGCGCTAGTGAAGCGGAAACTGACAGTGGAAGTTGTCTTGATGTGTGTCATGAAATGGAGCAAAGAAATGCCACCCTTTAGATGGTCCAGGAAATAACATTTTTGTTGATAATATAAAGTCTGAGAAACCCTCTACTTCTTTACTGAGATAAAAGTGTGAATACGCTATATAGACACTCAGCTGCATTAAATAAATACATAGGGAATAAGAACCTCACTGTGCTCCATAAAACAGATTATATAAACTTTAGAATGGATCTTTATTATCCACATAAGTAAGAAAAGGAAAAACAACCAAAATCCAAGTGTCTGAATGACTAACCAGAACACATTACTTCCTGCCCAAAAATAACAACCTAACAAAAATGAACATGCATCTACCCATGCAAACGGGTGCAAAAATGTGACAAGACCTCACCATTTTTCTCAGCAAATAGGTCCTGTAGGTGAAGGAGGCTGTGCTTTCAAAGCCCCTTACAAAAATAACGAAATGTTTATTATGAGTATCTTTATTAGGTCTGTGCTTTAGGGTCCTTGTTCATTTCTTCAGGGGCAAACAAAAGTAAGCTAAGCACTAGTTCCACAGTCCCTCTCACCCTTCTCACCACGCCAATACTTTCCTCTTAACTCTCGCTCCTTTCCTACCATCCCCCCTCCTGGATTAAAAGCTCTTAATTTTCCCTAATTACACAAACTCATTTCTTTTTCTTCATGTCTCGGCATTTCTCTCTGTTTTTTCTCCATTGGGCTCATAAACACGTTTTGAAACTGGGTTTAATAAGCCTGCCTTGTGAGGGTTTAGGGCCTTTAATGGACATGGGGCTTGTTTGATAAGTCTCCACTTCATCACACACTTTATTAATTAAAGTTTATATTACATTAGAAACAAAGTTAAAGCTATTTGCTCCTCATTAATGGTTTCATGTAGCTGCATATCTATGGCCAATTAATTGGAGTCTTGCCTCCCCTATTGCAATTTTCCCCTTGTTTGACAAAAGTGTGTTATAGCTGCCGGCAATATGTTGCAAGCAGCGGCAATACTGCAATTGTGATCCAAAAATTATCAGGAGCTTGACTGCACTTGTAATTTAAAGATATCTATTTATGTGTCTGACTGTGTGTCGGTATGAAGAAATCACCTCAAACTATCGGTTCCATGAGAAGTAAAAAGTCATCCCATTTTGCTGTATCCATTATGACATAAAGTGGTGAATGTTGTGCACATGGGTATAATGAAAACTTCACAAAAAGATACTTAACTAATTTAAAATGAAACAGAATTAAATAAAATCATTCACTATGTACAGATACACACTTGGGCTTGGAGAGCTAGTATCTGTTGGTAAGATGTGAAAGAGCTATGTCATGAACTGAAAGGATGACAGTTCTTTGGCTAATGTTCTTGATTAAAAATATATTTTTTAAAACAACCTTCATTCAACAAACATCATCTAGTACACTGCAATTACAATAACCTTTAACCTTTTCATTTTGTTTGTCATAATCACTAGTCCATTAAGGCGAGAAACCTGAGCTGTCTGATGATCACACGTGTTATAAAAAAATCCACTTTAACACGGTTATCTAAACCGCATTATTTGGCTGTGAAAGCAAGTTGTAGCAAAAATAGCCATTACAGTTGCATTAACATACTATGAGTGCAGTTAACCCTCTAAAACCCACACAAAGACAAAGAAGCGCCTGGACATAGTTTCATATTTTGGCCAATTCTGAGATTATTCTTTCAGTGAGTATCAAGTGTTATACATAGTATGATTCAGGGGAACCTGCTCTTTATTTCTGGTGCAATGTAAAGTCACCATCATGTGTGAGGATACAATATTTGACAAAAAAAACTTGTGTTTTGTTGAATAACTCGATAGTCAACCAGGGAATTTTTTTTTTTCAACGTGAAAAGTTGTATTTAGGTGTTTTGGAGCTCCATGTGAAGTTTGGTGCAAATCCACCTTTTCCTCAGTGAGTTACAGCCATTTATTTGCATGTTGTCCTGGGCATTTTCTTAGTAGCCAGTGTGTCAATATGTAAATTTTGGTGCTGTCTTTATATTTGGGTCTGAGAGTAAATATCAAAGTGTTATACATCCTTGTAAAATAGATAACCTAATCTGTTGATAAACAGAAGACTGCCGTGAGATCACACAGTGACTCGAGTAAAGCCCAGCAAGCTTCTGTTCTTGTATCATGTGACTAGCTGACAATCTCACAGTTCAGACAAAAAAAAAAGAGCTTATCGATATCATAAATGGTTCCAAACTTATTTAATGTTTTGTAGAATAGGGTCCAGTGTAGCGTTGACGCTAGAGAAGAAGGTTGACCAGGAAAGAGGTCTGCAAACTCTCATGAACATTTAATTGCTTAGGGAATATTTTTATCCTTATTTCAACTTCTTTATAAGTTGTTTTGATTAAAGATGAATAACAGAGGACTTATTCACAACTTTTATAATTGCCAATCAGTTGGACAAAGCAACAAACCCACGCATGAAAAACAAAATAAATAAATAAAAATGTAATTATTTTATTTATTTTAGTTGAAATGTTCCTTAATTTAAGGAAGGGAATGCAGCACAAACAGAAGTTTAATGTAATATCCAAAGACAGGCATAGTTTTCTAAATAGTTTGTATAGGTACAGTATAAACACTAAATAACAAAAATTACACGTTCTACATGAAACACTCTGAGACTCTAAAAATGCTTTAGCATAGTAATTATTTGGAGCAAAAGACAAACTGACACCCCGTGAAAGTTTTCTGAAGCCCTGCATGAGTGGACATTGCTTCCCCAAAACACATTGTGTGTGTGTGTTTGTACTGAGAAGGGGGATGATGTAGGAGGCAATGCACAGGAGACAGCAGGAGAGCATTAGTGGTGGGGCCTGTCAGACATAATGAGTAAGCAACGATACACACAGTAATTGTGGCCAACTCCAGGGACCCCCCTCTGTGTGTACTGTAGTTGTGTGGATATGGGTGTCAGACACTAGCACACACACACACACACACACACACACACACACACACACACATACACATGCACATGCAGAAAGCAATAAGTTAAAAGAAGAGAGGGCACACTGGGGGCAGCTACACAGAGTGAGACTGAAGGATACAAAGAGGGCTATGAACACTTTGTGTTGAATGCTGATAGCACAACCTATTTTAAGGCACCCTTAGCAACACAAAGTTACTACAACAGTAGCATATATGTACAAAACGTAGGGCTCTGAGGCAATGTCACTCAGTTGATTCAAACTAAGCAATTTTCAAGCAATTTCGGTCCACTTTTGTGTGAGAAACAGCACAGCCCATAGAGGCCTCTAGCTGAGCTTTTTGACTTTAATATCATTGGTCGTCCAATTCTCCTGAAAATGCTATTTTAGTATAAAACAAATGAGGGAACAGAAGTTGTTCTTTATTTGAATCGATGGTCTTAGGATTTGTGATAATGGACAATATAAATAAAAACTGACTTAACTTGAAACAATTTATTTAATTTCAATTTATCATCAATTTATTTCAAGCCAGATCCCTTTAACGGCCTTCAGAGGGCATTAGGTATTCAGGCATCTTCTTCCCCTCCTAAAATAGATGGAATAGTGGAGAAGAAATTTGATCCACTATTAAAGAAAACATCATGTGATGTAGATAGATGGGCATCCTTATTTTTATCTTTGTGGGAAAAAGTGAATGTTCTGAAAATGAATTGCATTCCTAAACTTAACTCTCTTATCTCCTTCAATTTCTCCCCATACAAATTCCTGTGAAATATTTCAAGCAAAGCATATGCAACAAATTCCTTTGGAATGGGAAATGCCCACAGATGTGTTTGGAAAAACTACAACTCTGTTATGCTATCATTATGCATTTAGTTTCCGACATATTGCCCAATGGTCCGTCTCACCACAAAGTGGTCCTCCATGGTTAAGTATTGAACAAGATGTGCGTCTGCCCCTCACCCCACTAGCATGTTTATCCACTGGATTAATGCAGTCCTATCCAGTCCTTTCTCATCTGCAGGACATATAGAAAAAGGTAGCTAGGATCCAAACATAGACATTCACCTTAACGCAGAGTCAAACTTATGGTTTAATCTGAAGTTATGGGTGATGATAGAGCTGTTCTTGTGGAAAGTGTGGATAAACAAAGGGATTCTGACATTTGGACATCTTTTTAAAAAGAAATCACTGAAATCTTTCAAAGAGTTAATCCAGGAGTTTGGTCTCCCTCTTTCCAGTATGTGGCAGTACTTAAAACTGAGGCAATTGTTGTCTTCTGTGCTGGGCTCTCCAGGAGCACACCCTCAGCAATCTAAACTGCTCTCTGATACCATCAAAATATTTGGACTGGGTCATGAGGCCTCTCAATACTACTCCAAAATATTTTGCCAGGCTACTACACTTTGAGGACAACATTGAGGACTATCTGGGAGAAAGATTAAAACCTGTTGTTTAATGAGGTAGAATGGAATAGGATATGCCATAAGTTGTCTAGGGTCATAAAAGTAATTCAATTTAAAATCATCAATCACTTCTATTGGACACCATCTAGACTACATCGATTAGGCCTGAAAAACACAGGAGACTGCTGGAGATGTCAGAATTCAGAGGGTACATTACTCCATGCACTTGAAGATTCAAGACTTTTGGGAGCAAGTCTATAACTGTATAAAGGAGATCACTAGCAATGACTTTGAATTCTCTCCTAGGTTATATGTGCTGGGTGAACCATTAGCTGTGAAAGACTGTGGAAATGCAGAGCTGATATCAAACTGCCATAATGGTGGGTAGACAGACTTTATTGAGGGGATGGTAAAAGACAGAAGCTCCCTCTTGGCAGGACTGGTTCATAGAACAACTCTTCCATAGAAAGGCTGACAGATGGGAAGATTATATCTTAAAATGGGGAAAATACCAGATCTGTATCTCTAAAGATAAATAATGCTGTATTCAAGATCTGTATGTTTACCTTTAATATCTTATGCTAAACTAATGCCTTTGGTGGGTATTGTAATTTAAAATATTTGTTTCGTTATTTAATCATCTAACTTTTCTTTCTTTCTCCTCTTATCATATCTATTTTCATTTTTATTATCATCACTATTGACTTTATTTTTATTATATTAGTTATTGTTCTTCAGAACCGCACAGTGCTGAGTGTTATGTATGCTAAAAATTGAAAAAAACGGCGATAAACTTTAAATCATAAAAAAAAATCTTTCTCAGTGGGTTTAAAGCCATTTGGACAGTCATAATCAAAAATCACTTTCCATTTAAGAATAATCAACTGAAATGAATATAAATTAATAAGGTGTTGATTTTTCAAGGTGGCCAAGAAAAAGGTTGAAACAAAATACTTAAGTTAATGACATTTCCGTTTTCTATTTAAAACTAGGCAAAGATCTTCAACTTAATTTGATTTATTAATAAGCAACTCCACAAATAAATGCACTGAAAACAAAATGAATATGATTAAACAAAAAGGTGTATGTCTAAATTAATGCAGTTGGCTAAAGCATTTTTAAAGTAATAATAATAATTTCTGTTCACATTAACTTGCTTCTAAGTGATTTAGTTCATATAAAAGCTAAATTAGGCTATCTTGAAAAAAAAAAAAAAAAGTTGGAAAGTAGTGGGAGTAGCCTAGCAGTGGAGAACACGGGGCCAGCACAGTCTATGCAACAGGGGAAGATAAATATTGATGAGAAAAGGGGGAATTAAAAGGATTTAAAGTTGACGGAGGGTGAACACAAAACTCTTTGGATAAGGGGACAATAAGATTAGTCCTTCCATCAACATAGATACATACTGCCATCTACCGCCCCCAGACTCTGACACTTGTGTGTCTTTCACAAGCTATAAATACATATGTAGATGAGGTTGGTGGGGTTGGCCAGGAATGGTCAGCTCCTTTTGAATATCATGGCCTGTGATTGACCAGTCCTCCAGTATGATGCCCGCTACCCCAGATTAAAGGAGAACAGCACCAGCCATGGGGGATGGGAGGTCATATCACTGTTTACCCCATGTCAGGACACCAATGCAGGGCCAGGCAATGTTAAAATGTTCCTCTATTGTGTGTCTGTCTTCCTTTGTGTGTTTGACAAATGGAGTGTATAGCGATGCAGGGTGGGAAACCAGAAGGGAGGGGGAGAATCCCACAATGGCAGCAGGTGCACCAGGACAGCTAATATTTGCACAGCAGCTTCTGTGGCAAACAAGCAACTCCCCCTGAAGAAAAGGGGCAACTGTCTCCTCATAAATGGCTCCGTTACCGACACATAAATCCAGGGCTGACTCCACCAACCCATACGTATCGCACATTCCCATCCCTCTTCTTCTCCCTGCAAATCCCTTCAGTGCAGGACAATTGCCAAGATGCATCTTGGCAACATGTGACAATGTAGAGGTCAAGCTAAAACCTCTTGTGTGAATGTAGTGTGAATGCAGTGTGTATGCTACCCCCCCCCCACCTGCAGTGTGCCAGACACATGGCCGGTCACACTTAAGCTTCAGTCACACTTTTACTGTGATGAGTGTATCAGTAGACCTGCATTTTTTTTGTTCAGTCTGTGGCCCAATCGATTGTCTTAACATACAATGGACAACTGAATACACAGGTTATGGTCAGGTCAAAAACTTCTACGGTACAAATCCTACTATAAATCAAACTGAACATAAAAAGTGTACATACTCAAAACTACTTTCTGTTTTCATTAAGTGCCTCATGCACATTATGCTTGCCTTTGCCAAAAATAAACTATGTTTCTAGGCTCAAGTCTCAGTCCAAGATTTTAAAACCAATATGAGATATTTCCAACTGTTTTGTGGCAGTAACCCTAAAATGAAATATATATTAAGTGTGAGAGATACACAAAAGACACTAATCCCTCATATATATGCATAGGGTTTGCTCAAAACAAGCTGATCTGTTTATGTTAGGAGCCCAAAAAAAGGTGGGGGTCAATCTGAAGGGGGTTGAGAAGTAACAGAGTGATTGTGTGTAGGCAAAGCCCTTTATCTCATGTTTTCTTCGTTCCTAACCTCTCTTTTTTGTGGTTAGGCATAAGAAATGAAAGCTTAATCCATTTAGATGGAAAATCCATGGCAGCTACCCTAGCCGTGTGGGGGTATTAATAAGATGACAATGCAGATTCATCAACAGGACCAGACTGTTGTTCCATCACTGCCTGTCCAGAGGTAATAAATAGGCCCCACACCAGCACAAATGCTGGAATCTCTCTAGACTTTCATGAAAATCACTGTGAACATGTATAAAATATTATGGGTAATCTCACTAGATGAGCGAAAACAGCTATAGATAATATTCCAGCAGGGTAAAGAGTGTCAGTGGATTCAGCTGAAATGTCAAGCTTAACTACATCAAACAGTACTAGTTCACCCGTTGAACAAAAATGCTGGCAAACCCCACGAGTAGCAGAGACTTAAGTGTGCAGTCTTTAAAAAGAGGTTACACATAACATAAGAAACAAATGTCTAATATCTAGTAATGTCAACACTGTGTCCAACACTGTCAGCCATTTCAGCAAATGCCCTAAAACGACACGCGCTTATATTCAAACAACATAGCCATGGGACGTATGACCCTCGTCCCTCGGGAGCCAACAGGGAAGTCTGGTGACATTATTATAAAACCACAAAGTTGGGGTGGATGGATGAGTCAACAGAACATCAGACTTTAACATGGGAGACAGCCGTTTGTTTCACATTTCAAACCGACAGTCGATGAACATCCACTAACCTTAAAAAGGTAGAAATTTTAATCCAAACCACGATCTTCCCCTAAACCTAATCAAGTTGTTTTTGTGCCCACACCTAACCAAAACCTTAACCATAGCGTTGTCACATCATAAAAGTGCTTCATCTTTCAACAGTGATTTATGAGAAGGAAGAAAACACATTGAGGTCATCCTGCCAATAAGGCCGTCAGATCGGAAAATGCCTCAATGTGTCATTCTAAAGGGCAGTTATAAATTACGTATAATAAGACATATAAGACTTGTTGTGTCCACCTAATCAAAATGAATATATCAAACAGTAGAAATATGCTGCACTACATATTTATTTTGGTAAATCAAACGTAAAAAAAAAAATCATTCCAAGAATTTGCACAGTATGCAGAAATCAATATTTGTACTTTCTCTATTATTGGATCTACTGAGAAATGTTGGCAGGTCTACAGGTACAGGCCTTGACTAAAAACATCATCACTAATGGTTATCAGTGTAGAGCATACATGCACGCAAGCTGCAGAATCAGCAGTCTGCCAACAATCTTTTAATACCTCAAATATACTGAGGGTTTTCAAAGAGGCTACAATATACAGTATATCACAAGAAATAAACAGATCTTTGGTTTGGTAACTGGTAGGGGATTAAACATGAATTGTGTATAATTGACGATGAAACAGAAACCCATTACTCACTTGTCTTCGTATTTATTAAATGATTTAAGTTATAAATTACTTTATTTGACTTTAAATTATTTACAACACAAGAAACAAACAAAAGTTAAATATAATGGGACTCAGAGGATCTGGATTTAACAGACAGTCAAAACCACTTTCTAATGATCTTGTAGTATTTCATGGTCACAAGGGAAAAAACATATTATTTCAAGATAAAATTATATGTTTGTTCTCTCCAGCCCTGCATACCTCCAACAGTCAGCCCAAACAGGTTACGTTTCGGTCTACCACACCCACCTATTGTATACTGGGATAGAATTAGATGTATGGATGGATGGATGAATGCATCTGGTTGGATACATGGATGAGTAGACATTTAAGCACCTTGACATGTCATTCTTCCTATTGTGATCAAGTTAATAACTTGTATTGATAGCTGGAAGCCTTTGGAAACACGTGGCCAAAAATGTACTGGTTCACTTCAGTGTTTCCCTAGGTTGACAGCTTTGGGGTGGCGGTGAGCAAAACTCAGGAGAGACTCAGCAGCCACACATTTCTCCGTTCTCTGTTTAGGAGTGGCTGGAATTCACACTAAAAATGAGAATAGCTGGTCCACCTTAAAAGTCAGTCCACCTTAAATGAGTCTGGTCAGGTTAGGCTAACCTATTGTCGCTAACTTCAAAGCTAACCCCCTTCACTTTTCCAGCAGTTGGGGAAACAACAGGCGAGACTTTTCTTGGTCTTGAGAAGCTGCAGTATTTATTAACTGGCACACTGTAGCCTGCACTGTACATTTACTGCCAGACTGACAACTTACTGCTAACCTTTTCTTCTGCTCTGGCATTTGATGATTTAATGCACTAGTCGATGACTCAAAACAATTCCATGATAATGTAGGGTGTTATCATGCTGCACAGTGTGCAAGTGAAATCATTAGTAGCACATTGATATTAATGATCGCTGCTGCAGAATGAATATAGGGGAAACACTGCACTTGGGTCTAGCTGTGGGTTAATAAATATTTGGCCAGGATAACAAGTAAATCCAGCCATTAATGGAGATGATATCCACATACCAGCAGTGGCTGTGTTGGAAACTAAAGAAGATGATGATTTCACACTATGTGAACTACATACAAGCAGTCAATTTGAACATATCCAGATGGCCTGTGAGTGTAGTTGACATATCCACAGTCAGGGGCTCAATTAGGAGTGACCTTTACTCCTGACTGTACATGGGACTGATGTGGATCCTAGTAGGACTAATCACAGCATGAGGATCACTGGGACTGGAAGTCTCTCTAGCTTGGAATTAGAAAACAGACACTAGAAATCGGCAGCTTCAGCTTCAAGAAACCTTGAAGCCACATCTGAACATTACATGGTAAATCAGAATACAGGAGCACACTGGCTACAAAGATGAATCAGATAAATCAATAACACATGGACATCTCTTAAGACTTGACTGGGCCCAAGGAAAATCCATGTGAAGCAGGCAGGGATTGGGCAGGTGAAAGGTACCAGCTTGGTCAATAAACTGGGCCCCTGCCCCAAGGCCACAAGCTGACTCCAGCTGTGAGACAAGACCGTAGGCCAGTGTTTAACTTTCATCCTGTCAGCCAATGGCTCTCCCACAGCTTCTCCACCACTTGCCACTCAGCGCGACATTCACCTCTTCCTCACCACACCCCCCTTCCCCCACCCCCTTGATGAAAAGGCAATCAATGAGCTGGACCGGCCTGCATGGTAGCCTGAGGCGAGACTAAAAATTCTGGAGAGTTTTCTATGTGAGATGGCACTGTGGATAATAAATTGCAGACTTGATCCAAAGAAGGTATTGCTACTTCTACTACTACAACTGCTACTAATACTACTACCACCACTACAACTAAGAAAATACTTGCTGGAATTGACAGAAAATACACCTGTATTCATAATGGAAAAAAAAAATCCAAAATGTACAAATTAATGTGAATTAATGCAACTGAAACTATTACAAACTCACACATGCTCTCTTGCACGAAGTACACAGTTAATGATCAGGTGTACGTAATAATAAAGACAGTATACACATAACTTATCAAAGATAAATATAAGGTCTGATTTCAAATGAAGAGATTTAATGAACACATTTGCATGCACATACACACATACACATAAGCTTAATAAAAACATTTCCCTGTGTTAATTAAAAGCTCTTATATTCCCCTTCTCCACAGAGTGCTACATAATTCAAACAAGTGACAGGAGGTGGAAGCCCTGAAAGACAATTGGAAAAATATGCCAATTTAAGGTTTAACTCGCCAAATCCCCCACTTTTTACTTACTTGCTACTGGGTCATTCTAATCATACAGTAGAAATATGCCCTTAAAATATTTGTGGGATTCAGTGAAAAGAGTTCGGTTATTCTTTCTATATTATTTTTAAACTTATTCAAATCCAGGTAAAATGTTTGGCATGCCCTCTGACTGGGCTGACTTTTAAATGAAATGGTAATTCTAATGTTCGTCAAAAACCGTGTTTACCCATGATAACTGTTGAATCAGACCAAGATCTTTGCAAGAAGCACCTTTCTAAAATAATTGTTATTCCGCAAATCATATGACTGTCATTAGATATTGGGCCCACCTTTTCAGTAACTGCACAAACAAAGACACTGCATCTTAATCCTGAAGCTTGCACGGTTAAGTGACATTATGCAAAGACACTAACTAACACTCACTTGTATGATTATGAGCAGAAAAACCTCACTGTTATGTATTTAGCATGTGTGAGAGAGAGAGTAGAACCTGGAGGAAATAGTGTACTAACGCGCCAGATGGTTTGTTACACAGAACCATCTGAGAAGTCGTCCTTGGAAACTGTTTGGAAAAGAGCAGGCGCTTTCAAAAAATACTTGGCAGATGACTGGATGAGTCGTCTAACACTATCTATCACCGTCTATCACCGTCTTACCTTGTGAGGCAGCTGGATTCGCAAGATCACGAAATTGGTCCAAACCATTGATGGTTCGGACACAAGCGCATAACTTGAAGCCTGATACGATGGATTATAACGTGATCTTGTGATGTTGTGATCTTGCAAATCCGGCTGCCTCACAAAGTAAGTAGCATACAATCTCAACACGAAACAAGCTGCAGGGGAGAAACCAGAGGTGAGGAGATGGTGCTAACCAATAAGCCAAGACGTCATCCTAACAGGAACTTACACACTAGAAATTTCACAAGAACTTGATAAAAAACACTCTGCCGGTGACTGCAGGGAGATGAGGAGTGAGAGTAATTTCTTAACCATCCTTTCTTAGCCTCAACGTGACAAAAGACAAATCTACAGTTGCAAATTAACCCCGGAATAATGAATGAGGAATGGAACCCTGAGGTCTTAATTGAATATTTGCTGGACTCATTTTGTTGACAATGATGGATGTCGGCAAAAAAGAAGGCCTCAGCAAACTCATAATTCATATTTCATCGTCCCTACATCTGACTTCAGCTGTGCAGATTTATTGATTGGTAAATGATGAGTTTTCATTGTGCAGCAAAACTGAATGAAGTTTGACATGTTCCGGTGAGGTTTGATAAATCGGGGCTATCTGGACCTTGAAGAGATGAACATGAGTGCCTCACTGAAACATTTAAAATACAATAAAGGTAGGACAAGATCAAAGACATTTGAAAGCGATGGCATACACATCCCTGCAGCTGCATGTGTTTGTTCCTCATTGTTAATACTGTATGAACCTGCCCTACCCCAGCTTTGACCTGTAGCTTGGTTGTCCCAGTTTTTTAAAAAAATTGATTGTCTAAGTAAAGGTATATAAAACAAGTTGTTGAAAGGTCACCAGGCAACATCCAAACACTAGCTCTGTGATTTTGTACTCTGAGTTAACAACATAGTCAAGCAATAAATTCCAGTAGTGCAAACAGGGCTCTGACATGTAGTGTACTGATGAAGAAGTGAGTATATTTTAAGCACACAACCCCCATATTCTCCACAGACAGGGTGTCAGATGTTGATCAGATGTTCTGTTTAGGATATCACTGAAAGAAAAGTGGTGGCAATGTGTGTATTTGTTTATAATCCTCACTGTATTGACCACCAGCAGAACACCACCACCAATGCAACCACTGACAGAGATAGTTTGATGCGTGGAAGATTTAGAGCCTCTATAAGATGAGAATCAAAATTGTTTATGAGCCCTACCACCAGCAGCTTAACCAAAGCTTTCTGTAAATCTATAAATTGTGTTTATGGTTCTGGCATTCTGCTGTTTTGTGGCAAATCTGTACAGTGACAGTGGATCGACTTTGAAAATGACAATGTCATTTCAAGCCTCTAAAAAGACTTAAGCATTTGGCAGCGACCTTGTTTCGGATGCTATTTCTGTGGGCAAGCAACACTAAGCATGTTACTAGAGTAAGGCGATTTTGATGTGGGAGAAGTCACTCAAGGAAATAAGTCAGAGCGCAATGCCTGAAGCACTTTAAGGACATATCGGATATGCACAATGCAGTGCTGATCACAGAGCACACTGGGGCAGATCTCTTTAAAATGCTGCTCTATGAGTGTGACAGCGCTGCTCTCGGCATACTTATTCATTGGATTAAAAACAGCATAAGGTGGTGCTTGAATTCCACAACTTTTGTCCCAGTTGTAAGAACTGTGCCTCTCAAGAGGGAAAAAATTTTCAATTTTACAAAGATGAATCAGAGAAGAAGTTAAAGGAGTGGGTCTGTGTGGAGTTTGCTTTAGCTATCAGCCTAGGGAAAGAAGATAAAATGTATTCTAAAATACATTACAGTTTTGAGGTATGACACATGATTTGACAACAGAATCAGTTAAATTGGCTATATTTGACAAGATACTGTTGTCAGGAATACAAATAAGATTCATTAATAGAGCAACAAAGTATCATTGGTTTAACATAGCAAGGAGTGAATAATTTAATAATTTAGCAAGACATTTTTGTGGTTTATACACTACAGCCCGACTGTAAATCTCACCCTCAGACCATATACTGTAGTTCACCTTGAACATAGTGACAGTGCAGATAAAAGACAACCTCATCAACACATCCACGGGAAGTAATCACAATACTGTAGACCATGAATAAATATTTTCCCAGATGATTAAACTGGGAGGACATGGTAAAATGGTGGGCCCAGGCTCTGTGTGTGTAGGAGGTTAGATAGGGAGTGGGGATAAGAATGCAGCTGTCTGGGGCTCTGAAACATCTGAGCCGCACCCTCCCACCCCCAACCAGCAGATGAAGGCAAGCGATGTCTCCCTTGAGTTCAGAGGCCGCCAGAAGCTCCCTCTACGTCACAAGGCTCAGCTAAAACAACATTCCTCACCAAATAAACAGCTATACACACCAAAAGGGGAGAGATAATGACATAGAACTATTCAAAGAACCATGTCTGTTACAGCGGAACACTACTCATCAAAGAGCACTGAAATATATGCAAATGTGCATTTAAAATATAGGGTTTAATCAACAACTTCCTTTTGATGTCAAATGAAACTTGTGAGGATGGGATGAGGTGGTCTATTTGTGTCTCTGTTTGTACTGTACGTACATGAAACTCACGTGCTGGTGGGCCCGCTGGTGTATATAAACTACAGTATATCTGGGGAAGTTGCCTTTGATTGATCAAGCAACAATTAAGTGGGGGTGCAGTAATTGAGTTTTCACATCAGCTCTAGCAATCTTGCAAATTGGGCACTTTCTTTCATGTGAGAATTTCAAACAAATGAGTTTCCAGCAAGTTTGTAACTAGACTTACGAATGGAAATACTCCCTAGTTGGCCCAAATATAAACAGATATTTACAGTAGCTCTGTAAACACAACACACCTGTTTATAGAGCAAAATATGTAGAGCTATTTGTGATATGTGATGACTTAACAGTAGTAGTGCCCCCACCCCCAATAATAATGTATTTCATAGATTTCTATTTAGATCTGGCAGCCTTGATAGATTTCCACATATGCTGCAATTGTATGTCTTAGTAATTACCAGTATACACCAGATAAGCGTTAAAAACATGTATGATCTGAACATCAACAATACATTCATAGAGAGGCTGTAAAGACCACGTTGTATACTCTCCTCTAGTTAGTAAGAAATATATTTTTAAGTAATTTTCAACAGATTCTGAAAGTGAAGTTGCTCTATTAGATTCTCCTCTCCCAATCAAACAGATACTGTATGTTTACAGAAATGAAATGGGCAAATATTTTACAGATATATTTGTAGCTAATGATCCATTTTATGCACCAATTAAAGACACATTTCAGTATCATCTTCATCCAAAGTACTTAAACATTGCTTGACATCACTTGAGAATTTCCTTAAATTCTAAAAGGGATAATAAAGGCAAAAGTTTATTCCAAACAAAATCGACTTTGGTGTGTTCTCAGACTGCTGTTGACAGCAGCTCTGTGAGCAAACACCAATATACACACTGCGACACTAGGTCTGTTCATTTAATGGCTTCCACACCAGATGGAGCTTGCAAGTGACAGTGGGAGCAGACACCACTTTCAAGTTCCTCAAAACAAGAAGTAAACACACTGTAGAGATAAACTAGTGTGTTTAGGAACAGGCAATAGGGGGCAGTGAAAGACGTGCAAAACTCTCAACAAGATCAGAGAACGATTGAAGTCAAATGCAAATGGAAAACTCAATGTGTGGCTTAGACATTGCATACAATTGTACCCAATGTAATTAGTCAACATGAGTTCTTGCATCCTTTTGAAGGTAAGTCAACTGCATCTTCAAGGGGGTGATAAAGCAAGAGACTCATCAGACTGGGCTACCTTGACGGTTGTGAAATATGCTCAAATCAAAAGGGAACAGCTTTATCCTTATGTCACCACCTGTAGGGGTGCGTGTTTTTGATCACAATGGGCAGATTAATTCTGCACCGAAAAAAGCATGCGTATACTTAAATTGGGTATGCTTTGGGCCTTAGTCATTATATGATTACCTGATATATAGTCCAAAACCATTCCTTAGGATTGGGATCAGTGCCAATCCACACATTTTTAATGAATCACGTCAGTTATGAAATGCTCAATCCATATTTGATCCTCTCTTTATTTGCTCTGCATAAACCAGCTGTCAAAAACAGCCCATCAAAAAAACTGCATAGTGTTGCAGACATGGAAATGCAACGGACTGCACAAAATCAATAAAAACAGCAGTTTTATTTTTAATCACTGGTGTTCAGTTTTTTTATTGTTGTTTTTTGTTGTTTTGTTTGTTGAGCGAACTCTGTCATGCCAAAGTTATGTGTGGAAATCATTCTTTTATTTTTTATTTTCTTAAATAGATTTTATTCAGAACCACAGACAGTTCTAGATTAGACCCCTCCCATGTTAGAATAAAAACAATTTAGTTGGCTGATTGAAAACAGATTTTAACATCAAAACCGACATCTATGCTACACAAAACCTGAAGTCGACTTGCACAGGAAGTAGTGAAAGACACAGTTAGTCTTCCACCCACTACTGGCTTGCTCCACATCTTAAAACACTGTCAAGGGAACAGTACCACCACAACACAATCTCTCACTCAATCAGCTCAATCACTGTTTCAGCCAGTCCTATGACAAATAATGAAAAATTAAACTGAAAATAATACCACCATGGCCATGCACACAATCTTAATATGTAAAACAACCTGTTAGAAAATATACATCCCATCCACTTTTAGTTGTACAAATGATCTTTCAATGGAATTTTCAATCTGGTTTCATGGAGACAAATATACAGCCTTCATGTCATGTATACTGTATGGAGATAACTTCTGTTGTGATTTGGTACTATATAAATAAAATTGACTTGTATCACAGCAGCATTTATTCTCTCAGGAAAAGCAGTTTCCCTGCTGACAGTCATATAATCTATCAAACATACTGTATATCATGGCCGTGACCGTCTGGGCATGCAGCGTCACCCAAACAGATGGCCTCCGCTGGAGCCTGGCAGGGAGTCGAGAAGAGAGGAGCATACTGTAACTGTCAGGCCAGGTCCCTCGAATCCCACAGCTTTCTGCTACACTGATCCCAATGACCGTACACCTGCTCTCCATCTTCCCCACTTTCAAACTTCAGTTGTAACACAGACTGAGAGATTTGAGGAAGATGTGAGAAAGGGAAATTACTTTCCTTAAAGCTTAAGCCTGAACTTTAGACTTGAAGCGAAAGCTGATCCAAGACCACCGCGTCCAAAAACTTTTTCCAGACTTTTCCACTGAACACAGGGACAGTTAATGCATGGCAGATTGGTGAGGTCACAGTATAACTGGAGGCCATCTGCCTACTCATGCTGGACTGTGATTATGAGCCTTAGGACTCCCTAAGGTGAGAAGAGGGAACACGGGCATTTCACTATAAACCCTGCTGTCTCCCAGAGTGAATTTCACACATGGGTTTGGCCTGTTTGTCCTTTTATTGTAGTCTGTCTGTTATATTGCCCTACTTCTTGAGAATTGACAAGACAAGACACTCAATTGTCATCATCTTCATGCGAATTACACTAAGCTACAAAGATATTATCCTACGCAACACTGGGTCTTAAGTTTCTTTACCAAGCACTTACAAAAAGCAGTCTTTACAGATTTTTTTTTTCCCCAGATTGATTAATACCATTCTTTGTGATTTAAATAAACCTTGACCATTCCAGTACAAATTATAAACACACAGTCTAAAGAAACACACATGAAATAATTTCATTAACATGGAGTCTGCAAGTATACATTTTCCCTTCCCCACTGGCCATTAAGAAAGTAGCCAGCTGGTGTTGTCATCCTTAGGAAATGATTGGCAGGTCATAACAGAATTCCCTTGGTCACAAAGGACTACTGCTATGGCAAAACAAAGCTCCTGCTGGGTGCAGCTTTCCCTGTTAATGCCATACCTGGAGGCCATAGAAGCTGCCCTGTCCACTCTAATAGGGAGGGCTGGAGTGCTTTTAGCTTGCCAGCTAGCCTGATCCACCCTCCTGTTGCTAGCATGAGCAAATTAATGCTATCATAGACAGTTTCATAGCTTTTTTTTTTAGTTATAAAGTATACCCTTTTCTTTGGTTCAACCTAAAATCCTAAAATCAATCAGGATAAAGCTCAAGACTAGATCATTCAGGCCTCTTTCTTTCTTGCTTGTCTACCTGCTTATGGGATTGGCATCTACCTTTGTGCTTAGTCTCACTCTCCCTCTTTATTTCTCCCACTCACAAGTCCAATGCTATGGGATCAATTTAGAGGCAATGTAATTGCCTTGAAACTATTGTAGCATCATTAGACCAGAGTTCTAAGATGGCATTTGCAGAAAAAGAAAGGGCATGGCTAACAGCTTCTCCATAGCTCTAAAGGTTACTTTTAATCACCCAATGAGGAATCCTCCTCTACCTCCCCATTCCTGGTTTAATTTTACCCCCAGTCCCAGTTAAGGGCCCATGCAACTGCATATCTGGCAGGCAGCTTCACTAATTAAGCGGTGAGTTTGTTTGTTTCATACAGATTCTGACCTCTGACATGTTGTGTGATGATACAAAGAAGTGACTTTCACTTGGACCCAAAATATAAAGCTAGGGCACTAAGCATTTGGCTACCTACAAGGCACAGGTACAATTAAAAACAGTGCAAGGATGAACATGAATCCTATATAAAAGGCTTTCACTTCAGTGCAAGTTTTAGCCTTAGCATTAGATATCATTACTGGTCACTAACATCTGATTTGCTGTAGTGAAAAGGAGTGCTAAAGGTATCCATCATTTAATTAATATAACAATTTTTTATATATCTTTCTTTTCAGGTCATATTCAGGTAAGAACCGGAGTGTGTTCTCAAGAAGCTTCAATTGATGTTCAAATGGCCTTAATCTGAAGTTTCCAAATTATACTGAGAAAAGTCATGATGGCAGATGTGATCTGTCATGGGAATATGACAACATTAGAGTGGGCCATTCATTCTTTCATTCTCAGAAGAGGCTTCATTTTGCTTAAGAGGTGTATTTGCTTTACTAGCAACAAAACAAAGTGTCTGGGGCAGAACACCAAACTGCCAAATTGAAACGAAGAAAGCTATAATTCAGTTTTTACCTTGTCAGTGCATACACTAAGCTATAACATGATTGTCAGTGATGAGTCCTCTATTTCTCTGCTTCTGTCTGTCTGACTTTTCAGCCCCTTGCTTCTTAAGACAAAGCCTCAGACAAAACCTCACGGGTGATTCTTTCATAAATGCATAAATGAGGGGCAAATTATTATGCACAGTGCTGAATTTCGAAAGTGCAGCCACACACGCATTCATCAGCAGGGTTTCTTTTTCTGACTTCATTATTTCCTTTAGGAGTGAATACAGGCTTATGCAGGCAACACATCATGATGGAATTTTTTGCTAGCACTACATTTCTGCTCAGCTCCCCATCCTCCATCAATGGTAAATGTGTTTCTTCAGCTGACAGTTGTAAGACTGACACACATCAGACACACACACCCGTGCACGCACACCAAATCTAGGTCAAAGATCCATTAAATTTTCAACAAAGTCCTGTGCTCTGCCATGGAGGTGCAATGAAAACAATTCAAATGGATGTGGAATGCCCATAGGGCTGTGCTATACCTGCCATGGTGGTCACCACTACAAAGCCTGGATAGACTGAGGACCAGCACACACAGAAGAGACACAAATCTATGTACACACATACCCACATTCTCTGTACTTCTAACCTTAGGAAAGTACTTCATGGACAACATCAATTCTCTATCTCCTCACCACAACATCATTTCAGTCTACTCCTTACCTTATCCTGAATTCTCTCTCTAATCCTAAACCAGCATCATTAAATTAAAATATTCCCAGAAATCCTAACTATAAATGCGAGGGTAGATAAAAACCAGCCTTTCACAAATAGCCTCGCTCTTAAAGTCTAAAACACTATCTGGTTTTCACAAAGATCACAACACATATACAAACAGGGATGTCTTACTGTCCATTTGAATGTGTTGTAGTAGTGACACTAGTGACCTACAGTCCTACCAAACACACTAATGCCAAAAGAATTTTTCAATCCCTGCCCACCTACGACGACACCACAACACACAAACCTCTGGCTGAGTATAGGTCATGACAGTGTCACATAGCTGCCAGTGCTCTGCCCGAGTTACAAGGTCAGGAAACCGCCACCCTCGTCAGCTACTGCAAGCCTACACTCGCAAACCTTTGCCATTTCTTATTAAACTGACGACAACAAAAGAAAGACAAAATAAATAACTAAAGTTCATTTCAATTTAAAGAATACCATCATCGTCCTTCTTCCAAACACTCTTCTTCCTCTGTTTATTTAAATTAATATTCCATAAATAGGTTTTATTATTTTGCTCAAACGAGAATGGCTGCAGGGAAGGAAAATTAGAGGGAAAAAAACACTGTTAAAGGAAAGTAATGTTTCACGGAAAAGCAAGTTTAAATTATCACTTTATCTACACTGCAGTCCACTTTTAAAACAAACAAATAAAAAACTGTAGATTGTAGTTTGTAACTAACAAGAGCATAAATAAATAGGAAAGTGCAGTGGAAATTGTCATTTGTAGGTAAAAAGAACTTTATTTTTCATTGGCAAATCAACAGAAATTGATGACAGGAAAGAGAAAAAAAAGATGCAAATAGAAAGGGTCTTTGTGGAAAAGAGAAATTGTTTTTTCCAAATTAACAACAAAATAATTTGGAATTCTGAACTAAATTAATTTTTTATAAAGACCTTCAGTTTATTCTGTCTGTTTCTCTTTCTAACCTCCTCAATGTTATCTGAATAACAACCTAAAAACAAAGATGTATTTCAGTTTCCTAATGTAAATATCATAGAAATGTGAAAAGGAAATCATAAAAAATAGAATTGCCTCAGAGAGTACTTCTACATGTCTGTGAGGATTTTTTCTTTTGATTTACAACAAGGAAGATCAAGGACTTGATCAAAACATAATGTATATATTTCAAGATTCTATGCAAAATGAAAGTGACTCTAAGATACTTGTTAACATAAATCAGACAATTTACTTTGGAATTAAATTTAGGAAACAGCATTTGATTTATAATGTTAGAAAGAGGTATATCAAAAATACACATGATATCACTACTGTGTATTCTAGATGTTTCATACACAGGATGTAACTGGATCCCACAGTGGGAAGGTATTCCCAGTAAAGGTACAACCATTTTCAGCACTGCTGGAGGATTATATCTGGTAGAGAGCACCATAAAAGTTGATAAGTTATCCTCAGTGGACTCTACATCAGTCTTCTGTGTTCGAGGATGAGGGACAGAGCGCTGCCCAACTGATATGAACGTCCAAACTCACTGGGCATCAGGGAATTCAAACAGTGAGCATATTGGAGACGTAGGAAGAGCATGAAAACAAGCACGCAGAGAGAGTAAAAGGCTTTGGTGGAATATGTTGCTCCCTTAAAGCAGAGGCATTTCACTGAAGTGCATGCCTTCTGGTAGCTTAAAAGAATGAGCACCTGCAGTCTGTAATGTTTACAATAACCCAAAAACAAAAATCATGATTTCAGACTTACTAACCTTGGAGAGAACGTGACTACCATTTTGAGTATCTCTTCTTTTTTCAATATCCCCCAATAGAAAAATAAAATTAAGTAAAAACATGTGCAGAGAAATAATTCCACAGTTAAGATGAATGTAAGCTCTGTAAGCACAGTAGACATGACATGGAAGTAAAGCGGTGAGTTAGGGCTCTCCCTAAGTGATAGGGATGAAATCAATACTATTGCTGCTAAACGAAACCTGGGTTGGAATAGCACTGCGGTCAATGACATAGGATCTATGTCGATATGTTATTTGTTGAGATGTGTTGTGGAAACACACTTAGCCATTGACAAGTTGATAAGACTAGATATATTTTTGCCTTCAAAATCAAAGCAAAACATTTTTAGTTTTTTAATTGATGAAGTTCAAAAACAACCAAGCTCTTTTTCTGTACTTCTTGTTTCTGTACCAGAATATTATGTTGTCAGAGAGAATCTACTATGCAAAAAGCACACATGTTGACAGTTGTGCGATGCACATGTAATGAAATAATGAGAAATTGCTCTGGCTATAATTTCAGCAGTCCATCAATGGCTATCAGCCATTTTGTTTTCATTTCCTCACATTTGCTGACTGTGTATTTGTAGATTTGTCAACTGACAGGTCATTCTGAAGAGTTTCTTCAGTATCCGTCATGTGGCACATGGCTATTAAATTATCATTAATTACAATGCTATTAAGAGGAAACCAAAGAAGAAAAAATAAGACAGCATGAACGTGACACAATCTGAATAATGAGTCACATTTCATTCTAAGTAAAGCACTTGCCGGTGACATCTGAAAAACAGTGTCAAATTCAGGAGCAATTCTCGGTGGGTGCTGGCAGAGCCTAATTAAACTACATCATCTCACTTTAGCCCCTCTCTCTGCCTCTGAAACAATCCAGATCCAGACTGTGTGAGTGTGTGCATCTATGTGTGTGTGTACCCTAATGAGTGATAGAGCCTTTGTGCATATTGGGTCTGTATCAGAAGGGGAGACAGAAGACATAGTATGGGAGAGACGTATTTTCCACCACATGAGGAGAACCCTGCCCACGGTGCTTAATCTCTGTGGGGCTGTGTGTATGTGGGCCTATCAACCTTCAACTGAGCCAGAAATTCTCATATCTTCCCCTGCCGAGCCAGCAAGTCCCCCTGGTGAAGGAGAAATCCACATGCATGCCGCCCTCGTCCACAAGAACACACGCACAGGAAACACGCACAGGCATGAACTCAGTATGAACGACAACTAGATAATGTCATTTTTAAGGCTGTATTTTGTCGTATTTATTTGGAACATTGTAACCATATTAGGACAAATCATTAGGTACACGTCTCTATACAATAGCACTATAAAATACAATAATACAAGGCAAACTACAAGCTGAAAAAGGATCACAGCATTTACTAAAGAGTTTCAAAAAAAATGACACACATGCACACACATACACACATCCCAAATCAAAGCAACAGTTACTAACGCTTCATTCCAATGTATCTTTGAAGGCTTCAGTCACTTCGGTCACAAGGCCCACAAATGTTAAAAAGGAAATATTAAGTGCAGAACAGGAGAAAAGTGTATTCTTGTGTTCTCTTGCAACTCATTTCCGTCATTGTTTCACTCTTCCTTCCTCCTTTTCATGTTGTAATTGGCTTTATCATGAAATGAAGGTCAACAATGCTGTGCTTTCACTAGCAGCCGCACAGTACAGTCCTAATTATCACAGAAAAACACATCAGCAGTGACCCACAATACCCTCTCATAGCATGCAGTTGTGTTTGTGCTCACACATATGAAGGCACACACACATTGATTTCAGATAAAAAGAAGCCCACAAACAACATGAAATGCTCTCAGCCCACACAGTTAGCTGGCGTCTACCCATTATATGTCACAATGACAGTAGCCCTAACACATTCCTTATTAACAGGAGAACAACCTGCCTGGGGTTTTAATTGGGAAAGTGAGCAGGTATTGGCAGTGCATCAGATAGGAGGGCTTGATGGTTATTTCGAGTGGTCTGATATGAATTCCAGGGGGTCCCCTCCATGGCTTTGTTGTGCTTGTTAGTCGTCTGAACAGATAACAGATTGCATCTTAATTGGAAATCCCACCAGAAGCCTTGGTAACCATATTGTAAAATGATCCACACCTTTGGAGTTTGTCTTTCCCAGGGTACTTTTCCTATGGTAACAGATTAGGAAGGCAGAGGTTTTAGGAAAATGAGAAAATCATTTCCCTTGTAGTTTAGAGCTCAGTTTTGAGAGAATATAACTACTACCTATATCAAATCAGGAATACACCACATCTTACAGTGGCTACAGTATATATAAACCATGGTTCTTTCGAGAGCAAGGCACTGATAGACTGATAGCTAGATTTATAGATAGATAGATTTAGTCTAGATAGGAAGACTGATAGCAGAATTACACTCATTAAAGCTTTTGTTATTTCTGTATTGGTAATAAGCACTTTGAGCTGCATCTCTTGTATGAGAGGTGCTATACAAATAAAGTTATTATTATCACCATTATTATTATTATTATTATTATCATTATTATTATTATCATATTTATTATTGTTATTATTATTATTACAGTTTAAAACATACAGTGTCAACAAGTCCTCAGCATTTCCCACATTCATTTATTTGTGGCAGCCTGCCACAATATCAACATTGCCCGCCACATATTGATTTTCTAATTTGGAGCTGTGCGTGCTGCTCTCACTCTCTCACAAACACATGACAATGGACCTGTCTGTGAATAGCATGTTACACACTCTGGTACAGTAGGTTGTGGCATGCACCTTTAACATTGGTTTGTAGTCTGCCAGTAAAACCAAAGAAGAAGAAGAGGAGGGGCATATACACGAGGCAAGCTCCAGTTCTGAAAAGTGAAGCCAATGCGGGAGTGCCTTAAACCTGCATTCTCTCTAATGGCCAGCAGGTGGCAACTCCACCGGTCGCAAAAAGAAATTATTACTTCAGTAAACACTTTCCTAATGAGTTTATGGGTCTCAACTGCTAGTTTCAAGTCTTCTTCAATGCAGTGTGCTGTTCATTTTACAAATCGGTCCCATTTAGAGTAAAATAAATAGAATAAATAAAGCAGAGTATGTTTTAGGGTGTGGCTACCTTGTGATTGACAAGTTGCTACCACAGTGACAACATTGGCTAAGTACATTATGTATCGTAACCCCAGATTAGAATAGGAGTATAGCGGTAGCTGTTGCTATTTTAGTATGTTTTCAGTTCATGAAAGTTAATTGTAAATGTTGGTCGCCTGAAAAAGTTCAGTTTTTCCGGTAAGTACATTTTGTTTTAAGCCTGTCTTTCACTAGCCAAAATTAGCATTAGCATTAGCATTATCACAGTTTACCATAGACTGTAAATGCACTATGCTAACTGTCATGAACAGGGAAATTAGCTATAGAGACCATAACCATTTTTTGTACCACGCTGTAGACATGTTTTTTTCTGCTGTAAAGTTGGGCATTTTAAAATGGGGGTCTATGGTGATTGACTCGCTTTTGGAGCCAGCCTCAAGTGGCCATTTGAGGAACTGCAGTTTTTGGCACTTCTGCGTTGGCTTCATGTTTCAGCCTCGGAAGTAGACTGGCACTAGCAAAAAATAAATCAAATGGTTCAACAATTCCCAGCTCTAATCATTGTGGTTTAGAGACAGGGTACACAATGGACAGATCAGCAGGCCATCACAGAACACACTGCAGTTCATTAGTGTGAAAGTACACTCACAAAAAAGTGATGCTGAAAATATTTTTGAAACAGTTAATTATGAAGACTAAATTCAGATGCATCTGAGAAAAACATATTTGATCATCTTTTAGCCACAAAAGGTTATTCTTATAATCCTAATTTAGAGAATAGTTTGTAAAAATATATATGAATGATTCAACAAACTTGATAAACTGGATTAACATGAGACATCAGTCAAAGATGTTAATGTAACAAAAGAAGCTGCAGACTCTCAGACCAGAGCAGGTGGTGTATGAAGATTGTGTTGACATCCTAAGGTAACAACAGTAAAACTGCTGCATCCACACAGTGCAGTAGCAACTTCATGAAAGTAAAAGTACAAGCATGTTCCAGTTCAGTGTTCACACTGCCACAGCTCTCTATCCCCTTTTTGTTTAGTATTATAAAATGGTCAGATAATCTTTTTAGCGATTACTGCAGCATTGTTTTTCTTTGTGAGAAATTAGTTTTTGTTTATACAGTAATTTACTGCAACTCCCCAGCACACTTTTGATGTTCTTACCCTTAAACTGCTTTCACTGATTACCAAATAATACAGGTTAGTTACATTTTCTGTTCTTCATTACAGTCTCCCTTTAATCTACCTGCACACATTTGCAACTGATTCTTAGATGCAGACAATTTTCCATGGAAAATTAACCCTCACAAATTGTGTGTACTTCAGCAAATTCGACAAAATGCACCCACACTCATCCAATCTCTACCCCCTTTCAAATATACATGCAAAAAATAGAAAGGTGCACTTCACTGTTTATGAGCAAGGTGCGCCTCAGACGACAGGCAAACTGTGCTTCCTGGCTGGTGCGCCTGTTTGATAAATAACAAGCGCATGTCTAGACAAAGAATGCATCAGAAATAGTGTGCAAAGAGCATTGCAAATCTGGCCCTCAGGATTTTGAGCAGGAGACAATAAGGAGAAAGAAGGAGACGATAGAAGAGGAATAACTACAATTTTGTGGTGTGTGTACGTCCCTGGATAGGCAATGATGACTGGCCAGGCAAATAGAGAACACGAGAATCACTGACAAATGGACCATGGAGAGAAGAAAAAGCCAAAGTTGGTCTTCTCTTCCTTCCTTACATCCACTGGGCTACCATTCAAAGGCTTCACGCATTCATCAAGGAGCTTAATCAACCAGACACATCCCCTTCCCTGAAATTAAAAATCCACATTCAACAGTGCTACAAACTGCAGATTGTCCACAGGGGTGCAGTGCTTGTTGACCAGTGTCTATAGGAAAATACGATGTTGTTCATCTATTGATCCCTTTTAAAAATTAACGTGTTAGGAGAGCAAAGAACAAACATATGATATGAAACTGGTGCACAACATTTAAATTGCTGTAAATGGAAAATTCATCATCAATCTGGGAATTTAAACCAGCTGTTTAAATTGCTATAATTGCAAAAATTGCTATTCTAGCATCATCATTGTGTCAAACCAATTGTTTATTTGATATTGATATACAGTATAACAGAGCATAATTTATGCAGGTGTGACATCTCTTAACCTATTAAAGGCTTTGCACAGCAAATTTAATTGTCCTTTATGCCAAACAGAATAGAACATGAGTAAAATCAAACATTGAACACTGGCACATATGGAGCACGTCATTATATTTTAAGTAAGCTATTTATTATCTATTTGTGATGTCAATTAAACACTCTAATGCAAATTTCAAAGTAAGTATTTTGTTTTAAATTACAAAAACTTCTATCAATGTCATACTTTCATTAAGTTATTAATGATAGGATTATATTGGCTTCCCATTCACTTCTTTTTAAATGAGCATACATGTGTTCCAGTCAGATGATATATTATAGTCATTATCAATATTATGTTGGTAAAAATTGAGTCTTATATAACTTGTTTACATGCTCAAAGATATTTTCTCAGACTCATGAGACATGAATTTGATTTGGTCATGATCATGATGAACAACCGCAACTAATAAATAACACTGAAATACTCATGCGGTTATTAGAAGATCTTATGTTTGATAAATGAGGGCAATTATGTGAGTAGATGTGTGTAGACATATTTTGTGCCTGCCTGACTGACTGTAAGGGCCATATCTGAGAGGCAAGCAATGTACAAATCAGTGCCCAAACTGACCAGCAGCCAAATTCAGTATCATGACTACTTATATACCAGCATTAGGCATCAGTAAGACATAATGATCAGTAAGTAAAAAACAAAAAAATCACTCTTGTGGTTATCAATCAAGATCTGTTAAAAACCGAGTATTATGATTTTCAAAAATAACTAATTTTAATGAAGTCTTAAAAGGATGTTCCTGTGTTTCTGATAACAGTTTACTTAATGTAGCTCTATGCACCACATAACCTTTCTATGTTTCAAGATACAAACACTACATTTTTAAAGAACAGTTTTGCCTTTCCTTCAGCTGACTGTTTTTCTAAGCTGTCTCCACACATAAAGCAAAGGAGTGAACATTCCTTTGCCAAACACATTTAATCTTCTCAATGACATCTAACACTAAATTCACGGTCTTGCGGACTCAAGCTCCTGAGAGAAAAGGTTCAACTGGTCTTGACACAAACCATTACTGGATAAAAAACAGATTGACCGTGGCATTGGGATACACTTACTCCTCTGAGAAATGAAACATGTGAAAGTTAATACTTTGGCATTCCTTCTGAAAATGAGTTCACATCGATTCTTAGTCGGCATAGTTCAAACATCCAGATGGGTCCCTATCACAACACATAGAAAGACCTCACTGTGTGATCTGATGAAATTTTGATGTTAGATATGTTGTGTTGGCTTGTATAGGTATGTCTATGATTTACAAAACCCCAATGAGGCTGTGAGAGGATGTCTACTACCCTCCACTAACCCCAGATTCAAACCTCAGAGAGGTTTCAGTTATCGGCCTGTATCACAGTGCCCCCTACTGGCCGAAATACTCTCTGATGACAGCACCTCAAGAGGAATGATGACAGGTAACATATGTGAATAAATTATTCTTACAAAAAAAAGAGAACAGGGACTATGGCATGAAAAATTACTAATTGGCTTCACTTAAAATGGACAGGGCAAAAAATACATTTTCAGTGCCAAAGATGTGATATAACCTAGAGCCTTGTTATAGTCTTCATTTTCTTATGCACCTACTGTAAATTCACAGCTTTATTATATTCATTATTATGCTTTATTTGTATTCGGATTTTAAGAAAAAAAAACGAGAATATTTACTAGATAAAAAAACAGGCTTTGTTACTGAAGAAGTGAAAAGTATACATTATATATAGTGGAATGATGACAGCTAACACACACACACACACACACTCACACATATATTAAATTATGTTATGTTATGTATGTTATTGTTGGATTATGTATATCTAACTCTTAACTCAACAATGATGGTGCATATGGTCTATGAGTAATGATTTTCTGCAAGCCTATACATTAGATTATATTAACAAAATTACATCATAAACTCAATGTTTCCACATAAATTAATAAGTGTTGGAAATATAAGACTTTTAATGAATTTGGTGGTTTAGGAAATCAATAATTTCCAATTTTAAACAAAGAATGCAATTTTCATATTTATCATAAAAAAGCACAAACATCCTCTGCTTATAGCTTCACATTGGCAAATGCTTGATTTAATTTCTAGTTCAGTGTCATCAGAAATCAATGTTTCTTTTCTGTTTTTCAAAAAATGTGAGAAAGACATTACCTTGGTCTCTGATACCCATGCTAGGCATTTGCCTTTATTTTATTTAATACTTTATCTTTCTGGGCTAAATAAACATCAACACCTCTCTCACCTCTGGCATGCTTATTGTCCTTTTTTTTTACCCAAAAAGCAGATAAATGTTGAGTTTACATGTTGCAGGAGACAGATTGCTTGTGCTGATGTGGTCTAGGACTACAGAGTATGAATATATTTCCTCCATGTTTGGCAGCTTGTTCAGTGATGATTGTTGGAAGGTAGCAATATATCCTTGACCTGCCAGCTCTGATCAGCGATTAACCGCTTTAGAGACCCTGAATTGTGATACTGCTAGCAAAAAGCTATTCATATTTTCTGGTGAGAATGTGTCACATTAATTGGGTCTTATTTTCTCAGTGCTCGAGGACACTGGCATCAAACCGCATTCAGCTGCAAAAAAATCAGACACCAGTGAACCAATGTTGATTGTTGGTTTGATGGCGTGTTTTTCTTAATTACAATAGACAGAACAATAATACTAGTGCAGGCAGCCTGTCAAGGCCATTGTGGGTATGTCAGAGTGTGTATTTTTGGCCTTACACATGTCATAGAGAAACAAAGAGGCAACAAGAGTGCATGTGCTTCCAAAAACTTACTTCTGACCCCAACACAAGGACTCCCAATAAATGTGCCGTTGTAAATCTAAAACACAACCTATGCCAGCTATTTTCTAGACACATCATGCTGAAATCAACAAAAGTAATAAGAAAGTGATGTCTTGTTGCCAGTGAAGCAGGATCATTTAGAAATCTCACAGCTTCCTCCTGATCCAATAAATTTGACGGAAGTGTGGTGCTGTATGCACAAATCCTCTTCTGAGAAATGTTATCATTTTCGTTAGCAGCAATAAGAGCATCCACCGGTGTAGGTACCTCATCCTTCTCGCTCTATCATGCTGTTCATCTCAAATAATACTACTTCTTCAAACATCTTTTTCTCATGTGTGCCATCTATGTCTGTCTTCTCACCCATATCTGTTTTCATTTTTTGGTGCTCTCTCTTTCACACTTTAACATATTCTCTTTCTACTCAATTCAATCAAGTTTTATTTGCATGATGTGGTCAAAAAATGTTGCCAGATATACATAAAGTAAATAATGCCTACATTGAAAACATTACCAATTAGTGATATATAGGACATAACAAAAACTAGTTACTAATGAGACAAATTTAGTGAGAGATGCTCAAAATCAAAGAAAGAAAGAATTTTGTGTAATACGTCATATGCAACAGGAAAAAAAAATGTCATAAGAGCATGTCTTTCTTTGTGACAAGTAGCTATATAGTTACAGTAGTTATAGTCTCCTGCCTATATCCTCTCACTTTCATTCAGGTCAATATGTCACTCATGAAGAACAGTAACACACATGCAATGTAACTCAATAACGTTCACTATTCCCTCAACAGTTTCTTGGACACCGAAGCAGACTTGCAGCACCTAAGCAACTACCCATGCACACACCACAAAAACATGATTGTATGAATACACACGATACATATGAAATTGTTGCTGTGGCAACTTTTACCTCTGACAGACTCACAGAGGAATGCATAAAAGTATATGCATGTGTCTTTTTGGCAATATGCTTTAAAAGCCCACTAAGGTAAGGGGTTAGGGTTACTAGGGCAGGTAAAATTTGTCGAAGCAGACTACAAAGTCTAAAAGAAGAAACTAAAACTGGTTTGCACCGACACCACAGAAATCCCTATGCAGTCTAAGATGTGTTTTGTCAGCACAAGATGAAGGTGAAATAATGTGTACATTGTATATCTTATCTGTATAATATATCTGTAAACAACTGGCAAGTTTCCATTCTTACTTTCCTAACTGCTAGCATCTAAATCACCAGCAATGCCATTAGTGAAAACAATGTGCCAGTAGTTTTCTTTTGACAATGAAATGTCATTGGAGTCTGTTGTAGCTCTCATGCTGGTATCAGCGCCCACCTGTGTCTAAGTATGTATCAGAACACCCCGGGGGTGACTGCATCGGATTCTACAAGGTACCACCACGTTCGGAGCACAATGGTGCACTGGCTGCTCTGCTGTGGGGCCCTTGGTACTTCTCTAATAATCTACCCAGCATGTGTTTATCTTTGTTGGACCAGGTTGTGTGGGGGAGGCGGTCGGAAAAGGAAGGCAGACAGAATCCTGCCAGCCTGCATGTGAGGAGCCGGCAAATCCAGAGGGACTGCTGGCTTTGTGCGAGCGTGTGTTCATGTTTTTTGTGCGTGTGTGTGTATGTGTGTGTGTGCATCTGAGAGACAGAAGGGGCAGCAATACAGTTATTCCAACATGAGTTATGGTCTGACTTACACAGACACGCACACAAAACATTTAATTGCCCAAAAAAAAAAGTCTCTCCCGGGCTCCATTGTGTCTAATGTGTTCAACGTTAATCTTACCCTTTGGGGACATTTGCTGTTGTGTTAATTACACACCACCAGGAGCCCTCATTAACACACATTCAAATACACACAAGCACAAACACAAACACACTATATACACAACTTAGGTGGAGCGAGTAGAGGCATAGATTAAGTAAGGCAGTCCAGTATGAGAGAGGCAAAGCTAATGAAGCATTTACAGAGAGTGGGGTCATTTGAGAATTGCCTAAGGTCAAACCGTCTCCCACACCTTTAATGAACAAACCCAGACTGAGATGTAGAGAGGGATTCATGAGTAAATGGTAAATGGACTGCATTTATATAGTGCTGTTCTAGTCTTCTGACCACTCAAAGCGCTTTTAAACTACATGCCACATTCACACACACATTCATACGCTGATGGCTTAGACTACCGTGCAAGGTTCCTGCTCATCAGGAGGAGTTTCTAATTGTTCACACACACACATACACTCACACACCAATGGCACAGCCTTCGGGAGCGATTTGGGGTTCAGTATCTTGCCCAAGTACACTTCGACATGCGGACTAGAGGAGCCGGGGATCGAAGCGCCGATCTTCCGATTAGTGGACGACCAGCACTATCTCCTGAGCCACAGCCGCCCCTGTGTCCTGTTTAGTCAAATACTACACTGCTAGTTCATCATATCCTGGCACAGGTATTTGCTTCAACTACTGTGCTAGCTTTGGATAAAGCCAGTAAAGCAAACTGCAAATCTGACACACAAACAACAAACCCCCGAATTTTAGTATTTTCAGTAGCCATCTTGACCGCCTAATATAAGCACTCATTAAAGTCTGCTGCTTACTGCGCCAATTAAAACTTGGGAAAACATATAAACAAATATGAACATAACAAATACAACTATTTGTTTTGCTAACTAATTTTAAACTACTTTGGGGAGTACAAAAGGAGAGTGTTGTCAGGGAACTTATTTTTTGCCATGGGAACACCCTCCTGGAGGGTGGACTTCCCATGTCAGGGGCAGAGTAATGGGCTACAAGGTGACCCTTATGCACCTGCTTTCCATAGCTTTCACCTCACTGTGGGACTTCTAATTGCATCGCAGGGGGGCTTCACACATCCAATTATAGATAGTCAATTATAGATAAAGCTGTAGCAGATTTGTAAAAGATGAATAGCATTTCCTTGTTGGGAGAAACTGGCCTAGATCAATTGGGACAAGTAACTGGTGAGAGAAGGGAATAGCTCCAAAATGCAATCCCTGGCCAAGTGCATCAATCGGTATCAGAATGAGGGTGAATGAATGTCAGCTTTATACCATTTGCCTCAAGTTTACACAACGTACAGTGCTGCATAACAACACAACTTTTTAAAATGTTTCTGTCAAGTGGCTGGTAAAAGGGGTCATCACTTGTGGGGAACTGAAGAGACATGTAGGTCAGTGATGCAAAAAGCAGATAGATAGAAAGCCGACATCTTTAACACTACTTTTACTCGTAATTTCTGTGAAAAAAAAATGTGAAAAAGACAGGATGCAAATCACAGTTACAAGATGTAGTCAATACAGAGAAATCCATACAAAGAAATTAAAAGTCATCATATCCACAAGGTAGGAAAACAAGGTAGGAAACATTCTCATTGCTATTCTTCCAGCTGAAGTCTCCAATTCAGTACGGCTGAACTTCAATGAAAAATGTAATATGTTCTCCACATTCTATCAGACATAAAATATCCAATACGTTTCGCTGCTTAGAGTGATTAAAATTAAAATCAAGGCGTATCAATCCTCTAAGGTTAATTTGTCTTACATAGTACATCTGTGGTGTCTTTCCATCCTGGGGATGCCTGTGGCCTCAGAAAGGTTAATAAGCTGCTTTACCTCAGCCAGGGATGGATTGGAGGAGAGTTGGAAAGGTGAAAAGAAAGGCTAGGACAGCAGAAATACCTTAATGCAAATCCGCACAGTCAAAGTAATCTGTCTAGTTTTTAAAACTGCCGGCTCCCCTTCTTAATAGTCTCCAACCATGGCTGGACCAGTACTCTCCATGCAGCGAAACATTTATATGTGGACTTGACATCTGTCAGACCTCATCTAGTGATGTGCATCTGGGGTCAAAGGTCTGGACAGAATATGGAGATGGTGAAACACCTGCTTGAATACATTGTTCAGTGGCCTGCCTACCAGCTCCCACCAAAGATTTTAATCAAAGAATCAACTTAGTCAACCCATCAGGGTGCTTGATTTGGTGTAGTATTGCAGTTGGCTTTAGGGCATATATGTATACAGTAAAAGCAAATGCAAAATTCAACTGACCTTGGCTCTGTCCATAAGTGTTATACTTTGTACTGATGTAGTTGCCATTTAAATTACTTGCTTCTTTGGGTGGAGTAAAAAAGTGCAATAACAGTGCAACACCACCGAAAGACCTAAAGCTTAACATAGCTACATCTGAGTGTTGCTTCACAGCAGGCCCAGGCACCCTTAGATTTTGTGAATTTTCAGCTGGTTTACACAGGCAAAGATCAAGCCAGAGGCAGACAACAAGTCACAGACACCATTAAAATAACGTTTCACATTTACAGCACATCTGTCCAGACTTCTGCACATTTATCACATTATTCTGCAGTGTTTCAACAGTACGCTGTGTGTTTAATAAAGCATGGTCAAAAGGTCAACAAAGAAGGAAACAATCTGCAAATGCTGCAATTCAGAGAAAGTCTTCCACCTCAAGGCTTCTACATTGGAACAATAAAAAACATAGAGCCATGTGATGTATCTATAATTTCACCTGCCCATAACGGCATGCATTTTTCTCACGGTTTAACACGTCACATTTTAAATGATCATCTCCACTATTCATCTTTTTAAGATGAGGCTTGAAAAAGACATGCCAAAGGAATATGGAAGTTTTTTTAAAAAGCTGTTCAAAAATAACAATATATGTTTGTTTAGATGAACAGATTCATTATCAGAAGCTTTGAAAAGTTATTTTATACCGTCCTTCACTTAAGAAAGGTAGAATTCAGGACACTGGCAGAAATTGAAGAAGAAATTTAATTTCACAAACTGGTATTGAGATAGAAAACAGAAAAAGAGACAAACATTCATACAGACAATGAAATACAGATGGTTGTGAAATATGTATGCTGTGGATACTGCAGCAAGACAATGATAGGAGAAAAAAAGAGGGGTAGAGACTGACTTTAAGTTCAAGAGAAATGGAGAGGGAAAGACAGCAAAGAGTACAGAAAGAAAAAAGGTGGGAGGATGGGGAGGTAAGCACAAGAAAGCAAAACTAAATAAAAGGTAAAAAGCAAAGGCTAACACTACTGATATGTGTATCCTGAAGGGAAACTGAGAGGAGTGCAACGGACAGATTATGTGCTTGCCAAAAGGAGCTGGTGCTCAGGCTTCTGGAGGGCTAGAGAAAAGTTTTAAATACCTATTTATACTGGATATCCAGAAGTTTGTGACACCACATCTAAACTCAACATTCATTTTTTTCATATATTCTTAGACTGTATCTTTCCTGTACTCACAGCCTTTTCCGTTAATGTACTTTTAGTCTCTATAAGTACAGCACTTATCTTTGCTCAAAATAATTGTGGCTATTGCCGGTCATCAATTCATCCACTATTCCCTCCCTATAATCTGCTGCTCTAAATAACATAAGATGACTATGTATGACACAATTATGGTGCTTCAATGCAAACAGGAAAGGACTGCCTCGCTTTGCTTGTTTGCAGTTAGAAATAACTTGATATTATAGAAAAACAAAGATGCCTCAAGTGCCAAATGGTACATAGAACTCAGGGTCAGAGCTGCAATTAACACAAGAAGATAACTACATTGAAATATATATATTATTATATATTTTTGTGTTTTATAACATTTGCCTTAACATGTTTCATTTTTCACTTATGCAAAAAAACAGCAACAAATTCTCAATATAATAGTTGTATTTGACACAAACATCAAAAACTACCAAAAGCAGTCAGTTACCAAAGATGCAAGGCTTTAAATTCTACTGGTGCCAAATTTAACAATTTCCCTTTTTTTTTGTCATTTTGTTTTTGTTTTGTTTTTTCCTTTTTCAGATGAATGTGAACAATCTGTAATCAGCCTGGTCTGTCTACCTTACTCCCCCCCTTCCCTCATCTCAACCTTTTCTGTCTGTGAAGTAATTTACCTCACAGTGGTGTGAGAAGTCATGATTGTTTATATTCAAGGAGGCACCATCTTGAACACGCAGGACTCTGATTGTTTACTCATCCTGCATGTGACATCATGGTTCCTCTTTTTCCCCAGTGCTCCACCGTCTCCTCTCTGTACCTTTCCAACCAGATTGGCTATGGGAGTGTCACCCCCTGGCCCACTTGTAGTCACAAACCAATTCCACCAAAGAGGCTCAAAGACAAATTAAACTTAATGCCATGTAACAAACTCAGGGGGGTTACTGTGCACTGTCAGGAATGGTGTTAGCCAGTGGAGGAACAGTGCTTGTGTGCACCTTTTGTTCTGTATGGAAATCACAAGTCAACATGCAGTCAGATCCAAAGCCCTTTTGGAGATGTCGGAGTTAGACAACATGTGTAAAATTGCGGTACTAGTAAAACATTTGCAATTACAACTGATGAATTCTGTTAACTGCGTGGCTGGAAGAGTTTGTGTTCGATCTCATTTAAGAGGAGATTATGAAATACAGCGGGTGGTTGAGTTGTAACAGCTTGAAAAACAAACAGGCCTATCAGAGGAAAAAAAAAACATACCAACCATTGCTAAAGTAGAACAAAAGCTATCAGCCCCTGAAATTAATACCTGGCAAGAAGAGTGAAAACAAAGCTGTGCAAGTTGCTAATAGATTGTCAAGTGTCACTAAATCACTCTGAATGGGTTGTTGTAAAGGATGAAAAATCTGAGAAATGGTGAAGATATTTTCCTTTTCTTGCAGTAATAGTGGAACAACTTGTGCATTTTAACCACATACTGACAATAGCTTTAACTTGAAACAGTCTAATGATATATCAACAGACTCAAAACTTTCAGAAACCTTTCCCATTCCTTCCACGCATCACTCAAAAATGGCCAATCCACTGCAGCAGTACATCCACACAGTGAACAGTGAACCATCACACATCAAGTATTCCCTATAAAACCCCACTGCTCTTGTACTCATACTTCTGAGCTGGATTAGATATGCACTCCATATTCTGCTGTCTGGGATCATGGGGTTGAGTTAATGAAGCTCCACTGGGGCTTTTCCATGTGAAAAGCTCCAGTGACAGTGCTGACATTGTCCTCTTTTTAAAGGCAAGTCCCATTGTTAATAGGCATCCTATCACTCAATTAGGCAGGCACGCAGACGCTAGATATATTGGATGACAAACAGGCAGACACACAAATACACACACCTCACAAGACACGCATACACTGAACATATTGTTTTAAAACTAAATATCACTTTAGAATATTTTAGACTAATATTACTCTGATACAGGTTAATATTTTCTGACTTTTCTTTCTTTTGTTATGATATAACAAATACTGTCACAATGGTAAATGCCACGTAATGGTAATGGGGAGGGAACATGGTCAAACCTTGATGTGAAAGCACAAACACGATATGCAAGACTCCAAAATAAATTGGCCTTTAACATTTAACTATCAAAACAAATTATGTTGTTGTTTAGCTATAAATTCAGGATGAAGTTCAGAAACTTCTCTTAGGTACTCAGTGTGCTTTTGTTTGAGTACAGTCACTTCACGGACTTTTTTTTTTGTCTTAGCA
This sequence comes from Thunnus albacares, assembly GCF_914725855.1. Classification (NCBI taxonomy): domain Eukaryota; kingdom Metazoa; phylum Chordata; class Actinopteri; order Scombriformes; family Scombridae; genus Thunnus; species Thunnus albacares. The sequence goes on from NC_058115.1 coordinate 22,446,586, forward strand.
TCTTTGATCCAGACTTATTGTTATTCAGTGTCCGCACACTTGGACCTAGGTATATGGGTCATCTAAGTATTTTTGACAGAACAGTTCTAGACTAAACAGACTTTACCATGAAGATGTAGAAAATGTGGGTGCAACTTTTACAAACAAAAGAGGGTTTAAATAAGGACAATATTGAAATTTGTTAAGTTAAAAAATATATATATATATATGTGTGTGTTTGAGGGCAAATGGATTAAAGATTAAAAAGATAATACAGAAAGACTGACATATCCAAAACATGCATTAGCTAAGATTATCCGAAGGCGTGAGCGCAGAGGGAAAAAAATTAAATATTTAGATGCACAAGGGATATTTATTTTTGAAGAGAGAGATTTTGATGAACATTACAGTGTACCTGAAGGAACATAAAAGTTGGCAGGGTGTAGACTTGGGAGGCTGTAAGCGGCAGGTATCAAAGAAAGCTAATATTCAGAGGGCTAAAGTTAAAGTGCACGGTGATAGCCAGAATGGCTCTCATCTGAGAAGAGAAGATTAAAATCAGTGGGACATCACAGCTAGGCAATATGAAGTAGGAATAAGAGGAAATCTCTCTCCCGCTCGCTCTCTCTCTCTCTCTCTCTCTCTCTCTCTCTCTCTCTCTCTCTCTCTCTCTTTTTCTCTCTCTCTCTCTCTCTCTCAGACACAGATGCACATGCATATAATATAGTCTCCTACAATAAACCAATTACTTGTCATTAATATTTAAGGGCCTAATTTCCATTCATATGTGATATATTAAAAACATGCCGAAATGAGCAAGGAAAAGGGCTGACCCTGAGATATTCACAGTGGGCTGGCTGCCCCAAACACAGAGAAATGAACATCAGGGTGTTTTGTGTTTTATTGAGACAAATGTCTCCTGCCTGTGCCAGCAATTAATGGGCTCTCTTCTAAAATAAGGAAAATTGTACCATTTGAGGCCTTTCTTTTCCAAAATGGGATAATATCCTCTTTGGTTTTCTTGAAGTAATAACGGACATTTAATCCAGAACGCAATTTGAGTAATGGTTTGAGTAATGGTCTTGGGTCATCCAAACAATTCTCCGACAGGAAGCATCTATCCACTCACAGACATTGATGACAGTTTACAAAATGAGAATGTGGTAAAATGCCAATTATGATCTTGTTTGTGTGAGACTGCAGCTGTTAAACAATGAGGTAGAGTAAGCGAGAGTGTGTGTGTGTGTGTTTTTTTTTTTTTTTTTATGAGCCTCTCCCTGACTCCAGATGGACACCGTCATGTCCAAAGAGATGTTTCCGGAGGCAACCAGAGAAAGATGAGATAAGGAAAAGAAAGAGAGAGAACGGTGTCAGGAGAAGAAAAGATAATATTGCAAAAGGAAAGCTGCTTTGGTGGATGCTCCCTCTCCTCAATAAACAGAATCATTCATAAACAGCTGTGCTCTCCAGGGACACATGGCGAACCTTCACGCCTGACTTCCCTGACACTCTGACATATAACATATCAAAAGCTTATCGCTGTATACACGCTATTAATACAAGGCAGACTAATCCACAGTGGGCTGCAGTGTCTTGAGTTGAGCTTAAACTCATTAGACAAAAGCCTTCATTACATTGTGAGTATCTGAGAAGGCAGAGCTCCTATGGTAGTCTTGGGATAGCAACAAGAGCAACAAGCTTATCAAAGGTTTCTATTAACAAAACATATTGTTAGTGAATGAACACAGCTTAACAGGATTAAAATACTTTGAGTGGCACTTATTGTTGCTACAGTGGTGTATTCTGTGAGCTAAAACTTGTGTCCAAAGACTTATTTTAACATGCACTATAGGTCCCCAGACAGACAGATCTCAGTGTACTGGTCAGCAACAGTTTTCTTTTCTGACTGAGAGGTCGCCGAGTGTCATGTGAGGTGCCCGACCATGCGTGAGTGTGTTTGATCTGGTGGCCGGGTCAGCCCTGATGTTAACAGAGTTATTAAGGGACTTATTAGGGAGAGTCAGAGAGCCAGCTAAACCCCCCACTGATTCCATCATTACTGCCGTTGTGGCAGGGTCATTACCACCCCGCTGCTGGGGTTTGTAGCCAGGATTGAGAATCTTCTGGTGTGCACACCACACTGGCTCAGTGGGGAGACCGTGTGTGTGTGTGTAGGGGGTAGAGATGTAGGGACAGAGGTAAAGGAAAATGGGTGTCAGTGTGAGGAAAAACTCCTGAGGGATTTGATCGAATCACATGTGATGAATGGGAGGATGACTGTAGCCTTCACTTGTAGTCAGGTTTTATGGTTTCCAAAGCTGACCTTTTAAAGGGTCAGTATGCTTTGCTTTAAAAGGAGTGCTTGTCAGATGGTCATACAGCTTTGGAAAACATGTCCCCTAACACCTTTCAGATGTCTATACTGTGTGGGGGGCAAGTGATTAGCCAGATGTGTGGAGGTGAAAAATTAAGCAGGGTTTGAACTTCTCTCTTCAGCTCTATTTTTTCATTCTTTACAAAAATATTTCTGTCAGTTTTCCTGTGCACAAACGGGTGCGACGCTATTAATACTTTCCAGGAGAAGCTCTGAAAATGTACGCCATTATCCCCACTTTTAAATGATTATCGCCTCTCCTTCTTCTCTTTAAGAAAGCGCTTTTTATACCGTGCCTTTGAGTGTGGCTGTTTGGAACAAATATAAACATTTTTGCTTTCTGATGTAGTTTAACTAGTTCTTTTTCTTATTTATGGTGACAACACAAGTTTGAAAACATAATGGGGTAACAAAAAATAAAATAAAGTACAATAAAATACAAAATGAATTTAAAAAATACATGTAGTTACTTATTCTTAGACGTTGGCAAAAATATTGAAAATAATTTAGAGAGACTTTTTCAAAACTTTGCTTCATGAATTATATATCAAAAACACAACTGGAAATCTCGCAAACTCCCACACACTTTCCCTAGACAGATTTTTAGATTTATTTCAAAAGCTATTGGTTTGGCAAAACTTCTTTGTGTCCCCTCCGGATGTTGCATGTTCATTAGCTGCCTAGGCATCATTAACACAGAGGCATGCTGGGAAAGGAAGTCTCAATGACCCTACTCAGAGGGATTGACTACAGCGTCTGGTTTCTCCTTCAGGACGGACATACATCTTCATTAGGCCTCTATCTGCAAAAGTATGGGTGACTTTCAAACCATAAAGTGTTCCTGAGTCTCCACAACATTACTGTCCTCTTTAAATGTACGTATTTAATCAATAATCAGGAGAACATTAACTGATACAGAATATTGTTGTTGTAATAATTCACCCTCTACTCAATATATATATATTTTTATTCTTGTTACTTCAGTTGGATGTGTCAGCTTCTCTGTGTAGAATGATGTGTGTGCAGAGTTTGACACAGGAAGGCTGTTTTCACATTCATCTGCTCAAAGTGTAAATTTTCCCCGTGCTCACTGAAAATTGGATTTTTAAGGGGTGAGCCAATGAGCAGGATTTCTGAGATCACAACTAGAACCAATCATGGTCCAGTGTGCAACTTAAAAGCATGATGTGGAAACTTGAAACCTCCAGTGCACAAACACTGAGGATGGACTTTTCAGTGCAGAAGACATCTTGTGTCCAGCACCTAAACTTCTGAAATCTACAATTTGTTGTTGTTGAAATAAAGAAAAAGGATATTAATGTGGTAATCATATTGTTTTTTGGAAAAACCATATCAGACACAGACATATTGTCCCAAGCAGAGTATTTTTACATGTCTTAATACATGTCCGGAGGCAATCTTTAAAGTTGTATATTGACATATACAGTAAAATCTAGAGATTTCAGTTGTTGTTGAGTTACCATCCTTCTTTCATTGTGCTGTTTCTGCTGAGGAGCACAGACATCACCATTACAAAGTGGCATATGCCCTTTGTCCATCAGCAATTGATGTGGGCAATGGAGGAAACATTTTGGAAGAAAGGGGGTGTGAAGTTTGCCAACATCAATCTTGTTTCAAATTGAACTGCAAAGTTCCAGCTGAATGAATTGCCTTTCAAATGCAGCAGGCCATGGCTGCACACATCCAATCCCGAAGTGAATCTGATTTGATCCCAAGAGCCGTACAAAGGCACAACCCACTGATTGATAAAGCAAAGTGAGGGGAGATGAGGGTAAAAGAAAAAAAAAAGAGAGCCAAGTCAATGGAGAAGAGGCTAAAGAAAGAGGAAAGAGGGAAAAGCCGATACAGTCAAGCAAAGGCTAAAGAAGGGGAAAAGACCAAGAGAAAGACAGCAAAAGGGGAAAAAAAACTGTTTTAATGGGAAATAAAATAACTCCATGACGTGGCCAGGTTGTTCTAAAGGGCCCATTTAATATCTCATACACAAGTTCAAAAGATGTGAAAAACTGGGGGGATGAACAAGAACCAGTAGAGATGTGTGTCTGTGATAACAGATTGCTCAGCTCTCTGTGTGGGTAGTAACAATTTTCCTATCACAAAGCACTCGATGGTGCCAAAGGTGAAATACCTGCTTTGACATCAGAGACTGAGGTGTAGCATAAAGCGTTACACGATTTCAACACAAAAGAGTGCTATATTTCTCAGCTCACTAGCACAGAATGCAGTAGGTTATATGAAAAATGTTAAACTGACAAACAAGATTAATGATCATTTTATAGAAGCGATACCACTGAGTTACTTTTTACACAAATAGCTTCACTGTCACTTTTAATACAATATAGTCATTTGCTTAAACATTTATCTATAAAATGCACCTATAATATATTTCTATTTCTATTGATGTATATAACATTGTTATATATTTTAATTCATATTTCACTCAACATCTTAATTATTATAATTATGATATTTTGTTACAAGTACATCATGAACTTAATCAGAGACATGTCTATCATAGTACCTGGGAACTGACATACAGTATGTGTTGAGGTAACAATCACACCAAAGAACAAGGGCTGCAACTAATGATTATTTTCACTATCGATTAATTTGATTAGGATTTTCTTGATTAATCTTTTTGTCAATAAAATGTCAGAAAATAGTGAAAAAACTTGAAGATATTCAGTTTGCTATCACATATGACAAGGAAAAGCGGCAAATATTCACAATTAAGAAGCTGGAAACTATGAATGTTTTGGCATTTTTGCTATAAAAAAATTACTTAAACTATTAATTGATTATCTCTACTAAGAATAAGTTCATATTAAATGACAAAGGAAAAAAAAAACTTCTAGAAGATTGAAGCTGAGCTTGAAATCCCTCTTGATTATCATTTCCTTTTCTTGGTAAAACTCATTAAACAGTGAGACTCATAAAAGCAGCAGGGGAGATGACAGCCTTGCATTCTCAATTGTTTTTGAGACCTCTGAGCACAATACGCATCTGAAAATTGGTGGCTGTTAAAGTGATTCTTTTTTTTTTACCGCCAAAGTGTTGTTCTTCAACAATGCAAGTAACAAGCAAGAATCCCAAGGAATGTGGAGTTAACAGACGCCTTTTTGCACCATTTTCTGAGGGCAGCTCCGCAGGGAAGGCATTTACACCTGCTTGCCTCATCTTTCACGATACACTAGTCCCCCAAAGTGTGCTTTACTTATAAATATCCACGTCTAAGATGCTGGAAAGATGGAGGTACCAGAAAGAAGTGAAAAGAAAAACCATCAAGTGTGTATGTGTGTGTTTGTGTTTAAAAAAACAGTGGCAATATCCCAGACAAATGAAGTCGGTTTTCACCAGTGACTTCTTTGTCAAATCAGCACAAAGGATTTATTGTCCAAGGTTACAATGAGAGTACCAGACCTCAGGAATTAATCTTGTGAGCCTGGGTCTCTCCATCTAAACTCCCAACACTGCTTTAAACTGCACCAATACCAGTTAACCAACTTCACTTCAGGTGAAGCGAGACTCACCCTTCAAATAGGTCAGAGTGAAGGCGGAAATAAGGCAGGGATCTTACTGACAAAATGTTTAATGTTCAAACACACTAACTCTTACATATCCTCAGACTGCATGCATATGAAAGACTATATTCCATGAATCATGAAATAGAGGAAAGAGGAAAAACAAATGAACTACTATCTCATTTTAGGAAGATCCCATCTAGCACCTTTTTTTTTTTTTTTTTTGCAATATCGTCTACATCAAAGCCATTCTCATTGACTTTCAACTTCACGGACGAGGGGGGGGGGGGGGGGTTGGTGTGTAGATATCAAACATTAAACAGCATTTTTCATTCATGAGCAAATCATGTTCTGTTTCAACAATAGAGGGGAAAGAGCTGATTCAGTGAACTCGCTGCAGGGGTAATTGATAGGGATCCAGCAAAGGTAACTCCCAGGGGAAATGCTGGATCATGAATTCCTACCCTGCCAGCGGGTACGTGGACTATCTATAGAACTTTTTTTTTTTTAAACCCCAGTGGGTGAGAAAGTGAATTTAATAAAGAATTTAAGAGGACATTTAAAACTGAATTAAAGTCATGTGTCTGCGGAGCTCCGAATGTTAAGTTGCATTTCAATTTCTATCTGAAATTGTAGGTAATAATGTAGCACTTATACTGTTGATTTATTAACACTGAATGTTAAATTTATCTCCCTCAATAACAATTTATTAATTGAATAAAAGAAATCAGTGAAAATTAAAAAATCGAATAGCTATTGCAAAGGTGTAAAAAAGGGTTTGACTGTCAGTTACTAAGATGTCATAGAGCACATGTTAAAAAAAATATAGTGACTGGAAGGAACACTCTGGTGAAAAATGAGAAGAGGGTGGAATGACTGCCAGGTCTATCCCTGCCACTTTATTAAGCTTTGCAACAACTGTTGTTTCTTACCCACATTCTCACTCCATCTGCATTATGCCAGGAAATCACCTTGCGGCTGACAAAGCAAAATAGCTATTTATTTCATAGACCAAAACAGAGATCAGCCTAGTTTGTAGACCTGGAGGCTGTGAGAGAGATGGAGCAAGAAGTTGCTGGCGGGCTGACTGGTGTCCAAACAGATGGTGGGTATACGGGAAAAGTTGGAAGATTCTGTATAGTTATGTCCACATACCCTGACAGAGCTCAGATTTGACTGTTCTGCGCTTGACAGAGCTCTGACTTCTCCCCTCCCACTGCTGCTAGAATTAGTGGGGTGTTCTACACACACATACACACACTGTCAAAGAAGTGGAAAACACTCAAATTGTCATGGGAGGAATACATCAAGTGCCTTCACACACCCTCTTCCATACAAACACAAACTTGCTCTGTGCTGCTTGTGTTATTCATCAGCAAGTTAGGTAGCCTGGTTGTGTATCTGAGAAACAAACTGGCCGGGACAAGCAAACTCCCAGAGCTTCCTTCACAAAAGCTTCCCGACTTCCCAGATGGAGGATTGGTCTACTGGACTGGAAAAGGCAAGAAGCAAACCAAGCATAACTGCTCTCGTTTCAAACGTATACATTCAAGTTCAAGTTTGTGCACATCCACGTGCACACACAAAAACACTGTTCTGAAACTACTGAATGGGTACCAAGAACAAATGCAATGTGCAGCCACATTGCATTTCTGGCCCTCTCAAAGAAACAAACACATAAACACCCCGCAACAAGAGCATCGGTATCCCTAATTGGCACGGAGATTTGAACTGAGAGCATACAGAGGCGGTGTTCAAATGCAGCGGAAAAAAAGTGCTTGGTTTAAAGATAATTAATATTTCAGTGAGAAAAATGGTTTCCTAAAGTGTCACAAGATGAAAGTGGCTTGGCATCTATTGCAGGAGAGAGCTAAATGAAGCATGTGTGTGTAGATTAATTAAGGAAGGGGTGAAGAGAGACGACGCCTCCTTACCTTTGCTCTGTGAAGAGAAGCAGAGGGAGAGCTGAGCAAATAGGTCAGGATTCTCAAACTTCTCTTCTTTGACTTTGATCCAGATGCAATTCTCTGCCATTTCCTGAGGCACTATCTGCAATGACACAAGGATTCCATTATCACCACAATCAGAGACCGCCATTCCACCAACCTGCCACTCAAAAAGTTCTTCTCACTGGAGATGGAGTTTGTGTGTGTTTTTCATGGACACATATGCCCTTGTGCGTGCAACCTTAGCATCTGAGTGGCAAACACGACAAATAGAAAAGACCATAAAAGCAAAAGGGGTTAATATGTTCTTTCAGACAAATTACATGAATATGACCACGCTAAATGGTGATGTACGGATAGACCCTGACTGAACCAGACACCTCAAAGAGCTCGTTGACATCTCCTGAGATGAATGAAATATGTGCGTTCCAGTCCGCAGCACAAAACATCAGCAACCCCGTTTATACACTCCTCCTACCTTGTCTTGCATGAAATAGCAAAGTCTCTAAGAAGCAACCAAACACCTGCACACACTATGAATATAGCGGGCCACGGGGGTACTTTCTCCCCTTCCTCTTTTATTCCCTCTGTACTGCTCAACAGAAAAGAGAGAGAGTGTATGGTCAGATTCAGATATAAACAAAACCATCTAACATGAAGCACTTATTACTAGCTAATCATGTGTGTGACACCACATTAAGTACTATGGTAAGAGCTCTCAGTGTGACACTGTTGTGGCTTTTTATCGAGGGGTCTGGACCAGCAGTTGGCCTATTGCATCGCTGCTGTTAACCTCCTCAAAACCACAGTAATTAGATACAGAAAGAGGTGTAAGTGCTACACTTATGCAATACAGACAGATAGATCCAGCTGATGTTCAAGGCCATATAGAAACAATGATGAGTGCGACAATGGTGCAGAGTGCTGTAATGGCAACAATGGGTGCTTTAATGGGAGGCTTATGAAAGTTTCAACACAGCTGGTGTTAGTGTTGTGTGTAACAAAGTGCCTCTGTGCTCTCATTTGCTCTCGAAATACAATCCACTCAAAGTCCTAGAAAGCAGTCCATGCCATGCCTGTCATGGCCTAATTCAAAGAAAGTGGTGAAACAACAAAAAATCCAATAGTGTAATAGCTCATACACTAAATATTTCACCATTACTAATACTACTATTCCAACAACAACATCATATCTGAACTGGCTCTAATTAGATACTTCCACTGTAAATGGAAAACAAAACTTGTTCAAAAAGTAGCAAACAAACTCTCGCACACTGTCTATCTTGCAATGATACATTCATTTGCAACGTTTCAGTGCTAGACCTTCATCAGGCAAAGTCTTGCACCGAAACGTTGCAAATAAATGGATAGCTGCAAGTTAGGCGGTGTGCGAGAGTTTATTTGCAACTTTTTGATCCATCCTTCCCTCTCCTACGCACGTGTCTCATGAAACAGATGTGCAAAGTGTTCTTCTGTTCTGTCAACAGACAACTTGTTGACATGGAATTTTTAAATAAGACCATGCATTATTATTTCAATTCATGTCAAATTATGTATTATGTATTATAATTATGTATTTTTCTCAAGAATTGTGATACAATTTGTGATGTTTTATGTGCTCTGTCACGGCTTTTTGAAGTAAAAATGCAAATTGGGAAAAATAGCAAGCAAGGGAAAATAATTCTTTTTTTTTTAAAACTACTACTAATGAAGAGTCATTGCAAATCCAATCACTTCCTTTAGTAAAAAAACATTCTGCATATCACAGAAACAACTATATTTTAGTGCAAATTTTTAAAATTTATTTTCTGAACATGAGAACCGTAGGCTCAAAGTTATATAAAAAAGAAAATACTGTACTTGAGTTCCAAGCCCTTATTAAATAAGCTTTCACCTCAACATTAGCTCCAAATAAAATCAGTCAGCAATGCCATTAAAATAGATCCATTGACATAAAAATATATTTTCATTTCCAAAGTGCCCATTTTTATGTTTGAGGTAGATTATGTCCATCTTTGCTGCCTGAAGAACACATCAACTTGTATTCTCCTGACTAACTGAATGCAAACCAAAGGCATAGGGCAGGTTAAATGAAAAACAAAGTTCAGTCTCTTACACCTACAGGGGTGTATACATCTCGTGTATGAAACTAGAGTTCAGTGTCCTCTGAGTCATACTCCGTCTCATCTCTCTCAAAAGCTCCACTGCGGAGTTGTTGGTTGTGGTACAAGACAACCAAGGTAACAAGGCAACCGAGTTTTCAAATCCCACAGCAAATTTACTTTTAACCACAAAAAAACAAAGTTGAAATCATCTGAATAATTGGAGAGATAGGGTGGCAAATCATCATTTTGTGTTATCACATTATAATTTTACAAAATATAACAGTCATTTGATTGATGATTTGTCAGTTGATACAGTCTCATGACACCATGATGGAAGCATGTATAATAAGGAAAAAGGGGGTCTGAACAACTTTGCCACAAAATACACATGATAAGATCTATCAGAAGTTCCTGCTTCATGATCCCCACACCTAACGAAGATTTTTTCTTTCGGTGATGTATGATGGGAGCCAATTAAGAGCAGTTTCAAAGAGACCAACCCAGTTTTCAGGATGATGAATGAGAATATTGTGGCTAAAGGTTTTTTTTCTTAAATCAAGGATTGTAACCTTATTGTCACTGGTGAGTCTAATGCATCATGTAAAGTAAAATATTCTACTCTTAAATATTATATGTTCAAACATTCTTAAGAGAAAAAAAGACTCAAAAACATTTATATAACTGCAATGGCGCTCAACACACTGATAAAATACATTCAAAATTCCTTTATAATACTTGGCTTGATTCCACTAAAACCATTAAATATAATGTGCACCATTGACATAATGTCAAAAGAACTTGTCTGATGTTTTGGTTGCTGTCAGTAATTGAAGACTAAAACGCAAGGTCACACAAGCATCGGCAAAAAAACATTAAATTAATGCTAAGAACTCCTGAGGCAATGGATAAATTATCTATGGTAAAATAGAGCCCACACGCAAGAGAATGTCCTATTGAAATTGTATTCAAATGTGATGGAACGTTACACAACCCAGTCTTCATTCAATTATGCTAAGAATGTGCAAATCCAAGGACATTTGAGCAGTGAAAATTGTTTACTGTTGAATCCTTTGAATTGGGTGCTGAGTGTAGAATAGTGTGGCCTATGGCTTAACGGTTGTTTAACTAGATTAAGTGAATCTGAATAGGCCTCCTTTTGGTTTGGATCTTCAACTTTGCATCTTCTTATTGTGTTGGGTTGCTTCAAGAAGCCTATAAAGCCAGTTCTGTTTGCATTTATGATTGTAAAGAGACTGAACAATATTTCATGTGATATAACAGTGGAATAATATTTCCCTTTACAGTCTCAAATCATCAATATTACAGTTACAGTGAATCAAAGCTAGAGTTACTATACCTTGGTCCAGTTGACCCTCTTCATCACAGTTTCAGGCTTGTAGGTCTTCTTGGGCTGCAGTCCATAAGGCAGTTTAACAACAGGCAATGCTGGAGGTGGCGGAGGCCCACCTGGGCCCCCAAAGAAAGGCGGAGGAGGTGGGGGTCCACACCCAGGAGGTGGGGGGGGAGGTGGAGGTCCTCCACCTGGAGGAGGAGGTGGTGGTGGAATGCTGGCGTGGCCAGGGAGAGGAGGAGGTGGCGGAGGTGGAGGACAGCCACCCGGTGGAGGTGGAGGAGGAGGGGGTGGAGGAGGAGGTGGAGCTGCTGCACCCCCTGGTAGAGGAGGTGGAGGTGGTGCTCCGGGCGCAGTTGGACCGGCTTTAACCTGCAATTATAGGATAGAAATGTTAGTGATGGCTCATATAGCAAGAGGGGCTTCCTTTGGTTTAATACAAACCTCGTTCTGATATCAGAGATAGGCAAAAGCCGTAGGGCCATTGAAGAGGTATTTTTGTGCTGTGAAAACAATGTTCTACTGCCTGCAACACTTTAGTATCTGAGTGACTTGCTATGAGCTTTGATTGTAGGCAGAGAGTATTGTATGTCAACAACAGTCAACAAACTCAGTGTTCTGTACAAGTTTGGCTTCTGAGTTAAGACCACATGAGTAGATCATGTCCTTTGCCGCTCTGATGACTTTACCAAGCAAAGAAATCATGATCTTAAGTTTATCAACCATTTTTTGAGGATATATTTGCCAAGTTGACTTTATGAAAACAAGTAAGATGCAGCAGTTTTCTTTCTAACTATATACAGGTCTGTAGAACAAAATTTGGCATCAAAATCTTTACCAGACTTTTTTGTTTTCATTTTTCATTTCAACAGATATTGTCTGATTAAAATAAAATCTGGTCATTTCATACTGTGTTTTATGTGAGCAAATTCCTTTTATAGCAGTAGAATTAGGAAAGCATTATCAGATTTGATCAGTTTAGCTTGTCAAATGAAAACAAAAAGGTTTTTATAGAGACATGCTCAAATCAGCAAGTGAAGCGAACTAATTTATCAAAACAAGTATTGTTTCTATCAGAGCCAAAATGCAGTTGTCTAAATTTCTAATGACACCCAGCCGCAGCCATAATGCACTAAGTGGAAATTGTGATTAGTGACAGTTTTACACCTAACCAGGACGTCAGGTATGTCTCGAACTGTTAACAGTAGAACTTTAAATTAGCGGCTGTTATACATTGATCCATGTTTTGCTATATTTACTGGTATTTACAAAAATGCAAATACATGAGTAGTCAAACCTTGTTGTGATAGATTGTGGATATGTAAATCTTGTTCATATTATTGGGTTAAGTCTATTCCCATATATTATGTAAAGATTTTAGTCTTCATGAGAAGGGAAATGTATCTCATGTGTATCAACGGAACGTCACAGGCAAAAATAAATGCATTTGTCTAAAACTGGAAACTCCTGGTGATTGTGAAATCAACAGCTCAAAACCTGTTGTGTTCATTAAATCCTTCCAATATGTTTGTAAATACAACAAAAAAAAATGTTGGAGAAAAAAACTTTGAATGACTACAGTTTAAATTTACAACAGATAAGAATGTTGTTTTCCCATCAAGTGGTCGTCATGAGTCCTCACAATGGCAGGCTATTAAACAGTAGACAGGGATGTAATTAGACCCGAGACTGATAAGAAGAAGTCTTGTAGTCCTTTGACATGTCTGCACTACACAGGTAGTCGGTGATAGTCAGTGATAATGCCAATAGAAAAATGTTTTAGAGAAATAAAGTTATGCAAATATGACAATTAAAGGACACCTAAGCTTAGACAGAATTTGATATTTGGAGCTGATTAGATGCCTGCTCTTACCAATAAGCATTTCCACTTGCACTTCTCATTTCCAAAACCAATTCCCCACTCTGTGCATTTTCCCAAGTCACTTGATTGTGTCCATAAAGTGTGACTGGCTTCACATTTAAAGACATTACGTACTGTTTCATTACATAATGGCATTGGCAGATTGTTTATTAGGGCTGAAATTAAAAAGGTGTTCTGCCAGGAGCTTCTTACACAGATCGCCCAGAGATCTTCAGTGAAAATCCACATCCAATGATTACATGTCTGTCAATCTCAAGCCCTCTGTGGCCCGTTTTCTCTTTTAAGATTAATGTGAGAGAATGGAAGCAAATTAGCTGCTAAATTAGAGCGCAGTTGTTTCCATACTGAGAGTCCCTCAGAGTCTCTATCTCTCTTTCTACTTCTCTCCCTCTAACTCTCTGATCTACCCAATAATAATAAGCCCAGTGTTCCACAGAACCCTTGGGAGCAATGCTATGAAAATAAACAACCAAAAAAAAAAAACAACCTATAAGTTGTAAAATGTATATTGACTATGTATTTTGTCCCAAATGATTATGACCACTTGTAAATTGATTGTACGGCAACATATTACTGCCACCATGACAAAAACAATTGCTGTTTCTTATTATAATGTGAAGCTTTTCTCATTTTAACATAATCCTTTTCACATTATAACAAAATTTAGAAAGTTGGAAAGACTTGAAATTTTGCCCTATGAAATGCCCTATGATTCAGTATGGCCTTTGCATTGTAATTCAGTAGACCATACATCTTTTGTATGCAACACATATGTAATATACAGTGCCAAACATACAAGTGTCTGGGTCTAAACTTGCAGAAACACATGCATAGTATGGATGAAATACTGTACGAGTTTCATATGAAAGTGGTCATAATCATACAAAATACACATAGACTGTGGAAACAAATAGAAAGAATAGAAATTATGCATTTTGCCATATACTTAAATATGAGTTTTAAGACCCCACAAAGATGTCCTTTCCAATTATTTTTTTACTGTTAAGTGTTGGTTCCTAATACATATATTATATAACATGTTTTAATAGTGGTGTTTCTCACTGGCTTATGAAGGTCTGCTTTTCGGTGGTTCTTACTGTTACAGAGCCCGTCTGGAGCACTGCGTGCAGTATAAGACCGGGCTAATATGAAATCTAACCCATCCAATTTGGATTCATAGTATTCTGGACTCAATGGGGAGGTCAGCATGGCAGGTAATTAACTCAGAATGCTATGTGATTAAATCTTATGCCCCAATCTCATCTCTGATAGAGGAATTCAATCACAAGGTGTTTACTTATGAAAATTGCATTAAACAAGCAGGATATGTGTGGTTAAACACCAATATTGAGTTCACCATAGCTTCCAAATGTTCTATATTTTTGGGCTAATGAAATAAATATATATATATATATATATATATATATATACATTTTTTGAAGCATGTTTTTGAGAATTAGTAATTTAAAGAGGCAAAACATTCAATCAAGTATAATATTAAATCAGTGTAAATTACTACACAATAAATGCACTATAAGAGTCTGAAAAATTTTCTGTGCAAATGAAGATTAAATGCACTGCATATAAGTTCATTAAACATATTCACATACATAATGGGTAATTCATGGCTAAAACATTTAAATGCAATGCACAATATTAAGAGGGACACACATGCAGAGAGGACTAAGGATCAGTTCCATAATCAGTTTGAGTTTTATCATGAAAGATTTGAAGTACCGCAAGCAAATTCCTTTAATATATAACTTGGATTTGCAGGTGATTAAATGTGAGATTATGTCAAGGACCACACATGCAACGAGGACACCCACCTTGGCTTCAGATTCCCTGATGAGTCTCTGAGCCTCTTTGAGGTTGTCTTTTTCAATAGTTAACTGTGCAACACACACATACACACCATACATACAGACACACACCATGGGAATCCACAAGTCACAACAGACACAGAGGGCAACAGAGAGGCACAAATGGGGGAGGGTTAGATAGACAGAGAAGAGGAACACTAGTACACTACAACAGGTATAGTACTCACACCATATACAAAAGAGGCAGGCAAGGAAAAGAGGATTTCCCTTAGACAGTAAACAACAATGGAAGTACAGTGTTTTATTCCCATTTTGACTGAATGAGCTACTTGATGTGCAAAAGGCAGAGTGTACTGTACTTTTACACCTAAAACAAGATGTAATCTATCTTCAAAAGAACATCAGAGAAGAGCACTGACTGCAGCATGAAAGGACAAGGCACGGCATCACTGACAGTTGGTGCACCTTCAAAACCCTTCTTCCATTTCCCAGGGTTTTTTTTTTTTTTTTTTGGCATAGCAAAATACATTTCAACTTAACACTCTTAGATGTGTGATGGGCATTGATTTCACTGTGCAGTCTTTGTTTTAGAAATGTACCCATTTTGCTTTGATATTTCACTCTGTACGACCTTGCCAAAAGAAAAGAGATGGGAACATATTCCACAGCAACTGAAATGTAATATTTCTATGGAGTCATTCCTACTATGGACTGTGGAGAGCTAAATATTTAATGTGTATAATGGAAAAGGAGATGGAAACTTTGGTGGAGTGACTTAAAAAAGAACTTTCATTTTGCAAGAATTTTAGAAAATGGTCGTAAAGTGCAATATTAAAGCAAAGAGAGGTTTTATTTTATATTTTATCCTTAGGGATTAAAAGTTAGAGGCTTCGAGATATCTTAGTCTCAAAGAACAAACCAGAGAGATTTTCAGCAGGTATAGTTTGCTCTGCTTTCTGAGAAATGCAGATGTAAGGATACATGTAAAGTATGACATTTGGGGTTTTGGGTTTTGAATTTAATAGTGGGTTTTTGGCTTAACAACTGAATTGGCTCCATCACATTATAATAGGGACTACATTGTGAGTTCTGCTGTCATTATCAGTTGAGTCAAATTCTGTAATCACGAAGGGCGGAAGGCAGCCTGGCAGTATAAAAGAGAAAAAGTGGTCTACTACACCTCCAGCTCCTCTTGGGGCCAAGCTGGGTCAGCTACAAGACCGCCAGGTTGTTAAAACCTATTAATGTGATGGCGCAGAGTGCTCCAATGTACCACTGCAGTGCTACATTATTCATCACATCCAGAGCCAATTCAATGAATAGCTTCCTTTTTTGCCTTGAATGGTTAGAAGCAAAGGTTTGGGGAAGGGTGGATGATTTCCACTTGTTGTGATTTCTGTGTCCTTTGTTGATGTTTACAGGCAGAACCTCCACTCAACTCAATTGGTGGATAATCAAACAGACACATCAAACAGGCTGCTTGTTACAATGCCAAAGTTCCCTGAGAAAGACTCTCATTAAATGTGCTGGTTCACAAACAAGGTGAGAAGAAGCGACTCAGGCATGCATGTGTTTTAATATCTGACAGCAATTCTGTCTGTGAGATGAAAGGTTAAGGTTAGCTCCCACTTCATTCATATTCAGCAAAACACCATGTGATAGCACAGCAGCTTTGATGGACAAACTAAATGCGTGTCCTCACACCGATTTAAAGATTCTGCGCTCCCACAGTTAATGGCTTTCTACAGCGCTGTGTCAAACGTGGATTAGGTTGCAAAACACACTCTTTAAGCCTAGTCTTCCTGTAGTAGACACTTAAAGTAGCAGACTCACAACCATCAGAGAGGATGACACTGTTGTTTTGTTCAATGCTTGAGGTAGCAGTTGAGCAGTCTATGCAAACAACTTGCCAAAACTCAAAAACAGGAGATAACTCAAAATAGTTATTGCAGAATTTGCATATTTAAGATGATTTCTGAAAACAAACCAAAAAAAAACTTTAGCCCTGACAGCCCCAAAATCAACTGTAATTAAAATTAAATTACAGTGAAAAATAACTACACGACACTTCTTAAACATGGGCAGATTAAATGAATTCACATTCAGGGTAAAGATAATTCTGTAGAAACCCTTATAATTAAGTGTTTTATAATGAAGTGTTTTATTTGTAAGCTTCCAGCATACGGAAGAAAGACAAAAATCCATCTCAGATACCACTTTAAAGTAGATGCTCACCAGTAAGTGTGACCCTATGCATACACTGTACATGTTGCAGGTATGTTCCATTTTGGCCCTGTCAAGAGGCATAGGGTATACTCTGAAGTCCTTTATGGTGACACTATGCAAGTCTGTGCCACACAAATTACATGTTTCCCTGCTGAGGTTAATGGCTGTTGATGTGCAGCTGTCCACAAGTAACCACTCTTTGAAGGAACATTCAGACAAATAGAGGAAGAGAGTGTTTGACTCTCCAGGGCTTCTCTTCTCTACACTACCTGTTAATGCACCACAGTCAGTCAGTCAGTCTTCAAAAGACAGAGGCCTGCCAGGGGAGGGTGTGTTATAAGGGAAGAAAACACTTGGAAGCACAACATAAAAAGCTCCAACAAGGGAAAGAGGGCAAGTAAAGGTAACTCAGTCTGATGCATTCATTTCTGACAGAAGGTGGAAGAAGGAGACAGTAAGAGAGAAAAAGGGGAGCAGGCAGAGCAGGTGGAGAGGAGCCTCACATTCTGATGGTCTCTCTTAAAATGGGCGGGTGGTAATCAAGAATAGAGTGAGTGATGAACCAGTTTGGGTACAAATGCAGGTAACAAGTGGTGACACTGCACTCAGGCACATGAAGTGAAGGACTGAGACCTACACACAAAGTTCTAAGGAGAAAAACATTGAGTGACTTTGGCTAAGACATGGGCCAAAGCTTGTAGCACAGTCTAACAACATTTGGTGTGGACTGCTTGAGGACTGAAGTAATGTTGTGACTGAAAAAAAATCCCAGCAATGCTTGAACCACATATGCAGGTGCATTTTATCAGTCAGGGAGTGCTACATGAGCAACATGAGCAACCAGAGATGAATGTTTAAAAGAAAAAAGCAATATCTGATAGATGTAGCCATACCATCTTTCAATGCTGGTTTATATTAAATTCCCTAAGCAGGGAGGCAAACTGCCCTTTTGTCCCAAGGCAGTACTAAAGTGTTTGAAATTGGGTTAAGGGGGAAATAGCAGTCATTTTCTGTGCTCAAAATGGAGGGTTTTGCCTGGGAAGAAATGATGTTGAGGCCAGGAAAAGAAATGCAATCCATCTCTGTGATGATAGAATTACATAGGAAAAGCTTCAATGGAGCAATTCACCCATATAAAGAGCTACAACTTAAGGAGATTGACCCTTTATCAAATCAGATGTTCTTGCATGGATGATAACTCCCGCTTACAGCAGCAGCACATCTGTAAGTGAGGTGGAAAAGTATCCTTCTGACCAAATCAACCATTTTTCTTCCTGTGCTATTACTTCTCAGTGCTGTGATCTCAAGGCAAACATGTTTATTCAGGTTGAGATTGCCAGTTTTTTTACTGAAAAAATTTAATTCAAAGTGATTAAAAGTGCTTCTGGACATTAAATCTTCTCAGTATCTTCTTTTTCATGCTTTTGGGAAACATACAATCCCCCTAAAAAAACACTGGGGGTTTGTAACACTGTTTGGCAGAGTAGTTGGATTTCTCAGACATTTCTCTTTATGGATTTACCTGGGACTCCAGGGCCTGGATCTTCCCCTCTAACTCTTTGATTCTCTCTTCCTTCTTTTGAGACTCAGCCTGGGCCTCCTGCCGTGCACTGAACTCCTCATCAAACTGCAAGAAAAGAGAAACAGGTATGGGTATGTGCACATAACAAACATTTGTAAACACACACACAGGCTGGTGAGCGGCAGGGTGTCTCCAGAGAATGACCACGGGGCACATCAACAGACACCAAAACACACTTTCTTACACTCTCTGGCCGATTTCTATTCATAGCCCTCATGGCCCTAGAGCCCTGTTGTCCTTTGTCTTTGTTTCAGGCATGGCTTTCATGTATGTTGATGGATCTAACCTTTGCAGAAACCAAGCCATGTCACTTCAATAATTTCACCGTCCCAGCAGGGTGCATGGTGAGCTGGTGGGACAGGACTCTTAAGAAAAAAACATACCCAGGACCCCCTTGGTGTCGCCAGGCAGTGGTAGTGATGCTCCTTAAAGGGGATCTATTATGATCATTTCCAGATCTATATTTTTATTCTGGGACTCCACTAGAGTAGCTCTGCATGGTTCACAGTTCGAAAAGCTCCTTATTTATCTTATATTGGCCTTTCATGCAGCCCCTCAGTTCAGCCTCTGTCTCTTAACAGGCAGTCTTAGCTCCTGTCTCTTTAAGGCCCCCCTCCTGATGAGCCCACTCTGTTCTGATTGGCCAGCTTTCTGGGAAGCCTGCTGAGGGGCAGCCATATCAAACTCATGTTAAGTTACCCCCGATGAAACAACATTTCAAATCAACATTTCCTGCTTCATGTTAAAAGCTTTTAAATGACTAAATAACGGGAGACTTTTATTGTGAAGAATTTACAGGAAATTAAATGTTTTCCGCACCGAACTAGCAGAGCTTCGTTAGTGGAGCTAAAAACCAGTCGACACAACAACAAATGAAAATATTTGGAGCTCTTTGTTCAGCGGTTCAGTTAGAAATAATTCAGGGAGGAATAGTACAAGCAGAAACAGCCACAGTGATGATGATGTTTGATGAAGAGCTGCAGACGACCAGCACACCTTCAACAGGTAAACAACTTAGTTTACTTTGTCGTGCTGTGTAATGGAAAAACACTCACAGCGTGCCAGCTCGACTCAAGTCATGGCTCAGCATGACTACCCCCAAAACAATGGAAAAATGTCATAATGTTAGCGGAGCAGAGCAGTGAACTCGTGCGCTATACGTGGAGCAGATGACCATATAAAGAAATCCATCACGAGCTGATGTCGCCTCGGACTTAAGACTATGTTTGATAGGAACATCCAACATTGTAAAATTATGTATATGACCGAAAATAAGGATAGGCATAATAGGTCCCCTTTAAAATGCATTTCATTATTATACATAATATGCTGAAGTTAGGTTTGAAATTTGCTGTTATTCTATATACATATACATATATATATATGTATATATATATATATACATATATATATACATATATATATGCAAACCACCTGCACATAACTTCACTCTGACCCGGCACTGTGCACAAATATACATCAGAACATCGGCATTGATTCTTGTAATGCTGATACGGATCATGTAGCGTCACAGCCAGGTATTGATCAGGGCATGGAAAATCAATAGCTTGTCTGGGAGCTCTGAGGAAGAAAAAACTTTCCTGATGGGAGCCGGCCAACCAAGGGGACTGTTGGAGTGATTAATGTCTCACCTTTTTGGAGTACTCTGCAGCCTTCTGCTCACTCTCGTCAACTTTGGCTTTATCTACGCACTGATCTGCAAGACAAGACAGCCACAGTCATGAGATACTTCAAAGACTTCTCTGAGTGCAATGTGCATCATTAGCTCCTCATGTGAAATTAACAATTAGACCTGAGTCTTGTTTCTTAGTCATAAGTAGTATAATATAAGTAAGTTTATTAGAGATAATATAATCTGATAATGCATCTTAAAAGTCTATTAAATCTTTGAGATGTGTGGGAAAAATAGCTTTAGATGGCCTTAAAAATTGTAGATCATGGATGGCTTTGACCCCCTATGTATTACATATTATTTAACGTATCAAATATATTCTCAGAATACACAATTTCTTATTAATTACTTTAATTTATTTGGTAGGTCTGTAATGTACCCAGTTAAAGGTTGTTATATTAAATAAGATGCATGTGATAAAACAGAAATTTCACTGGACAGGAAAATAAATGAAAAAAAGAGGCTGGAATTGAAAAAGGGAGACAAGGTCCAAAATAGGCTGTTTGGCGACTGATGCAACTGCTGTGTTGACCTTGTGAAGAAGCGACAAGAAAGGAGTGCTTTCATGGTATGTTCAATAACTGTCATATGCAGTAAAATCAGTCACATTGTGCAACTCTTAACTCATGCACATGTGCTAATCTCTAAGTTGTTATCTGTTGCTTGAGGGTCTGTGTCTTTAACAAGGGAAAAATCAGTTATAGCATAAAGAAAATAACCATACTCGCATTTTTGCAAATGTTTTGTATATTTGATTATGTTCAGAATCTTAATGTATTTACAAATCCCATATTTTACAGTTAAATGAGTCAGCTGAAGGACCGTGTAAGTGCAAATTTTAAGTGTAAATTATTGTTAGATCGCACATCAGGTGACACATTTTCCCTCTGAAAAATAATTCTTATTAGGAAATGACACCCTGAGGTGAATATGTGACAAAAACAAACAGTATTGCAGAGAAGACACCTTTCAAAACTCATGTGGATGGCTTCTAATTATACATGTCTTATGTGTGAATTAAACAAAATACATCCTTGAAAGTTTTCTATCAACTGGTTAACTCTCAATAAAGTCAGAGAGAAAACTTTTTTAAAACTATATCAGTCCTCTGTGGTGTAGGTTCAGAAACTTTTAATGATCCTTTGTTGGAAAGTCACGGAACCGTTAGTGACACAACAGAGAGAGACAAAGTGGTATTATTTATTTCTTTTCTCTATTTGAAAATAATTCTCCATTAGTGATGCAGTGCAAATAGATGTTTTTTCCATGATTCAAGGAACACAGCTGAAAAATACCCTTACTGAGTAAACAACATTAAAAATGATTCTGCATTAACTGAATTGATTTGACTAAATATAATTTATTATTCATTAATAATTAGATGACCCCCATCTTATATGTCAAGCCATTGCAGGTGTTTGTCAGAAGAATCTCAGAGGGATCTGGAAGGATAATGAGAATGACTGCGAGGTATCAAAACATTTTTAGCCACATCAGTGATATACTCCCTGTAGCACATCGTTTAAAAAGACAAAATATGATCTGGAGAATGATTTCAGTATATAGGAGCCCCAACTTTAAGTCATATTCTGCAAAAGCCTTCCATTATTATATTAACTTTTATACTTTTATTACACATTTAAACGTCCGCCAACACATCAGTTTAATTAATGAGTGAGTGAATACAGCATGAAGTAATTCAAAAGGTACCGATCAGGTGGGTGAAGTCCACATCCAATCGTTTACTGTAGCCAAAGTCAGGGTCCATCCCACTGCGATGCAGGACCACCTGAGACACGCATTCTTCGATCACCTTGTAGTACTGAGGCCTGAGGGGTCAGGAAACATAAAGCAGAACAATTAGACAAGCTGCAGAAAGATATGAGTGACACAAACTCTACAAGGCTAATTAACCACAAATGATTCCCTTATCTAAGCTAGAGGTCACAAAATGCCATGTCAAAAAGGGTGCTGCTGGAGAAAATAGGTACCCTATTAAATTTGATCACTTGCTTCACCCCGATCATGAAATTAGCAGATTAATGGGCACACAGAACCAAGTCTGTGTTAGTCTGTCCATTTCAAGGTGACAGACGGTAGCCAAGGCTACGCTTGCCCTCTTGCCTAATTTGCAATCATCTTTGCCAATTAGAGCAACCATAAAAACTGAAATGTAAATCTAATCAGTGTAATGTGTGTAATTGAAAGCACAATGACCGGGAAAACATGTCAGCCAGTTAGGAGTGTGACTGAGTGCTTGGTGTTATCGAGCAGGATGTCAGAATCAGGCTGAGAGACCATTTCGCCACACAGGTTGGTATGTGACCTTTTCTCAGTAACATTATCAGCTTTAATTGCAAGTGACATTTAGCAAATACAATGCCAGCTTAAGCCAAGATCCAAACTGAGAAATAATTATTTTCTAAGCATGACATTGTCCAGAAGTTTATGTTACATTCTCGACAGAAACAACTTGTTTTTATTCTTCTACAGATTAAGGCTCTGTTTACACTGTAACTTGAGATTTAAACTGACGTACTGGATAAGGAAAATTGAACCTTGATGATGCTGAAGAATAACACCTTAATAATTAATAAATGCATAATCTTGTAATTGTGAATACACATGTGGGTGTGACCAACTAATTGTTGCAATTTGGGTGAAAGGTTGGGCATTTACAATTGTGGTACAGCACAGTGAAATCTTGAGTGGGGGCGGTGTGGGATGTATACATTACGTCTAGGAGGAATACAGTATCAGCAGCTGGAGGAGTGACGGGCTCCTGCGTCAATAATCACATCAGCTCCTTTCGTCCCCTTTTTAAGTGGCAAACCACTTCCTAGTGGGCAGAGAGCCAAGGCTATGTTCCTCTACGAGTCCCAAAGCATAAATATACCATACAACATAGCACATACACATTCCTTTAATTTACAGAAATTCTAATCATCTAAGCTTTCTGAGATTGTTCAATAGATCTATGATAACTGAAATTCAGAGACGCCCAAAAGTCTGAAATTTTATGACAACTTTGATGCAGATAAGAAACTCAAAGTTTGATCAAAGACTGCCCGTTTGATGGCTGTGCATGAAAGCATTAAGTCGAAAGAGCACAAATGTTCCTAAAATGTAATAATTGATTTCAGCAGACACAAGTGTGAACAAAGTGTCTGTTGTCAGATGGGTTAATTTTGTGTAAGACTAAAAAAGCATATATACCTAAGTTTGTGTCTTAGTAAAAAAGGAGCACACGTGATAAACAGCTATTTATTATTATCAAAATCCAACAGGATGAAGTTTATATCCCAGGCTTTCACTCTCACTGTTACCCATAAATTCAAAAGCTATGTTCTGCTGTTACCTTGTGGGTGGACAGGCCACATCATGTTATGAACAGAAATATGAAAGAACACAAAATTCTGAGCCAAAGCAAACAAGAATAAATCAGCATTTAGGTGCACTGTTTTGAAAGCATGAAATGCCATACATTAAGCTTGAGCTGGCGGATTCGCCCACTCATGATTGGAACAAGCTAGTGAAAGCTCACACATCGCCCTGCATGGCTTAAGCACTGTGGCACTCGGCTTACAACTGTCACCAATGTACACCACATTATTATCTCAATAAGCCGCCCTATTTTCCCTTCGTCCTCCATCCTCCACCACCACCAAGCAGATAGGGGCTGGGTGGAGATAACTAGAGATGGAGAGAGTGACCCAGAACTGTCATGCCCCTCCACAGTGGGCAGGGCTGGGCTCCAGAAGCTAGCATATGTCCCCAGCATCATTCCCCACCTCTTCTTTTACTTTGGCACCTTCATTTCTTCCAATGATAGCTTGCAGTTCAGCACAGCCCCAGCCACTTGATCCAGCTCTGCTCCACATAACCAGTGTAATCCCCATATCACCAGGCTCCAAAAGAGCAGATCTGCTCTATATTTACTGGGTGGGTTTGATGTGCTCCCATTCATTAGGCTTGCAGTGAGAGATTAATTATCAAAAATAAACCAAGCCCCAGAGGGGAGAGCAACAACTAATGTTGTGTTAGGAGGAATGACAGTAGATGGTGCACTTAAACATACAGGCCACTATAGACCATGTTTTTATAATAGTAACAGTATTAATTAATTAACTATTATTTAATTTATAGTATTGACATTATCATTATTATTATTGTTATGAATTCAAGATACAACATGTGTGATCAATTCTAAAAATTACAACTTCAAGTCTTTACTTCTGATGGGATATTATTGTCCTTTGATCACAATTTGATCACCACACCTTTGTAAAAAACCTAAACTATCACTGACACCATTAGATGATTTTACTGGAAGCATGCTTTGCAACTAAATCATTCCTAATTTTGTTTGTGTTTCATGTTGTGATACTATTTCTATACTATGAAAAAATGGAAATGTTATGCGCAAAGACTGGAACGATTTAGATAGTATCTTTTGAAAATAGCTGCATTTACTGTAGAACAACATCTTCCATCATCCTAACTCATACAGCAATGATATATGGGGAATAAAATGCCTCAGTCAGAATGCATTTCTAGTGTTAATATTTGTCGGTACATGTGTGGGTTTGCCCTTTCAGTTGTGATGGCAGCCAAAGGGAAAAATGTGTTTCAAAAACTTCAAAAAGTATCTTTAAAAAGACCATCAGTTTTTATGAGCATTGGTACTGATCCCCTCTTGTTGCTGGCTTACAGAGGGGAACATGGACACTGGAGCTGAGGTGGACGTGGCTATAGCTAGTTAATGTGAATTCTATTTCTCACTTCCTTCGAATAGATGAGGAATACATTATTCATAACTCCAAGGGTACAGCAACTTGTCTATGGTAAATTCATCTTCCTCCTCTCATCCACCCTCCATCCTCCAACTTCCTTTTTTTAAGTCATATTTCTGCAAAAAGGTCTGACACAGCAGTGAATTCATCAGTGTCACTCCATTCAGAGGAGTGGCAGCCTTCCCGCCCAGTGACTGACATATTTGCCCTTTAAAGTCAAAGTAGAAAGCTAACCAAACAGTTTAAAATTACTTAATAATTCCAAGTTACAAAATGATATCCATAATCGTATAATTTATGTTTTTCAACTTCAGTGTGTATAGACAAAGACATGTTATAATTTTAATTTTCTTTGGAAAGAGTAACTGCAACTAGGCTAATAATCTTGTTTGTGCTGCCAACTAGTGGTGGCTACATGCTACTTCCACAGCCGGTGCAGTACAGCACTTACAGTATAATGCACATTGCATCACTAACATGAGTGTGGTCACAAGTACAACAGACCGCACTTGACCTCACCCACCTGCAAGGTTGAGTGTGGCCCTAAGTTCAACAGACTGAGGCTGCAGTCAGACGAAAATCCGCCTAGCAAAATTTACCCACATGGTGTGGCCAAAAGCAGGGGGAAGGAAATAGCTTTGGTAGGGTTGTAAACATAAGCTGTCGGAGCTGCTGCAGCAACAACAGTCCCCACCCTTGTAAATTATAAAGCATTTTGTCAACTGTTTTACTGTCATTATCCTCTATCACTGTCCTTGCACTCACTACAGCATCTCTTCTTATCTGCTGCTTGTATTATTTCGCCACACAGTGATAAAATAAGTAGGGAATGTCTCTCATCCCGCTCCGCATAGACATGAATGGGGAGCGAATTTCGGACTGACTGCGTCATTACACTGTGTCCGAGATCCATACTGCACACTAATCCTAAGGAGGTTTTGAGTATGTAGTGTATTAACACTGGAAAAGTGCCAAAATAAATATGTCAAAATTGTCAGTATGCATTGATACTGATTGATTTTTTACTGTGCTGTTGATAGACACTCTCCTACAATGCAGTGCATTGATGGAGGAGCTGCTCACAGCTGGAAAAAATAAAACTAATTGTGGATGATGGTGAAACAGCTCTAGAACAACAATGGAAAATAAAGGAGAAAAAAGAGAAAAATTCTGCTGTCTCTCTGTGTTAAATTTAATTGACAGTGACAGTCTAAAGTGACACTTTGATTGCCTTTACACAATACACATATTGCATAATTTCATACTAGTATAATGGCAAAGTATGTTCATTCCTTGTATATTAACTGCAAATAATTTAAATATACTTTTAAAGTATACTATAAAGATTAGTATTTAGCATATATTGTATATAATTTGTATGTAGTATGAGGTTTGGACACAACTTATAGCTTTCAACCCACAATGGTCAGTACAACAATTCTTTTCTCCCATATAACTGGTGACTGGTGACTGGTGACTATGGGGCTGATAGGCTAACCATTAGTGAATTAATCAATGAATAAGAAGAGGAAGCCAATGGATGTTACTTTTACAGGCAAAGTTCTAGGCAATTACACAAGAGTTACAGTATATTACGGTAGCTCAAGTTTGGCCTTCAAAAATCAATAGGTCTCTTACATCTCGGTGCATCAACGTACACAGCGAATTTCAACCTGACTTTTACTTTTCAATATATGTTGGTGGTGGAAAAACAAACAGACTCACAGAAGCAATAACAACTTCCTGTAAGTAATGAACAAATAAGTTCAGAGTGATGTTTGAGGTGTTTCAAACCTGAAAAAAAAACTCCAAACATGACAGAGAGCATCACAAGGTCATCAGTCAGTAAAACATTACTGGTATGTAAAATCACACAGAACCTACCTGATGTAGTAATCATTCCTGATGAGCAATAGGTGCTGGAGGATTGACAGGAAGTAGGCCTCTGACCCAGTGTCTTTCACCATATTGGACAGGAGATGGTACACCTCACTCATATCAGTACAAGAGCAAAGTTAAGGAAAACAACTCTATGTCAGTGTGTGTTTTTTTTTAAAGTTTTATAACTTGATTCAGTTAAACTGTTATGATCAACTTCTTGACAAGACATCCAAGTTGAGTTCATTATTCAGATGTATTCTATGTAAACTGAATAACTCTATACACATTTAAATTTTTTTTCTATTTTTTTTTTTTTTTTTATTTGTCCCTGGTTCCTCACCTCAGGTTTTCTGACAGGCATCATTGTGCAAAAGCAAACACAGATGTGATTCCTCTTATCCATTTTCTCTCAGGGGAGCAAAGACAGTGTAAACAGCTAACTTGAGGAGGGGGGTTGACAATAAAGAATGCTCCCTCTGGTTTACCTGTCACTCCGAACCTTTCAAGATACGGGAAATTAATTACATGAAAAAGTCACTGGTTCGAATGTTTAAGGCAAGAATGATGGAGAGCCACTCATTTGCAGAGCAAAAATATGGCTGAGGTTTAGTTCTAAGATTGAAACTGACATGTACTCAGGAGCAAAAACTCATGTTATTAAATTTGCAAAAGGTATTGATTATGTGTCTTATGTTTGCTTTCCCCAGGAGGAAGTAGTGATGGCTTTGACATCTAAAGCAGATGCTAAATCCAACTGTCTTACTTTTCATTCTTCCATATTTAAATATCATATTCTACATATGTTTCTTATTTATTCGTTAGTATGATTCTTTTATAGAGTTCTTGTTAATGATGCCTCTTATCAAAAGAAGCACAAAATGTTTGATATTGAAAGCAAAAGATCAAAAACCATGTAAGAGAGATATAACCTACCATATAGGACCAGATAAGCACAAACACCAGAACACATTGCAAAATTAATTCTCTAGGTAAATGGTTGATTTGTATTACAATTTATGTAAAACTTCTAATAGTGTTTAAAAAAAAAGTGTAGCTCTAAGAAATAAAGTACCTTGGAAAATTAATGATTTGGAGCCTATTTAATTTGTTTGCGTGAGAAAGGAGGATTTCCCTACAGAGACTCATCTTGTTTGAAAAAACTGAATAAGCCTCTCAAATATGTGCACACATGCAGAAAAAAAGAGGACTAAGTAGACAGTACACTGTTAAGCTCGGAAAGATGATTGCCATCATAACATGAAGTGCGGATCTTGACAATGTGTGTGAAAATATTTACATAGTACAACATACTGACTGCAAAGTGATAAAGTGACATTTTCAGCATATAAGGTTATTCCCCTTCCTTCTGCTTTCAGTACAGAAAATACCTGGAAAACACACATGCAAAACTGATTTCTTTTTAAGATTATAGGTGAAACTGAGCTTGAGGATTCAGGATTCAAGTGTATTATCATACTTGGTTTTGGGGATATACTAATGATATGGATCCTAAACACTTAACACACAAAGATTAGAACGACATGTTTTCAAGGGTTAATCTGAATGCTCTTGCTTCCTAATATTATTTGTCAGGTTTCATCAACAGCTAAATGAAGGATGACTGTAAGAGAGTGTCAATAATTTAGACAATTTATTCCCTCTAATAAAAAAAAATAGCACTTAACTGCATTCTCCATTTCCCATGCTATAATACATGCAAAACAATCTGCAGCCGCTGCAATTGGAGCAGATCAATTCTTTTAAATACTGTTTGACACTTTTCCTATTAATTTCAACAATGTCTGTAATTAAACTCCTATCCCATATCAAACTTTTAGAGAGAGAGGGATGGGAATACAGGCTCCTCTAAAGAATCATTTCCCTCCCTTGTATTAGCCGAGTATGAAGCCTAGGAGAATTACCAATCCTGTGAGATTCAATTATAGCCTCACCACAGCAGCATTTGAGAGGACATGAGAAGGAGCTCAGACTGGGAAAGTATCCAACTAGCTTCATCTATCACTAAGCTGCAGACATAAACCTAATGTAGAATGCCAATCCATTCGATGACACCCCCCTCTTCACTCTCTTTCTCTGTCTCTCTCTCTTTACTTTCTCTCTCCAAATAATGAATAAACATGAGTGGCAGTCAAGTGTGATGTAGGCCAGTCAGTGGTGGGGTCAATCAATCACCATTCCACAGCTCATTAATATTTATAAGTGGCCTGGAGTCACCTCCTCAGCACCTGGACCTGGGCTGGACACAGAGGAGACAAGCCTCTCTGAGTTAATATTCATGAAACTGCTGGGAGAAACAAGACACACGCAATGCTCAGGTAGTAGAAGTACTACCTGCGTCATATCATGCACATACGTGGGTGTGCTGTGCCGGCAAAGGGACAAAGGGTAGGCTAGGCATTCGAATCATGCTCTGAGCTTGCAGATCAATACCACATTGTCCTTGGAAACAAACATTGGGCCTTCTCATTTGTGAACCTGCTCAAGCACATCATTAATCCAAGTGCACTTTTTTTCTCTCCATCTTCTCCCCGCACACACGCACACACCCTCCTCCCCTCACCTACATGTGTCAACAGAAACTGTCACTCACAGCAGCACTTTGTGTCAGTACTAGAACTATGGGATTTGGTGGAAGAAAAAGGTTGAAGGAACGAACATCTGCATAACAATGTCAGTGTCTGGTATGTCTGCTCACAATGTCAGCCATTCATACATAGCCTTAGAGAAGATTTGTGAATTATTAAAAAGGCTCTTCCCTGGGATGCATGAAGAAGTTTCCAACTCTGGGCTAAATTACTGCTCACCTTATTAACTTCTACTCTGCACATTAGGAGTTAAATGGACACTGGTAGGGAGCTGGAGGAGAAAATTCATATGTCTAACAGAACTGAAAGACAAGGAGTGAATACTTGAACAGAAGAAACTCTGACCACATAATATAATACGGTTACACATAAAATGTTTAATTGTCTACTGTGCTTAATAAATGGCAAGAACAGGGAAGTATATTTCTGTTTGATATCTTCCTCTTGAGTCTTACAACAGTCCTACTTAACCCAGTACTAAGAGACAAAGAACAAAAAGTGAAGTGGAGAGGACAGGAGATGGAGAGGAGGAGGAAAGTAAATAAAGCAAAGAGTGAAGAGGTGGGAGGTTAAGATGACAGGGTTATTTACCTAGTATACCTGGTCAGAGATGGAGCTGGATATTGTGCTCTGGATCCTCAAATCCCCCTCTAATGAACCAAGCCATGAGGGGCTTTAGCCTGTAAAGCTTGACCAAACCAACAATACGAACTCATCTCCCGCTGCTAGTTCTGCAGACCTATTCATCTGTATATTCACACTGAGGGAGGACAAAAGGATATTCCATCTCAGCACGGATGTCATCCAGGCGATGTGAGAGTTCGATAGAGTCCTCCTCCTTGTTCTCATTGAATACCTTCAGCTGGATGTCTAGCTCCTCTGTCTCTTTTAGCTCCTGTAATTGAGTTAGACAAACAGTAGATAGCTGAGAATGTGAAGTTATACAAAAGGTTATCTCGCAGAGTAAAATATTATAAACATTTGCAGCACCTGGATGATATAATTAAGCTATAGCCTGTTATAATTTACAACTTTTTTTTTATTGTTTAATTTTGTCAGACTTCTGTATGTTACTGTTAACAAGAGCTATTGTGAAAATCTATAAGGTTTCCCTGTTACAGCTGTGTAGAGAACAGGGAACTGAGATGTCCTGAACCCTCTCACTAGGTATTCCAGACACTACATATTCCTGAACACCTGTTCCAGCCACAAAGGGCTCCAGGGGTGCTCTTTAACACTTCTCTATGAATCACTGGCAGTGGAGTTTACTGACGGAGACAGGGCCAAACGTAACCCAATTTCTGCAGGTATCAATCACCCTGCACTGTTTTTTGGGTGCACCATCTGTCTTAAGCAACACTGGTTCAGAGGGAGGTGTGCAATGCCACGAAAAAGGGGAGCAGGAGAAGAGGAGGAGGGCCAAATACATGCGTCAAGGACTATGAGAGCAAAACAAATTGTGCTTTCTTTTGAGCGGAGTTCACTTTTTCTTTGCCAACAGCTACGCTGACTCCACAGCATAACTCATAATTAGATGAAAGATGTCAGTTTGAATGTCGGCATTAAAAGCGGTGAACGTGGCATTCATAAATGACTGTACACTGAGACTCTTTCATATCAGGGGGCAGAATTGAAGATAATTTAAGTAATGACAGTAATAATCAACAGGAGCAGCTGGGATAACTTATTAACAACTGGCTCTGTGACACATTCACCCCACTCGCTACAAATGAGAGCTTGAGTGATGAGTTGGAGCTCGTTTGCCTTCGCCTCATGTGAAGATGTGTAGTCTTGCTGATAATGATGCCAGGAGGACCTGTGTGATGAGGTGCTAGGCACTGCATCACACTTGACATGAATCTGAAAAGCTACTACTCCTACAGGTTCAACCGCTACTACTATTATTCTATAATTAAATCAATAATAATAAAACCTATTCTTATTCATGCCATTTCTGTCATGTGACAAGTTCAGCCTTTTTGATTTTAAGTCACTAATTAACACAAATTCAGCTCTCACATCTAGTGAAAAGCTATGTGGATTTAATTATACACTTGTATTATTTGGTTTGAACGCCAAATACAAACACAATCAAATAAAATTAAATGCATATTGCATTAATTTTGAAGTAATGTAGTCATAAGAATGGAAATGCTTTACGTAAATTCAGTTAAATATGGTTTAATTCAATCAATGTTGGACACTTAACCAGCATACATTCAAGCTGTAATGTGTTATGCTGTTGTAATGCCACTGATCTGCTGGGAAGATAAGTACATGATACAAGGTACATGGTTCTAACATAAATACCAAAGCAATACAGTGTTGTGTTTAACTGACAATAATTGACTGACTGAATTAGACTGACAAAGGAAGAAAATATTTGAGCCACAGACTCTTTCACAAAGTCAGAACTGGACCTTGTGAATAATCTAACCATGTGCTGTCTGATATTTTGATAACTCACAGGTAGGATCTTCTTGAGGCCACATCTTAGGAACTCATTGCGTAGATGTATCCGGAAGTCTAGGTCATCCGGAGAGGTAACCAGGGCGTTGATCAGCTGCATGCAAGCAACCTGCGGACAAACAACAAAACATATCAGTATAATATAATGTAATTTTACTGTAAATTTGTCTTGAAAAAATAAATATATGTTTTTGATTGTCTGATTATTTGCTTTATTGTTGTTTCCTTCCCAAAACCAAGACTACATAACAGGGAATGGAACAATGAGGACAGACAGAGAGAGGTAGAGAGAGAGCAGCAGATGGTAGAAAGTACAAGTCTGGTGTGTCTATTGATTAGATGTGCATTATGAATGATTTTATTGGTAAGGAAAAAGCCTGACAGTGTGTGTGCACGTGTGTGTGTGTGTGTGTGGCGTTGGGGAGGGGGTTAAGAGGAAATCGCTGATGAATTATAATGAGCAGTAAGGTGTTTCAGGGGAGCAAGCCATGGCTAAGATAGTTTTCCTTGGACAGACAATCGATAGCAGGCTGAAGGATTCCCATGGATGATGTGAAGAGTTGTCTTCTGAAACCTTGACTCTACACTATTGACTTGTATGTGTTATTAATAAGAGCCATAACAATGCTTATTCTGTGTGGTTTCCTGGGTCTTTTTTTTTCTTTTACCTGGTTTAAAATTTTATCCCAACACTGTGTTTCTTAACATTTTCATTAAATAAAAAATGCACACCTATGTGTATCTTTGTGTATCTGCAAAAATCCACAAAAGCAATACATAACTTCAATTTCTACAGATATCCACACTTTTTGCTAACTAAACTCCATTTAAAGTCATCTTTTATTAAATCTACAATCAGCTATCTGAAATAAACAGTACTGGTTTGTTTTTCTGTTGTCGTACAGTTGTAGCAGTGGGACAACAAGCACATTTATTAGCTGGGTGGTGGGGTAAAAATTCAGGTTGCTATGAGATACAGATATAAGATACTGTATGTTCCCATGGGAATGCTTATTTCAGTTAAGGATGCACCGCCATTGAGTATGTGCCACCGGTGTCAGGCACCAGAAACATGGCTGACTTCTTCACGTTACAGAAGAGCTTGAAGGCCTCTAAACTAGATCTGTGCACTGAAACCTGACATTTCACTGTATCCACCAGAGGCCAGACACATAAAAGAAACTCCACCAAATCTTCACAGAATTCATGTGAGCGAAGAAAGCCATGCAGCTCATGAAAAATTCTGTCTTTTCTCCTGCATGCAGATTGATACTTACATCAAGTACCTCCAACATACCTCAGCCATGTATTGTGGAGTGGCTGAGGTGGGGGGGTAGGGGCATTATCTGTGTTAGGTTTAGAGAAATGTAGTGGTGCCATAGGGTAGTTCCAAACACCATAATTAAAAGTGGCACTGCTGGGATGGTTTTAAAGTTGGAATGCTGAGTTCTCTCCTGCTCAGCAGAAGAGCATAGCCTGAACTACAGCAAAACACATTTTAATCACATTAGCAAAGTCTAGTTCTACAGCCCATCGCAGGTTTTGGATAAAAAGTCTATTAATTTCCTTGAACCCCCTGCATCAGCAAAGCATTTTAATTTACTTCACAATTAGCAGAGCTTCATTTCATTAATGGCAAAATGTAAAGGAAAAACAACAGCCTCCTAATAAAAGAATATCTATTTTCTCTTCTACCACCCGCCTCATCAGTTTCCTTCATGACTTTTCCTACATGACTTCACAATCCCTGCAGTTAAAAAAGTAATTCCTTAAGTAATTACCTGCTTTTGGGTTTACAAAAACATGTTTTAAGTGTTTTTTTATTGTTGTTGTATAGTTTTTTCCTGCTACTGAAGGATACTAGTGAAAATGAGGAGCGGTATGGTGCTTTAGTTGCCCTTTCACACCGATTCCTCTGAGACCGAACCTGACAGCAGCATGGAAAACGCAAGGAGAAGTATTTGTAAGATGTGAGAAAAAAAATGAGAGAAGCAGTGAGAGCAATGAATGAAGCAGGTGTTTTTCATTAAAGCAGTGGTGATGAAGTTCTGGGTTCATTTCAATCAGCCCAATGATCCCGTCCCATCATGTGCTAGAGGTGCTGTGGGGTTGACAAGTGGATGCAAAGACAGGAAGAGAGGCAGAGAGAAGCACATGTATGAAGACAGCAGAGGCTGAGGTACAATGGACCCCAGAGTGACACAACTATCAATTTCAGTGTTGTCTGGCATCAAACGTGGTCTCCATGACAAAACAAACATTTGTGGGAATGACACTGGATTGTGGCAGGTTTCTGTCCACTGTGGGCAGTATGAACCAGTGCGTAAGACTATTCAAGGCAACCTAGAAAGTGTGCCACAGCATAATAGAGAGCAGTACTATAGAATTACATAGTGCTCTCTATGCTGGTCATTGAATTGGCCACTTGGAAAGAAATAATCTAATAAAAGGGCAGTGATGAATGCATCATTATTAGAGGTGTTAACATTTGTGTGTGTGTGTGTGTGTGTGTGCATGTGTGTGTGATTCCAAACCTGGAGCTGCTGGGCCTCATGGTTCTCCAGTCCTTCCACAATTGGAGCAAATCTCTCTTTATTGTTCCTCTCTGCAGCAATTGTCATTGCAGCTAGAATCTTATCCAGGCTGGAAGAAAACAAAGAACAGGGAGCAGGCAAACACAAAAGTCAACAAACACGTTTATCACCTCACTGACAGGACATTTACTCACAATTTTCAGCTCAAACACCATGTATCTTATCTTCCCTTGTGTGCTGGTGTGGACATTTACTCGGTCAGTCTTTGGTCACCTGGACAAGAGCCCCTGCTTTCCATCTCTTTGTATGAAATCTGGTCTATTATTACTGCAGTATCCAATTTTGAGCTGTTACTAAGGTGATGCTAGAAAAAAAACAGGGTTTTATTGCAAATATGTTTAGTTGTCAAAGCAATTGTGCTAAAGTGTATTTGGCTGAGTGAGAAAGGGAGCAAATTATTGCAGGGACTGGCAGACTAATGTGTAAATACACCTTTTGAGACGGTAAGCAAATTAGAGTACTTGCAAAGGCTCAAGGCAGCTCGGCTAAATAGAGCATTGGACAATTCCAGCCTCTAAATTGTGAAAGAAGAGGATACGTTTTGTGCTCAACACACACATACACGGAGGACTGCAATACAAGTAAATTGATGTCTTACGCACATTTAGGTAAGCACTGATTCAAAATAGGCACACATTATAATTGGCAACAAGTGGTCTCTCTGTCACCGCAAGGCCACATTTTCTATTTTGCCTTCACAAATCGAGAAACTGAACAGCATTACTGTCCTCAACCTTCTTACTCCCTTGGGTACAAAAGAGCTCTCGGCTTGATATATCAATTCCCCTTGCTGTTTCAATAAATAAGTAAATGAATAAATAAATAAATAGACTGGGCCAAATGTTGAAGTGTCAGCTGTACGGATCAGCTGATTTATACATGTGCAAGCATATTGTTTGTGATCGCACATGCTGTGCAAGGTTGCTGTTGCCTTTTTTTTTTATCACCTTATTTTAAAAAATAAAAATAACACTTTCCAGGGTGACAAAATACAAGTAGTTGCTTTATGAGCAAGGGAGATCATGTGTCTGACCAATAGGACTGTATGTGTGGAGTAAGCCTGACACAGAGATAAATGGAATGGCCATGCTCTGTGATAGGGGTTAGAAAGTCACAGACGAGCGTAGGGAGCCGCATACTGAGTAGCTTTAAAGCCAGTTCAAACGACGCTTCAAAACAGGCAAGATAGATCTGCTTAACTTGTCGTGTTCCCTTTTGATGCTGTCAGCTGAAGTGGGTGTTGAACATGAGCCAGCGTCACAACACTGGTTGGCAGAGAAGTTTCTGAGTAAGAAAGTGACGCCTCAGCTCCTTTTGCTGTCATATTTACAGGATACGAACGTTTGAATGCAGGGCTATGATCATGGCAAAGTTCTCCGTGTTTACTTCAACCTATTCTTAAGTACTTTGAGGGAGAGAGAGGGAGAGAGAGCGAGATTTGTTCTATTTGTACACCCAGTGCCTACTTAAAGATACTGTATATGCATGAATGTACGTGTGTGCACGCAAGAAACAAATCTGTGTCTGAGTTTTAAGAGTGATAACAGTAACAGAAGGCATTTATTTAGGTTTAATTGTTGTAATTGCTGCGCCATGCATCAATTATAAATTATTCCAATTCAACTGTATCAATCAGCAAAAGTAATGAAGAAATTGAAACAATCTGGCATCATCAATTATGTATTGTTACATATTTAAAATTTCATTTAAAAAGCGTTGTAAAAGTAGTTTGAATCTGAATAATATGACTGATTGTCTGTATTTTGACTTCCCAAAATAAAACTGCCAGGCTGGTAAAAACATTGTAAAACACCATTAACCTGTTAAGATAAAACAGCACTTCCATTTGTGCCAACTTATGAGGCTTTTTGTTTCACTCAAAACTAGGGGACAATACCTCATGAATTACATCATCATCACATCTAAAGATGTATTTGCATAGATTCATGCTCTTCGTTATAAATGTTCCCAGAAAATAATTTAAATTATTTCATTACGGTAAAACAGGTTTTACATGGTTTTGTTGTCTATGTATTTGTTAGAATACGGATACTCTCACATTATTATAAACGCTTGTTTAATGGATATAGTTTCTAAGGAATAGTTACTGAATTTTATTGTGGTTTTATAAATATACAGAATCTGAAAGTTAATAACAAGAATGATCTTGAGGCAATTTACCTAATATAAAAAATGAATCGAATTCAATGATCTGCAAGCCAACCCTTCACACTTTTTGATATTCAGAAACCAGAAAATCGTTTTAGAAACCACGCACAGTCGCAGCAAGGTTCAGAACTACAACCATAAAGGCCAGGTCTATTTGGATGGTCAGAGATGTGAAACTCACTGCTGAACTCAGCTTCTCTAACAGAATTTGTGGGTTTGTTTATTTCCACCACTGCATACAGACTGACTTTGAAGTGCCATTGTTATTCTAGTCTGGCCCTGTGGGAAACAATAAAAAACATTCCCCTAAATCCAA
This sequence comes from Thunnus albacares, assembly GCF_914725855.1. Lineage (NCBI taxonomy): Eukaryota > Metazoa > Chordata > Actinopteri > Scombriformes > Scombridae > Thunnus > Thunnus albacares. The sequence continues at coordinate 22,483,917 of NC_058115.1, forward strand.
TTTATAAGCTGTCAACCAGGTTGTGTGTCCATGGCAAACTATACTGGGTAGTTTAACAAATTAAACAGACTAAACTGCATCAACTGGCCATGTGACCCACCAGATTTCAAATTGTCTCAGCTCATCTGTAAATGCAGTACTGTATATGCACACAGTGGGTAAACATATGCATGCAGTGCTATCTCTCTATGAGCACATGCCACCAAGTGGGAGAAGATTGAAGTAATAGTGATATTCCAGTGTTTACAAGAAGCATCCGTCTCCTTACCTCTTGCTGTTTCAGAAACATTACAGAGCGTGTAAATATAGCAAAGACAGCCCTTTTTTTTTTTCTTTTTTTTTTTTTTTGTCATAAATCAGGATTTTGAAACGGTGTTGTGCTGTTTCCATATCAGCAGTGATTTACTGGGAAAGATAGGGAAATGTTTCTCTCACTCAACTTTGAATACTGAAAAGTTGTTTACAACTTTGAATGGAGGTTAGGCAGAGGTACTTAAAGGGTCAGTTCACCCAAATCACAAAAAATATATTTTCCCACTTCCTCTTTGTGGTATCTAAGCCACGCAGAAAGTCTTAGTTTTAGCTGTAAATGTTTTGAGATACTGTATCTGTCACTGAGAGCTCCGGACTATGTCTCCAGTAGAAAATTGTTGTCAAATGAAAACTGTCTACAGTGAGGTTTGCGGATTATCCTGAGGAATCGGGGGACTATTTCTGGAGAAAGACTTTGAGGGGGTGTTTTTTCACACTGTGGGCATCAAAAATGGATTTCTATTCACACACATTGTCTTGGGGCAGCAGAGGATGTCTCAGTGGCAAATGTCTCAAAACCTCTGCAAATAAAACCAAGGCTCCCGATTAGGTGAACTGATCCTTTAACTGTGTCAAAATCTTTATCTTACATAATACTCTGCTGAGATGATTTGCATGTTGAGTGGACTGGCACATGATAGGCAATCTAGAAAAGCCTCTTTAATGATGACATGAAAAAACATAAGAGAGAGCATCTGCAAGATCAAGATGTGTTACGACAAGTGTGACGAATGACTTACATGTTTTCCTCTCCAATAATACAGAAAGCAGAGAGAATTTTGACAATCTCTGTCATCATGTTGGTCTGTTTGGGGTCAATCGCTCGTGCCAGTAGCAACAGGCTTCGCTCGTCTCCCAAGATCCTTTGCAGTCCATACTGTGTGACAATGGAAGGGAAGAGGGTGGGTAATGAAAAGGTCCATTGGGAATAAATTAATGAGAGCATTTGCATTCATGGAGAACTTTCACTGCAAGTAAAAAATAAATTATACAAAAACGCTCTCATGTACGCAAGTTATAGTTAGCCTTAATTTTCTTTTAAGGAGGGACAACGAGGCCATGGGAGAAAATGGAGAGGATGATGAATTAATTCAATTCAGGACAGGACTATAGGGACAAATACTTATAGTCTCCTGTACCTTTTAGTCTCCCCACAACTGAAGGCATGGGTAAAGATGACCACGTGTGGGGATTAAGTCTAAGAGTAGGAATATCAATAGTTCATCTTTCCTTGAAATGTGTGCCACTTTTGAGAAATGAGCCAGACCTTCCCAAAAAGGATAATTAAAAGATCCGAGACTGTGGGTTGTAAATGGTAAAATTAGCTTCCCATTATCCCAGTCTTCATCATCCTCCAGATTCATATCAGGTTTGGTATACTGGCCACTTGAACAACTGTTAGAATTTTTAAGATGTTCAATATAAGTGTACAAAGAATGTCCTTGTTTGTGCATTTTATTTGTTTGTACAAAACATTAGAGTTTATCTTTACCCTTTACCAGTGAATTAAAACATAATTAAAATTTCAGGGAGTTAGCTTTTTAACAACATATTACTTTTGACTCATCTCAGGTTGTTTAGGATTGTATCCAAGTGATATAATTTCATCATGCAGTCATACTGACATTAAATGACTTCATTATCTAATGAATCAATTGAGTGGACTGGCTTTTCCTCATCGACTCATACAAACCTTATTGTTCATGAAAGCCTTCAAGCACTGGATGAGTTTATGCTGGTTCCGTTTATCGATATTCTCTTGCCTGGAAAAAAGGGGGAATATTGATAAGAATAATGTGATTACATGAAAAGAGCAAGGCAAAATTACACAGAGAAGGGATGTCACAGAAGTTCACTCACTGTTTCTTGTCCAACAGCTTCTCCAGAGCATCCAGAAGAAGGCCAAGACCCTCATGACCGAAGTTATTAACCCAACTGTGGAGAAAACACAGAAAAAAAAATGAGTTCCCAATATTCAGTCAATATTCTTATAATATCATAGTTTCAACACTCATTTAGATAAATTGACTGTTGTAATGGTTTTTAATTTCTAGCAGAGAGAGCTGCAAATCAAAAACCACCTTGCCCTCCCTGATACTGAATACAGTATGAATCGGTTTGAATTTAAACTGTACCCATTTACAAGCAAATGAACACCCATCCATCTTAACTAGTGTTCCCATCGCAAAGCAGTTTGTATTCAAGCCCTCCCTGTGAGCTGCTATGTTCCTGTGCCAAAAGATTAAGCAATGCAAGAAAGATAACACTGTAATCGATAATGGATCGCAAGATATAATTGGCTATAAACCACAGCGTATCAGGAGACGGCAAATGATCCAGTGCAGATGAGCCCGTTTGTCTGAGACAGGAAAAGAGAGAGGCAGGAGGAGGGTGGGAGGGACAGTGTGGTCACAGCCAGTTCATGTCATTAGCATTACTTGTTTTCAGGCCCCCAACTGTCAATAACGCAAAACGCATGGAGCAATTTTCTGACATTAATGGGGCATAAGTCAATGATTTATCCCGCCTTTTTGACAATGATTTGAAATAATAATGGTTTGAGTATTAAAGTTATTTGTATTGACTCAGCGAGTCGGAGAAGACCCTCAATTAGGGATGAGATGCATTAGCCTGAGGCAACTGGCGAAGTTGAGGTGAGGTATTTCTTTGATCTGTGACGAAATTAGCACGCACTGCAACCCCCACCTACCATGACTCAAATTTCATTAGCAGACAAGCACAGCCAATTTATAAGTTATTAATATTACTGTTGTGTATAATGATGATCTGTTTTCTTAATAAAAACAAAACATCATGATGTTGTAAATTTATAAATGTCTGTTTACAAAGAGCCTCCCAGTTAGAAGGTTTGCTTCCAGCATGTGATTTGCACATATTTAAGGCTGCAAAAGAGAATAAAGAACAAACTGGCTCAGTTAACTGCAGAATAACAATACAGTTATATGTATTTGTGATACAGAGGTGGTGGGAGCAAATGAGAGACTGGGACAACAAAGAGGAAAAGGAGGCGACATGGCTGAGGGAGCACATTTCAGTAAATCCACAGTCTTTGTTTATGCTTCTTGGTAATGATGGTAATGTCAGTCTTTGGAGCGCAAGAAATGGAACCAATATTTGTGAAGAGAAATTCTGTTTATTATACACCATAACTGCAATATGAGATTCTGGGAATGCTGTATGACCTCAGTAAGGTGTATGAGAACAGCACTGAAGAAAAAAAATTGTTTTGTCCTCTGCCGTAAGGACTAGTAGAGGTTTCACATTATCATTTCTTGCTTTGCAATCATTTTGGTTATTTTAAGATGATTCTCTCTACTTCCAAGAAACCGTGCAAATTAGTGCTTAAAGGAATAACATCTGTGTATGTTCACACAAAAAATGCATCCACATTAAAAGCAAATTATATTGTAGGTTTCTGATGACATGTTTTTGCTGTAAACTTATTACAACACATTCAAAATGTCTTGCCTTACAGGAAAATAAAAATTTGTTCCCCAAAAGACATGATTTGACTCTCTGACATGCTGCCAAAATAAATATAGTCATGTATAATCAAATATTCATCCAATTTCAATATTTTGATATTTAGAGTTAGCGTACTAACAAATCTGACAATAATGAAAAAAGACCAACAAAAGCAGATGTGTTCTTTGGTGCTACAAATTGAGATTTAGAGTCTGGAAGAAATTTAGGAGAAACTAGACTGCTGTTAAGTTTTAAAATGATCTTTCATATATTGGACACACACACAGATGTTTGCTGCAAAAAAGGTCACTATTTGGTTAAACTCATAGTGCGTTTGGGTGTCCACAGGACAGGACTAGCATATCTTGACAGTCAAATGCTTTACAGTATCACTACACGAAGATGTAGCTAAAAACTTTGATGAAGATAAATCTAGAACAAACACATACCTTCTTGTAAAACCAAATTATAGGAAAACATTACAAGTACCAATCATTCACAAAAGCAGTCATAAAGCTTCTACAAATAACTACATTGAACTGAGGAAGTTGCACTAATTAAAACATTGAAACAGAATGTAAATTGGACATTTTGCAACAATTTTGTGGAAAAAGTCTGTTTTCTTCCTCTCTCTATTATTGTTGGACTGAAACAGGACTGATACAAAAAGGAGTGGGACTGGAATCATTTCCAGAGTAATTTTGTCATCAAAAATGTATGTTTTTCTTCAGGTTGCAACATAATGTGTTCCTCCTCAAGGTTTTTAAGGTACTAAATGTTTTGGCTCCTCCCTACATTGCAGATCTCTATCATTTTCTGTCCCCTCACGTATACCCCTAGGTCCTCTGCAGCTTGCCTTCTAAATGTCCTCAAAGTTACAACAAAGAAAATGAGAGATGGTACTTCCACAGTTGTCCCAAGGTTATGCAATGCCCTCTCTGTTCATCGGAGAAACTGCCTCAGTGGACAACACACTATTACAACTATTAACACAAATAGCAATACTAATAACACTAACACTGGTAGTATTACTTGCAGTAATAATATTATTATTGTCCACTGCAACAGGCTGCCGGCCCAGCAGCCTGTTTCTACCTTTCCCTCATAATGCATTATCATCAATAACATTTACAAGCTTAAAGGAGTATCAGTGGGCATTCTAATCAGATAACCCTTGTTGCTTAGGAAGCAGAGCTGAAAAATCTGTATCGTAGACGTGGCTAAAGCTCATGTTTGATTAAACATAAGGTGCTTGTTTCTGGTGGCCATTAAAATATCAATGTTGCGATTCAAAAGTGAAGGAACAAGAGATTGAAAGTCTTTCCTTATCAGATTCTTCTCCTAATATGGGCATACATCCAAGGATTTCATTAACATGGGGGAGAACTTGTTCATCTAATATTGATGGCTATAATCCTCTAGTTAAGTGCCACCAAATTGTGTTACTTTCTGCAATCATGTATATTCCGCAGGCAAAATGAAAAATTCATGGTCGGTGTTAGGGAAGCAATTTCTTATTATATATTTTTGGTTTATTTCTGCTGGCTTGACGCAATTATGTTGTAGTTATGCTAACTTCTATAAAATGTATGTCTTGAAAATCTCACGGTTTAGCCCACAAACATAAAGATAGATGTAAACAAGATGTTTACTGGCAAAACACTGCCAAGGAATCACATTAATCTGTGTATGTTCACAAAAACAATTCAGCCTTATCAAAAGTCCATTACCTTCTGGATTTTTGATGATATTTCTTTGCTGTAAACTTAATACAACACATTCAAAATGTCTTGACATCAGATGACCATCTGTCTTCCTGTAAAATAACATTTGTTCCCCAAAAGGCCAAAAGACATTATTGACTTCCTGACATAACAAATGTAGTTATGTATGAACAAACATTCATCCAATCTCTATATTTCTTATGTGAGGCGAGGTAGCAAAGAGTGTGGTCAAAGTGTAGAGTTTGTGAAAAAATGGCAAAGCACACGTTGGTACACATCACTAGCCACAGTAAGTATCTAAAAAAGCAACAGGAAAAGTTATAGGCAGGCATTGTCTCACCCTTTCTGTTTGACTGATCACTGGTCTTTTGTTTAGATGGCTTGTACACGCATTGATTTCAGTCTATAGACCGGTTTTATTATTTTATCATGGCTAGATGGGGAGCTGTGTTATAGAGAGCTTCTGTGCAAGTGCAATATCTTTCATATTGTATTACAGGCAAAGCCATACAACTGTCCCTCTATGGGTGTACTGACCTATCCAGCACTACAGTATTCCAATAGAGGCCCAATGCTCTGTGCAACAAATAGCTCTGAACATTATAGTTTGAAACCGAGCACCACCAGTGTCTGCTTAGTGATTTACCATGCCAAACATGGAGCTACATTATCCCCCGACCAATTTAATAGCTTGCCGAAATAACTATAATGGACAGGGCATGAGAGATATTAGATATAAAATATTAACTGTACTTTTCTGTTCTGCAAAAAATAATATGATAGCCATTAGCCATTCCTTTTTCTTACATGTCCTTTACAGCTTTCATTTATCTGATTAAAATCAAACATTGTCCACGGACAATTTTAGTGTTTAAGGCAATAGCCTTCGAAACTATTGTCTACTACAGTCAAAAGAAAACACAGTAGTTTTCACCTCATAATCTAGAAGTAACACAGATGAGCAGCACTGAATGATTCATAAAATATATGTGATTGCACTGCTTAAATTTTCTGTTTGAGCTCATATAACAAAAGCTAATTCTCTTGTTCGCTGTTCATGTAGATTTGTACATCTTGGTGACAGTATACTTCAGTTTGTTAGGGTTAGGGATATTTGTTTTATTTCATAATATTAATCTATAAATGTTCTTTCTCCTTTGAGAAGTTGCAGACTGTTGACTGTTAAGCCTAACAGGTATCCTGTGCATCCAGCAGAGCCAAAATCATTGACCTGTGCTAATCATTCTCCTTGTAAAAGAACAATGAGCAGTTGATGTCTATACATGTAACTCCAGGTTACATTACATCCAAGTGACAGGTGCTCTGTCGCTCCACCTAGTTGTCCTGATAATAGCTCATGTTTCTGTCTCCTGCTGGCTGGCGTCGTTCTTATATGTAATGAAGAGAACAAGTAATAGCTGAACAATACAAAACACTTGTAATGTCACACATCTAATTTGCTGTATAGAATAACTATTTCAGAAGGTGGTGTCTCTTCAAGTGATGCTCCAAAATAAATGTATAATAAAAAAAAAACTTCATGAGCTACAGCTCAGGAGCTGTTCACAGAACCAAGAAAAGCAGTTCTGATATTTGGTATAAGTACTAAAGCTAGTAACACAGTCTGAGGACAATATTCCTGGTGTCAGCACTCCAAGAATATGATTTCTAGTGTAGTCAAGCAAGGTAGGAGAGGGAGCAGTGCAGTGCTCAAAAGGAGCACTTTGCACTTCTAATGGTATTTGAGTCTCAGCGTGATTCCAAAACGTGACTTTAACAAAGATGAAGATCAGGCCTTCTACATAAATGACTGTTCATTTTTTTCTGGTGGAACTGAAGGTGCTTGTGTGTCTATGTGCTTGTCTGTGTGTGTGCTAGAATGCAAAACTAAACTAAATGAAGGCAGGAACAGTGTGTGTGTGTGTGTGTCTGTATGCGGTGTGGCTGTATGTGTACGCATGAGTGTGTGATACCGGGGAGTGGAATTCTTTATCAGAATTAAATCAACCAGTCAGTGCAGACAGCTAACAGCACACCATGCCCCCCAGACAATTTGAAATGACCCCCAACAGAGTGCAAAACACTCTTGAAATTTCTAATTATCCCCTGAATAATACAGAGGCTTCCCACACAACAATCTTCACTGCTAGGTGAAGATATAGAGAAACCAGTAGTAGAACTGGCAGATTGCTGGTTGATTGGACTAATTAATTTAATTGTTGGTAGTGGTGTAACGGAACATAGTTGATCCGTGATCCATACGGATCGCCCCCCACGGTTCGGCACACATGTGAACCTCGGATTAATTGCAAAATTTAATGTCTCATTGGAGACAAAGTAAACAAACTGCTGTAAGTACAAGTCATGAACAGTGTTTCACTAACAGGGATTCTGAAGAGAAACAAGCTAACCAGCATCTAACAGGTCCGAAGTGACATCTGCAGGTATGTTTACATGCTGTTTAATGCAGCTGAGCAGCTAATTAGCTATCTAGCCTGCTAACTGATGTTAGCAGTGCACTTTTCCCTGATGAATGTTTGTTTGGTGGCTCGTTCAACAATCTAAGCTGCAGGACAAGAAGTGTTCATCTTTGTAGGTTTTGATGATGTGGACACAGACTATTGTTTCATTCACTACCATGTTTAAAGGACAACAGTATCATGCCTCATATTGCACTTTAATTTAACAATTGAGTATTGAATATCTTATATATTTTATGATTTTATTTAAATATTGGACTTCTTGAATGTTGTTTTAATTTAAGTTATGTTTGTCTCCTTCTTTTTTTTTTTTGCCTGACCCAAAAATTGATCTGATCCGTGACTCAAAACAGTGATACGATCCAAACCGTGAGTTTTGTGATCTGTTGCACCCCTAATTGTTGGGTATACTGTAAATCTGTATATGTTGCAGAAGATCAGAGAAAGGATCATCCAGTTTGATGTGATGTATCTACACATTCCTCTGACTTCCGCAGAGGATGAGTTTGATCTTTCATGGAGAGGGAAATGCAGAGGCAAGCATTTCTATGAAAGAGAAAGTGAAAGATTCTATTTTCAAAGTCAAAAGTTGCCATTTTGTTCAAGCTTTTTCACCTTCTACAGTACATGTATAAAAACCTTTGCAAAGTGTCAGTGTACACCTACCACAATGCGTGCGCATGTTTGACCTATTACTTGCTATCTGCTGGGAACTAAAACATTAGCAGCTCAGCAGCTTTCCTATATCCTGGAGCAGACAGAATGACTTTCATAGATTCAAAAAGTTTATTAATGCTTTTATTCCTAAGATAAGAGTAGCAGCAAATATGCATCACTCTGAGAATTTGAACTAGATTGGACAGACTTCCTGCTCAGATGTTGTTAAATATGGACTCAGATCACATGGGATTCTGGGTTATGTCCCACATATCAGAAAACATGAAAATATCTTTGCAATATACTGAATAATACATTGAATAACTCAATTTTTGTTTAGCTGTAGGATAAGATACCAAAAGCACTATATCACATATACTATTGCATCCAAAGGCATCATACTGCCAAAATTAGAAAAAGAATGGATAATAAGAGCTGGTAAAAAATGACAATACATTTAGAGATTTACATTTAGATTCATAGTACAGTAATGTACCAGTTATTTCCTATACTTGTGAAAGATAATTTCCAACTAAATCAATATGGAATTCAAATCAGATATTTCTGAATTATGTATGTATCACTCTGGGGCCATAACAGATATGGCTATCTAGGAGGTTAACAGATGGTGTCATAAAATGAAATAGGCATCACTCTTAAAATATACCCAGACACTGAGGACATTTATGTCTCCAAAATCGTTTTCACTGCCTCTGAGGAAGAAGGGCGAACGTCAACTCTGAAGTCAGCCGCAAGGGTAAAAACTAGTTAACTTGCTCATTTTTGACTGCTCGTCACGTCCGTTGAGGACAGTGTTATAACATTTCTTACCAAATTTAACAGTCAAATAAATGTCTTTGAATACTATAAAATGAGAATGATAGAACCAACCTGAATAAATGTGGATTCACTAATAAGCAAAGTATTTCTATTACTTTTGAAGAAAACGAGAACCATTGAATTCTATTTCCTATACACGTCAAGTAAATAATTATGTAATTTCCAAATCTTTTCTGTCTTGTTTCTCCTTGACAAGTGACAGAACAAACTTGTCTGAGGCCTTCAGGGTGGTTGGGAGTGGTTTCTAATAGCACTGAGAGTCTAGAGAGTAGAGTCCCACAACACAGTATAAAAAACATTACTCCATTAGAAACCTTCCACCCCACATTACTTGTTTTGCTGTGGCAACAGCGATGCATGTTATAGCCCTGACAGGCTAGATTTTTGGATATCTTGTGTCTCTCTTTCCATATCACCTCCTGGAGAATGTCAAATCTTAATCGCCATGGTAGAAAATCAAATGACTATTTTTCCATTACTGAACAAAGCGACGGAATGGGAAGAAATGGTGGCTTGATCCTCAAAGTACAGAGACATCAGATTGTCATGTGCCCTGTGGAAGCCTTTCCCCATGAACTCCTCTAAGGACATCATGTCTTTTAACGCTATATTTAAAATTTTCAAATTGACATGGAGTCTGATTGAGCTTACAAAAGCTCTATCCAGGATAAAAAAAAAGTGAATACAGAGGATCAATTATGGATGATTCACTGAGATAGGGAGCTATTTCCACATCAAAAATGAGAAAGTTGAAACAGTTATTCATCTCTGTGAAGAATCTGTGTCAGACAGAGCTGGCACACTGATGTCTACTGTACCTAAATCCTCAAACAAGTAGCATTCATCAGTGTAGTGTTAACTCATTGCAGTTGCATTACAAGCCACTACTCACACTTTGTGCCTGTGCCAGACAAGACTTCTGGTCTGTGCTGTCAAGGGGGGAATATACAACCTGTGAGACGTTTAGATGTTCATATTTGTTCAAGTAGTCACAATAGCATATAGACAGATGGATATGCTCCTTTGTGCTGGTGTTAATTGGCTATTGGACAGACGAGGCCAAGGGAGGAAGTGGCGGGGATATAAGAATATCACTTAGTGCTACTTATTAAAAAACATTTGTGCAAAAGGGATTGGCTTTTGTTGACACCTTTTAATTGTCTTGCTTTAAACTGTATGTGTCATAGACAATCACGTAACACCATTTCACCTTCCAGGAGATATTTCAGTATTTAAAGCAGAAAGCATATGCCCAAAAAAAGAGTTAATTTGTTTGTTAAAATCAAATAATGCACATAGATTATGAGTTGAGGGAATTTGGGTTCTGTGAATGACTTACATGGGGCACCACCACTGTACTTGGCATAAATGTCTTTTTTTCAGTATGCTCTTGAATGCTTTCTCACGCTGGGCATTAGGACAGACAGTCAACAGGACGAGCAGCTTTATGTTAGCAGCCATAGTAACTTCAAAGCTCATAAAAAGCCCATTACTAGTGTTCCATGCAACCTTCGGTGCTCAGTCAGCTACAAGCATTCAGCTGAGAAAAGCTGGTGAGACTGATTCAGTCTCAGAGACACCCTGTGTGGCAGAGCGGCAAGATCATCACAACAACCCACACCTTGAGCATTCAGACACAGGGAGAAACTCTGGTGTCAGCAAATGTCTCTCCCGCCTCCACAGAAAGACCCCACAAGAAAATGCCCCCCGAGAAAATGTCTGACTTGTGCCGTGAAGATTTCACATAATGAAAAGTTAGGAGCCAAGTTCAATTTTGCTTAAATATGTCTTAGGGATCTGAGAGCTAGCAGATCTAATATGGAAGTCACTGTCAGGATTTGACAGAGTCATAGTGTAACGCTGAAGGCTAAACACAGGGAACTCAGCAGCTGGGGCCGTGGATATGTGCTCTGCTGGCCACTCTCCTAGTTTTATACTGGAAGGTCTATTGATGAAGCTGCTTTACATTGACGTTATCAAATAAAGTGTAAAACTAGGTTATCAGCAGCAGCAGCAGCAGCAGCAGCAGCAGTTGCTGCAAAAACAAAATTCTAAACATACATGATTTAAAACAGTGAGTGTTTGCTTTGGTAACTGTAAAGGGAAAAACATGTTTTGCTTATTAAAATAGAGATTAAATTAGATATATTTTACATGGACCCTATCACAGTTTTCAAGTGTGTGAGAAAAGAGTAAAGAAACTGTGAAATGGCTGTGAAAAATAAGGCCAGACTGAAACACCACAGGATTCCTCTCCCACCAAATGAGAAAATAAGAGGGTTGTAATTTTCTGTAAGTTGGCATCTCACTTCATGTCAGTGGATTAAGAAATTAATGAAAAGTGGGAAGTCAATCTGACACTTCTAAATTAAGAAGCGAGTATCCAAATGACAAAATTCAAAGGGGGAGAATGAAGTAGAGGATAAATAATTGGCTGGGGAAATTTTTGACAGAATGAGAAGTAGAAAACATGGCATCTGAGAAGAAGAGAGTGAAAACAGAGTAGGCAGTGGATGCTCCAGGCAATGCCATCTGTGGGTGGATCTGCAAAGGCTACATGCCACACACCTGTGTGGGACTGCCTGGGAGATAAGGCCCTCAGCACAATGGCCCTGTGGCCACCTGCGCTGCCAAACAGGTGCACAGCCCAGCCAATTAAACTATTAGACAAACACAGGCCTCTGGGAGCAAATTAGCAGGCTGCCCAAACATCACAGGAAAAACAAAAAGCAATGGTAAGCACTCACTGTGAAGAACAACAGCACTTTGATGTTGAGACTTTAGCGTACAGAATTCAGTTTAATGGTTAATAAAACAAAGTACTGTTTTGATTTAAATCATCACCTAAGTGTCAAATGTCTTCAGTGTTTTAACACAGAGCACGGTTATTTTCTATAGATGTATAGTATGAAATCATTTATAACTGCTGTCATATATCCAAATGACACAGATATCTATCATAACTTTTCTTCCTTAGCACAGTAACCTTGTGTGGATCTGTTCTTATCTATCTTATCTTGTTCTGTAAAGGACTGATCTTTCATCAGTCCATTTATGTAATGTGCCCTGGATCAATTCTTGGTTTTATTAGTGTGAGAAAAGAATCTATCTCTCGATGTGCAGAGGCTATTTTTGGCCGACATATTAAGTGCAAGAGAAGCCAAAAATGAGTGGACGTTTAAAAAAATAAATAAAAAAGAACCTCCTGTCATAACAGATATTTTGAATCCTTTGTCACAAGCTGACAACCTCTGCAGCTTTCTTGAATCCTGACAAAGATAGGATTACTTAGGTCAAGAATATTGATACATTTAACAATATTAAAATATTTATCCATAAGCCAATAGGAGTTTAAGACCAGATATGCATTACTCCAAGGATTTTTTTTTTCCATTTAGGATTGATTCTTCCTTCACCACAATGTTTGATAAATGCGAGCCCTGACTTAAAAATCAGGGCCTAATCGTTTGAACACAGAAAAGACAGGCTCAGACAATGTTTATCTGGCCTTTTCAACTGTGAGAAAACTGAAATACTAGAAAATAATCAGCTCTTGACTCTACATTGGCATTTCTGCTGAAATGGAAGTTTGTCTCTATAATGAGAAATACTGTTCAATACAATAAACTGTGAGGCACAACTAGAAATACAAAAGAATGGTAGCAAATTATGAAAAGTACACAATAAGACTGTATACAGTCTTATTACTACATGGTACAACCAATCTGCTATTTTTTCAGGTATGATCAACAATAAATTCCCAAGATTATCAATACCCGAAGGCAGGCCAGCTGATCATTATTCTAAGGTGCGAATTAAAACAAGCATGAATGCACTGCTCTGTCATCTCCTTCGTGGTTATTTTCAGTAGCTATATGATAACATACCGTACAAAGGTTACATTAACATAGTGGAGTCAGAGGAGTAGCAAACCAAATGTGACTTTCCTGTGTGTTGTGATCCATGACAATTAAGTGCATTCATATTAATTAGGGGAAACCTTATCCATGCCTCAAGAAATAATCAGCACCTTTCCCCAGGAGAGAAATAATGAGAGGCGTAAAGATGAGCAGGAGACCGGTGTTAGTCAACATTCGCACAGTCCTCCTCCTCAGGCACCCAAAGGTGCCTCTCTCCCTGTATGGACCTGGCCATCCGTGGGAGGCCATTCTTCCTTAAAGCACTGGTCCCTTACATGCTGGTCAAAGGTTCAGCCATTTGAAAACACCCACAGGGCAGGCCTGGCCTCACTTACATCCCCTCGGCACCAGTTGGCCTTTCAGAGTGGAAAGGCTGACTTGGCTCCCCACAGCTCGCAGGAGCCTGTGGAGACTGACTTCAGAGCCCTGCAATCACTCGAGGGATAATTACTTAGCTACTTGGCTATTCATTATACTACCTAACATACAATATATAAAATGTGTATTAGTGTTATGTTTAGGACATTATAAATCTATGTATAATTTATTTTCTGTATGTACCACTAGCTAATGTCACCCGTTAGCCATCTGAATCAAACCAATGTGTCATGTGGTCGACTCCCATGGTTGGATTACTTCCTCTTCTAAGCTTGATATGAAAGAAGAGTGAGATGAATGAAAATGTCCATTCTATCCATTTCTTTATTCATTGTTGAGCCCCTGTTGCTGTAGTGAATACACAGGATTTTAATGAGAGCACAAACTGTATTGCCTTTTCTTTCAAATTGGTTAATGCAGGGATTCAGCTATAATACTGGTACTAACACACAGATTAAATAAATGCTAATCTGGGGCCAGGCTGGCAGGTCCTTTCTCTGTACACAGGGTCAACATAAAAAGTATTCCACTTATCCAATAACCAATTAATATGCACCATTTATTGATTCACCATTAAGAAACATCTCTTCAGCAGTGGGCTGGTAAATAATTTAGAGGATCTGCTGTCACTAAGGGTTCCTTTGCACTAGTGGGACCAAATTAAAATTGAAGATCACATTTAAAAGGGAGAAGGCAGAGACTTTGGGTAACAAGTGGAGACAAGGCTTACAAAATCAGTGAAGCCTCATAATGAATGACTCAAGAGCCAATCAAAGCTCAACAGGACTGAGCTGAGAAAAAAAAATATCGTTATATGTTGAAAATAATGTTATATGAGTTTAAAATAGAATAAAGAGAAGAATTGCAGGCACTGGCCATTTTTACTTTTGGTCGATTGGAGGCAGATTGTACACATGACACAGAGTTGATCTCTGGGTGAGAGCCACATGCTTATTAAGGTCTCAAAATGTCTGGCTTTCTGATGTGGAAAACCAGTCTTCCTATCTATTAGAGCTTAATGGACAGAGTGGTTTGGAATGACAGACACACTGCCAATGACTATAAGCTTGTGCTCATTTAGCCAGCTGCACCATTGGCTGTGCTTGTTTAAAAGTTGATGTTATGTGTCTTTCTTGTTTAACTTAGCTATCAAGCCACATGGAACAAGTCCTATAATGTTACCCTACCTATATGCAAATAGAAATATGTCCAGCAGACAGCACTTTGCTCTGATCACTGTGGATAACATTGATCATATATCTAAGGAATAAGCTATAATAAAGCTATATTTCCTCTCTTCTTTAAATGCAAATAAATAGACAAAGGAATAAAATGAATTGTATGAACTGCTGGAGTAAAAATACATTTGTGCTCATCTTTAACGTACATCCTACACATACATATCCAAGGCCTTATTTAGATCTAATAACTTCCTCTCTAGACATGTCCATATCATTAAGATGGACAGCAGTCAACCCCTTTCATCAAAATTTGCCCAATATGCAAATTGTGCTGCTCCATAGCAAACATAACCATTTGCACTCACCCATATAGCTTGGTAGCATGAGTAAAAAGGCTTGTGCACATACTTTATCATCTAGTCCAAGCTGTTGGGTAATCCACTGTGTGTAGAAGGTTTGTCCTCCTGTTCCACACACATAGCTAAGTCCTTTTTTTCAGTCAAGTCAGGATGCCATGTAGTGTAGTGTACTAAGAGCTGTCTAAGACACACTTTAGTATGTTTTCAGTAAGTGTAAACAGGGCTATAGAAAAAAGTAAAAGAGATGTTTAGAAGTAAGTAAAAATAAATATATAATTAAGTTCAAATGTTCATCTTTTTAACATTAAAATTTTAAGATGTGTCAAGCATTACATTAATCAGTCATAAATCCACTTAAAACAATCACAAAAAATAGAACATCCCCTTTTGCTCCATAGGATCCCCCCCCCCTGTTTTTTGTGCATTAAGCACAACTGGAAAATCTTATATGAAGTGCCGGCAATCACTGGTGAGAAATAGTACAGTATTTCCAGCTGTGCACACCTGTTGTGTGTAAAAGTAATTTGTTCAAATGAAAATTTTCATGTCCAGAGAAAAACGTCTGCCTTGCTAAATGATGTGTTCATGTAAATTAGGGATAATAGGGACTGTAGAAACACAAACTAAGTAGCAGTTGATCTTGCGTAGCCAGCTCAACAGCATGAGTCTTCATAACATCAGTTTTTTTTTTTTAGTTGTGAACAAAAAAGGAGAAATTTGAAGTGAGCCCTCCTTTGATGAGCTTTCTATCATTATGCCAATAATAGAAGATACTCAAAGAAATGCTTTGAGCTGTAGTATTTGCAAATATTCAAATAATTCCCAGCTACAAAGCACAGTTTGCGGTGTGTGAAAAGAGACTGAGTTACTGACCTGACGGGGTTACTTGTGAGAGACACTCTGAGGGACTCCAGGCAATTAAGCAGCTTTTCTTCTGTGATGCCAGAACGCAGCTCATGGACGTATTCTTGGGATGAAAGTGTACATTCATGCTTGCTGTTCCTTAGTCCACCCTGCAAACAAAATATCAACAGGACATTTATCATTAATTATCCAATACTATGACCTGCACAACAATGGTAATCAATAACAAAAGGAAATTGTGAAAGTCAGTAAAGGAAATCCAAGCTTGATTTGAATAAATAGTGTATTTCTAAATAAACAGATGTGTTAATGTATAATTACAGTTCAAGGAGTGAGAAGAAACCCACTTTTCCTTACGTAGCTTAAGAAGCACTAATTTTTTTTAAACAGCTATATTCTGTCATTCAAGAAGACAGTTAAGAGTGAAAAGGATGTTATATTGCTAAGTAGGTATCTTGTGCTCTCAGTAGGTGCAGCTGTTTGATAAATTACAAGCAGTTTGAACAACTTAAAATTTGGCTTCTCACCAAGGTGTTTGTGATAAAAAGCTGGCCAAAACATTTGTGTTTCAGAAAGAGGATGACTGATTGAAATGTCTAGAAATGTGTTGGCCAACTTCTCTTCTTCTCAATCAGCCAAGACTCTAATGATGGACAATATTCACTGAGTGCCAAACACAGGCTCTACAGTACATGATATCTGTGGCAGCTCATGCTTGAAGTAAATGGATTCTTGTGTATAATCTCCAGAGAGGTCTCTCGGGACATGTTGCTACACTGATGCTTACACAATGAGACTGCCTATTGGCAGCAATACACACTTGCACCACAGCAGGGAAACACACATTTATACACTCCCAGCACACACTGGAGTCAACTTTTTATATTACACTGAGCTACAACTTAATTCCAAAGTTACTGACTGATTGAATCCATTGTAGGTCTGACATTGCATCCATGCAGTCCAGCAATCAACTTAAATTTTGAGGAATACAAATAACAAAGATTTGCAAATTGAGTAATTTGACTGCATTATTTCTATTCTTGGTACATGCTCCAAGAACAAATCTGTGTTAAATTAGTAATTTTCATAAAAGGACAGAACTCCCCATGCACAGCCAGTATTTTCAGACAGGTGCTTGTCGGTCGCAGGAACATATAAGGTGAAAATCAGAATATACCACCACACACTGTAATGACTTTACTGTGAATTTATTGAGAGCAAACTATTTTAGTAATTAGTAATTTTCATGTTTTGTTCTCAACATAAGCTACATTGCAGGTGGAGGTTGAGTTCCACATAAAACAAAATGAGGAAACATGCAGGAGAAATTGCATCAGCTATGCCTGAACCAGACTGCTAGGCCAAATTCACTCTGTTCATCCCTGCACTGCTGGTTCCCCACAAAGTGAACTGTGCTAATAGGCAGTTTGGGAAGTAATAAGCTAGCTCATTTATCTAGAGAAAAGAGAGGCCTGCTGCTCTCCTGCAATGCAGAGTCAACATGATTTTTTTTGTTTTTTTGTTTTTTGTTTGAAACAGCAGAGGAAGTCTTACAACAGCAAGCTACCAATAATTATGGGCTTTAGGTGTAAACTGAGCTCATAGTTTGATTGGCTCAATAATGACAAAAAGTATTTATTTGACAAAGGCTGATATAAAAAGCCCATTCCTCAAGCTGCAGGGGTGATTCCTGCCAAAAACCAAAAAGGGGTATCTTTTCCATGAACACTGTTAAAATGATATTAAAGTGGAAATGTAAGCACACAAATCCTAATGTGATCTTAATCTATTATCATTGTATGACATTTTGTTACACTAAAAGCTTGTCAACAATGACATACTACTGCAATTTTTGTTAGGAATACCTGAGCCATTATTTCCTTGTAATGGCTTCACAATTTTTCCATAGCTCCATGATACTGTGATACTAGCAGTTGTACAAATGAAAGACAGCAAAATCTCAAAGGAAGTTAAACCTGAGAGCGTACTTTCACGTAACTGTGTAGTTTTCCTAACTATAGTTTGATTTCGTAATAAATCAATTTTTTATGCTTGTGTCTTTTTTTCTATGTTTCTTAGCTGGATCTATATGAGCACTTATCCCATTTATCTTCTCAAGCACCAGCGGGTGAATGTGGAGGAGTGACTGGCTTAGCTTTTTATCTGACAGTAAGATAGTTATTAAGCCATAGAGAAAGGTAAGAATCCTTCTCATTACTATCTAGATTCAGCTACTACCTACCTCAGAAATCTTTGTTGCACATTTCTGCTGAGCACAGTTTCCATATCATTTTTGGTATTGACTATGAATGGCAAGACACATAAATAAAAAATAATGATTAAAACTAATAAAACTGGTTATACAGTCTTTGAAAGCTCAATTACTGTAGAAAGAAAGAGAAGCAGAGAAAGAAAGATACTCCAGACACTTAACAAGACCCTGAAGTGAAATGTGGTGACTTTGAGTTTGCGAGATATTCACTTCAAGGTTCAACTTAAACAATGATGGAACTGCCTTTGTAGATGGTTCAACCACAACAATTAAATTTTTCTGCTTATTTAAGTACTTCAAAAAAAATCTATGTGCTTGTAATCCCTGAGTGGCAGTGCTTATTTTCTGAAACAGACTGTTGAAATGATTGCTCAAAGAAAAGTTGATGTCATTCATGGTTGAGTCACTTTTGAAAAATGTTTAGTCAATGAACTGTGACTGTGTGCGTTTCCCTGCGTCTGCAAGAACACAAAATGTCTCGCTTTAGACACACACAATCTTCTTTTTCCACTTTATTCACTGTGATATGTACATAGTTCAAGTAATACACATTTTCAATCACAGCCCAATAATCTCCTGTTGTCTCGATAGAGAAGGTTCTCTAATAGTAACCAAAGTAAACCCCTCCAATGGTTACTCAAGAAGATGTCTACAGACAGATCTATGAAAGCAACAATGGGGTTGTGCAACAACAATTGATATATGTTCTACTCATTCTACCAAGATGTATCTCACAGACTACTAAATAAACTGTATTTAATAAAGTCACTCCGGTCACATCTTAGCCAAATGGCAGTTGACTGGTCCCTAGACTCTTATGAGCCTATATGTTTTGCTCACTTGCCAATGTCTTTCAAAGAAGCTTATTCAGATTGGTCAAAAACACCAGCAAGGCTGAAGTATTAAGTAAGTAATGCACTTTTAACCCTTCTGTCCCAAAAAGCAGGAACAAATACAGGATACTGTGAGCAACTATTACACAAGATGTATACTGTAAAACAATACTCAACTAAAACACCAAGAGTTCCAGGCCATGAGACATAATAAGTGGAGATTAAAGGCTTAACATGTGTATTATTATATGTAAATGTTCGACCAACTAAAAACCTTTACTTCTGTTGTGATACCCATTGTCAATACGAAAACTGTCCAATGTGTAAGAGATTTTAAGGACCCTAGTATACTACTTGTACCATAACTGTATCTGGACAACAATACCTAACAAAAGTGTGAGTTGACCATTAGGCAGCTGCACAGATGTGCTCCACTGGCACACTGAATAAAAGTGTTCATTAATTTCAAACACTTTTAGTAGAATGGACTTGTAGTGTCTCCAGAGGGATCCTTCCCTATTGAGGAGAAGGCTGAAGCTACAGTCTTCATTAGACTTCAACAGGGCTGTTTCTCCCTGGAAAGGGTCCTATCAAAGGCCCCGGACCATAACCATTTAAGCAGATGATTGGAAGAGTGCATCACATGCGTCCTATAAAATCATATCAGGAACACAGGAACAAGATAGAGTCAGAATAAGCATTCATTGTCTTCCAAATGGTAATGGAAAAAAAAAACAGCGCATTTATATTCTCAGGTTGAGCAGTGTTAGGGGACAATGTACTATGCTGCTCGTCCCCTGAAAACATCATTCTTGATTGTTGCACCAGTTAAACTGTTTTTGCCGTAGAGAGGTTTAAGGAAAGGTAAAGTTTTTTCAATACAAAACCCAGGCTGTCTGCAGTAGATCAGTTTAGATGAATAACAAATGCTAAAAAATAGTTGGGTAGCCAGTGGAGAGGAGATATGTCAGCACTTTGTTGAATAAAGTTTGAAAGCTAATGGTAGGTGAGCTGTATTGAAACCACAGTGGTGGATTTCATGCAAGTTTTAAGACTAATCATCTGACATGTGGTCAAGATCTGGCTTTGGTGGTGTTGCAGCTTAATAAAATGTATTCAGCAACTTCTTAGATCAAAATTAACTGAACTGTAAAAACAACTAATGAAATTTTAACATTCAACAGTAAATATATGCACTTTTAGCAAAGCAATGGGGGCCTAAATAACACTGTTTGAGAGAAAGTACAATTACATCACTGTAATTCAATTTTGGATATAGCTAATTAGATGACTGAATTACTTTCACAGTAATATATAGGGCAGTAAGAGGGAAACACATCACCCCCGTTTTATTTATCTTCTTATCTCTCAGCAGTTCCCAGCAGGCATACCATCATGTCCAGAAAAGCTAGAGCTCTGGTTTCACCGCATGCCCTGACCTCTGGAAACCAAAGACATTGACCATAAACTGCTTTTTCATGACCCTAGCCCAAATCAATGGAGTCCTTTGGGATAATATCAACATTACACCACCACACTGGCAGCAGAGAAACAATCTGAGGAGAGGGAGGGGGGCATTACCTGCTGGCTACTGGGTAATAGAGTTTTCCCCTTCAGGCTCACAAAAATGGAGAGGAAGAAAATGGTCAAAAAGAGGCCCCAGAGAAAGGGAGCAAGGGAAAAAAGGAGGGATGACAGAGAGAGAGAGAGAGAGATGTTGTGTGGGTAGTGTGTGATTAAGTAGTAAGATGTAAAAAATGAAAAAGAAAGAGGACAGGGAGTATGAGGGAGACAGATAAAGTACGGGAAAGATACAAAAAGAGAGAGAAAGTGTACAGGGGAGAAAGGGCAGGGCAGAGATAGAGAGCATCAGGAGACACCGCAACCTCAACAGCAGTGGACAGACACAGCCTTTTTGACCACAGCCTTGAGCCTCATCTCCTGTCGCTTATTGAATCCCCTATTTGTCGATAACAGTATTTCCTGCCAAAGAAAATAGTGCTGGGAGCAATTACTTCAGCGAGCCTGTCAATTTCATTTTGGGGGGTTAGGGGAGCACTGAGGCCCATTCCCTCCTCCTCTATCACCTCTGTCTCCCTTTCTCCGTACCACGGGGAGTGACAGAGTACTGTGCCTTCTATCGAGGGCAGGGCAGGGAGACAATGCCAAGGCAGCTACACCTCCACATGTCATCTTCACCTGTAATGAGCCTATAACAAGCTGGCAGCTTCCTCAGTGCCCAGTGCTCTGCACACTCAGGCAGACTGATAGATACATTATTCAGCTTCTTTGTCAGCTTACTGGAAAAACCACATGGCGGCAATGTGTCTGGCCTGGAAGCTAGAGCTGGGAGATAGCTGATTGCCTCTGCTTCTTCCATTCAGCGTGTACCTCTCTCGCGCATGTGCCCGCTCTCTCTCTCTCATATGCACATATGCGATCTTCTAAACAATGTTTTCCCAACTCTCTTATCTCTTAAAGTGTTCTGTGAATTAGCAAGTGATGCAAGAACAGAACTGCATTCGTGTCTCATCACAGCATGAGATTAGCATGTTACAGTGATTTGTTCAGATGGCATGCATGAAAGTCATCCAAAGCTTTGTGTCTGAATGCGTGTGCTTCCCCTTACAGCGAAATCATGACACCACTGTATTCATTTGAATGACATGATTCATCGTAGCGCTGTTTGGCATTTAAACAAAGGCTCAGATGTTACTATCAGCTTATTGATAAGCCTTATTTTGAGAAGAAGACAAAAATGTAAAAACCGAGACTGTATCAGAACTGTATAAAAAAGGAATCCTTACAAAGTCATCTAACTACCATGACACAGTTGTCTTGTTACTTGGACAAAGACTGATGATGTCCAAACACTAAATTTACTGTAATAAACTAGTTTTGTGGGGCTGCAACTGACAATTATTTTCATTATCAATTATTCTGCTGATTATTTTCTCAATTAATTGTGAAAAATGCTTGTTATATTTCTTAGAGCCCATGGCAATGTCCAAAATCCAAAGATATCCGGTTTACTATCATTTATGACATAGAGAGATTCAAATTCTCACCTTTAAAAAGCTGCAACCAGCAAATATTTGGCATTTTTTCCTCAGAAACGATTATTTTATTATCAAAATTGTTTCAGTTTTTTGAGTTCTACACTTCGATAGCTGCAAGCATGTTGTAACTCCATCATCCTTTCATCATAATTCAAGGTGACTAAGAACATCTTATCGCTTACAGAAACACCTTGAAGGCTGGACTTACAAAAATAACTACATTGGGGGGGTGAGTGATATGCAAGCACATATTCTCAACACCTGATGGTGTTATTGTGATATTTTTGACAGAAAAGAGGCCTTTGCTTGGCAGATCTTAAGGGAAAGTCAAGTAAATTTAACATTTTCACGTAATGTCTACAACACTGTCCTTGGGAAGTAGTGAATTAAAACATATTAGTGCACACCCCCACAGCCCCTTCCGCCACCCACCCCAAAAAGTTATAGACAAAAAGAAATGCAATAATGAAAAATCTAATTACTCCTTCTTTGTGTGTAATTAATAAAAAAATTACTACAGTACCTCACTGGTCTTTGTAAAAAAATAATACAGATACAATCTGAGCAATTAGTACAGATACAATCTGAGCAATTAGTGCATATCAAGCTGTATGATAGCCTTGTTCTAACTTAATTTCCTGTTCATTGGGAGTTAGAGAGGAAAGATACCACAAGAACAGGTAAAAGACAATCTACAGACAGGTGGAATAAATGTCACACATCTCATCCTTTCCCTTATGATATAAACATGACCTATGAGCAACACAGTCAACACAACTGTGCAAGTAAATAAGGTTTGCACACACACATACTTACATGTGAGACATGTTATATAAATGAACAATCTTACATTTAACACAATCTAAAGTTTGGCATGTGTCTCTGGCAGTAGTGGTAAAGGTCAACGGGAACACGGATCAGTTGAGATGCTGGCTGGCTGGACAATGAGTTTTCCCTAGCCCTACTTAAAGGACAGAGTCCTGCTGCCGGCAGATAAGACATTTCATCTAGCCACCAGGGCGCAGGGCTCCCAGCTCAGTGGGGGATTTCCCACCAGACCATGTGGCCAAGCGTTTCACCCCTCTCTCTCCTCCGCCATCTCCAATTCATTCTCTTTACTTCTCCCTTTTTTTTAACATTCTTCTTCATATCTGTCTGTCGCTGTCTCTCATTCTGTCCATCCATGAGGTCTTTTTGAACCCTGGGTGACATCCACGAAGAAATATATGTATATCTGTACGCACCAGGGGCTTTTTCTTCTTTTTCTATTTATTTTCTTCCTCTATCTTCTGCCTGTTGTGGTCAGAAAACAAAATCTGCAGACAGCTTTAGTCTCTCATGTCTGTGTAACTACAACATGCTGATAACACAGACACAATTAGGCCTACAACATTCTCTCAATAATCAGGCTAGTGGCATTACATCTTGTGTCCAGACAACACAAGCTCACGACCACAGAGCGGCGGACTGAGAAGAAAACAGAAAAAGAAACAATGAGGTATTAGCCAGGACACAGCTTGAAAATAACACTGCAGGGTTCACTTTGTAAGAAACACTGGGCAGCGGCCAAGGCATCATGGTGTTTGTGTGTGCATATGTGTGTTGATCCCCAAGGTCTAGAGTAAGAACACCTAGTGGCACAGTAACTACAGCCAAAGGATATTAAACAATTCCATCCCCTTTTTATTTTGACACAAAAATGCACAGAATAATTTGTAAAGGTAATTCAATTACAAGCAGGGATGTGCTGCCTCCATATTTGTGTGTGTGTGTGTGTGTGCATAAATAAATTGAAAGGTCAGTTATAAAAAAATATGGGACAACTCAACCATGGGGTTGAATAGATATGAGATTTATTTATTCAGAAGTAGAATTTATACAGGGATATGTTTCTGTTAAAGAAAGGCCATGTTCTCATAAATGGGTTTTAGACTTTCAAACAAGACAGAAAAGATACAAGCCCATGTTTTTTGCTTTTTTCTTACCTAGAATTTAGTTGTCATGTAGTCATTCTCACAGAAAAAAAGCCTTACATTACTTAAAATATCAAGACATTCAATGACAATAACGCACAAAGAACTAAAACGCATTTCTTCAGCCCCATCAGCAATAACTACATCTGGAAAGCTGAATGAAAAGACATTTTTATCTTTGTAAAAGGCTGCATCACAAAAAAAAAATATTTCTCAGTTTTTCTTTATAAATAGTACGCTTTTCAGTGATGCAAGAGACAGTCTTCATGACAAAACACTGAATGTGATGGTTACAATTTTTCAACAAAGACATTCCTTACTGCATTGTATTATATGGCATCATGACAAATATGTCTCTTTATCCTGTAGCACTTTTCTCCCAACCTTTCAAACCAAAGTCAAAGTCAGTTCAAGGTTAACCTGTTTGCAATACTTCCACCTTGACCCTGACCTGACAAACAACAAGGGTAGCAGTGTTTACCTCTCTGAAGAGGCTCACCTTCTCCTTTCACTTTTAACTTTAGCCTGACCTAAAACCTGACATGTCAAAACACAAACACACACACACAGCAAACATGGTCATCCTACTGGCTGTGCCTCAGATGTGGACAAGGGGAGGGCAGACCAATAGGCACAGACAGCAAGCTTCCTTAGCTTTAATCCCACTGAAAGTTGACCTGCAATATACCATCATCAGTGTTTAATACAGTCCCCGAAAGATGCAAACAGTGATAGTGAATTCAGTAAAGGAGAGCTGGAGTCCTTATCATCGCACAGCACTGGGGGTAGGTCGGTCAGCATCAGTGAAGCTCGGCTTAAATCAAAACCAAATCTACTTCTCGGCTAAGAGAAGCTGACGCTCCAAAAAACAAAAAGTCTACGTAAATAAAGCCGAGCAACTGAGCCCTTTTAACAATTTTAAATTGCAAGGATTTTAAATGCTTTTGAGTCAAAAAGAAAATGACATCAGTGAAACATGATCCTGAACACTCGAAGCAATCATCTACAAGAGTGAAATTTTTGTGTCCAATAAAGGAAAAAGAATAAAAGCCAACAAGAACTTGAGGCTGTTTACTGATAAATACAGTTTAAAAAAAAAAAAAAAAAAAAAGCCTGGACATAGGGAGAGGAGAGAGAGATGTGGTGGAGAACAACAATAAGCATAGCAAATGAATATATAAATAAAATATTGGCACATCAAAGAGCTTTGTTTAGAAAAGAATTATATTGGAGCAACACACAATGAGTAGAACAGAGAGGACTTATTGACAGAGATAAATTATCGCTGCAGGAAGCAATCACTCTTTTTTTTTTTTCTTCAAATAACAACATTAAAGGGACATGCCATCAAAACAGTTGCATACTTACTTACAGTATGTGCGATGATAACTTCCCTAAATGTTGATGGGTGCTGAACATGTTTCTTAAGTAGTCTGTCCATTTAAACAACACCCCAGCTATTATAAAATGCAATACCTTAATTTAAATAAAAGTCAATTTTGCTGAAAGTAGAGATATTCCCCCATCATTCTCCTATAAATTTAGATGGTAGCGAAGGGTTTTATCCATTAAAATGAACTCTTTTCCAGTACACCATGCTTTACTCACCATTCAATAAGACAGTGTTGTCAAGTGTTATCAACCAGAAGAGTCACAAACATATTTCTAGTAGAACTTTTGTTGCACATATTTATATTCCATTGTAAGTGTATATTATACTTAAGTTAGACTTGTGTGCAGCAGTGTAATATGAAAATATGAAAGACTTCATAACAACATGGGGGGGGGGGGTGACATGATTGTGGACTGCGGGTATTCAATGGGCAGCTATTGAGTTATTGCATCACAGGTAAACTAGGTTTGCTAGGTTTTCACCCGGCAGAAGTATGTGTGGCATAAAAAAGGTGATATTTCAGGTTTTGCTGCATCCTTTTTTTGTCCATCATGAGTCAACAACAATATTATTGGATTGCAATGCTAAATCTGTGGAGTATTATTTTAATTTCTGGAGCCACTTGGGTTAAGATTTTGCTCTTGCCCTATTGAT
The DNA here is from genome assembly GCF_914725855.1 of Thunnus albacares. NCBI lineage: Eukaryota > Metazoa > Chordata > Actinopteri > Scombriformes > Scombridae > Thunnus > Thunnus albacares. The sequence continues at coordinate 22,510,305 of NC_058115.1, forward strand.
TCTCACAGCACCTTATTTGGACAGAGCGCAAAACACATTTTCACATCTAAATGCAACACATACAGTACATACACAGACCCAAGCACTATGGGTGTTGCATTGTTTTAAAAAAAAATGGACTAGAATCTTACTCAATTAACTTCAATACTCTTTTTTTATGCTGTGATACATTTCTGTGCGTGTATTTACCTAAAGGCCATTAATGCTACAGGTAATTAATGCTTGACAAGATGGAGTGCTATAAAGCTCGAATCACACATTTTCAGCATTTTGTGTGCGTACACGTGGGGTATGTTTGTGTGTGGTGCAGAATATTCCTCTAAGCAGTTCTCCCTGTGCTTTGCAGGACTCATGTATGCACTGAATTTCAATGACACCTCTATAAAGATAGGAGCAGATGTCAGCCAGCTCGCTGAAAGTCAGGTAGAAGAGAGTGGGAAAAGTAGAGTGAGTAAAATTGAGTGCACACTAGCTGCAGAGAGAAGTCTTAAGTTATGTGTCTATTTGTAGCAGTGTACTACAAGAGACTACTAGGATTTACTGTAAAGCTATAACATGAAATAAAATATGTTTTTTTTAATATGAAAACAAGCAAATTCTGTGCCATAGGCTGAAAGACTGCTGATGGACAGGTTTTACAAGTTGAAGGTCCAACGATAAGATCATTTCGGAGACTTATGGATTTTTTTTTCCTCCGCTAACTCGACCTAAAAATAAGTCCTTGCACCGACTCACCACACTACTTTCAAGATAATGCACTACACTCCTACCTCTCACCAATAAATTCAAGGTCAGCAGGTGGCTCGATATTGTCCCAAAAGTTTGAAAAGCACATAGACATGAGGTATATTATATGGAGATGAGTTGAGAAAGTAGTCAAATTTCCAGTTTTACAAAAGTGACAAATAACGACAGAAGACAACTTGAAAGGCATGTAAAGCCATCTCGGTACTTGTTTCCCCCTCATGTACTCCCAGTGTCGCAGCAGAGGGGGTTAACAAGTGAGCTGTTAAGCAGGTAAAGTCACACAGGATCTAATTTAGGTTTTCACTGTGGTCTCTGCTGCATTGATTGCAGTGTGAAGGCCTAATGAACTCTGTACTCTTGTTTCCAGCTCTGGGAGCTTGGGTATGAAGCCAAGAGCTGCAACTACTAACTAAAAGTTTGGAGAAAGACTACAAAACAGGTTTGAAAATAGGGAAACAATGCTGCAACGATGAATAAATCAACAAGAATACTGACACTGATTTCGAATGAGTTTCCTGTTTTATGCTCCTTTGTCCTCCTTCACCGACCCTCTCCATAAGGGACTAACCTTGATAAATCATAGATAGGGCAAATGCACTATGGGGGCAAAAGGTCCAGGTTAGTCTGATATTCCTCTTTTCTGCTTCGCTTTCTCCAGTGATTCAACTGAATAACATTTCCTGTACCTAGAATAAACAACACTTCAATTACCTTTCGTTGACAAAACACGTTGCAAGAGATTATGGGGGCGAATTCACAAAAAGATTGTGCAGCTTTTGTGGCTGCTAAACATACGTAAATGAGACAAACAGGAACCACGTGATTCACAAAGCACCCATGAAGGTTGAAAAGCACTCCTAACAGTGCTGCCAAGCAAACAGGATCTTGTTGCTCCTTTGCTATTTGCACATATTTAAATTAGGTAATATGTATAAATTCAGGGCAAAATTTGCCCCCTTTCTATGCAAACAAGCCTCATTGCAAAAACAGTCCAATTCACAAAGACCAGCACTAATAGCCACATGCAGTTAGAGTGAAATTATTAGCGTCTTCAGAGAGTTGGTGGTAAATGAGGCGCATTCTCTCACTCACTCACTCACTCACTCACTCACCCATTCTTCTGTCTCTCTCTCTCTCTCTTCAAATCTTCAAGCTTGTGAGGCATTCAATGATAATGAATTGATACTGAATGATATCAAGGGCGAAATCTTCAATCAGACATTAGGATATGGGGTTAAATGGGTATGGGGTGGTAGGCTTATTTCGGAATTAGAGCTACTTAAAAATATGTGTGTAGAAACAACTTGAGGCAACAGATCAGGCATGGGGAGAAGTAGGTTCAAGTTTGTCTTGCCATTTCAAGAATGCACAGCTGAGCCTGAAAGCTAATGGAGTACTATAAAGGGATTTAGAGTGATAAGAACAAGAGATATTACACAGAGGTTTGTTACCTCACATGATATCAATATTTGTAAGTAGCTTTTTACACAGACACACACACACAGCAACTAATCCACATGAATGCATGCATACACTTAGACACACACACAACCGTCTACATTAGTTAAGCCTATGGTCACTCAATTGGTCCAGTTAGCGGTTTTGTTTTACAGCAGTTGTTGCTCATGTAATGCTCTTTAAGCTTGCCTATTTTCAGTGGAACACCACATCAAATGCACTGGTTTGGATAATCAGAAGGGAACCAGCAACTCTTGCAATATAATGTAAATGGCTGTTTAAGCAGGAATAAAGGACTTCTTTGATGCCAACACTGCCCCTACTGAACCCATCTCAACGCTGTGATGAGCCACTCTGTCTTCGACATTTGGTGCAGCATGCTGCTGCCAGCATTCGGGACAACAATGCAGAGCTTCTGCCTGTCTCTGCCATTCTCACCAAAGTTTACAGCTTTCTCTGGCCCTCATCTGACAACGTTAACTTGGAGGCGTCAACTGCCCTGGTGTACTTGCTCAGAAACAATAGTCACTCTACTCGTGTCCTTTTAGGCAATCCACAAGATCAGGCCTGTATAAGGGTGTATGCATGAATGCATATGTGCAGATATGGACAGCTGACTTATTATGTATTGTATCGTCACCACAAAAAGTCACATCCTAATTCAGTCACTGAGCTGTGATTTAGGTATCATATGATTAGCTGAGGTGTGTATTCCTTTGCAGATTGGTTCCAGCTTTGTTTCTGTCCTGTTGATCAGTTGATTATTTCATGTCTGCCCATCTTGTACTTCTTGTTGTTAGCCTTTTTTGTGATACTGTGTGAGGTTAATCAGGCTCTGTTGGCTTGGCCTTTTCACCCTGTTGCAGAAATGCGCTTGCACAACCTAAGGTCACAGCCTTGTGTTGTGTTCGTGCCACAGGAGAGAGTATCTAACTTCACCTATAGAGCCTGTTAACAGGACAAAACGTGTGAAATATAACAAAGGTTATGGACTGTAATCCTAATTCTATGGAGGTCCTGTGACCATCACCTTCGCTTCATGACTCACTAACATTGTGGTTACAGAATTAGGGTATACTGGCCATCTGAACAGCTTAGCATGCACATTTAAAAGCACTGCTCAACAGCTTGAGTAGGCAAACCAATATAGCCTGACAGAGTGGAGCCTGTTCTCATAGAACTAATGGTATAGCCTAATACGCAACCTTCTCTATTTAACCCATGCTCCTAGAATAGTTTGCACTCTTATAAGTGCAACACATAAAACTCAAAACCCATCATTCCCTGGTCATCCTCTCTAACCTGAGAACAAACTGCCAAGAATGTGCAATAAATAACACAGAGGAAAAAATAGTCTGGATGACTGAGGACAAAAACTGGGCTCAGGTAAACATGATTTGGCAGGAACATTAATGATGTCCAATCCCTACACAGGTTCTGTGGGCAGATTCTGATGGAGGGGACAAGCATGATTTACGACAATGGTAGTCCTGGGAGAATGGCAATGGGCCTTGCCAGAAGCAGAATGGCCGGTATGTGTATGTGTTTGTACCTGTGGTCATGTTTGTGTTTTCCGTACTGACCCTCAACTTGGACAGGATTGTAAATGGGACTGGACTGAGCTCATGTATGTGCACACAAATACCCACACATATGCACATGCACATGTACATGTACAAACTCACAAAGCAAGAAAAAACTCTGCATTTCCTAAAGCTCAAAGCAGTGGGATGGGTACATTGGATTTAGTTATTATTTCCAGGGCGGTCAGCTTTGATCTCCTTCTCATGTCTGTATTGGGGTCGTCTCATCTCTAATAACCGCAGATACATTTCCTCTCCTCTTCCCTGTTAGCTAGATAAATAGGATTTCAAATTGTCTGGTGGTACCCCATCAGAGGAAAAACATGATCTATGAAATATCTTCCCATGAAAAACCCATACTGAGAGATTATCTTCTCATCACACAGACAGCACAGCTAACAGATAAGGGTGAGAGGGGTGATCTGTACTGAAAGAGAAACACATTGTGTATTTGTGAAGGAAGTGTGTGAAGGAAGTGTGTGTGTGTGTGTGTGTGTGTGTATGTGTGTGTTTGTGTGCATGTAGAAAGAGAAAAATAGAGAAATAGATTTAGAGAAAATGAGAGCAATACAGTACCAGTGTGATTTCAGCCATTATTGGATGCATTCACATTGAGGTCTCAAGAAACAAAAACTGTTTCTTCTAATATCCACACTATTAGTTTGTCTCCATCGAGGGCCTGTGGCCCATTCAATAGCACTAGAAATACCTATTCATCAAAGCATCTGTGTCCAGCCCCTGCCTAATAACAGATGGAGAGATCTTTAACTGCCCATAAATGAAGGCTCCAAAGTTGAGAGAAAGCACTTGCATCAGCAGAGCAACAGCTAAACGAACTCTCTCCCAGGTTGAGCTTGACTACTCCAACAAAGCAAGATTAATTTGCCTGTTGAATTGAGGCCGATGCCCTAGCCATGGCATGCTGCCTAGTCGATGTTGAGGTGCAGTGGTGCCTCCCATGCACCAGGAACACTGGTATAATGTCAACAGTGCAGCATTACAGGGAAAAGCAGAAACTGGCTTCCAAAAAGCTTTACTGAAAAGAACATATTTTTTAAAACCTGGCTGAGAAAGTATAAAGTCACCACCATAGACTACACACTTACTCTAAAGATAAATGGATAGTTAATGAGATAGATCGTCATAGAGATAGGCAGCTACAGTAGAGGAATAGATATTAAAATATCTGTGGTATGGGAAATAGTATGCAGTAGCAAACCAACAAAAATATCAAAACTAATAAGAGCCAGAACAATTACAGCTTTGCACACGTGCTGAGGCACAGGGGACAGTTTAGATGGCATTGAATAAAAGAGAAATCATTATGAAGAGGACAATGGTGGAGTCCATTAACCAAAGATTAATTAGAGATACTGCAAATACAGTATCCTTGAACTGTATTAATATTACCAATAAAAGGGTAGTACCATTCAACATACCAGGCAGACGGAGAAGACAATATGTGACCTTGTGTGAATTAATTAAATATCTCAACCTTCGCAAAATGTGAGATGAAGACGTAGCCAGTGAGACTCTGCTCAGATGGATGAAATGGAAGAATCAATTATTTCACTAACAGCAATTTGTCCCCCTCACACACACTCTGTTGTGTGTGTCTGCACATGTGTCTGTGAGCTAAACTATTTGAGACACTGTGAAGCTGTACCTTTTCAAGCAGAGGCCACTACAGTGTTGGCTTCCTTTTCTGGCCTCTTTTTTTTCCCCAACCTCTGACAGGTGTGACCTTTCGGCTGCGCTGGTAGCAGCCACTCTCGCCCCCAGACAGTAGGCCTGGATTAGTCACCATCTCTGAGGATTGTGGCGCCTTGCACGAATGCGCATGTGAGGCCCAAGCTCTCTCCAGCATGGCCGAAGGACCTGCTATGAAAAATAGAACACCTAATGCCTGAAGATAGAGACATTCATCAAAGACCAGGGCCCATGCCTGCCTGCTTTGTGTGCTGCCTTCCCTCCCTATTCTCTATTCAGTACTGAGATGCAGAAACAACTCACTTATTGGCAAGTCATAAAAGAGAGATGGGGATTTTTATTATTAATGCTGTAAGAATGTAATATTATTTCTAGATCTTTACTTCCCCAAAAGAATCCTTTGCTTTTTTTTTTTCCAAACATTCCGATGCTTCAAGTGATCTCTCATGTTTAGGAGGAAATAAAGATGTCACAGTCTCATGAGAGTAGACATTAACAGATGGATGCGTATGGAGCTTCTTCACCATTCAATTCCGCACAACAGGGTGCCTCCATTGGCCACCTTTTGAATGACAATTGCAGGGAGACCACTGAGAATACCAGGAGGAGGACAAAAATTCCCTGGGAAATGGTAGCCATGCCAACTGGCGGCGAGCAGCCGGACCAGTTAACCTCTCCAGTGAACTGCTAAACCCTGGGGTATGGCTTGGTAATGACATCCCTTCCTCTACGTCTTCGCTCCATCTCAGCATCCCTCTCTGTTGATCCTGGCAGGTAACAGAGGAATACTATGGTGGAAGATCCTGCCCGGTGTGTGTTCATGCCAAAATATAACAAGACACAGGGAGAAACTGCTCTCTTTTAGTTTATTCAAATTCCACTCTACCAACAAGGGGTTAGCATGATACTGGGAGGAGGGCGGCTATGGAAAATATCAAAGCCTAAAGGTTCTGTGCCATGGGATTTCTGTATTGCCTGGAAGACATGGTAATGAGAGCAAACTTGTGGAGCAAGGAATGTCGACGGCTCAGAAACACAGAGTTCACACATTGAGATCAGGAAAAAATAATGTGTGCCAAAACTCATGCAGTATGTGTATTATCCCTCCAAATATCTACTACCCAAAACTTCAAATTGCCATTGCAATCTACAACTCAATTTGCGCTGTTCATGTAGAATTGAAGTAATGGGTTCAAAAAGCTATATTCACAAGCAATGGCCCAAAAGACTGGGCTTCCTTCAGTGGGTTAAGGTGATTTTACATAACAAACACAGCAGACTATGCCAAAGGCTAGCCGGCCAAATTTCAGAAGCACACACACCATATTTCTCTGTAACACCATAGCTCCAGGTGTCTTACAGAGCCACTGTCTTCCTTCATCCCTCCATCTAACCAGCCATAACCCAGTCTCTCTGATCCTCATATTTTCTTTCTCAAAACCTTAGATTCAGATGGGCCTTGAGTGTGAGACCCCCTGTTGTCATACATGGTTCTTCGAAGAGCAACAGGAAAAGGGGAAAAAAAATCTAAATGAGGCAACACTCAAACAATACTTTAGCAGTGCAACAACCCAAAAGTAAAACCTTCCCTCCTAGTGTTGTATATAGTAAACAACCCATGAAGGGGAACTGCATAAGTGTAAATGTACTGTTTCACTAATAAGAGCAGACACACTGCAATGCTGTTTCATGTACCCAAATGTGTCTGTTTGCTCAAGTGACTGAACATTGCATCAGGCATGTAGATTGTGTTTGTGTATGTGCATTTGTGTGTGTGCCTATGTGTGTGTTCTCTGCCAATGCCAAGGGCCTCTCAGACGTGGGGGTAAAACGCTCTTTGAGAATGGGATTTAGTAACACACAGGCAGCTCTGGCATGGCTGCTTCAAAGCGGAGGCAGGCAGAAATTCCTTCTGTACATGTGTCTGTGTGTTCCTGTGCTTGTGCACACATGTGCATGTGTGATGTGCATTTTCTCATGGATAAACCCGCTGCCGCTCCAAAGGAAGTTCATTTGAAGAGCTTCCCATGGTAGTACTAGCAAACAGCATCGTGAAACAGAAAAAAAAAAAATCATGCTTGGATGATTTCTAATATTACAAAATGCATGTCAGACAAAGAAAGTAGACAACAGAGCATGAAATGGGGGACAAAGAGGGTGAGGCTGGGGGGAGGACTAGGTGAGGCGTCTCCAGTGTAAGTAATAGGGTAGCATCTCCAGTTTGAGTGACCTGGTGATTTCTCCGAAGCAGATTCTGTCTCCAGACAACAGCATCAGGGAGAGCTCTCTCCGAATGCATGACAGCTTCTCTCTAATGTAACAAAGACACAACAGACGCTTGAGGATTTTCACCAGGTGAGTGCTTTTCAGTGTGGAACAGACGTACCCACCCAAACGCTTGCACACACGCATAAGAAGAACACACGTGCATTCAATATCACACACATGAATACACCGAGTGCATGCCACCATATAACCATATACAATCATGATCTGCTGAAAAAGAGGTTCAACACCATTTATTACTTTGTATGTGAGGTTTCTAGATTTACTTGCATGTGAGGAGACAAGAGCCAGATGTGTATTTTTCCAGTGGTGTCACTTGCGACACACATACTGCATCTCTTCAACAAAACATTCCAAATGAGCAGCACAAGCTACTGGTATCTGACTTAAAATCATGCCAGTGTGTAATAGAACATGAACATATTACTTGCCCCAGAATCACTCAGCGTTTCATCTCATTCCATTTGGTTTAGCTGACCGTAACTCTGTCTGGTTCCACTACTCCTGCCAGCCGCCGCAGACTGATATGCCTCCTCTAGGAGACTCATGAGTAGGCAAAGATTGCACAAACTTCTGCTACATAGGCTACTCTGCCAGCCAGTCACCCAGCCATCCAAGTTAAAAGATTTATAATTTGATCTGAAAATTAGTTATCTAAATTTGCCTGGTGACATGGACAGGATTTTATGATTTTTTTTTTTTTTCCATACAGACAGTTTTCTGGGCTGCCTGAAGACTGACAAGGATAAAAGTGAAATGAAGGAGTCTGCCAAGATGCCAACCATAAAATTTCATCAGCCAGAGGACTTTACTGCTCGAGGCCCTTGCCCAAAAGGCAACAGGAGACAGGAAAAGAGAGAGAGAAAGAGAGAGAGAAAGCTATGAAGAGGAAACAGATGGGAAAAGGAAGAGGATTTACGATGGGTGACGGTCTCCTTTTAACCCCAATATTTGCTAAGAGGAAAAAGGATGGTGAAATTACATTACAGGGGCCGCGATCAATAACCACAAATATTAAATAGCCCCTGAGTCCTTCTGCCTATACACATGGCTTTATGTGGAGCAACACCACTTAGAGCTAGCATTAGCTGATGTAGTGATGACAGACGTGTTCCTGACGCAATCAAAGGGTACTAAGCATCATGGCCCTGCCTTAACTTCATTTTTCATGGGTCAGTAGTGAGATACTATAAAACCGAAGCGCAGAGTCAATACTAATGAGAGGAGACATATTCCAAGTGGAGCTAGTGACAGCAAGTGTATCAGCAGCCTTTCCCACTACTATCTGCCTATCAGTGGGTGAGCAAGGCCATGCTGGAGATTACGTTTCAAGATAAATGCGGTGAGTGAGTACGACTTGCCTGTCACTGCATCTACAAACACCTCAGAGAGTTGTCACAATAATGGAATTTTTGTATAGAGGGATGGTGGTAGCAGTGGGAACAGAGCAGAGAGATAAACAAGAATATAGACTCAGCTGTCAGTGCAGATGTGAATCGGGACACTAGATTATCAAATCTAATTCTACATCAGTGAAAAAACATCAGTACTACAATGTGTGCTGGATGATCATGATGGGTAGATGATTATTCAGCACTAATATTACAGGTTTTTGCTGTCGTTGGGGTGGGGGGGGGTGGGGGTAAACCTCACTGATCTAATTTGTATTTGACCCCATAAAACCAATACCAGAATCAATTTGTCACCACTCAACATGAACAGGCAGAGATTGGGGCTGGAAGCAGCTGTTCTAACCTCTAAACTATTTTCACTTCCTTATCCATATTTAATTCTACCTTATTCAACAATTCATGTTGATTGTATTTAATCACTTCATAACACTGTTTTACCCCATGCCTCTCTGAAAACATTGTAGCTTACTGCCTTTTTGCTTTTGATTTCCAAGCTTTTCACTGGAATATTTTATCCTTCTAACGCGAGTGCAAGACTTTGATGATTAACATGCAAAAAGGTGCATTCAACTTGCTATGCACCAGTGACAGCAATAATGTCCTGCTGTGGACGCAAAATCCCCGGGGTTTAATCACCTCAATACAAAGACTCAAAAGGAAGAGTGCATCCTCATTCTGAGCAGGAGTAACATTAGCTCAGTCAGGCTAAGACAAGCATCGCATTCATAGACCAACAATGGAACCAAGCGCTGTGGTAAATTGGCCTGTATAAGCCCCATAAACCATTTCAGATAATGCGCAACTGGTTAGTGGGCAGACATAATGAGGTTTATCGCATTGTAAATGCACACAATCGGCCCTGTTTGGTAAAATACAACAAATGCACATGGGCACTGGGGTGTGAACCTCTTAATGCGTCTCTAAGAATTGTGAGAGCAGTGATGTCGATGTGTGCTTTCGCTAAAAAGCTATCATTATCCAACATGCAAGAGGATTTAAAAAGCTTAAAGGTATACTATGCAGGATTTTCCTAAAAAAAAACAATGCACAGACTCATACAAAAGTAATTCCTCTCAATCATCTCTTATGACCCACTAGAAGTGTGTGGCGGTGGTCTATGTACCTACAGAGACTCTGCCCTTTGCCTGTATTTTCTTATTTTCTTTCTATTTTGCTGTGTTCAGGATGCTTTTGGGTGTCATCTATGGGCAGTGGGTGTGTAGCCCCCCCAGCCAATAACAGCGCACAGGGTGTGAGGTCGGTACTTGTAGCGTAGCAACCAGGTTACATCGCTGTCTCTGTCTCTCTCCTCTGCTCCACTCTGCTCTCTGTCTCTGTGTCACGGATGTATAAAGAGCTGCAGGTCCGTGTGTCTGCTCGACCGAGGGCGGGGCTGCGGACAGGATGAAACTCTACGTTCACACAAAATCCGGCAATGCGGCACCTTCCCGAAGGGTCGTGCGGAGGTGTGGGCATATTTATTTGTGCTTTAGAACGTAACCGCCTCGAAACAATCAGAAATAACGCTTTAATTATCTGATCCACGGCTCTATTCATTCACACTCTACCTCACTCAACCACTGCTTTCATTCTCTCTCTCTCTCTAAGTAATTTATCATCAAGTGCATACCTCAATCAAAAGTCAAGGACCCTGCCATCCTCTCTCTGGTCTTTGTGCTTGGTATCGACAACATTTGGCATTTTTAATGAAGACTTCCTTGAATCCCCAGGATCTGAGAGAGCTTTACTCTATTTCCCCTGGTGAAGGCTCTGTGCAGGAATGAGTGAAGTGAATGCTGTTTCCCAAGTGGAACCCTGAGAATGCACCTGGACTCCTTAATGGAGACACCCGCACTGGAACAATGAAGTAATTTACAACGATCCTTCTGAGGTTTTCAGCTTTGGCTCTATTTGGATGTGATGACAATAACAACAGGAAGGGGAAAAAAAAAACAACACAATGACAGATAAACATGTGTGTGAATATTAATATCACACTTAGCAAGATCTCTGCCCTGGCAACACTATCAGAAACATCCAGGCCAATTAATTAGAGAACGGGACTTGACCTTCAAGGTGCATCCACTGCAGTTGTTTGTTGATAGGAAACAAGGACAGATTTGCTCATTTGAGATTAGAGGGGTGGGAGGTAGAATTAATGGCTGTTTAATTTTGGATGACATTAGGATGCATTTGTTTAATGCTGGGCAGAGAAACAGCAGAATAAGCCAGATGACTGGTATAGAGGGACCAGACTGAAATATTTAGAAACAGGAAAGCCTATAAAGATAAAATTTACACTCCTGCTTCACTTATGAGTGAGGCTCAACTGACATATTACCAACAACAACAGCAACAGTATACACACAAGAAGATATTACCAGATGACGTTTAAAAAAGCCGTTTCTACTGACAACACTGAGGGGAAAAATTTCACCCCTTTAAGAGCTTGATTCAAACCATCTTATATAAACACAAATGATGTATCTTTTAAATATTAAATCTAAAGAGCTTTCATTCACATTCTTTGTTACAGATAATGTGATTAAACCATCATACATTATACTCACTCATCGTGTCGGACAACAAGAATTTTGGCCAAAATGGCACTGATTGAAATTGGCCTAAATTTATTACAAATTAATCTATTATGATCTTAAAATTTGGCAGTCAGAAAAAAAAAAACAATAAGAGGATACATAAAGAAAGATAATTTGAGTTGATGTTTTGGAAAATTGACTAACATAAAACACAGCATGGGAAACACACTTGACATGGTGTACTATCACAGCCCTAAAAAAAACCTAAACAAAGCAATGCTATTTCTTATGATTATTTCTGTGTAGCAGTATCTCTCAAGATTTGCAAACAATATGACAAGATGGAATCAAACATTACCTTGCTATTACAGAAAAAAAAAATGCAAACAACCTGGCAAATGGGAGAATCTTTAGTCAACACAAGCTTCTTAGCTTCAGGCTTCTAGTCTTAAAAAAAAAAAAATACAAAATGCTCAGATGTGTCTCCAAAATGAAGAACGTGAACAGCACATGAATAAAAAAACTAAAGGTTTAATAAAAAAATAAATGTATTCAAGCTCTATCTTCTATTGAAATGAATTCATAATAAGAACAAAACCTTTTGCTGTAACATCACATTAATTCAAGCGCTGCTGTAACACTGTTCTTTTTTTAAAGTAGGGGTAATACATTGATGCTGTCAAAGATTAGAAAAATTGTGGTTTCATAGTTAAATTGTGACATCAGAGCTGAAAGTTGTTAAAATGAATGTTTTCGTGCATTTTGATTAACCTTGACACAACTTGAAAACTCATTTTGTAAGCCATTGATTTTTATGCCAGTATAGAGTTAAAATGAAATCTTCAAATGCCTGCACATTAATAAGAGGGATCAATCTTTCGCATCGCTAGTGCTCAGCTATACTGTATGTTTGAACAAATTCATGGACACCGGGAGGTAAATCAATACTCCCCAACATGTGAAAGGATGTAGTAGATTCCAGCTTTTACACACAATTCTTTACTATATAAGCACACAAAATTGTTTACACTAGATCATGAAGAGAAAACAGTTCTGTCAACAAATTACAGCTAGTCTGACTCTCGTCTCCATATGTGAGTGCTGCATGTGTGTTTGTACTCACACACGTACAGGTTTCTGTTCATAAGTGCGGTTATGTGTATTGTATGCGTTCAAAAAGACGACAGGTGGTGGGAGGGTAGTAGATCTTTTGAGACTTGTCACAGTGTTCCGGTTTATGAGTCAATGACAGGAGACACACACCCATCCACATCAAAGTTTATTACAGTTCATCACCTCCCCACCTGCAGTGTAATGACATTTAGCCAATCCTATAAAAATCCCAGGAAACCTGTGGGTATAAATCAATGCTTTTCCACCTTTCCAGCTGTTGCTCACATCCATTATTAAAGCTTCCACATCATATCCGATAGAATACGCGAGTGCTCGTCTGACAAGCTTGTGTACCTGTATGTATTTATGCCTGTCTTCCCCCAAATCTGGCTTGGGAAAACAAATAAATAGACATTAATACGCAGACATACATATATAAACACACACAAACAACACACCATACTGTAGCAACTCCCAAAACCCCCTAGCCCCGTGGAAAAAAGGATCAGTGTGTATCTCTGCTGACAAGCAGTTTACATAAAATCCCATTCGTTTCATCCAGGCAAGAAGAGTAAGTGTATGGTTTGTTACAACCTGGTACAGGGATGCACCAGCTCCACCTGTCTGGGACTGGGATTTAACTGGTTTTTTTAAAAAAAAAAAAAAGTTGTCCACATCTGGCAATCACATCAGTTCCATGCGTGTCACACTAACCTAACGCCTAATCAGATACAGATGGAATGTTTACAAAATATGTTGTAATGACAGACGGGTTTGTTTCTGTGTTATGGTGTGTGTGCGAGTGAGCTTGTGTGCATGTGAATATGTGAGCTTGTGTGTTGCCATTATATGAAATGAGGGCTTTGGTGAGTGGTTCTTAATGCAGTCAGTGACTACCCTCTGCAGGCAGGCTGTGTGAACATCAGGCTTGGGGAGGTATGGCGACAGGAGAGGAAAGATTTGATTAAAAAAAAGGAGAGTGCAGTATAAGGATTTAAATGTTGATGTATAATCATATTCCAAATATTAAAAAAAAAAAACATCTGGCACATGATCATTTTCAGTTTATTTTTGATTATTAACAGTCATTCATCAAAAGCATTTACTACAATGCTGGATCGCTTGTAATATTTTCCAATTTTTAGTACCATTTACTCAATTGATGATCTCCGTGCTGCTTTTTGACTACTTACTAAAAACCATTATTTAAAATGAGCCATTGTAGCAGACAAGTACATTATAGAAGGGGAAATATGTTTTCATTGTAGCTGTATGGCACACATTTATGTTGTAAAAGGGAAAATTGTTTTCCTGTAGCAATCTGTGTCTCAAGTACAGCTCATTTAGGGCATTTTTCACATTCAGCACATTCTGATGTAAATGTTAGCGCCTTCTGAGCATAACATAAATCTCTGAAAAATGATGATATCTTTCACTATTATCAATTCTGAACTACTGAACAGAAATTGACCTAGGTTCAATGGTGGTTATGATGGTTGTGATAATAACAACTATAACAATTTCCAGTATCAAATCAAGTAACATGACAAAATTCAGTCTTCATTCATTTGGCAGCTTGAATCCGGGCTGTCTTGATACCTGATGGCTCAATATGACTATCTATTTCACAACAAATTGCATGTTTTTCAGCTCGAGCCATTGAAGGAATAGCTCAATTTCCAACAGAACTACAGGAAAATCATGAGCAACACTGAAACTATTGACAAACAAGAAAGCTAACCTATCAATACAATCGAAAGGTATGCGCGCATCCACGCCGGTTTCACTTCCATCTCTGTGAAGATGAGAGATACATCAAGCGCTATTCCCCATATGTTAAACAATAGCAGTTGAAGTGCCACATTGCTGCACATCAAAAAACAATGCACCGCACGAGTCTTTGAATGAGCTGTTGAAAGAAAAACAGGCAGTTTCCTGTCAAGGTGAACATCCTGAAATTATTAGCATTATTTACTACTCCACATACTGCAGAGAGGAGTGAAGCGAGAAACAACAAGTACTTGAAGAATGCGTTTAAAAGGTGAAACACCTTGCCTGGCTGTGGAGTTGGTGCAAACTGTACAAGGAAATTTGTTTTTGACAGGTAGGGATGCTAAACATGATAATTTAAGGCGGTGTAATATATCCTACGAGGACATCTTTTAATTTCTTCTCTCTCTCTCTCTCTCTCCCTCCCTCTCCTTCCTGACATTCTAGTCCACTGCCCTGGCTCTTAACATATGTTAAGTACGGAGGTCAGCTGGATGCTAGAGGTCTCTCTGTTCTGTTAAAAAGAAGAATCAGCTTATTAAAAAGTGAGCTCTCTAGGAAGCATCCGTGCTCAACCTCCCACTGCACACAACCACTTTACTCAGCTAATTAGATACTTGGGCCAGTAGCTGGTGTCAATGGGGGAAACAACATATTTCACCCTGTCAGCTTCTCACGGTGACCCCAGCTGAACTTTTGATACACTATTTAAGTAGATGCCCAGAAATGTCAATGCTGCCCAGTGAAATAAGCTCCTTTTTAATAAATAACTATGAGCCAGTGTAATCAATTAGCTTCTAGGTCTCTGATCCTCCAAAATAGATGAACTGTATTTCCAGTATATTTCTAGTATAGTTATTACTATGTGCAAAGTTGTGTTTTCTTATGTGCTGTGATAAACTCTGCAACTGCTTGTTTTTGTCTTGTGGTGTGTGTGCTTCATGGCACCATAAATGAGCTGCAACTGCCTTGATACAGTCATTTCAGGATCCCACCTCAACACTGATGAGTACAATAATTTGACATGCAAATAGTAATTACTGTAGACTCACTTCAATTGACATAAAACAGCTCTTGCTTTTTATCCACCTAGTTTGCTGTAATTACAGTTGAGGATCACGCCTTTGCTGGAAACGAAGAAGTAAGAAAAAGAAAGATTCGGAGGGTTGCTGGATATTTTCAATGTGTCTCCTTAAACGATCACTTACTGATTGCTTCCCCGTGCTGCCTTCTGGAACAGCAGCCCGGATCTTTGATTAGAAGAGACTCCCCTATAATCACAAGTGTATGATTATGGCATTAGGCCGGATTCTTCACATCAGAATTTGCAATCAAGAAATTGGCGTCAGGGATCGATACAGTGCAGCACCTCATCTGATGGCAGAGAGGGGAGCAGAGATTGTGTGCGGGAGGAGGCAGCTTAGGATCAATTAGGAAGCGACTGCCACGTCCAGACATTACTTTTAATCTTCTAATGCATCAGCGCAAAGGCGTTGGGCCCAGCATTTGTCAGCTTCTAAGGAGGAGGAATCGATCCTTTCTGCACATCTTGACGCCACTCTGTCCTGAGCCGTTTCAACGGCATTCAAGACCTAATGAAAGGAGAGAGCCTAAATCTGCTTACCCTCCCTAAGTGAAGAAAGTGTATTTGATGTCACACACAGGTGAGGCTGAAACATTTTAATCCTTTGAAATAGTTTCTAATACATCTGAATACCTGGTTAATCTCTCAGATGTACTGTAGTCGACTGTAGTGCGTGAGGCTTGCCTACTGTGTTGACATCCTGTTTCATCATACTGATATGCCAAGCATATAAAGCTATGAAAGAGGTCTTGATTGACCTACAGAGTGACACAGCCGACAATGTCTGATAAACACAACCAGATCTGGAAGTTTTTCTACTATTCCTTTACTATGAAGCTAACTGCTGAACTCAGAATTAAGAACCCATGAAACACTGACAAACATTTTGTTTAATCGAAACTATCTTGAACAGATTCATAGTGTAATAGTGGTGGAAATAATACAGGGGACTTGGTGGGTTGTATGGAGTCCTTATCAGTGTAGTCCATGCGGAGTGTGTGGCTCATTCAATTAATCAGGCATCATTTAAACCAGCAGGCTCGGTGACAGGGGACCCAATCACTGGTGAAAAAAAGCCATTCCTGACATTCCCACTCTGTGTCCCCCGCACTAATGCACTGTGGCAACCTTCTAACTATTCAATTCCAGACTCAGACCCCCACGGCTTACACAGTCCCTCAGCTTCTTCCCAGTCCCCATTGCTTCACTTTCATTAGACCCCACACCTCTATCAAAGGGAGAACAGAGGGAAGTCGCAGCTCCATCTCATGTCAGAAACTTGCCTCTAAGGAACGGGTAAGAGAGGAAAAGAGCAACGACTGAGTGGGGAGAGAGAAAGCGACTAAGAGTGATGAGGGAGAACGAAGAACCCCGAGCCTCCCTGAGCATTACCATTCTAAGGGAGTTAATCCAGTGCAAGAAAGCTGAAAATGATCATTCAGTGTGGGTGCATGTGTACATGCACACAGGTCTGCGAGTGTATACGTGTTTCATATGTATGTCTGTGTGTTTAGAGGATAGAAGAAATAAACATTGCATCAAAAGACTAAAGCACAGTTACAAAAGTATTTACACAAGCCAGTCACGTTAAAATAAAGTATGTGTCTACAGCTTCAAAAGAGGTTTGATAATCACAACTTTAATATGTGAATTTTTGAAGCAATGTGAGGCAAAAAAAAAGTCATTACCTGAACCGCAGGCTTACACATATCAGTCGTAAACACAAACAAAATAAAACCTGAAATGAAGAAGAATCGCACAAGTAACAGCTCACTGATGATAAACAGCTAAACTATTTGTTAATAGCAGTTAAGAAATGTGCAAATATTATAAATGTCATAGTTACTGACTGTTCTGCATATTCATAGGAATGTTGCCCCTAAAAATTCAAGGGGGAACTCTTAAATGCCAACATGAAATCCAGTACTTTATATAGTGTACCGAACCAGAAAAATCAATCAGGACCTAAAAGACAAACTTCTCTCAAGGCATAATGTACCCCTACACCTTAATAGCTATAGATATTCTTATATCGTCAGGTGTTTGTTATATTTTCTGTGTATGTATGTGCGTACCCAACTGTGAAAGGAAAACTAGACCCGCTGACAGATTCTAAACCTGACCTGAATGGTGACCCTGAGCAGCAGCAGCCCATGTATAGAGGGATGGACAAGCTGGCAGGATGCCTGAGCTTGTCAACATCTTCACTTTTCCGAACACTCTCAGGGGCCGACAAAGCTGTAAAGGTGCTGCTGAGATGCTGAGACCAATAGCACAGAACCACCACCCCCACACACATCTAAGGAGAAATGATATTCTGTCCTGCAGAGAGAAAAAGTCTCTGAGATCCTCAACATTGTGATGATTAAAAAGGTGGAGTGAAACAGAAAATGAGTAAAGCAGGAAGAAATTGGCAAATGTTCAATGAGACTGTATAAAAGTCGTTCTATGTGTGTGTGTGTGTGTGTGTGCGTGTGTGTGTGTTTAAGTAAGAGAGACCAGAAGAGACAGAATACAAAAGACAGAATTATTGCTACAAAAGCAGGACAGAGTAAAACTGAGTCGGCATTAAAGTATTGCCTGATGACTCAGGCTTTGTTTTATATCTTATTAGAGAGTAGACTGCAAAACCATTTCCTCCAATGAGATGCCAGACATGAAACTACATTTATACTAAATTTACATTTGGGGAAAAAAAGAAACAGCAGCAAAATAAATGAAAATAAAAACATTTGTTGCACCTTTTTATGCCGACTGAATATGCAATACACAACCGCCAGGTTGTACCTCCCAGCAAACTCAATATACCTTTCTGAAACCGTAGCCCACTTCCAGAAAGTGAGAGCAGCAGCGGGATATTAGTCAGGGTTTCAGAAATGTGCAATAGCACCGCGAAACACCACACCGGCAAAGTACCATTTAATATGAGCACCAAAACTCAAACCTTCCATACTCGGCATTTCAATATATTCTCACATTTAGAATGCTGCTAGGTAGGATGTGTGTTTTATTTTAAGGAAAATAGGGGTGAAAGTGTTAAATGAAAGATATGTGGTGTTTGAGTCATGCTGTGTGTCTAAACATAACGGTCTTGCATGGTCGTTAACTTGCAAGTTGAAAGTGTACAGGGTAAGATAGAAATAGGAGTCCCTGTGGGTCCCAGCCACTCCAATTTCAACCGTAGCGTCCCAATTAAAAGTGTTGCAGGGCAGAAGAGGTTCCTCTGCTAGGCTGGAGGAAAGTGGTTCACAGACCCCTATCTGAGAGGGACGACGAGGCAGCAGATTGCTCAGATTTAAATGATAATTTCCAGAGTAAGGATAAAATGCTCATTGCCAATTTATATCAGAACTTCTCCAATCCATAACTTTCTGCTGTCAATGTGACGCCACAATATGTAAGTATAGATAGAT
Organism: Thunnus albacares; assembly: GCF_914725855.1. Classification (NCBI taxonomy): domain Eukaryota; kingdom Metazoa; phylum Chordata; class Actinopteri; order Scombriformes; family Scombridae; genus Thunnus; species Thunnus albacares. The sequence continues at coordinate 22,529,421 of NC_058115.1, forward strand.
AGAGAGATATATAGATATTGTATTTAATATTATTGTTTACATTTACATATTATCGTATAATTATTAATCATCTGTCAATGTTTATAATTTTCTGTACCGCTTTGGCAATGTAGATTTCTGATCTGTCCTGCAAATAAAGCTGATAAATAAAGCTTGATAGATAGATAGATAGATAGATAGATAGATAGATAGATAGATAGATAGATAGATAGATAGATAGATAGATAGATAGATAGATAGATAGGAGACAAATTAAAGGAAAAATGAGTGGAGAAACATAACGAATGCAGATGCTTCCACACAAATGCACTGCATGATGCAATTAATCAATTAAAATCTAATCATGCTCTGTGTCCTGTATTAAAATGCTGAGCAGACCCAGTTGATTCTGATTTTGTATCAAGATGGAAAGAGGAAAAGATCTAAGTGACTTTGAAAGAGGATTCATTGTTGTAGCAGGAGCTTCAGTCACAAAGACTGCTCAACTGGCTAGCGTGTCAATAGAAACAGTGACTAAAGTGATATCTGCATTTATATCAATGGGAATGACATCAGTAAACAGGGTTGGACATTGTAGTCGACAGTGCCCATCTGATGACCGTGATGCTCATGCTCAGAGATATGTAAGGAAATACAGAGAGAGCAACTCTTCCTCAGGTGACTGAGAATGTCAATGCAAAACGCGATCAGACTGTCTCAGCAAGAACAGTTTGTCGAAAATTACATAGAGAGGGATATTATAGTGGGGTGGCAGCGCATAAACCCCTCATTACGAAGATGAATGCACATTTGAGAGTTCAATGGAACAAAAACCATAGGCACCGGTCTACAGAGATGTGGAAAAAAAGTGATGTTGTCAGATGAGTCATCGTTTACCATATTCTCGACAAGTGGGTGAGTGCATGTGCGGCATACACCAAGAGAATGGTACAAGCCTGAATGCTTGACCCCTACAGTGAGGGGATCCGGTGGCTCTGTTATGCTGCAGTGGGGGATTTTGCTGGCATGGTTTGGGTCCACTTGTCCCCTTAGAGGGAAGGGTCACTGCAAATTAATACAAAGTTGTTCTAAGTGATCGTCTTTATCCTATGAAACATTTCTATCCCGATGGGAGTGGTCTCTAACAGAATGACAATGCCCCAATTCACAGGGCACGAGGGGTCACGGAACGGTTTGATGACTATAAAAACGATGTGAATCATATTCTACGGCCTTCACAGTCACCATATCTCAACCCAATTGAACACCTATGGATAGCACTCTCCACCACCATCATCAAAACACCAAATGAGGGAATATCTTTTGGAAGAATAGTGTTCATCCCTCCAGTAGAGTTCAGAGACTTGTAGAATCAATGCCAAGGCACACTGAAGCTGTTCTAGTGGCACGTGGTGGCCCAACACCTTACTTAGACACTTTATGTTGGTTTTTCCTTTAATTTGTCACCCATGCGGTATGTGTGTGATCTTTAATTCAGTAGAACAAAACACCACATGTGTTGAGGGTTTGACAAATATGGTTAACCCTTGTAATAACTAATTTCATACCTTAACATAATAAAGGTTATTGATGGTAAAATCCATGTATTTTCCTTTAACCAAGATCCAGATTTTACATTTGTGTGTGTGTTCATTGTCACAAAGTATACTCAGTCATTATTCCCCCTTTTTTTCCCACAAAGAAAGTGACAAAAAAGAACAATCTCGAAAACAGCATCTATTTAGTTTTGCCTCAGTTGCCCTCCATTAGTTCCTCTAAACCTGACTGGCCAATTACAGCTTTCTTTCATAGCAATTACATTATTTGGGATTTTTTTTTTTTTTTCTTATTTGTACTCATCTGCAAAAAGAGCACTCATTATTTTGTTACTGGCTTTCTGTCCTTAAAACCTAATGAATCAGACAGTAGGCAAATAGGCTGTGTAACCACTGGGCCTAGGAAAGACATTGCCTGTTGTTTTCATTTCGTTTTCACTGATGAGCATAAATAGAGACATTAAAAACTGGAGCCCAGAGTTGTGTTGTTTTCTCTTAACTGCAGAGCTCACAGGACAAAATAAAGATTTGGATGATTCTGCCGACATGAGATCAAATCAAGGAGACACCATTAAAAATATCTGTTTTATGAAATAAACGTCATCAAACTAAATAATCATTAATGCTGACTAGCTGACAAATTAATTGAGCACAAATGTAGGATAGTTGTTTAAAAAAAAAAGAAGAAAAAAAAGAAGCCGATAGTAAATATGTCCTCCTCCACAAATAATATAATACATTTGCTGAATCACTTATGGGTCATCTTATTTTGATTTACAATTGTTGCATTCCCACATTTATCCTTTTTCACCATATTACAATTGCCCAAACTCCAGGAAACAGGAATCTCATATCACAATATCAATATCACATTAATATTATCTCTAGGTAGAGTTTTCAGTACTTATGAAGGTTTTAAGATATGGCATCTCCGTTATCAAACAACTATGCTTTTCATCAGAATAACCCAACTCACCATCAGACTCATTTTAAGGTATTACCAGATACTCTTGATGTACAGTAAATGACTAGAAAGTGCGAGGACCACTTGTTCTCTGACATTATACTATGAACTCAAAATTAACACAGAGGTGGTAAATGCATGCTATTAATCCATTGCCTTCCAACTGATGCAACACAGAGACAATCTCCCTGCTTTAGCTGTAACTTCCAACATCTCCTGAGGAAGTCCTGCCTCTGCAATCTACAGGCAAACCATGCCAGCACATGGATGGAAGTGTGCACACACACACAGATGTGCAGCGAGGGTACTTAACTGTCTGTCAACTTGTATTAGGGCAAAAGGTAAAACAGTCTGTCGAGGGAAAAAAGTGGCCGACTAGAAGATATGTGAGCGTGCCTGACTTGATTTTCACCTACTGCCAACAACAGTGGGTGAAGTTAATGAGGTTGTTCCATGGTCTTATCACTACCAACCCCAGTGTCCTCTAACACTCTATATATTCTCATTTCCTACGCCATCATCGTGACGTCTTGCCACGTTTTTTTGTCTGGAAAGACAATGCCTGCACATATCTGGCAGACTGAAAGCTGGGACATCCTTTGTTCATAATCACAGGCTTTGAGGCAGAATGGACTAAAGCATGGCCCTGAACTCACAGTGACATTGCACACATATACACACACAGTGTGTCATAAAGTCACATGTCCAGTCAGGCTTTAAGAGAAGTAAAACAGGGAAAAAGGTGAAGACCAATATGGCAAAGATAAGAACAAGAAGCAGATGTAAATTAATGATTATGTAAATGTTGTGTGAGGGTGTATGTGCAGGTCTGTGGAGATTCAAGTGTCAGCAAGTGAGCTAACACTCATGAAGCCAAGTAGGTTGAATCATTGAGCCTGAAGCCAGCGATATACTTTCCAAGTACCTGAGGGCCCGCTAGGGTCCGTGTGATGTAAATTTCGCCATACAGTATGTAGGCTCTGTGCGGACATCTGCGCACCTCCAATTTGCCACTATGCTTTATTCAAGAACCCGTTCTACTGCACATGTGTGGAACGCGTCCTTCAAGTGGACTTTCGGAGAGTAGTATAAACAGAACTACTAACCGTGGTATCCGCAGATGTCCGTGTACGCGTCCGCTGCTTGGGAGTATAATCAGGGCTTGACACTGACAATGAGTGACCGCATGCCCGTTCTCATCACAAGGTTGAAATGAAGACATGGGTTAGCGAGAAATCTGAGGACTGCGTGTACATACTGTGTCACTCCACTTCTTGCTGGAAATTCACTCAACAGAAAACAGAGCAGCTGAATGACACCTTAAACTATCCGCTGAACCAAATCAACCCCAAAATATTGTGGGATTCATACAAATAGATACAGATCATACACATCTGCGGCATTAAAGCAAACAGAATACATGAAATTTTATCTCGAAATTTTGAAAGATTTGTCTTTCTGAGACTTTTCAACATACGATATGACACACAGCTCTTCTTCTGTCATTGTATATGTGGGAGGACTGGAAAAAATGCTTACCTTCCCCATGCAATTATTACTGTAGTAATACAATCTGTAAATTATTAAGTTGGTGTTACCTCATCCAATCATGCTGGTGTGATCTATAATTCAACAAGGGCTGCCGAGGCTCCCTTATTATTACCAACACACTGGAATTCCAAATGAGCTCACTGCTAACCCCCGCTCTGTGTCACTCTATCAGTCTGTCTTTCTCACTCTTTCTCTATGTCTGTCTTGTCTATCTGTGTGACTCTATCTCTCTCTGAACTTGACAACAGCACACACTCACAAATCCACCACATACATTCATTACTGCTGTGCACAAAAATCCTCATTAGCAGCCACTCTTTGCAATAAAAATGTTAACTCTAGATGGAAATTCAGCAATGGTATCAGTGTTACTGCAAACGGCATGGGAGAGGGTGAGGGAGTGAACGTCGCAAAGAAGCCTGTTTGATCATCTTCCTAATTACGTCTATAACAATACCCAAGTTGTTTTGCACAGAATCAGTTAGAGAATATGCAAATAGGCAACGCTGCACTGCACTTGTATGCTGAGCCTGGGCAGAAGAAAAAAGTGCATTGTGGTGCTTTCTTGTTTTGAATTTCAAAAGGAAAGTGAAAAACGTTTCCAAGAATTCTCTTTATAACCCTAGGCATGAATTCTGCATATTACAATCAATTATAGAGATCTGAATCGCAGATTTATCTATGGAGAGAACATCTGGAGATGAGTACTTCAATGAGACTATTGTATCAAAAAGGACTCCTCTGTGGAAATGAAATGCTACGCTGCAACCAAAGGCTGTGAGAGCAGACAGACAGGGTTAGGGGTGCAATTAGGACAGAGGAGACAGCGGACAACTCCCTGATTGATGGTTTTGCATATTCAGTAACACACTGCTAACACAGGAGGACAGACAGCTATGGAGGTGCCACACAAGTCTCCAAATAAACACATAAAAATACAAGTATACTCAGACACAACACACACACACACACACACACACACTCACATAAGCATGCAGAACATCAACAAAGAAAAGTACTACAGAAACTCAATCATTCTTTTCCTCAACTTTACTTCTTACAAACACTTCTTACACTATAAGCACTTAACACAACAGCAAAGAGATATACACCACCGGATTAAGTAAACCGGATTTCGGAGAGCATCTCTTGTCTCATACCTTGCAATCCTCAAGGTTACATGTAATATAAATCTGTCAACACAAGTATTATGACTAACACTTCTCTCGCTACTTGACATCTTCAATAACATATGGATGGGTACATGATATGATTAGACTACTGTGCTTTGTTCTTTGTTATCTGTTACCTTGACTACTTCTGCACTTTCAATCTTATTTGTATATACCTACACACCGGGATCCCTCTGGGAAATGTATTAGTTCATGTGCATGTGATATTTATCTGTCCGTTAGCGTGTATGTTTGTGTGTATGTACTGAGTTAAAGTTAAAAAGTCACTGATAAAAATAGTTTTATGCTGTGTAGGCACTCATTTTCTTTTTGCTCCTCTGTTCAATAATTAAACTGACAACAGAGACTGGGCAGTGACCCGGTTGGGTCTGGCTCTTATCTATCTATCTCTCCATCTATCTATCTATCTAGGTCCACAGAGACAAAGACATATGCATTAAGCAAAGCTTTTAACAGACAGGGCCAAAGTGAGAGCGGAACCTTTCCAACCAAAAAACAGGAAACAGGAGGCCGCACGGAGTTTGCAAAGACCTGGTAAGACTGTAGCTACAGCCAGGAAAAAGTGACTCTTTTCCCTTCACATGTCAGCTCTCCAGGGGTGTAGAGGCTTGAGCGTACACCAAGTTCACTCAGATGTGATGGAGTGCTTGTGAAATCCAGGAACACTAGCAAGGGACAGAGAGGGAGAAAACGCTCTATCTGATGCACAGTGGCATTTCTGAGAGTGCACACACACGCACGCACGCAAACGTGTCACCATATCTGCAGCACAGGTTTGAGAGCTGCACATCTCTACTGCAAGAATTCAAATGTGAATAGAATGGAAGGAAAGACCTTTAGATATTAAGGTTGCTCAAGAAAGAGGGTAATTATATAGATAAAAAGTAAAGCCAGCTATTACACAGTTAGTATTTCACATCACCTGTCATGTGACCTCAGTAACACCTTCAAAGTTTTGCAGCCACAAAAATATGTCAGGTTAATTTTAGCACATGACAGTGTTTGGTGACACTGTCGGGATAAAATCATTGAGCGCCTCGGTTGGTTAACTGCACAGTTAGTCACTTCACACACACTAACTTAGATGTTTTATGTAGCTTGCATGTGCTCAGAAATAGCTTTTGCCACCGCTACATCAAAACATAACAGAAGCGAAACCTCAAAGTTTGCGTGTTAAGTGATATGGTTTCAACGCTAAATAAAAGGCGTACACAATCACAAGTGCACCCGGAGAACAACCAACAAGTTTGCACACACACATTCACTCACACAGGCATGCAAGCACAAACGAATACACAAATGCCAGAGCCAGCTTGCCATCTCTCTGCGGACAGGAGGAACACTCCCGCCACATCATCTCAGAGTGCTTTTCATCACACTGTGACAACATGTCAGCTCCAGTCCCCGTCACTACGCCACACTGCATTGATATTCACCAACTGTGCAGCAGCCTGGGACACAACACAACCATGCCAAAAATATGACACTGGAAGAATAACTCTCCTGCATCTACTTGCCCACACACACACCCACGTGCACACACTGAGACTGTCACATACAGTAGGCGCACATGTGCACGTGTGTGCATATGCGCCAGTTTCTTAGTGTATAAATACAGCGAGCAGCTATCCGCATAAAAACCTTGAGGTAAGTAAGTCTGTCATATATGTGCTCCTGGTCATATGTACACCCCCCCCATTTACATCCCATTGCTCAAATAAAAAAAAAAAAAAACATTTTGTTTTTCATTTTGTTTTGATTTTGTGCTCTGTCTCTTAAAAAGCAGCTCTGAATGTCTCTGTACATAATAATCTCTGGGATCCTCCCTCGACCACCTGTCAGCTAGAATGACAGACACATTTATTGACTGACTGACAGTGCCAATTCTGCATATATTCACTCTAAACCCATCCCACCAGCTACACTCAGAAATTACTATTCAGCACCCACTCACATTTACACCCCTGAAGCAAAAAACAGGAGACTCAGGGTGAGGAAGGTTGTGATGGGAGAATGAGGAGGCATGTATATATATGAATGTGTGTGTGTGTGTGTGTGTGTGTGTGTGTGTATGTGTGTGTGTGCATGCATGTTTATTTGTGTTCAAGTGTGTGTCTTTAGGACACCATGTAGTGATTTAATTACTGTCGTTTTTTATCTGTCATTTGCTAAAGAAAAAGGAAAATGCTGCAATAAAACAATCATCTGAGGTTCCAGACAAAAACACAACAGTGACTGGTGAACAGTTTTATTACTTCGCCATAACATGAGGATATTAGGATTTTTTTTATGAATGCATTTACATTGCAGGGAGCTGCAGTATAAAATATGAATCATTGATGATCTCCCTTGACGTGGAGGGGATATGAAATTGATGAGGAATCAAAAAGGCAGCCAAGTCAATCTGCTCGACAAATATTGCCTGCACTGGAACACCAGGTAAGCATGTAATGAAATTTCTAGTATAGTCTAAAAAATTCTGCACAAGAGTGTGATAATGAATCCCTCTCTTTTGACTGCTCTGTATCTCTCACACAAACATGGTCCTAAGTTTGAATACAAACACATTGGCTAGGGAGATGCATTCAGTGGAGCAATTAAACGTCCCTGTGCGTCTGCATACAAACTATCAGCCAAATCAGACTCTACAGGTATCCTCTGTGGAGAGCAGGTAGTGTGGATTAATCCACCCCTGCGTGTCGGAGCTGCATGGCTGCTCCACCAGCCAGGACTACTGGGCTTGTTAAAGTTGATTTATTAGGCTTCTGTTTACTCTGGCTTTCCCAGGCAAGGCAAGGTCAACAATAATGGTCCTCTGAATGGGAATAAATCTCAACCTGGCTACATGGCCCACACTACTTTTCCCCTGCAACCTTTCATGGCATACAAGATCAAATCCCCCGCCCCCCCATCCCGCTCTCATGCATACACCCACATAGTTTCCCTCCCCTTAGTAACAAAGGTATCACTTGGGAACATTCTAAATTGGTGCCCCTTCTGTGATTAGCTTCTTTTTTTTTTCTTACTGTATGCTCCATCCCTCCCCCCTCACTTCTAGCATTACTTGATTTTGCATCTGTTCATACATGTGGGAGTCAACAACCGTTAAATCAATTAAGGCCTTCATTTTTACGTGGCCCGAGGTAGGAGGGGGGAACAGGGAGACAAAAGAGTCAACATGGCTTCTACAAACCCAGCCTGATAACAAGGTGCATCCGCACACTTGCTTGCTGATAAAACAGTACATCACTTACACATGACAAAACATCTCTCTCCCTCTCTGTCTTTCTCTGATACAAGGCTGACAAGACAATGTATTTGTGCAACTCATGACTTCCCAGAACAAGGGCAGAAGGGGAAAAACAACTTTGTTTCTTTATCTATTATTTATTCTTTTCTAACCCTATCCCCCTATCTGTGTGGGGCAGGACACATACAGCCATAACTTCTACAAGTGAAGAATCCTGGTGAGGGTGTACACAGAAATCTCACAGTTTTTCCTGGAAAATCAAATACCGTGACTGATGGACAGATAAAATTGCCCGTGGCTTGTCAGTCATCAGTCAAACATGTTTACATGAATGTAAACATGTTCGACTGATGCAGAAGAGTGAGAGAAGAGTGAGAGAAAGATGGAACGAAAGGTAGTGGATGTGCTATTTCCAGGCCTTTTAACATTAAAAAAGCAACAGATCCGTGAAGAAAAGATGATGAATATTTCAATGCTCAGCAGACTACTCTGCATGGTCAGTAAAAAAAGAAATACAGATAACTTCCCAGAGCTGCTCTATTTACAGATGTAGCCATTAGAGAAACCTTTTCTTTTAATGTCAAATGCTGTAACACTGCTGCAGTGATGCTGCACTATGGGCACCCAAGAAACCTCTATAACCATAATACAGTTCAATCAACCAGCATACAGGCATTTTATGAAACCAACACTGAATCCATGCTGGAATGCAAAGAGCGGTGTATTTCTTTTGTAGCAAACGTAATGAGGACCTTAGGAACAACAATGAAGTGAGAAGGTATGGGTGTGACTCATAAAAGGTGGCTCACCTTTTAAAGGTATCTCACCTTGTGCTAAGCCACCTTTCAGTCAGTGCTGCCAGAGGACAAATTATAATGGAGGAATAAAGGTCATCATTTGAGCTCTGTCATTAATTCTCATCTTCACCTGACCCTGCACAAAGACTTGGGGCATGTCATTAGGCCACGTGCCATGTGTCGCTATCCAAGGTACTGCATCAGGCTTACTTTTAAAGACTTTATAGTTGCAACTGGACTTCTAAGTGAGTAAAAGGGCATTTCACATAGTCCAAACTTAATATGGCGACTTTATGTGCTGTAAAAGCACATCAGAGGGATACTGAATCTTTGAAACCAGTTGCTATAAAACAGAACACTAACTTAAGTCTCCACTTCAGTGTCTATTGATAATATATTACAGTAAAAATTGATCGGGGAAAATCTGCTGCATCAAAAAAGTTCAGTGAATTAGGATGTGAATTACACATGCGCCTGTGGATGTGAGCCTGGTTTGCAACCTTTATCAAATGTCATCCTCTTTTATCCCCCTACATTTGTCACTTTTTGTACTGTATCTAATGAAGCAGAAACACCACAAAGTAAAGGAAAAAAAAATACAAAAAATGTATCCTAGGTGATTTGTCAAGAATCTGACATGTTGGTGCAGAGCTCAGCTCAAAGCTCTTTGATATAGTCATTACCCTCTCTGTGAGGTTGATAGCAAAAACTTAAAGCAACTTTAGCAGAACCTCCAACCCTTCCCCCCAAAATCCACCCACTATTCCTTCATCATACAGCAAAGTAATCCAGTTAATAACAAACAACCAGCTATTTAATATTCCCCCACAAGCAGTGAAAAAACTCTGTAATGCCTCAGAGACATACTGGTCAGATTACCATAAACCTCTGTACCAATATGCTTAGTTTAATTTTAAGAAATTAACTCTTGCCTGCAGCATTCCTCCAAGCTGGAATGAATTACATGTCAATGCATAGCCACCTCATTCAACAGCAACAAGTTATGCTGCTATCTAAAAGCTTATGTGTCTCTAAAGGATCAGTGAGTTGGATTTAGTGGCATCTAGTGGTGAGGTTGCAGGTTGTAACCAACTGAATACCCTTCCCCCTCCAAGCGCAGGAGAACCTACAGTGGCCGCAAAATTCACGAAAAGCGCGAAAAGGCCCTCTCTAGAGCCAGTGTTTGGTTTGTCCATTCTGGGCTACTGTAGAAACATGGTGGTGCTACATGGCAAGCTCCATGGAAGAGGACCCCCTCCCTGCCTTTTCGGCACATTCACTGAATTGAGTTTAGGCCTCAGCCTATTTGGATGGCTTCTTTGTTAACACTTTTCTCCTCTCTTTCTCCCAGGCCTCCACCAGCAGAATAATGTGTGATTTTTTTCAGAATTTTATCACCATCGTTTTGACTGTCGTAAGTGTTTCCAGTTTGAATAGTTAAAAATACCCCAGTTTTTCACATGTGATGTCATTGCCTCAACTTGTGAGAAGGTGTGTGGCAAACCATATGTCCCCGGTGGAGCAGTCAGTAAGTCACTTTCTCTGGGGATACAAAGATCCGAGGTTCAAATCCCCAGGTGGCCAAGTTCTACTTGGCAACAATGTAGCAATTCATGTATGTGGTATGTTTTCAAGTGCTTACTGAGGTCATATTAAGTCAAAGGTTGCCTATTTTGACCTCGTGAAAATTTCTAAAAGTATTGGTGCCAACATAAGAAACACCAAAATTGGCAGGTGTGTTGCAAATTCCACCCACTACTCAGGCACATACACTCACCGGCCACTTCATTAGGTACATTAGGTACATTGTATCTGTGCAATCTAATGTAATCCAATACAACAGATCTGCCATAAATTCTACATTTGTGAAGCTTATACATTTTCAGTTTTTGTTGACATTGTCAGAAAGGTGATTATTCTACTTTATGTTTATTATTGAGATTGTAGTGGGTGGTGGTGGTGTACTGGAGTGCATTATATTGAATGGTGTTGCTAATATTTTGTCCACTCCATTAACATACATGAGGGAGGCAAAATATAAGAAACACCTTTCAATATGATGCACCTACTTACTTATTTTTGTGAATTCTTTATATTATTTAGGATTACATAATTTTGTGTATATTTTTGACTGTTATGCACCACATCAACACCAAGGCAAATTCCTTGTATGTGCAAACCTACCTGGAAATAAACCTGATTCTGATTCTGATATGTTCTCATTCAGTGGCCATCTGAAACCTTATCTCCATTAATGCAATCACACAGACTGATAGAGCTGCATTCCTTGCACCCGTGACGACATAAAAAAGTAGTGTTGAAAAAGAGGGAGTTTTACTGTGGTACAATTAATAACCAAATCCTCACAGTGAAGAAGCCATTAACATGAGTTGCAAGGCTGCTTCCTTTCCCTGCCAGAGTTACAGGCACATCAGCAGCGGCTGTGAGTTTTATTCACAACTCCTGCACAACTATTAAACTTTCATCTTACCTTGCTCAGTACAATCAAGTACACACACGCACATGCATGCATGCACGACACATACAGCCCTCTCTCCCTCATTTAGAGCAGTCTTCCACATGAATCAACCATTTTTATCCCAGCAACTAATGTGGAGCATTTTCTCTAACTTGAGAGGCTACGATGACTTTGAGTGAGCATCATTCCAGTCATTAGATCATGCTAAACCACAGCTCTTGAAGCGATGCGCTTTAACACCCCATAAATGCACCACTCAGTCTACAGCTTTGATGAGGCTTTTGATATGCCTTCACTCCATTAGGCAGTCAAAGAGAATATACTAGCATATAAGGAAGAAATAAAGTCGACCTAATTTCATCCATACAATATCTTCAAGTCAAAGAGGGCCTTTAATAACAGTGCTTCTAGATAAGGTACATGTAAAAGTAAAATAGTAAAATCTTAGTAAAATCAAATAATTTTTGTCATTAACATAAAAATAGAATTTTTCTTAGTTTCACATTAATTCCACTTAAAATTTCAGAACTTATAAACATGAGTTCTCCTGACTCAAAGTCTTTTGACTTGAAATGATGAGTTGAATGAGTGTAGTGCTGAGAGTTCACTCAACTTGTTAAATTCAGTTTCTAAAAAAACATGATTTACAATTCATAGAAGACTTCTCAGCATTGTTGAAGAGTTAAAACTCTCCTGAGACCCTTCTTTTTTGTTGTTTGAAGAAACATACATGATGGGAACTTGCTGTGTGTCTTTAAAACGTGTTAAGGTAGGTCATGGTCATTTCTTTTCGTAATAATGAAAACAGTACAAACAACAATGAAGATTAGTATGAGACTCAGTCACTACCTGCACATTTATAATTTAATAAAGTAGGCTTGCATGCTGTCCTTGCACTGACTCTAGTACTTTAAGTTATTTGTGACAATTGGAAAAACTGACTCATTAAAACTGAAAAAACTCAATTAGTTTTACATTTTCACAACTCCTGAGACAACTTTGAATTAATTATTCAACTCAAGTTCAGTTAACACTGATTTTCAAGGCAGTTACATTTCCAAGTTGAACCATCTTAAATTGTTTTACAGTGTACATGTAGTCATTTCACCCTCTCAGGTATGTCTAAAAGGTTTAAAGACAAAATGGACTAAACTTAACAGCTGAGGATATTTTGCCACTCAAATGGGGTCACATGGCAATCGTGAGTCTTTAGAGTCACATGAATAAAGGTGCTCGTCAGTGCAAGTGCAGTGAAAAATTGGTATTGCCCTCATGTTGATGGCTCTCCTCCAGACACTGAATAGCAGATGTCATGTTTGAGTCTCAGGTCCCCAAACCATATCAGACCACTCTCATCGAGTGTTCCAGTGGATATGAACTAAAAAGGAGTCACTGGCCTTTGTGAAGGTCATTTTTTTGCATCTCACTGTCAGAAAACACAGTGCCCCATGTGTAAGTGTGAAAACATTTTTCAAATGTCTGGTTTCAAGTCCACTGACCCTACAAATTGTGACAGTCATTTTTATATAAGACCACTATGCACTACCTCATATGACTGTAAAAGAGTCATTTGTCAGCCTTATTTTTAGAGGAACATTTCCACAATAGCATCTGATTAGTTAAAAACTCAAGTATCTGATTAGCCACCACACTTGACATACAACATGTAGGCCTATACAAAGCCCCTGATTCAGTGTGTGATTTACTGATTACCTGCCAGGGGAAGCCACCAGTGATGTCCTTTGGGTTTATCTCGCAATCGAAAAGTCAGATAAATGTTGATGAACAAGGCCCTTGGTGGTATACAGTAGCTTGCTTGTAGCAAGAAAGACAAAAGCAATGGACAGGAAATGAGGGAAGTGGCACAGGACCAGGAGTGTGATGAATAAGATAATCTTCACCCCCACCCCCCCACCCCCCCACACACACACACACAAACACACACACACACACACACTCCAATTCCCAGCTAATTCTCTGACACTTGTCTAATAGGATTGACTGTGGCTGCTGTTAATTGTTTTGTTGAAGCATTTCAATCCCTCTGCTTATCATGCACAGTGCACACCATTCGGCCCATAAATGATTATTTATTCTTTCTCTGATCATCAAACCTTTCAATGAGATTGAACAGGCCTATCATAGTGAGGGTTTCCATTATGATGTGGCTGGAAGATATGTGCATGTGCATGACAACGACCCAGCGGTATCAATGTGGCACCAGTTTGGTATGATGAAAGGAAAGATTATTAATGTAAAAGTGAGCTGTCGTATCTAAAATAATTTAATTTAAATAATAATTAGGGCTGATAAAAACAGAAATTGAAACAAGTAGGTGTAAATAAGCCAGATTCAGAAGTACCATAAATCACTTTCTCCAAGATCGGCCTGCAATATTCCATAAAATATAATCCCCACAAAAATATTACACTCTTATTTGAAATGTCTCCACTAGATGAAACAAAGTTTATAAGCTACATTTCTTTCAGTAGCTAATTTAGGGATACGACCAGGTGGCCATTACCCATTAGGTTCACACACACAAACACACAAAAAAAACTAAGCTCTCCTGGTTCTCTGTAAATAATTAGTAGATTTTCTGCCGCACTGATTCCCACTCTGATCCGCAGTTAAAACAAAGGCCCATTTCATCCCTGGAACCATCAAGACATAATCTATTTTAAAAAAAAGATGAAAAGAGATGTGATTCTTATTATCTAATTAATCCTGCCCATGTCCCGAGGTTATTTAATTTGTTGAAAGACCATTAAAAACCCTGCATCCGGCAAATAAAATAATGAGGATCTTAATTTGCTCCAATTCGGGAAAGCAGTGCCATAAACAAGAGCTGGCAATATCAGACCCTACAGACAGGCCAAGCTACTCACAAAATTAGGCAAATGCTACTAACAGGGAACTTTTGGAAATTTAATACCTCTGGCAGCAGTGACAATAATTTACTCATTGTGCCCACATGACGCCCCATAAACAGGGAAACAAAGCATTAACTTGTCAGAGGGAAATGATGTCTATTTAACTGAATCAATTGTGGAGCAAGGAAAATGTTTTTTGTTCAAGAACTTGATGTGTCTATTATGGCACAGGGAAAAGATAAACTAATTCATCAAAGGGAGATTAAGGGTGTTCAAATGCTCGGTTTGTCAGTTATAGCACACAAAAGGACAAACTAAAACCCATCAATGACAGATTAAGAAGGGAAAAGAAATGTTTCATGAAGAGTATAGTTTAATAACGAGTTCAACTGCAGGGGTGAGAATCAAGGAAATCACAATGAGTGACAGAAGCACTCTCTTCTGTCTGATATACAAAATGATGGCATGCAATATGCCTTCATTTTAGGAAGAACCATTATTCAAACTACTATGAATCTCATTTGCGAAAGGACCCATTGAATTTATTTCCATAATACAATAGAATATAGCTAAGTGACAATCTTAAAAAAAATTGCTATAGCCAAGTTTATAGAACAAAACTTTTGTTCTAACTTACCCATCCACAGGGTCTTGAATATTCTTAAAACCATACTCTTAACATCCATCATATCCAAGTAGCAGCAGCACAAAATGTGTTATCTTAAAAATCGATCTGTAGCTTTAATTAATTCTTTCGTTTTCTGAAACCAGCACCCGATCGATAAGGACAAGGCGCTACTTGAAGAATGTCATAGATACCACTATGATAATTTTGAATATTAAGCTCTACTTTATCTGCAAATGCCATCCGAACTGCAACTGCCATCAATATTCCTTAGGCATCCCAGTGACAAGATTCATGTTTTCTAATAAAAGCGTGATTCCCGAGCCCTGGTCTGGCTTGATGTCTAAGAATAATGTCATTCAAGAAAGTTTATTGAACCCAGAGAAAGATGGCACTCTGCCATTGTTCACAGAACAAAACAAAAAGCAAAAGACAATAACCATAAAACAGAAAAACACCTAACTCCACTCCCTCCTCTTCTGGGGAATAACTAAATTCAGAGGGGCAGAAAATCCCCAGCCAAATTTTGAGCTGCTTTGCTTACCCCTCTGTGTCTATTTCCTCCAAAGCTCAAATGGCCAGAAGCAGCGTGTCTGACCAGCATATTAAAAAAGCCTCATTTAATGTTAGTATTACTCCAGGGAATAATAAATTCACTTGATAATGAAGTAAAGCTTTCTAGAATGGAATGTTTTTCAAGTCCTGGCATTACTTTTCCCCCCCGTTTTCCCCTCTCTATCCTTGCTCTCTAACTCAACCAGCCGAAATCCTATTTTGTCTGTGTGCATTGCGCACATACTGATCTCAGCATGGCATGAACTGCATTCCTAGGGCTTTCTTTAGCTTTGTGCGAAAAAACTAATAAATCTAAAATGCCTGCCCTTCTCTCCCCATGCTGGGGATTAGGCCCCGATAGGAGCCATGGTTTTACATGGGGAGAGGATAATACCATGGAAATGGAACCCTGCTTCTGCTACATCGAGACTGACTATGAAGGAAACAGTGCTGAAAGGCCACTAGAGCCACTGATGTCTCTTTAGGTGAGGGTTACATACTGAAACTCAGAGGGAAATGGTTCTGAGGGGCTGTTGCTGGCTTAACCTGTTCCTGCTATGATCTGTTATTACAATGAGCTGATAACACAGCGTATCATAGACTTTTCAAGGCTTCTTAAGATTTTTTTTTCTCTCCATACCTCTACCGTAGGCTCAAGGGGAGATTAATATTTTATATCCTAAAGATCTGCCAAAACCTACAGTACATACATGTGTGATTACTATATTTATGCACATGTGTGAAAGTGTTCATGTTTGTAAATACTGAAAATAACTGCAAATATCCATCCATAAAGTTCATCAGGACCTATGCACAACCTTAACTTAAAATTATCAGAACTTTCTCCAATTTCTTTAAGTCCTTATAATTCCCACAACATATATACAGCTACACTTATACACATACCAGAGTACATACCCAACGCCCACACATACCAAAACATTCTCTACCACTTGTTCCATTTGACCGCATGACAGATATACTGATATACATCACCAGCAAATAACACGCACCACACATATTTCAACAAAATGAATACATTTTTCAGTGCCAAAGACCACCTCCAGCCATATGTAGGTAACGTGTTCCCTCTGAGGCTAAGCCAAGCTGCTCCTAAGCAGGCATGTGGGAGTCGACACAGCTCAGCCCACACTGCAACGTGTTTACATAGTGGTACATTTTGTCTCAGCGGGGAATACATTATGGTTCAAACACAGAAACATACATTATTAATCAATATATTTAAGTATAGCTAGCGCAACACGCCTGGCGCTGATTTCCTGATGAGATTTCTTTATTTCTGCAATTATTTGCCCACAATCTTTATATGAACAATTTCAAGTGATCATACAAATTCTTAAATAATACATTTGATGGTTTGCTTCATACATAAATGGATAAAGGGTGGCTCTAAAAGGAATAAACTGATGCAGAAAAACTTGCAGAGCACAGTAAAAAGTATTTTTTTCTTTTTTACACAAAGGAGAAACATAAGTTTCTAACCTTCCACCTTCTTCACAGTCTTGTTGTTCAAAGTTGTAAGGAAGTGCATGTACAAAGGTGAAACAGTTACTTCCCTCCCCCCTTCTTTATTGTGATGTCTGCCGGCTCGCCATGCCACACTAACACAGAATGTTTCAGAGCTCTTCTCTCTTTAAACACTGAAGATCGGTCTCTCCGCTCAGTACCACTTACCAACTTCAAGGTGATGCAAACGCCAGAGCGTTAACTCTACAAAGTACATAAGTTTCAGACAGAGACGCATGCTCTTGATAGAGAGCTGGGAAGAAAGCGTTAGTGGAGGAGGGAAGAGGTGACAGGCATGTGAGGAACACCTTCTGAAGTGTCAAAAGATGGGCTCAGCTGATGAAAGAGGAAAGGAAAGAGGAAGGGAGCAGGGGAAGGAGGGGGAGAGCAAGAGACAGAACGAGCTGATGTCACATCTGAGGCAGTGGAGAAGCTTTCAAGTCAGGAGCATTGGCTCTGTATTCCACACAGGAGCCTCTCTGGGTGAATTTTAAGGTTTGTGTGTGTGTGTGTATGCATTTTGTGTGTCTGTGTGTGTGTGTGTTTGATAAAGTACATGATGAGTATATGCATGAATGTGTAACAGTTGTTATGCGTGTGTATGCTAAACAGGGAAAAAATGCAAAGGGTGGGGGACGGAGGTCTGTGTGAGCATGTGTGTTTGGGAAGGAGTTGGATATCTGTGTATGTATGTGTGTAGCAATATAAAAATGGTGGATGCTGAGTGTGTGCAAGCAGATATGGCATAGTGGCATTCAAAATGTGAAAAGATATCAGCTATTTGTTAGTTTGCACCCCGGATATTAATTGCATGCTATGGTCCTACTCATCAGTGTCTGAGATAAAATGCCAGGAAAGTAATGATTAACAGTAATATAAACAGAAGACCACCACTCCTGAAACCTGCAAAATCGATTTGCTGGCCTGGGCTTGCATAGAAAATTGCTGCAGAACAATCAATCCCTCTTAAGTTTTGTGAATCCAGTCGGGTAGCTTAGCCTGGAGGAGACTAGACAGGGGCATCAATGTGGGCACAAGGGAGACCAAGGGAAGACAAAGCCTTGTCAATAGTACTTCGTTTTTCATCAACTCTGTTCCTTAATCACCCTGGTCTTAATGCGCCTTTCTATCCGACAGGCCCACTCCCATTCCAATATATCCACCATGAGATAGCCCTAAACAAACATCTACCTGCCTTTTGCTCACTCGCTCTCACAGAGCTGCCCTCATCCATCTAAGCCAAAAGCAAAGGTCTTCATTACAGAGTGTGTGGTGAAAGGGTTGGGGAAAGTTTGTCCTTATTGATGGTGTCTCCATTGTCTTTTCCTCATTGCAAAAAAAGCACTCCTCTCAGTAATTACCTTCTCTGCCTCCCTGCTTCGTGGTCAAGTCACAGCTACTTTAAGTCCTTACAAAGGCAATTAGCTCAATGGGAAAAAAATCTCTCTACAAGGTCTCCTACAGTGAATAATAAGCAGCAATAAAGAAAGTAATACATTATCATAGAAATGCCTGAGACATAGTTATGAGTACTATAACAGCAGCTGCGGCTAGGGATGAGCTCTGACGGCCGGGGCCATTTTGGATCTGATTCCTGGTGGGCAAAATAACAAAGAGCAATAGAAAACCAACACAGTGGCAACTCTTCTCTAATGAAATTATCCAGCTGATCACCTCACATCCATTCAAGAATCTTCCAGTTAAACTTTGCTTCAGATCATATCAACATTTTAATCTGATCAACTTCATAGTTGACCTTCAGTATTTGGAGAAAGTAGCTCATGAAGCACAATAGGCTACATTTCATATATTATGCTGCTCATTTCATTTTCAGGTTGCAGGTTATGAACATTCGGCTGCCACTAAAAACTGCAGTGTTTCTGCCTTCTCAGCCAAGAAAAGATGATAAGACTAGTTATTGTAGCATACAATTCTAATGTAACCTTTCTCTAGCTATGACCAAATATAGTACAGACCATTACTCAATCATCTGAGTCAGCTATTTTGGTGTTTTCTAATGCTACATAGTATTGGTATGAACATTTTTATTGATCAGGGTAGTAAAAAAAAGCAAATTTAGGGAACCAAGCACATGCATCATACCGCAAACGGCATTCCAGAGAGTTAAGAAACTATTAAAGACAAAAAATTGGGGGAAGAGAAATAAGCCAAACTGGCATTGAGCCAGATAAGAGTGCAGGAACACCTGAGCACAGCTGAAGACAACTGTGGCAGAAACCTCATCTTCATTGAGTTAATTAGCAGTACCCCACAGTCAGCATCTCAGGTTGTGGGTAGGAGGACCTGAGGGAGAGCAGACTGTCTTTGTGTTGATTGGAGTAAATGGCTGGCCTCCCTGATGAGCTCCCATCAGCCCTTGGAGCCTCCTGCCGTCACGTCCCACTTGATGGTAATTATTTGAAAGGCAAGCACTTGGCAAATGTCATTACTTAGATTTGGGGGCTGATTTACAAAACCTACTGCAAATTACCGTCATGGCCACAAAACTCTGCATCACCGCATGTTTTCAAATTAGCCGGGTATTTAATAATCCTGATGTTGTAAATTAACATAGCCATAGTTTAGTTAATCTGAATGCACCATTGCTAATTAAGACCTGATGCTGGGCTGTTTAAGACATTTCTTGCACAACCAGCAAATATATTTCTGAAAAGCAATTACATTGTCTACAAGCGAGGCAATATTAGTAAGAGATTAAAAAAAAACAAAAGATGAATACAGACCTACTGGAATTAGTAAAAAATAAATCCGATCGATTTTTATTAGTTCTTGACAAATTTTCAAACATTATACACATACACGCATAATACGCCCACTTTTGACATGATTACTTCTTCATATTGACCAAGATTAATCTGATATGTAGGAGGTATATTAATCATAAGTGTGAATCATAATAAAACGGACGAGACCTGCTGTAAGCTGTAAAATGCCATGAGAAATATACAAAGTTGAGCAGTGGCCAAGAGTAAGGTGCGAAAAATGTGTTGTTGTTTTGAGCTGCTAAAAGTAAAGCAGCCATAAAATGCACAATATGTGCGTCTTTTCATTTGCTGCAATCTTGTTTGTTTCTGTCACTTACTTACTTTTTCACTGAACGATATCCCCAATGTTATTTAACATGATTCTACCTAATACTGTAAGAATCATATGGGTTTATGTTAGAGACACCAGTTTTTATTATTTCAACTTTGTTTCAGTGAAATGATGTTTTGTCCATCATTTTGGGATGGTGGACAGCTCTAAATACTGCAATACCGCCATTACTATGGAGAAGGAGTCAGTCAAAGGAACAAATCTGAGTGGCAAATTTAAAACACTCCATTTTTCCCATTGGGAACAAAACTCACCGCCATAGTTGCTGAATTCATCTAAAATTAAACCAGAATCTGAAAATAAATTAATCTAATTTGAAGAATGTGAAATCAGTTTCACAACAGCTTAATTTTCAGCCTCCGCTCACCGTTAAGTAGGGCATTTAACAGAATTTTAAGGCTTGGTGGAGTCGTAGTAACAGTAACTTCTATCCGTAAGTTTTTATGTGCACAGGCTTGAACCTTCAGATTTTTAACAATGAACCAGATAATTTCTAACACATTTGTTAATCTTTTGGACGAAAGAATAATCTGGGAAAGTTTCATGTCGACAGAACCATAGAACTGTAAATTCTCTATGGGAAAATGAACAGGACTCTTACTTGCTTACTTACTTGCTTGCTTACTTACAATTGCCTCGGATGTAGGGGTCGATTGGTGATGATAAATAAAAATGTCAGAGGTTGTTTAAAAATATATCCGTCGTTCACAATTCCCATATTTTTTCTTACAAACACTTACACTACATCACAAGTTGCATTAACTCAAACACATCATTTTGGATGGTGTCACTTTTCTGTCATTTTGCCTCAAAGTAAATATGAGAAAATGATACCTGGCTCATTAGCACATGACAACTGCAGCAAATCAAATCAAGAACATTTCAAGTTAAGTCTATCACTTTGTTAACATATCTTGTGTGATTGTGTAACAAACTGAGACATTAGCAACATCACACTCTAAATGGTGTTAACCTATACAACCAGACAACATATGGATAAAGGTTACTTAGCTTACTTAAATCAAAGGTAGCATAAACCTCATGCAGCACCAAGAGCACAGACCTTGGTTTCTCCATCTGATTTCGTTAGTTTCTATTTAATTCAAAGTGTCAAAACCATCATCTACCCTACATCTACCCATCTATCCTCAAACTGTCACACTTTGCAGTGACATGGTGTAGAAGCTGATGCTGTCTGACTGTGACTGACACTTAGAAGTAAAAGCTGCCATTCTCTGCTTCTCACTCATGCCTGTACAACCTATAAACAAGCACGGGAGTCTACTTGAGAACAGAAAAACCAACACTTTTTGGCTTCTGGAAATGTCTATATTAGGTGGCTAATATTATGCAACACTCAGCTAGTGCTGCAATTATTAATCTACTCATAAACTGGATAATTGAAAAAAAAAATTGTAAGTGCATCACTTTTAGGTCACAATTTCATAAACAATTGTAGACTCTAAACAATTATTGATAAATCAAAAAATAAGAGAATCTTTAAAAATGTCATCATGATTAACTGCTTACAAACCAAAGATAAAGAAATGAAATGATCAAGGAGGTTTATCTCTAAAAAGCTTTAGAGATAATACATTTCATTGAAAAGTACAGAGATGAAGAATAAAATGCTATACAGCAATGACCGTTTTCATGTACTGTACATGTAGGTGATCTGCGTCAAAGTGAATTATTCTTAAGTAATGATGTGCACCCCAAATATGGCTGTTTGAATAATGGAAAGACAGCCTAACAGAGTCACAGGAGGGGGTAGAGGAGAGAAGCAGGGGATAAGGATGAAGAGAAAAAAAAAACAGGAAAAAGAGTACAAAGCCCCTCAGGAATTGCAACACACAAAGACTTCTATTTATAGAGGCGGGACTACAGCAGAAGAATGACAGACATCTACTCTGTACCTGGAGCACCACTGCGCTCCCAGAAACACAAACAAACATACCCAAACATATGCATATTGATGCACTTTTGGAATCTTCTCGAGATCATTCTTGCTCTTTTTTTCACTATTTTCTTTCTTCCTCTCTCATACATACATTTGAACATACATGGTCCAGAATCCATCACAAGCCAAGCACCATTTCCTTTAACAAAGTCAGAGGTAGAGACTGATAGAGCAAGAGAGAGATAAGGGAAAAAAGGGAGAAAGGTATGGGTAACTGTTGGGGGGGAGCATAGCCTGGCATATAATTTGACGAGCAAGTAAATCTATATCTGTTAACAAAACTCTGGTGCTAGGTGGAAGCTCTTGACAGCAAATAAACAACACTGGTACGCTTTTTCTGAGTTTAGAGAGGAAGCACGGCAACAGATGACAACAAACATCTCTGTGCCTGTGCCATAACTTATAAAAGCATTTATATGGAGCATCAATCTGTCTTGTGACATCTGTCACATCATCACAAACTGGTGCAGTACGATGTGCAGACAACTCTACCGCTTGTACCTTTGCCTCCTGCTTAATGAATCCCCCAATAACTCACCAAAGTTGAAAGTTAAATCATGATGCTTGCACAACTTAAGCAACTTATTAACTAGAAGTTTGAGACTGCATAGTCAGCCATCTGAGGCATCAATTATGCCTGACAACTGTTTGATATGAGTCAGAGGTTGCTGTTTTTCAGCTGCAGATGCATTAATGAAGATCTTCTACGATAATTTAGGACTAGTCAACTTGTGGCCAAGAGCCAAGCGACAGGAGCCTTTGATCCTGGCTTTGGTCATTTAATGACTTTTAACACATTCTGATGTTGTACCCACAAGCTTGGGTGCCTCTGCCTCACATGTTCACACATTATTATATACATACATATAGTAGATACTAGATGCTGTATACATGCACAGTTTCCTGTAGCTGAAAGTCTTCATTATGTCCATAATACATTTTTTTCAAACCACAAATCCTTTTGGTGAATAAGCAGTACATCCATTCATTATCATTATTCATTGATAACATAATTAAGCACAAAATCAAGGTGGTTAGACATAAAATTAAAAACCACAAGGCCACAAGTAAGTTTTCATTCATGTAGTTTACAGTGTGGTCCATACAACAACACCAAACCATATCTGTCAGAGAAAAACAAAATAGAATTTGGAAAGGGTAAAGAGGCACAGGCGGAGATTTCTTTCAGTGCTCACTCAGATGGAGTTTATCGCTCTCCATGGTGCTGAAAAAGCCTGCTACTGAAGACACGATATGCTTAATTTTTAAAGGTATCTTTGGCTTATATGAAATTCAAATGAGATCATTTCTCATTATTCTGTGGACTCAGGACTATCACAAGTGTTTTGGCTAACATGCAAATGCCTCTTAATGAAACTTAATGAAATATTCTTGATCATCACACAACTCCCTCAAGCTTTAATCCACTCTGACTCTGGTGTTAATTATCATTTGGCTACTGGAATTACAGGTATGTCTGTTGTTGGACCTATGTTGCTTTACACACATTGACAAGCAGGAAATGTGCGGTGTTATACCAGTTCGAGGATGCCAGTGGGGATCGGGTGAGTTAAGAGGCTTAGCACCACAGGCAGATCCACCTAGCTGGGCCCTGCTGGCTGCCCCTGGGCCCACCCCATGCCCTCATTATCCTCCTGACTCCCTCCACTCATCCTCCTCCAGCAGTGGGACTAATCCAGACTGAAGGTTGGACCTAAACCTGGAAAGGGAGTTTCAACTAAGGACACTAGTTCAGGAACTTGTATTGTACACAAACACAGTGTGGTGTTGAGAAAACTAAACTAAATTTCTATGAGGTGACAAAAAAAACCTACCAGAAAATGGCAGTAAAGTATAAAATCCCTCAGATTATTAATTATCTGTGGCAACTGATGAACCCACAGAAGTGCTATTGTGAACACACATGCGGAAACCTTTTGGTATCAATTTTCTGTCTTCAAATGCAGTCCAATCTTCTTATTCAAGCATACTGTAATATTCTTAAGCATTTCAATATGCAACAGCAGAATGTTTATATAGTCATTACTAAGTAATAACATATCTCAAAGTAGACTCATATATAATCAATAAATGATGGCTGCCACATGAAATTTAAGCTTTTTTGGCTTTTATATTTTATTTCCTCATTCATTAATGGAACATAGGGAATGGGGCAGGCCTGGACGTAGGATGACGGGTGCAACAGAATATTATTTTGCATAGCTTGTGGTTCTTCAGTCGCATAATGGACTGCGAGTCTTCTGTGCCTTTGGGAACTTGTATTGTTTTTCATGTGAAAATGAAGCTTGAGGCTATTCCACAGTGTATCAATCAGTGTGACAGAGATTTGAAGATGCATGAAACAAACGGGTGGGTTCGGGAGCTGGAGGGGAGGGCTGGGGGGTCAGCAGTTTTTCTCAAAGTAAGGGGGTCAGCAGAAATGCAGTACAATTCTCCTCTCTTGTTGCCATGCATGCAGCTTCTGTCAACAGACCTGAACCATCTGTCTTGTTATTTACCACGTCCTTGTTTATCCATAACCCAAAACTTTACTTTATGTTTTCAGTGAAGAGCTGCATTTATGAATAAGATAAAGAGACCACCAGTAATTAAGTGGCATAGTTCAAATAACTATGCAGAAGAAAACTTGGTGAGGCTCTTTGGACTTTAATAAGCTTTAATATATTTGCATTTTTTTTGTTTGTTTTTGCTGAAGTAAATAAAATCTTTCAATTATTTGTGTTCACAAAGTTAGAAAAAAAGGTAATTGGGGAACACATGTTACTTAGACTAACCTAAAAAGTTAAAACACATCAAACAAAGACAAACACAGCTTTTTGAACATTTTTTCAGTCAGCAACAGCAGATGATTTCCATTGCCCCTGAATTAGTTTGAAGCATTATATACAAAGCCCATTACATTTACAGTAAACTATAACATTAAACAATTAATGGCAGAACTTTATTTAATTAAAACTAAATGGTTTGTTCGCTCCTTCTTTATTTTCTAATTTTTGTTCCTTTGAGTTGAGAAATCTTTGTCCTCAGAATGTTTTTATCTTATTGTGTTTTAAAGCTTTATTAAAAAGCTTACTTGAAAACTGCAATCTTTATAGTGAAGTTGACATCATTACAAAATGAAAATCCGGCCTGGTAGTTGTGGATTGTAAAAAATGTGCCATGTTCAACTGTCAGGCACAAACAGAGTGATGGAGGTGAGGAGAGCCAAAATGAAAGAGGAATTAAAGTGATTAAACTAGTACACACGAAAAGACTCACGCTAACCATGCATAGCGAATGGCTCTCACACCTAAAGTGAGGGCATCTTCTTTAATCAGAGGGTAATTTATTGACTCCCATTTACAAAGCCATAATACTAGTGATCAAGCCCTTCAACCGTAAAATGCAATAAACTAGGGAAGTGTTTTGTGAACAAAGGGAAATAACAAGGCCCCACACATCA
The DNA here is from genome assembly GCF_914725855.1 of Thunnus albacares. Taxonomy (NCBI): domain Eukaryota; kingdom Metazoa; phylum Chordata; class Actinopteri; order Scombriformes; family Scombridae; genus Thunnus; species Thunnus albacares. The sequence continues at coordinate 22,555,310 of NC_058115.1, forward strand.
TTATGTTCTCTTCATATCCCATTAGATTAGTTCCAAATGGGTTTTAGGTTAAGAAAGCAATGCCATATACAGCCAGGGTCATGGGTAAAAATGTCAAATTATCATTACATGTTCTCATTCCATTGTATGACTACTCCACCCTATTCCACTCATACCTACCAGAGGCTAAACTGAATCAATGCACCCAGTGGTTTAATAGCTCCATTTGATACAGGCAGGAGAAAGAAACAATGGTCGAATTTGCGAATGTCACGTTAGGTGCAGCTGACTGGGCAGAGTCCATCCATAACACCAGAAGTGTTGCTTTGATGCTCTTTCTATAGATTAAGCCATTATTGCAGCTACCCACAATCATCTTTCTAAAAAGAAAAAAAAAAGTCTGAGCAATTGATGTGCCAGTTGTTACAAAGCACGCCCAGCTGTTGTAAGTAGAAAGATCTCACAAGAAATGACACATACACATTCCACTTTACCTGAAGCAGAAAATTGTCTGGCAGTAGATGGCAGGAAGATGTAGCCATGTTTTTTCCCCATAGCATTTTAACGAGATATTTCTCTCTCAATAGAGGCACAAATACTTGTCCATCAGGGAGAACAAAGCCATGTAATTGGCTGCTTCCCCACTTGAGCCCCATACAGCACAATGTTAATAACAAACTGATGAGAAATTCATTAGGGCGCCAAATAAAAACAATCTCTCCTCAATAAGAGGCGAGTACATTATAATTAAACTGATGCTTCTCCGTTTTCATTAGGCCGTGGAGCCTGAAAACCTGAAGACAGAACCACTGAGATGGATGCAATTAAGCTCGATTGTTTTACTACACATTTGAGTCTGAGGTATAAAACAGAAGTGCCAAGTTAATGCGATAGGTGTTCATGCAGTGGGAAAAGAGGGCCTTACATCGGAAACTAGCTCACCACAGTGGCACATTGTGGTACTGAAGGCAGGTTTACACTGTAGTCTGAGGGAATTGGTCAAGTCAGGATTAGTTACATGGCTGGCTACCAAGAGGGAGAAACAGGCTGGAGAGAGTAATAAGACATTTCGCTTCTCCCTCTCTTGAACTCACTTCCTATCACTTTGCTTGAATACGCCTTCTTTTTCTCCCTTCTCATCTCTACTCCATCCCACTCTGAACCTTCCACCTTTCTCTCTATCTATCTCTCTCCAACTGTCTTCCTCTTTACCCCGTAAAATGTCTCGACAGCTTCACAGAATTCTGAGATGGCCAAGCCCTGAGCCCAACAGAAAGGGGAAACAAAGGGATAAGATGCACAGATTTCTGTGTACTTCTGTGCTATGTGTGTTGTGGCAGGGGAGGGAACTGCTTGCTTCTTAGCTGTCAGCAATGCCCTGGCAAAGCCTTGTCTGTCCACAAAGCTACTCAGACCAAGACCAAAGCGTGAGATCAGGGCTCAAATGTCCCCCTTCTCTCCCTATCACAGCACTACCACCACATCCACACAAAAGCACAGCACGGCAAACCCACTCATGCATTCACAGATGCATCCACACACACAAACACCACTCAAAAATAGACACATACACAAAATGAAAGCCTTGGCTGTGGAATAATATGAACGAGACCACTCAATATCACCAGTGAATCTGAGTACTGAATCGTATTTCTATTAGATGTTTTGAATATAAAAGCATACAATACCAAATATCCTTGCTTCAGAAAACCTTGCCTTCACAGGCAAGGTAACTAGTAGACAAACTGCCTTCACTCTCTCAAACTGGAACATAATGTGAAGCAAACAGAAAGTAGTTTAAACCCAGTCCACCAATTTATAAAGAAAAACTATTTGTGCACTGACACAAAGGCTAATTCAAAGATAGGGAACTGTGTACCCTTAGCATTAGTCCATTGACACTGACATTCACACTAAGACATTCACACTAAGAATGCATTTTATGTCCACATATTAACCTGATTGCAATTGGCATGCAGCACTACTGAGTCATACCCACTCCTCACTAGCTGGCATTCCAGACACACAAGTAACCACAACTGGAGAAAATGGCTGCCATACTTAAACCGTCAACTGAACATATGGATGGGTGAAGCTATTGTGGTTTGACCTCGGGAAAAGAGGGAGCAAGCGGGTCACAGTAATGTGGACCAATAATCTCTCCCACAGTCATTAGGATGATCAATGCCATTCTAATGAGATAACATCTGGAACAAAGGACCCTAATAGCAGACAGCTGCTGGGAAATGTGAGCTAATTAGGAGAACATTCAGCAATGCTAACTAATGCTGCAGCCATTGTGCCCAGGTTTTGGACCCCACCCTGTTAACATCCAAAATACAACATGTTGAATATTTCATACCTCTTCTAATAACTAATCACAGCACTGTGATACCAGCAGTAACACATGATAGAGAGAGAGGGGTGGGGGGGGGTGGGGAGAGAGACAGAAATACCACAACATCTCAGCTTGACATGAATGCTTATCGAGCGGCACTAAATTGGTCAATTATGGAGAAAATCTGTTTTGAGGTAACCTTTCAGCTTATTAAATAAGCTATAAATCAATCTTTAGGGCAGGTTGTGTGGCTGGCTTTTAATGAGTGAATGTGTCTAATCTCTCACTTTTTCATTCAGCGTGTGTGTGTGTGTCTGTCTGGGTGTGTGTGTGTATATGTGCCTCTGGGAACATACTATATGCTTATTAAGGTATGTAGATGCAATGGTGTATAAAAATCATTGTGCAGTATTGTAGTTTACCACAGTTAACCACAACTTCCTAGTATGCAACTTGAAGTTACACACCGCTGATTCAAGTTACTGAATGTGAGCGGCTCCATTAGAGGACAAAATTTTGAAAAAGGCTAACAAAAAGGTCCACCTCCAAACACTGGCTAAGCGCAGAAGCAGGATCCAATTAGTCCTATGCTTAGAAATGAAAATAATGGAGAGCAGCGTCAAAGAGAAACTTTGTACAAGTCTTTGGTGATCACGAATAAATATAATTACTATGAACAAAGAACACTGTGTGGTCTAACATAAGTTTAAATGACACTCCATTGTTAGACTATGACGCATTAATTACATATAATGGGGAAAAGGGAAAGGATGAAAAACCTTTCAGAAATTCCAATCAGCATAGGCTCTGTATCCCATGCATATGTCTATTCCTGTGCACAGCACAATCTGTCTTTTATGCCAGTCTTGAAACATTACTTTTTAAAATTTGTTTTTTGCTTTGTTTTTTAAGATAACAATTAAATAAACCTAAAAAAAACCCATGCAGACAATCGGATTCTGAGATTTGTCATGTCATATTCTACAAAAATATTTAACGTGACATCAACTATTGTCATTACATTTTACAGCCCTTTGAGCTAAAGTTTGTGATTTCTAAAACATTAGATGCAAATACAGCATGAGATCTTTCTTTTTGTAAAAAGCTAAATTACAAACCTCAATTGAAATAAATGGAATTTTAATTTTTTTTAGAACAGAATAAAAACCACAAAGACGTAAATCATTTGTTTTAACCCTGCAATTTACCCTTAAAAACCATGGCTGGTGCTGCTTGTATTTCCAGTTTTGTTTTGAATTCCTTTTCATTCAGACACTGCATTGAGTTCTAGTGTTTTTAACCGATTACACAAAATGTTATTCCACTAAATACATACCAAAAAAAATCCTTCATTGCTCTGATTCATTTCATTGTGGTTCATATGAACACTCATGCTGTGTATGGAGGAGGTACTGTATAGTAACACCAGAAAACTACATTAGTATGGGTGGTTAGGGAAATATGAATAAATACCATCAGGTTTGAGTGCAGTCGACACTGCAACAGCACTATTCCTCAGAGAACACGACAACAGCGGTGAAAAGCTCCCAACTAACAGTAATTGGTTTTAAAATAATAGAATTCATTACAGTTATGGCGCTTGTTCAGAAATGCAAACAGGGGAAGAAAAAACATTCACTAGAGACTTGGGCTGAACTGCTTCACTAAAAACCATGGGGAGATGAAAGGCATAATTCAAATGACAATTTTAGAACCCTTAGTTCATTTATATCAGAAGCTCAGAAGATGTTGCCGGCATAATAACATCAAGATTTTTTTCTGTTCTTTTGTTCCACTTGCAGGGCTTGGATGGAACTTTTTTCCCTCTCAATTTCATTCTTTTGGTAGCAAATTCCTCCTCCTCACACAGAGACATGTGAGGTGACACACAAACAATCTAGCAAACAACACCCATCGGCAGCAGAGACAGCCAACTGAAAGCTAACATGGGAAATTTTGACAGGAAAGAAGAAAAACACCTCACACATGACACTGAATTTGCTGCTTGTCTTATTAAATTCCTGTGTAATTATACACATCAGGGGTCTGCATTGTAAGGTCCTATGTTTTTTTTTTTTATCCTATCCAATGGCAGATTATGTTTGATTCAAGGCCAGCATCTCAGGTGTGAAGAAGACATTCACCCAATCAGCATTAAAAAGATCATCTCTCAAGACTACTCAAGACATAAAGAGATAGGTCAGTCATCTCAACATGATTGGATGTCACCTCACACGCTGGGTCTATAGCCAACATCAAGGACATCATCATTTGGAACACTATACATCTGCCATCAAATCAGACTCAGGCCAATATCTAGTAATTGGCCCCATTCTAAAGAAGGATTTGATACATTGTGACCACCAATTGAGAGAGCAACATATGTGAAAATATCAGCAGGGATGAAGATTTTTTGTTTCATTTTACTCATTTATTTGGCACAGTACCTGAAGAAAAACAAGACCACCATATGGCTGTGTATTAAAAATTGATGTGGCATGTTAGTGAGGGTACCTGAGCCGAATGACAAGGTGGAAGAAGTCGAAATAGTGAGCACAGCATGTGTGGGGGAGCAAAGATGTGCCTTTCCGCCACTCTCTGTCACTCTCTGTGCTGTGAAAAAAAAAAAAAACTGGGCCATAAATGAAAGCCAAACCCAACCGAGACCATGTTTCAGCAGAACAGATTCAGTGGCCACGGATCTGTGTCATGTCAAGAGCACAGGGTGTCAATAAGCAAATACGGCTCGCATGGAGAGGTGGGGTCAGAACAGAGATAAAGGTTTGATGTCCATATCTCTGAGGAAAAGCAACTACAATGGAATACATAAAGAGTGAGACAGTGATGTGGTGTCAATCTTCTGACATTATGCATAGGAGGGATGTACAGCTAGGACCAGAAGTAAAGATAGTGATTTCAATGGTGTAGCTCTGTGGGCATAACTGATGTGTTGTTGGTAAGGGACTGCATCTGTTCGTCAGTGTGGGGCCATCTAATAAATAATTCAGGTATGATTGTAAAAAAGCACGGTCAATACAATGGGTCTTCTTGATAGCCGGTAAGGTAACACACGCTTCTTTACAAGCCCTGATTGAGCAAGTCAAGCGTTGAAAGGAAAAAAACAGAGTGGACCCAGTAGAGGCTGTCTTCCACCAAGTCAGAGGAAGTCTCACTTTTGAATCTGTACACAGGAAAGATAATAATGATGAATCTGTTCTTTATCCTTTTTTTCCCCTCTCTGTCTACAGTCGGAAGGTGAAAGTATTGATCAGAGGACAGACCAATTTGAATGCTCTTGAGCCATTTCACACTTATTCTCCCCTTTAAAGATCAGACGTCTAACAAATGGCATTAGTGACACACATAGTGGTGTGTTACGTGGGCTGAGAGAAATCCATTAGGTCAATTCCATAGCAACAATGTGGCTTTTCAGCCCCAATGTACTGCACCAAATGGCCAATTCAATGAGCAGCCACTGCCACCAAGTGCTGGCCTTCAGTACTACAATACTGGCTCGAGAACTGCAGCTGTTGCCACTTCTGTCTGACTAGAGGCAGACCATGACCATGCGTGAGCAGCTACTGTGTTTATGGCACTGAGAGTGATACACTCTCAGCAAGCCAAATAAAATGAAGATCCAGTGCCATCAGCACTATTGTGAAACATCACTGAAGACCTACTAAACACTATTCTTTCAGTTTAATACACAGCTACCAAGTTTGGCAGTGCAAAATGAAAGGCAGACAAAGGAGAGAGCAAGTAATTTGTGAAAAGCTGTGACTAGTTTGGCAGGTTTGCAGACCATCAGCATGCACAAAGAAAAGGTAGTGCAAGCTCACTCAGGATGAAACTCTCATTCTCTGGCGCAGCTAATCTATGTTTCACCACCCAAGCTTGGAATAAGTCTTTGTGTCCCATCCCACAGTAGCACATGGATAGTTTATTTATATTGATTCATTCATTTATTCTTAATTTATTCTTTCATTCATTAACTAGGGATGACGGGCCAACAAACAAGCTGTGTACTGCTGGTAAACAGCTAGAAAGTGATACAGCTTGAACGCTGCCATTTTCAAACTGTGGCCTATGTCTCATGAGCACCCTTAGAAAAGAAACTGCAAGCCAGACAGTAACACAGCAAGTGATCTGGCCTTGATCATGTCACCAATCATTACAGCAGAGAGCTGTCTGGGGAATCAGGGGGAACCTGGCTGTTGATGAGGCGATTATGTGGCTTTACTCTTGTGCATCCAAGTATGACAATGCTATGAAAGTCCTGTAGCTCATAGGGAGAGACTATACCTTGTTAGCACTCTGTTGTGCTGAGTGGACTAGTTGGCTGAGCAGTAAGGCTCTCCCACAGGGCCTGGTGGGCTTACTGCAAGAGTAGGGGGATTATAAACAGGCCATCAATGTGACTCTCTCCAAGCCCGACAGCTACAACAACTTCGGTTTCCACTCTTGTTGACCATAGGTCCCTGTCAGCAGTTGCCTCTCTTTGTCCTTCTTGTCCTTAAATCACGCACTGTGTCAGCTGAGAAACAGGGATATTACAAATCAGCAGGGTCTATGCATTATGCTGTTCTCGACACTTCCCATTGGAATGCTAGTCCACATACAGTCAACATGAAGTCTGCATTTGGAACGACTAGAAATGCACAAGAGGAGAGAGTCTGGCAAGGTTATGAAGAGAAGTGCATTATCACATCACGCACTGCAAGCATTCTCCATGCAAATCTTGACACACTCAGATGGAGCCCACATTTCACAGAGATCACATCTAGAAAAAGCAGACAACTCCATCAACCAAAGCAAATAACTTACTAAATATATACAGATGTAGAGAAGGATATCAAAAAGCTAAAGAAGCAAATAAAGAAATCGGGAGTGACTGGAGGAGCAGGCAACCATAAAACATGGGGATACACGGAATTTCACAGCTGTGTGAACAGTTAAAGCAGATGCGATGGGATGTGATGGTGGATGCATACAGAGAAGCGGGTTGTAAAAATATGCTATAAAGTTTATGGAGCCTAATGCGGCCCTGCAGGAGCCTCCTGCCGAGCTGAGCATGCCGACAGTGCTATTGAGTGTGTGACAGAGCTGTGGGGGAGAGATGTACAACTGAGAGCATAGCCAGTATTCACAACCTCCATCAATGGTGTGGGGATGTGCATACAGTACATAAAATTCACAGATATGCAATCAACAGAACTAAGAATCCTATTTTTTCCTCCCTCCCCCTCTCTAGAATACTCTATCATGCTATCTCTCCTCCACAATATCTAAATCCAAGCTCTAATATCCAAGTCTGTTGGAACTGCATGGAGAAAAACAGTGCTACTTACCACACGCACAGCCATACAAGCATGTGCGCACACCAACACAAATACAAAGAGATGCTACAGCACTGCCATAGTCACTGTTCAATCCAATATTAGCATACTGTGACCACTTCATCCTTTCATGTTCCCTTCAAAATAACGAGATCCAGCTCTCCTCTTCTGATTGAAGAGGAATGATTGTTTCTGCCTTTGAAACAGACATATGTTATACAAAGAGATGTGTCAAGTGAAAAGGAAGGAAGAAAGAGAGGAAGGAATGAAGGAGGGAAGAGAGGAAGGAAGGAAAAGATAAAAACTGAAAGGAAAAATGAAAAGAAGACAAATGCTGATGGAAGAGTAACCTCTTTTTCTCATCCCCAGTGGGAGCTGGTGTTGACTTAATCCTTGTCACACAGCCCACCCTCTGTCACAGCTAAACCTTTGCTTCTTCCACAGCCTGCAAAGGTCAATCCAACCATGAACGCCTGAAGACAAGCCGTTTGGCAGAGACTAGCAACATTAATTGATAAATCACATGTAGACTGAGTTCAACATTACATAAAATAAATGCAACCAAGGCTATTACACTATTAACTAATTTATTAACTAATTCATTAAACATACTACTATATCTATCTGACATCAAAATGAACTTCTTCACTCAGTTAAAATTAATCAATGTATAAATGGCCTCAAGAGCAGACAGAGTGGGTAATCAGGATAAAGAAAAAAGAGCTCCAGCTGAAGGCAGCTTAATTCAGTTTTGAAGCACATTATTTAAATCTTGTTACTTTCTCAAAGCCAATATGAGTTCACAGAATCTTTAGAGAGAGGTGTAATAATTCTATATAAAATGTCAACAAATCAAAATTCAAAAGATTGGAGTGAAACCAAACATTGTAAATTTTTGTTTATTGCCATCCTGGGTGAGCTCTAGGAAACTGCAGTATGACTGATGGTCCCCACAATATTAAGTGGTGCTCAGAGTGCAAAATTTCTATCTGCCACCACAGTGCCTCCGGCTTGGCCAGAGGTGCTGGCAGTCCTTTTCACAGGACTAGCGACTCCTGCTGGTTGGCCGGAGCACCTACACAGTTGGGGGTGGAACTGGGGAGATAGCTTGAACCTCATGTGTGTTACACCCTTCCCCTGAGATCATCGCCTCCAGATTAAGCATATTGTTGGCAGGTGAAAAGACATGGTAGGTGACAATAAATTAGGTATTCCAAAAATGGGAGAAAATGGCTCTTAAATTCATAAAATTGTCCAAAAAAGTAACTGAATTACCATTGCAAACACTGCTACAACTGTGGGTGATGTTAGGTTGTATGCAATTTGGCAGTATTAGCAGTAGTACTAGCGGTAATCTGTAAAGGTCTGTCTTTGTTGAATAATTATGATTGCTGTCACAAACAAAGTGGCTCTGAAATTGAACATAGCCTAACAGCATTCATGGACAGCATATATGCTGTCATAACTTTTGAGGCTCTTCCCACTGACACATGGAAGTAAATAATTTTGGCTTTTTCTCTACATATTTTTGTATCATGCCTCCTACCAGCAAGAACATGGAGGTACTACCTTACATATGACCATGCTCACAAACCTTCCTATAAAGGAAGTGAAGTGGAAAAATAACTTTGCCATGATCAGCACTAAAATAAAAAAAGCACATTTGAGTTAAGTGGCAAAATATCCATTAAAAGTGACAAGTGACTCCAGATTTTCTGATACATTTTTCAGCAGTAGTTTGTCAAATAAATCCTTCCTCCTCTCGTTCCCAAACCACTTTTTATGTCCATCAGATGAACTCTAAAAGATGCTTTCAGCCAATCAAAGAAACATCTTATTCAAACAGTCCCCTCCAGAGCATATTTCCTTGATCTTAATTTAAGATCTATGGTGAAAACTGGCTCAGGGCATGGGAGGCACACACTATTGGTTAATTTTTCATTGCCGTTCTTTTAAAGCACCAAGGACATGTGCCACATCAAATCTGCTAGCCCCTCAGCGCCAAGTTTAATAGCTTGCTTGAAACAAAAAGTCTTTTGAGGTATGTGGTTTTTAAAGGTAAAGAGGGGAATCAAGGAGGGAGGGCGCCTTGATTTCCTTTCAGACTCACTATATTTCTTTTTCTTTTTTTTTAAAGATCCTTCATAAGCTCTCCTGGCACAGTGAACGAGCACTTGATTGGAGTTAAAGACGAGCCAGATGTCTGCATGTCCTCATATTCACACAACTCTCTCTTTCTGTCTCCCTCGTATCCCATCTGGATGCCTTGCAATCCTCTGGCTTATATATTACTACTCATTCACTGGTTACTCCCCTACATTCTGTAAAACCTCAGCTGTCACAAATAGGAGGAGGACAGGTAATTCATGTTAAATACAAAATCTACCAATAAAGAAACACAAACATGTCATTCGTTTTATTGGTAATATCTATGAGGAATTTTAATTAATTAAGTAGATGACTGACAAGAAAATTAATAGATGCAAATTATTTTGACCGATCAACTTTATAGATAATTAACTTGACAAATTATTACTCATTTGTCAAGGAAAAACATCAAACATTTGCTGAATTAGCTAACTTTGAGTTTTTGAATGTTGGTCAGACAAAATAAGAAATGTGAGGTTTGATAATTTGTGATGGATTTTTGTCAACAACTTTGAGATGGATTGCCATGAAATTTTGTACATGCGTTCATGGTCCCCAGAGGATGAATCCCTTGACTTTTCCTATACTCCCACCTTGAGGTTCAAATTTGTAGTTTTAAGTGAAATGTCTCAACATCTGCTGGATGGATTGCTATATAATTTAGTACAGACATAATCACTTTGATGATCCCTTAACTTTTTATCTAGCGTCATCAAATGATCAAAATTTTAATTTTTTCAATACTTTTGTTTATAACTAAATACTGGACATTCCCATCAATTTCAACTGCACTTTGTGTTTAGTGCTAATTAGCAAATATTACCAAGCTAAGACACTAAACTGGTGATAATCATGGTAGCATTGTCAATATGTAGCACCATGAATGTTAAATTAGCATTTAGCTCAAAGCAACTGTGGTCTGTGCCTATAGCTTCATGCTGCTAGCACGACTGTAGAACTATCGATAAATCCAAACAAGAATTGATAGATTAATCTATGAGGAGACTACTATGTAGTTGCACACGTACATGTGAATATACTAGAGCAAAAAGAGAAAAAAAATAGGTGGGAGGGATAAAAATAAATAACATTCATTTAGAATAAATAAAATTCTTTATCTCATCTCGATAATGAGGAAAACATCCACGGTTCAAGGTTTTTCCAATGCTGTGCTCCACAAAAAACATCTTTTAATTTAAAACTGCAGTGCAGAACTTTTACATATAAATGAACGTCCATTACATTCAAGCCCTTGCCAAACGAGTTCACACAATGCTGATTAAGCCTATCACCACCAAGTAAATCTCTCTGTATTTCACATTATACAGACTTTTTATATCTGGTGTCGGCAACATTCCTGTGCTGGCTGAATGAATGGGCAGAACAGCCCTATGTTAACTTGAATGGGGATAAAATAATTTCATTGTGCGTCTCTTTTAGACTTTCCAAATGTTATCGGACCGAATGCATTAAATTCTGATAGTGAAACGAGTCATTTTGCGGAGGTTGTGTGACACTTGAAACAATTTATCCACCGTTTTATAGCCGTTACAGCAACAGCAGAGTATGCTACAGCGGTGCCTATGACATAAGTACATGTTAACAGTGTTTTTGTAATTATTCTCATTGCCAGAAGGAGGAGACAAAATTCCCGCACTGTAGCTTTAAAATGTTTTGTCAAATACAGTATAAAGCAACTCCCTTAATGAAAATTAATGACCTTATAGACATTGTAAGCTAAATTCTATGACATACAAATGCTATATTTCCAAGTGTCATACCAGATGTTGTTTGTGCAGATAACTGAATCATTTCTTCTGTAAACTAGATAAGCTAGAGTACAGCCAGTGCAGTCTCATCTGATCTTGTCTCTCAGGTCTGAGGTGTTTTTGGCTTGTTTACACAGAGATATACAGTAACAGTCAAAAGTTTGGACACACTCTCTCATTCAAGGGAATGGGAAGGTGTGTCCAGACTTTTGACAGGTACTGTACATGTTTATACAACCGCACTAACCATCACCACCTGACATCTCAGAGCTGACCAGCATGTTACCATGGAAATAAGCAGTCATCTGTCCAGTCATACAGATATTGATCACCTCCCTGTGGTCTGAAGATTGCTGCTTTTCAACACATGGACTACACACACTTTTTCTCGCTCATGTGTACTCTCACTCTCATAGTCTCAGCAGCATTCCATCTGAGCTAGAGAGCCTCTCAATGGTGGTGCAGAGAGACAGAAGTCTACTTTCACAGTAACACTGCAGGAGTCATTGATGGATTGTTACAACGTGGCCCTTGACTTGTGACGTAAATCAGACCAATCTTTACAGAGACAGATCCCATAAAGCCGTTGTAATGGTCAACAGGCAGCTGCAGCACAGAGTAAAAGAAGAGGTGTCTGGCCCATGTGGACTGCTCAAGTCGACCTGCAGGCATGCTGTTTCTCAGGTATGTGTACTGCTCATATTTCCCTCAATCTTGCTTAAGGATGTGGTGAGAGCATATGACACTTAGTAGTGTTGCACACTTACACGCTGGTCAGACTAGATTAGATCCAATTCACACAGTCCTCTGTTCCCACCTCATTCTCAAGTGGGAGAGGGGAAAGTGCCAGAGAGATTTCATGCCTGAGACAGAAGAGTTACAGTTGCATGTTCCCTATAGACAATCCTAACCAGCACTCAGCGCTCTATCCCACCGACGCATGGTAACAGCATAAAAATGTGAATCTGCCAGCAAAGCAGGGAGCTAACTGTGACCCAAAATCAGCTAACCAGGCTAAATGCTCTCTCTGATTTTTTTTTCTCCTTTAGTGGGGCTTTTAAGAATTACATAGTTTTCACCATGTTAGCCATGTCTGTAGGCTACTGCTGCAAGATTGACACAGAGGTTACAGAGGTCAGGTGAAATGCTTCAGTAATGCTCTGGAGTTTGAAGAAACTTCTTGATAACCATGGTCTCTGACACCTTTTGACTTGTTTCACAGAACTTCTGAAAGTAGGTCTCGACATCTCAGATGAGCGGTCATGATACAAGCTGGGTCATATTTTGCACAGTATATAGATACTAGAAAGGTACTGCAATACTCTATTGTTTAAAACAGTACTATACCCCATTTTATTACTATCGGTACTTTAAGAATGACAATGAGCCATATTTCCTATGAGTTGTGTATAAGTTAGTTTAAGCTGTCCGAGCTAGTGGTAGGACAAATTATAGTTATGTAGATTTTTATGTCTCTAATGTGTTGATTTGACAGCTTTTTTTTTAATGTGATAGTAATGTTATTTTGTGATTCTGCGATAGCTAGGTGGTATGTATCTTTTTCTCCAGACAATATCATGCATTGTAATTCTGATTGTAATATTTGATTACATTATTTCATAACCATGACAATGCTGTCTCTGTGTGTTTATTGAGTGATCAAGGAATTTTCCACCACAGCCTGCAAACCGTTTTTTTGTTTGTATGTTTTTTCTGTCATACGCCCTCTGCAGCTTTCATGATGACTGAACAAGAGGTATGTAGAGGTAGGCTCTTGCCGACCATCCGTGGCTGAACGAATTAACAGTCAGGGCAAGCCCACAGACACCACAAAGCCCATCTGTAAAAGATGTTTTAAAGCTGCGCAGGCAGACCAAGGGAGCCAACACATCCAACTTGGCAAAGCATCTCGCTAACAGACATGCTGACCTGAGCAACAGGTCAGCAACAGGTTAGCAAATGTGATAGATGACATAATTACATGCCCTCAAATATAAGTCAAATGAGTGTGATTTATTTTGTGACAAGCAAACTTACCAGTGTGGCAAAAATTTCTATATGCAAACGCAACATTCACACTGGTAACGTTAACTTTGCCATAACTTGCAAGCTGCTAAAAATCAGCCATTCACAAGTATGCAGATCCCTAACCCGGTTATAAATGATCAATATACTCAATCAGTTATGGTAATGGTAGAGAAAATGCGCTTAGTAGAGTGCAAACCTCCACCACAGAGGTGTATTGAATCATTTGTGTTCCGTCTACTTTAGTGCACTACTGTAGTGTGCAGACTAATAATCAGGGGGTTTGAGCTTTATCATCATGATGAGCCAGACAGTTAATGTCCTTTATGTTTATTATTTTTATGCAAAATACAATCATAGTTAATGTGCTGCTAAGTGAAAAATGGAAAATAAGGGTATGTATTTTCAACGTGGCTCCACCTTGCTGGACTCCAAAGGAAACCTGTTTCATTTCAATTATTCTTTCCCACACAAAGCTGCAACATCATCTCAGACTAGCTAGCATGGAAATGTCTCTCTCTCTCTCTCTATCTCTCTCTCTAAACCGTAGACAGAATGAACACAGTTAAAATCACTTAGATGCAACATGTTCCAATAAATTAGATTATTTTGCAGATTATGAGTATCTGTAAAAACTATCACTCATTGTTGATATTGCAATATTCAAATGCTAATAGGTGCTATACTGCAATCAATTTCACAAAAGAAAGCAAAAACCAACAAAAGCCTCCCAGTTCATTTTCAGGCTGTATAATTTCAAAATCCCTCATTTTAAAGTGCTACCATTTACATGCAGGAATTGTGTTGGCAATTTATAGCCTTTCCAAATTACAGCCCATTAGCAATATCAGGGCTGAAAATAAAAATCCAAGCCATAAAAATGACCTCACTTGCACAGTTTGGAACGTGCTCCTCGACATCCTTCCAAAAGAAGATAAGTGTGCGTGTGCGTGTGTGTGTGTGTTTAGGGGGAAGGATGAAGACAGATACAAACACAGAACAAGATTCAGAAGCCAAATAAATAATGGGCTACTTACCGCAACTTTGCTCCCAGTTATCTGCATGCAGCGATCAGCGGAGAAGGTTAATGTGCAAAAAGACACAAACAGCACAATCATTAGTAGGCCAGAGAATCCTCTCCATTACACGTTGAGGCATTAGTGTAACTTGTGTGACATCACAAACATCCTTCACACAATTGTAGCACACACTATACAACTAAATTTTTTAATAGCCAACAAGAGAATCAATTATGGGCACATACTGAAGAAAATGTCTGTTTGGCAGCTGCAATTTTTCCCAATTTTCCAAATGTTAATAAGACCGACACATGAAAATAGAACATCAAGACAAAAGAACTTTTGTTTTCTTTCCTGTTTGTAATTTATTATCTAGCATGCGCATACATCATCAATACACAACAAAAACAGCTGTGGGAGGGATGAATCAACATGTTTAGATATGCAGATACCCACACATGGGATCAATTTATTGTTTAACAGGGTAAAATATGATGTCCGTCTAACTGACTGATCAGTATAGATTTACTGTCCCTCAAAAGAGATGGTGGCCCATGTGGACAAAGAGGCTGCAGAGGGTCTCCCTGAACTGGAATCAATCAGTTGCCATTAACATTGGAAGTGTCAAATTTGTGTGGCAGAGCTACCTTGATCCTGTGCAGTCAGCACGATTCTTGGAGTTTAACCTTGTTATCTGTCTTTTATTAATGCAAAAGTGGGGTTTGTTTCACAGTAGGAGGGTGTTTCTTAGCCAAGTAAATGTATTCTAATCTGTGAGCTGAGCACTTCTTTCTCTGCTACATGTTTCCTGTGAAATGCATTTTGATTGCAGGAAGTTAGAGGACACATGAGCTCCGTGTCTCTTACCTCCTCCTTTCTCTCCTGTTTTCACACCCTCCCGTTCTCTCCCCCTCCTTCGGTCTCTTCTGATCTCCATTTCAATGTATTTTATTGTCACTCTCAAACTCTCCAAGTCTAGCCATTTGATGCTTGATTTCCCCTCTCTATCAATCTACCAAGAGTTTATGACAGCCATAAAGTCCATTCTACATGTGCTACCACCTGATGAGGCACGTAGGCTAGTACTTTTTAATCATATTGTGTATCCATTTTTTCCTTGCTCTCCATGAATGCAGCATGTCATTGTCTAAAAAAGATGAATGTTTTACATTATCTGATCGCCTTGAATGAGTCACACTGACATGCAACATAGATATCTTCCACAGATGTTGATGCCTACAACATATTTCTCAGTCTTGTTTTAAAGCAGCTTGACCAAAAGAACAGACACTATCTTGAGTCTGCACAGACAACAGTCAGGGAGGAGCTTGAGGGGGAACAGCACAGTTTCACCAACAACAAGTTTATATTTTGAATACAATGTAACACCTTGTTCTCACTAAGACAAGGGCAAAGCTCCTGTCAGTTCAGACCCCGACTAATACTTCGGGTAGTGTTGAGGTATTACAAACTCTTGAGATCTGATATTGAGCATCTCTCATAACATTATAAATAAACTGAGGACGAGTCACTGTGCACAAGAGTATTTCATGATGGAAATATATGCATTATTTGTCATAAACATACATCAATATAATAATAAAGGGCCTGGATTATCTGAGCAAATGTCAGGCCCATTAAGAGAAGAAGGTGGCACATTGGTGGTCACATCAATCACTAATATTCAGTAAAACTGCACTAATAACACTCGACAATCCCCCTTACAAGATCCTGCCATCACATCATTCCTGAATCTAAGACACAGCACGTTTGAAATCAAACCCGAAAATATTCACTGACAGTAAGCAAGAGTCAGTCTCAGAGAAATAAGTCATTGTATTAGTGCAAAAGGAATTTTGGCGGTTTTAATGATGTTGCTACACAGTTATAGACAGAAAAAAAAGACCAAGAAATGAGGTGAGAGAGAAAGGCAACTGTTCATGCAAAGCTGATGGTCAAGGACGTCCACAGACACACTCCTGCTAAAGCAGAGCTGGACTCTATTGAAAGGCAGCTCATATTCAAATGAACAGGGTCAATGTAGAATTCTCACTTGAAAAGACATTCCATTTTGTGTTGGGGGGTAATTTGCTAGACTCCTGCTGAGGCACCCTGGTAGAGTATGGGAGTGTTCTCAATCTTGCCTGGTGATAGACTAGTAGAGAGGTGGCAATTCACGAGGGAGGGAGGAAGGGAAAAAGCTTTGACTTTCCTTTGAAAGACATATTTTTACATGAGTAAACAAAGTCATAATCAGCCTTTATTTCTATTAGCTTTAATTTCAAGCCATATGGATTTATAAAAAATGTCTATATGATATGAAAACATGCTAATAATCTAGAATAATGATGAACACATGTACAAGTTGTACACCGTGAAGAAAGCCTAAAGTAGAGACCAAAGATTTTCCTAGTTGACTAGCAGTCATTAGTTCAAGCCATCAGTCGACTAGTCATTGCACATTTATGATAATAATTTAATTATTTTAATATATCTTTTTTGGGGCATCAGAAAATGTACTGAGTTTGAGGGCTGAGAAAGAATGTTACAAATAACATTGTTAACACTATGCTACATTATAGAGAAATACAAAACTGTAATAATGAGCATTTAAAATATAAATTTTACAAGCGCACACATGAAGTGACACGCCTTTTAATAACAATGAAACCGGCAAAAGCTGTAATGATTCTGAATGTGTCAGAACAACCAGCAAGGACACTGAACATTTAATTTATTTCAACACAGTATGACATCACACAACTTATGAACTTGGCTATCTAGAGTGGCCATGCTAGGTGGCTAACATTAGACTAGTTACATGTTTTAAATAAGAAGTCATGTTTGAGGTAGACAAATGAGTTTGCATGTCACCTTCGTGTCGTTGTCCTTTACATGCTTGAAATGATCCCACACTTGAGATCATTTCCTGCCCAACAAAGTCTTAATAACTTTTTGGCAAATGTCTGTCCCTGATTGACTGAGTCACTATCTGAGTGATGAATTGAAGTAACTTAAGTAAGTAACTTTACTGGTCACTTCGGCTGGGTGTCACCATGTGTCGCCACTTCCTGTATCTGTTGTTTCAAATTTTTCATTTCAGATCATTTCACTTAAAAGCCTTGTAGCGTTTCATACACAGTCCAGTCATATATTAGGTTTTGGCCAAGTCTTGTCAACAACAAGGTACAGCTCCTGAATGGAGTTTGAGGGTTTTGTTTTTCTCTGCGACTAACCAACCAATGAAAACTTGGTCAACAAAGATTCTTCACATCAACTAAAGGTTTGGTCAACTATTAGGGGGCAACCCTAGCCTGTAGCACTTAAAGCTATTGAAATTTCCTTTTATGTTGCAGAAAAAAGGGTTTTTTTGTGTATGGCACCAAAGTACTTGCTCAATTGAACAGGTCTACAGAGACAGACAAGAAAAAGGGCACACAAATAGTAAAATATTTTGTGTTCCACTGAGATTTACAAATTTAACCTTAATCTTCAATGAATTTTAAGCCTATACACTCTGCATCAGACGTAGGTTAAGCAAGGAAGATGGCTGTCGAAGTCTAAACAAAAATGTTTGAGTATTGATGTGGACATGGGGTAACTAGTGACATTAGTGAATGTTCCACTTATATTTTCATTGCAATAAAATATAGTTAAAACATGATGCTCCCATTAGAGTAATACCAAAAATCACTAACTAGTCAAATATTCTATTGGGACCTTAAAATACAGGAAACAGGAAAATTAGGATAGCATGTGTTAACCCCCTCCAAAGCCCCAATCTCACAAGGTAGCAAACATCTTTGGTAGAAAAAGATTGAGTCACATAAACAGTGAAGGAACCACAGCAAAACAGACACACCATGTCCAAATGCAACACTCCTACATTCATCAAGCAACATATTCTTCTTTAGTCCACACTGCATGCTCATCAGTAACTACAAGCAATATTATCCTCAGAAAATGACTAAGCAAGAAAAATAACTTTTTGGAGGAGGGATTCTTCAATAGATATAGGCTTATAATACATGCATAAATAAAGTCTGTGTGAAAAATGTGACTGTTTTTCAAAAACAAAGCAGTCGCTTAAAAAACCAAAGCAATCATGAAACCTGGATTACAAATACTTTGGTATCTAAAGTTTGAACAAATATCATAATTCTGAGTTGTTTACTGACAAACTGTACTTTAAAGTATGTTGACTCTAGGATTTATATATGAGCGTCTGTAATTATGAAGATTCCCCTCACATTAAGAGGCTGCTGAGACCCAAGTCGCACCATTCAAGGTGAGATGGAGCACAGGATCACTACACGACAGTTTATGTAACATTTTCACAAGCTCTTCACTTCGATTTAGATTTTCTCTCTTTCATCAATCAGGAGCTCGTAGGATCACAGAATATTCATTTGATTTAAGGCATCAGTCCATTTTCTAAGTATATTCAACTAGATATGGCATTATTTTAAAACAAGGGAAAGTTTACACGGATGAGAAAGCTTTACTTACTTGTTAATTTTTTTACTTGGGTAAAATATATTCAAAGACTTCATGCTAAACATTTTTTCATAGTTATACAAATTGTAATGTGTGTCCCTCACTGCAAATGAGATTTGATAGTAGTATCACATTTTATCAGAATCACATAGATGTCCAATAAACTATAAAGTTCAAGATAAGTTGTCTTCTTAGTCACTCATGTAACAATATATGGATGCACAGATGCTCTTATGTAAATGTATGCATACTTACATTAATCTGTGTATGTATATATCATAACTGGCATTCAACCATCCCCCTCTTTCAGTTTTATTAAATGTGATAGCAGGGTGCTGAGAGACATCACATTTTGTCCTCTGTCCTTTGACTACACAGATTACGTTATTCATTTGAATAAAATATCAGTGCTCGCAAAGTATAATGGGCCCTGCGAGGAATTGAATCATCTCGGATAATCATCCTTATCAATAATGCCAGTTAATTACCATAACAATGAGGAAGATAATAAATGATGATGTCAAGAGAGAGCTACCAGGTTCGGGAAGCAATGGGGGCAAAAATCACCTTTTTTCCTTCTGTCTTGATGTGATTTTCACCTTGGCCATAATTTCAAAAGAAGATATGAGACACATTCTCACATTTATGTATTACCATCAGAACTCTTTATTTTTACTGCTGTTTTTGGATTAGAGCGTTGATCAAGTCGCAAATTACTTTTGAGAATGGGAAACATAATCCTAATTCTATTATTCTTATTTTTTATGATCTCAATATTAAGCAACTACAGCTGCTGAATGAGATGGGCTCAACTTTACATATACCCAGTAACCAAATGGTGACACAAGGCACCGCCACCACTGGGGGGAAAAAAAACTTGCATGCAAGTACACAACTGGACAACCAAAAATTTGCATGCAAGCACATGACTGGAGCAGCACTGACCATCCACCTAGCATTGAGTGAGTGAGTGACTACAATTTCCAACTGATAGGCTACAACAGAAGATTGCAGCACGGTGGGGAAAAACAATGAGGAAAACAAACCAAAATTGCAATCAAAGATGTGGGGTTCAAGCATGAAGAGTGGAGAGAGAGACAACGATAGAAGTGAGTGTGCAAGAACAAAGCAAGCCATACTGTAAAGCAGATGATCAGGTTAAACTCGTTCTGGAGGGCTGTGTGGAGTGTCATAATTCATCACCCACCCACTACAATTATTCAGTACACACTCTTGAGTCTATAAAAATGCTCTTTGGTTTATTCTTTAACTTACGGATTTAGCAGTGGCTGAGATGTACTGGACCACCATCTCACGTTTGGTGCTTAGGTCCTTTCCACGCAGGGGGGCTTTGCGTTCTTCATTCAGGTTCATGTCCTCCTAGAAGAACAAACATGAAGACAGTGAGGAGAAATCTAATGTGTGGTAGTGACTTAAATGTAGTTTTCAATTTCTTTATTACACAATATACATTAGGCAAAGAGGACAGAGGAGAAAGTGAATAGTGTGAAATACTTAGCACTGGTGAAGTGCACTTAAACCTAATGGAACATATCAAAATAACTATCTCAAAACCTCAAACTTTGAACCATATTAATTTAAGTACAACAGTTTCATGAGCAAGACAACAAATATTGACAATTATACTTTCATTGCTTCTATAAACCTTTTACATCAGATCCTGTCCTTCACAGTTGAACAATTTCTTTTACATGTATCTCTTTTCGTTAAAGTCAAAAGGTACAGCACTTGAAATGAGTCCTTGAAACGAAAGTAGCAGGGCTAAAGCGATATAAACTGTACATCCAAACTCAAACAACACAGCCTCTATTGAGGCCATGCAATCACATCAGATAGGCAGGATAGGCAGGATAGGCAGTATCTGCGTGTTATTGGGAGTATTATCTTTGTGCTACTTCTGCATCACAAAAGAGGTCTTTCATGTGAGAGACATCAGGGGATGGAACGAAGGACGGACAGAGCACTAAAAGCTAGGGAATGACATGATGATTAGAATGGAGGAGGATGTTTATCAGAAGCACTCTCTCACAAAGAGACGGCTAGAATGAACAGAGAGAAAAAACATCCTCCTTGGGGTTTGAGGCTATTGAACCTGAAGATGTGGAGCCATGCTGCCCTCTGCTGGGAAGTGAAGAAACCCATGTGTCCTTCGGATTGGTTGATTTGATTTAGCAGTGATTCCTCTCCATCTGATTTAAAACTTAAATTTCACCTGATAAATGAAGCATGTCATTTATAAATAACAACATTGTAGTATATAATGGTCTGAATATCTTTGTAATAAGTAATTTGATTCAAACTCTTTTTGCTTCATTTGTCACTGAAGCATGGGCAGGAATCCCATCCAGGGGCACCATGACCTAAATTCCTCCAACTACATTTCCTCTAGTAAATACCCTCGGAGCTAAAAAACCATTAACATCCTTTTTGTGGAACAGGGAAGAAAAAAATGCAGCTGAAACTTTTACAATTGGCGGTTTTTTTCACCCAAGGAAACCAGCAGGTTTTTTAATTAATCTTTGAACCCTGCTAATTTATCTGCTTAATTGGCATTCAATAAACGAGGCAGAATGTGGCGGGGTGAATATATTGGAGGGGTTGGAGTAGTGGGCCTGCGGGATGCTTGTCAGGGGGCAAACTGGAGGAATGAGCCCTCCATGTTTAGTCTCCAAAATGATTAATGCTCTTTTATTAATTATACCCTCACAGGCTACATAAAAAGCATCCCAGGATATCTTCAACTATGCTTCTTGTGTAACTGAAATGACGAGATCTGAGCTTGTATCAATGACAGTGGAGTTACCTAGACATGTATTTCAGATCTTATTGTCTCATGTTGGCCCAGCAAACGCTGCTAAGAATTTGCTAATACTAATCATTCTCCACTGTCTTGCTTAACCAGAAATAATGTCAGTCAGCAACACTTAGCAGACTAAGCATCATGGACGAGAGGGATGGGAACACTGTTCATCCCAGTAGACTACTTTGCTGTTTACAGTATGTACAGTGCAGTCCATAAGTAGTAAGACAGTGACGCATTGTTTAAATTCAAAAAATTTTTTTGATTCTGTGCTCCAGCACACTGAATTTGTAATGAAGTTAATGAGCTGACCATCAGATTTAAGGATGTAACAAAGGGTGTAATGATTTTAGGTGAGCACAATAGGACTCGTATGCCTTTTTATACACAGCACCCTTGCCCACATCCCCCTCAGGTTTTGGGAAAATGCAGCAGACAATTGATCCTAAATACAAAAAAAGCAACCCAAGAGTTTTTACGAGCCAAACAGTGGATTGTTCTTGACTGTCACCTAACCTCAGTCCACTCGTTTCACTCGCTGAAGATCGGCTCTCAAATCAAGCAATAATTGAAGTTGGCTGCAGTACAGGCCTGGCAGCACATAACCAGAGAAGATATTTATGGTCTACTGAAGTCTGTGGATCAAACACGATAATTTGCTACCAAATATTAAATATATTAACTTCATTTAAGCTTATTCCAATTTGACCTATACATTATGTTCACCATATTTTAGGAACTATGTATAAAAAGTGCTAAATTTTCTACATGGTTTATCTGACTGGGATATAGAAGTCTTGCAATTAAAACCGGAAATGAGCACTTAACCCTCAGTCATTGCTTCATTTCATCAAATCCAATGTGCTACAGAACAGAGCCAACACAATGAAATGATATATACATAGTTACTTAATTAGAATACTGTGGGGCAATGTGGCTTTGAACACAGCCCAATCCAGAGTGGATGTCCACCACTACACGCTTCAGATCACAGGAAAAAACAATTAATAGCTACCATCAAATGTGTGTGAGACTGAAATGGATATGGAGAGTCCAAGCTATGGGGAGAAGTGGATCTGAGGAAAGTAGACTTACAAAAATGTTTTGCTTCAACTGTGACAAATCGATTATTTTGTCCACTACCCTCAAGTCTGATCCATGAGTGTGTAAGGGCACACACAGTAACTCTCCTGTGGGCTGGTTTTAATGTCCTGGTGCAGAGTGTAACTGCTGAGGGATCACATAGGAGCTTATTACTGGGAGTGTTCATCCTGACAATGGTGCATAGAGAGGCACATAAAACCTCCGACTAGCCACAGCAGCCCCGCAATGTTACATTCTTTTTTCACCGGTCCTCTTTGTCTCTGTGAGCACCTCAATGCCATATACTACTCCTGACAACAAGAAAAAACTCTCTAAAGAACGATAACAGAGACAAATTTGTACTGGAATTAAATAAATTCAATCAATCCAAAGTAAAGATGTCATGCTGTTGGAGGTTTTCATGCTCACAGACAAGTAGAAACATCATCTGAGTAATAATGCTATGAATGCTAATGGCCATATCAGCACAGATAACTTAAAGTGCCAGTATGCGGCACCTATTGATGTCACAAAGTCACACCATCAGGGAGCTTTTGTCTTGATGGAGAGGACAAGTTCATATATCTTACCTCACCAGAAATCCTACCACTGCTTTTCTTTAATGTTACAGACAATAAAGAGTTGGAGCATGATGAAAGGGGTTTGCGATATGTCAAGGGAGTCAGACACGGTTTAGTGTAGTCTTTCACAGCTTACTGGACGCTGATAAAATTAGTTCAGATGCCATAATGTGTGTCACCGCATTCCTGCGTTGAACCTCTCAGATTGGAGTCAGCTACTGGAACACAGCTGCATCCTTAGTGAGATGCAGCTGTGATACCGGACATTTCATCAGTGGATTTACTGCTGTGCATTTTGATGAGGGGCTCTGAATTCCAGCTATGCACATCTTAGGAAATCATATGACAGGACACACAGACTTAAGATATACACTGCATCATTCTAAAGGCAGTGCTGAAAGTAAATGTTTTTTATATTTTAACTTTCCCTGTTGTTTTATGAATATACTTCTGCTATCAACGGTTAGCTTCAAAAATTCTAGAAAGAGTTGATTTGGTTTCCCTCCCAACTGACTGAGTGTTTCCTCCTATATTTTCCCAGATCCCTTTGATGACCTTTCAGTAATAGGCTATGTGCTATTTAGACTTTAAGATACACAGTGCAATGTGTGAACCACTTTCCTGAGAAAAAAATATTTTCAGTTTCTCCTAGTCATTAATGCACAGTGGGTGGTGTAACTGATATGGCATGGGTCATCCCTTCATTTGAAGCCAGCTGGATATCTAAGGCTGCAGCATGTAGCATCATTAAAAACAATCAATAATAGAAACGGTGTAAAGACAAAGAGAGCAATCAAAATGTATGTGTGTATGACATAAAAAGAGATACAGAGATGACAAAGACAGATAGATGCTGAAGAGAAGCAAGTAGCATCAAAAGAAAACTACACGCGACTTTCATTTCTATGTTTGCTACATCAAAGGAAGTTTAAAAAGTTTACAGTCTATGAGAGCAAATAGTGGCGGTTTCAAAAGTACATAAGTAAATAACCCTTTTCTTTTCGATTTCATTACTGTAATTACACTTCCCAACCTGGAGTGTCAAGGCCTGTCAAATGTCAGAGCAGCAAACATGCCTTCTGTGTCGTCCGTCACTGAGCAAATTGAAGCCTGGGTTTAATGTCACGCCACTGTGAGCACAAACATAGTAATTGAGAGGTGAACTGAGTGACAGGGATGAGCACCCAGGCAAGAAAACACTGAGCAGGAGCCTGATGAAAACCAGGAGCACTGGTCGCATTTCTCTAGCCCTGGCAATAAAGACCATTGTATGAGAAAAAAAAAGCAGGCACCGTACCACACACACATACACACTTGGAGACATTATCCACAACAGTACACACAACCTATGCAATGAAGCCAGAGTAATACAGCTCTGCACTTCAAAGAGATGGGCTGAAAGCTTTTTGTTAGATTTCAATCCTGCAGTACATAAGGCCAAAAATGCATTTCAATGGAGAAAATCACAAGTGTGACAGAGCTTTGACCCCACAGATGAGTGCGAAGTGAATTTCAAAGTTCTGTGTTCATTCTGACAGTGGCCTAGGGAATACGTAGGTGGAGCCCTGCCTCACGAAAGCTTAACTTCTGGATGCAAAATACATTTAGTTGTGCTATAAAAACATATCTCAAGTCTATCTTGGATACATTAAATATATATTATGCTATGTAAAAAAGACTCTATCATAAATTTGTGATATTGTTTTGCATATTTGTACATTCAAATTGGGGTAATAAAGGAGAGGGTCTTGTGCAACCCAGTAATTGGGCACTGTTTCATGTCACCATGGGATGTTATGGGAGTATGATTGGGCAATTAGTGGTGGTTTTCTAACCTATGCTGTAGTTGTGTAGATGGAAAATTTTCAATTTTCATATTGCAATTTTTAGATATTGGAAAAGATACAATTTTCAACATTATCTGTAAATCTACAGATATAGTTTAGATACAGTTTAAACCTGTCTCTGATCTCTGTCTATGTGATCACAATGACAACTACTGGAGCTTGGTTTATGGATACAGATGCACACTTGTATTACTGGGTTTTTGTTGTATCACATATGAATTTGCACATGTAAATGTCATATCTTGGTTTAGGATCACATGCTTTTTGGTAGAAAATAAGCCTTTTTTAATATTTTGTCATGACAACTGTAAACCACATTATCTTTTTTGTAATTTTATAAAGACATGATTATATGGTCAGACAGTAAAGAACATATAAAAGTTGCATAAAACTAGAAGAGCCTTGAAAAGAAGTAATTTCATTACCATCTTTTTTGACATGCCTGGCAGAGTTTGGTACACAGAAAAAATTTTCATCAGCAGTAAAACAAGGAAGCATGGAAATCTATTGGTGGTAATATACTGATAGAAAACATATCTGAAACATAACCTGTCTACTCAAACTCACTCTACACCAATATTCATTCCAGCAGCTCTCTGTTTCTCTACTTGTGCACCACTTTGTACAGGTTTATGAATCAATTTAAGATTTCATAATGGAACGCTCAATAATGCTCATGCAAGAGAAACACAAAGCTTACCATCATCTTCTCAAAGAGGTCAATAATCTCCTTTTCTGAGAGGTTCATGGAGCGGTCATCAAATAGGGGCTGAGGAACCGGCAGTTCAGTCTGGGTAGAGAGGGGATCTGTAGGGTGCTGTATAAGGGGCTTCTCCTTCTTCATCCCTGTTTTTCTGAAACTGGTAATACGATCACGCTAAAAGAAAAAAGAAGAGGTGTGAGATATTAAAATATTGTTTTTTGCTATTGCTGATTTTCACTGAAATA
The DNA here is from genome assembly GCF_914725855.1 of Thunnus albacares. Lineage (NCBI taxonomy): Eukaryota > Metazoa > Chordata > Actinopteri > Scombriformes > Scombridae > Thunnus > Thunnus albacares. The sequence goes on from NC_058115.1 coordinate 22,581,701, forward strand.
AAACCTTTTTTTTTTTTTTTTAAAGGAGTGCATTGGTTTTTCCTGCCTATGACCCAGATTTCAAGAGTTGTTCTGTTTTGTGTTGACAGATTACACTGTAAACCGGATCCTCCGATGGCAAGGACAGCTCAAAATATGTTTCTGCAAACAAAAGTGAAAAGAAAAAAGAATCCAGCCCTGAGTCCCTGCGAGTCACTAAGGAGTGATTTCAGACTAAGCCTTAAAGGGTACCTATTATGCTTTTTGTGCTTTTCTGTTATTTATATCCTGTAATGATGTCAGATATCTATGCTAAACAAGGTCAAAATTCCAAAACTGGAGATTAACGTATGTATAAATGCTCCCTGCAAATCAAAAGCCAGGGCTTCAGCCTGCCCTGAACGCTTCCTTTGCGATGTTTTTTTTCTATCTTGCCAACGAGTTGACATCAGATCGTCTTGCGTGCCCATTAACGGCTGTCCGTTCCATAGCCTTGGTTGCTAAGATTGTTGCTAAGGTTTACCATGTGTTGTTAGCGTTGTTCAATCACATATTTCAGGTCAGATTCCAGCTCAAACATGTACGGATGTATTTGAGAAGTTGACATGTTGAGAAAAGAACAAGAAAACTACTACTATAGTTTGTTTCATGGTTTGTTTACATAGCCTCCCCAGCTGCCAGGAGTTGGCTGTGACACAGCTTCCAGAAATTAACCAATCAGAATAGAGTGGGCTCAGTGGGCTAAAACAGCCTGTTTCAGAAAGAGGCTGAACTTAGGGGCTGCATAAAGAGCCAGTATAAGATAAATAAGGACTTTTTGGAACTGTGAATAATCCAAAGCTACTCTAGTAGAGTCCCAGAGTAAAAATATAGAGCTGGAAATAGGCATAATAGGTCCCCTTTAAAACTGCATTTCTACTAACACAGGTGGGAGAGAGACAAAATAGTTTAAAAGGATAAAAAATGGAAACACCTTTTGCTATTTTTACATCTTTTCCACCAGTGGGGCAAATATTTTTGTCATGAGGCGGGCACCAGGTCATGCTGAATTTCCTCATCAAATGCCATGCCAGTGTCACTGACATACCATTTGATCCACCCAATGGCTGTTGAGATATTTCACACTGGACTGTGCTGGACCAACACCGCCATCTCTAGAACCATTTTTATTTGTTCAATATTCAAAATAAATACAGAAAAATATGTTTTTATTCGTAAAGATTAACAATGAAAACAGACACACAAGTTTGTTTGCAACGCACTAGTAGCAAAAAAACACTGAGGTAGTATACTGTATGAAACTCATTAGGACTTCACTTACCATCATACCCAAGGGATCACATGGTTGGTACACAGGTTATTGAATTAGCATAGTTTGAGCGTACAATAACCTCTTAAGCTCATTGCGATAATATCAGTTCAGTTGAGTTTCCCTCTTATAATCATCAGTTGACACTAGTCTAATGAATGCTGTCTAGTTAAGTTTAGTGTGAAAGCAGAAAAAGTACATGAACCGCATGCAATGTTAGTCAGATTTAGTAAAAAATGGAATGGAGGGGACATGCTGGATGAATGCAAATATATTAATGAAATGGTAAGACAAACATGATGATGACATACATGATGTCACTACTGTAAGTTGGTTGAAATAGTTCTGAATGGATCAAACATACTATAAGAAAAAAACCATAAGGAGAGATTTCCTGATAGCTGCAGTTACATGTTGACCTTGCATTCTTCATGAAGGATTGCAATACTACATGAGCTTTTAAGTGTCAAAGTTAGGATATTTGTTAACTAAGGTTATTAAAAAAGCCCCTGGCAGAAACATCTCATCGCAAGTTTACTGATAATTGCACACTAAATGATCTATGAGCTGCTTGCAAAAGTCTAGATGCTATGGGCTAAGTTTTGTTCATTATGAAAAATTTAGGCTAACAGAAGTCAGTGATGCTAAATAACAGCATCATGACAAATCATCTTTTATTTAGATGGTATTATGGAGAGTTACCACAACAACTGAGACAGGTTTGAACCTTTCCTTCTTGTTGCTCTATTCAGTTACACTGTCTCATTCTCGCAACACTAGATGTAACCAATACAGGATACAGATATCTTCAGCTTTTTAATGTTTTGTTTGATTAAAATATTAATTCATTTATTTGCTTCTGGCATATTTGATCCATCCATTTATTTCAGTTAAAAGTCCCATGCAGCCATGACAACACATGAGATGAGGATGTAAAACAAAAATAATCACACCAAAATTAAACCAAGCACCTTACCATATCATCAGCCAATGTTTTTATGTGTATGTTCTGTTGGAGGGAGGGCACAGTGTGAAAAATAAGATCCAACAGAAAATGACAACACCCCAAAGTGAACCGTATGTATCCCACTTGCTTTGTGTTCACATGTACAGTGTTTCCTGGATACTGTCTCATTCTCCTGTTATAATAATAAGTGAGGTTCCAGATATTAGAGTAAAACAATGAATAGGGAGCTAAAATGTCTTAGAATCACAACCAGCATTAGCTTATTCTCAATTTTTTAAGGGGATATGAGCATATCTTGGATACTGTACATGTGTAGGATGTGACAATACTTAATGATACCAAATAATAGTGTTTTATGTAAAACACTAGCGTGTGTGTAAAGGTAAACATCCCAAGCACACACGCTTAAGACATATATACCAAACACATACATAAAATGAGACATTTTAAAGCACCTTTAATCCCACAACCACAATTGGAATGAGCACACCTGTCCGCAACACCCATTGTAAACATGCAGACATTTTAATGCTGTTTAGTTAAGACCATGTGTATAATGTTAGAGCTAGGCACAGTTTAACACCAACATTTTTTTTCAAATCCTTTTAGTGTGTTTTCTACAGAGCATCTCTTGAAGTGACAGTGGCCCAATCAAATCATTCTTGTTCACTTATTTTTATTAGAAACATGAGTCAAATAAATTTCCAACTTTTGCCAAAAAGAGTGCCAACCAATGTTTTCACAGAAAATCAACAATGCTTGCTCTCAAACCAAATATCATCATCCCCACAAAATGTTGCAAATAGCCCGCATAAAAAATGAAAAAAAAAAAATCTCTCCAATACAGATATTTTTCTCCATCTCAGATACACTAAGGCAGGCTACTGCCAAAGGCTTTTGGCTCGGCAAGGGACAGTCATTTGAAACACACCTCAAATGGGAAGCAGAAGCAACACTGCCATATGCTGTGGCGCTAGGCTGTGAAGTACTAATGAGTAGGGAGATGTGGGGTAGTGATGGCCATAAAGCCTGCCTCCAGCCGCGGATTTCTCCACTATTCTAATCAGGAAACTACTGATGCTGGGGCGAGCAAACAGATTGTCTCTAACCCACACCTCCCTCTGTGCATCTTCATCAGCTGTCGCTCTGGGCAACACTGAGCAGACACTCAAACTGCCATATCTATCACTAGTTTTGTCTGCAACAACTGATCAACAGTTGGTGGACAAAGCTATGAACCACAGAAAACAAAGCCTCAGTCTCTCTGTGCAGGCTTCATGTTTAGTCCAAGCTGTTATTTCAAGTCAAGATACCAAATATGTCATATTCATCTGGCGTTATGTATAGAGGGTCTTCCTGGAATGTCCGTATATTTGTTCCATCATCATACATGACCTTTCATATACTGTCGCTGTACAACATCTCACAACATCTGTAAAGCTAAGAAGTTGACCTGGGCCACAACTTTTCCCATTTCTAGATCAGAGCGTATGTGTCATTAAGCCCAGCATTCACCATCAGCCTAAAACTGCGTGAAACAATAGCTAATTTTCAAATAGAGTACTTAAACATTTTCTAATCAATTTAACAACAATCAAACCACTGTTTGGTTAATTGCCTTGACTTGAGGGTCTTTCCTTGCCCATTATCTTGGCAACATCGCAACAACGCAATTTAACATCTAACAATTAAGCTCGCATGTCCTCTGGGCTTCACTTGCTTATTAAAGTAAACTTTTTTCATCATAATAAATGTTTATTACCAAACACATATTGCTCTAAATAACCTAATCAAATTAGCTCTGGGTCCCTCCTTAATCAAATATGATTATGACTCCATACAGATCCTTAAAAATGAAAACACAAAGCAATATCCCACAACTTGAGAGTCAATTTGGGGAAACAAAACTATACCACTATGCATATTTTACCCAATAACTTCTAAAATTAATATAACTACACTTAACGTTAATATTACATTAACTCTTCCCATTGCTCTTAGTTTTATTACAAAATGCCACCAGATGGCACATTAGGTACGTTGTCATTCAAGATGGACAAAGGATAATTTTTGTTTCATTGGCTACCACTGCACAGCTTTAAAATAGCAATGCCTGTTATTCCCAACCAATTTAACTAGACCATCTGTATGATGTCATTTTAACTCACTCACTGGAACTATCACTATAAAATCAGTAGCCACGATGCCTCTGTAAAACGAGTTTAGAAGGAAATTAGGTTTTACTTTAATTAGTTCTAATAATAACAAGGGATTACTGGGAGTCAGCCATTGTTGGCAGTGAGGACTGTAATGCAATGTGCTGCTGTTCTTGGCAACTTCATGAAACTACCTTGTGTCCCTGTTCAGTCAACTGCTCTGTTCAGCTACAGGCTAGGCAGTGTTAGCAGCATCCAAACCTGTTTTTCAGTGTGGCAAACAATTCCTGAAAAAATTCTGATAGAAGAGCTACAACAAAATTAGGAAAATTGTACAAATTTTCTCCTTACCCCAATACACTGATAAGTATACTTCAATGCTCAGCAGTCACGTAGGGTTTTCACAGTGGAAAATCTGTATTCTCGTTAAGGGTTCATTTATTTCATGAATTTCAAAGCTGTTTGTTACTTATTCAGAAGGAAACAACTATCAGTGCACTAAATACTCTCTACTTATCCCACGCATTTCTTCCCCCCTCTCTGTTTTATTCTACCAGTAGTCCAGTAAAGCATATCTCACTGTGGTAAACATGAACAATTCTGGACAACAGGAGCATAGCTGCAATAAAACATCTTACAGAGACTGCTCAGAACCATCAGGCAAAATACTATTATTAACTAATCAGAAGCATGACATGAGACTGTGTGTGTGTGTGTGTGTGTGTGTGTGTGTGTGTGTGTGTGAGAGAGAGAGAGAGAGAGAGAGAGAGAGAGAGAGAGAGAGAGAGAGAGAGTGACAGAGAGAGAGGGAGAGGGAGAGAGAGAGAAACTTTTAGACGCAGAGGCAGAATACAACTTGCTCACTCCAAACAAACATGATTAGGGAAATGAATGCCCCTTCCTTTACTCAAAAGACAGTATAGTATCCATTCAACTGCTCTTGAGTGACTTGCTAGTGTAGCCAAACAAGCATGCAACATGTCAATATAACAATTTCAATGCTTAAAGATTCCCATCAGACATGTTTAAAATATATTTTAAATACTGCTTTGAATGATAATGTGTGTCTTTTCCAAAATTTCCAACAGTGCCTTAAAGATTATTGATATGACATCTACTCTTTCTCCCTCATTGAAAAATCCTGAAACTATGAATATAAAAATATTTTTGATTCCAAAAGTTTCAACTGTTGGACACAAGATGTCTCCTATGTCTATGCAGGAGGTTTCAGGTTTACACATTACACTTTTGTAAATATTAAACCATGATTGGTTTCCAAACTAGTTGTGATGTCACAACAAAATCCTGTTCATGCATACAGGTCTTAAACTGAGATGTAAGATGAGCACAGAAAAACCCTCAGCAGATTAATGTGTAATTAATGCTCTGCCTTACTAAGTGTCACTAATCTTGACTTCTGTCCCACTATGACACAGCATTGATGCACAATGCACAACGACCCTTACATCAGCATTATACAGTACAATGGTCTGGATGATTGTAATTCTGACAATAACAGGTTGCAATGTGGACTTTTGATTAATTTCTAATGCATTACTAACTCCAGTATCTCATATTATTTATGTGTAATAAAGAAAACTAGCCTATTGTGACAACAAAAATGAAGGAGTGCAGTTTGGAGATAAAGCACACAGGAGACAGTTTTTGGCCAAACAGTTGCATGGAAAGTAAGGTTTTCCAATTCCACTTGTAAACTTGCTTGTAAAATGAAAGCACCCTTAAGAACAGTAATTCTACAAAACATAAAAAATCCAGTCAAGAAAAGAGACAGAATTGCTCATGAAACTGTCATTCACAAAAATCACGATGTGATCAAATTTGAGGGGAATAAATTAAAAAGTGAATTTGAAGCACAGCAATGATAGTGCATTTGCACAATTTGTAGGAGTAACTGCTGATAAATATCTGTACCTATTACAAAATCACAAATCAGAAACACATTTAAGATGGAAAAAGAAGAAAATAATAGTCTTGTTGTGAATGTCAATATAAAGGGCCTGTAAGTTTGGGCTGTTGCTCCTCAACATTTCAACAGGGTGCACCAGAGCTCCAACTAGAAAAAAGGTGCAGAGCCCTAACTAATGCACATAACAGATTATAGATATAGGCTTTAATTATTAAACGTTTATCTAAAGATACTGAATCTATTGAGTAATCAAAGACCTATTTATACACTGAAGAGCAACTAACCTCCACCAAACTCCTACTGTGTGAGACAAACTTGTAGCTGAAAGGCCTGGCCATTAGACTATGGTACCACTGTCTTCTAGTTACATTAGAGACTAATGTTTTCAAGTCATAGCCGCAAACATCGAAATTACATAATTTGTCTTTGTGTAATCAGATAGGATGTACAGCATTGCCGATATCAGGCTCAATTTTGGGGGAGTGGCATCAGACAGCACCTAATACCACCCGAATAACTGAATTACACAAAGTCTAAACAAAACAATTTGTCTAAATTAATCTTGTTACAAAGTCTTCTCAATGCCTGTCTGTAAACAGAGGTAGTGCACGACACAGTCTACACTGCTATACAAGATTTATGAAAGCATGACGGTAACATTTATCCTTCTTGATAAAATATATCAATCTTAATGTTTGCACTGTGGGTATCCCCTTATCAAGCAGAGAAAAGAAGGGGCAAAAGAGGCCAAAAGACACACTTAGATTCTATTTACACCTAGGATTGGGTACTGAACTCTGTCTTTTTAAGGGTACAAACCGAATTACACTGCTACTACCGAGTACCTATTTGCGTTAAATCAATCATGCCTTAATAGCAGGTTGTGTCGTAAATTCAAATAAATATTGATAAGATTCCTTATGAGCATTTCGAGAAATCCCTTCTAGTTTACTGACAAACGTGTAGCTGAAACTTCTCTGATGTGTTCCTGTTTGTACTTTCAGATATCAGCCTTATTTTACTGTTTCCTGATGGCTTTCAGCCATATCGAAGCCATGTTAAGTTACTGCTGATAAAAACATTTCCTGCTGCTGCTGCTGCTTCATATTAAAAGCTTTCCACTGACAAACTAACTGAAGGCTTTTATTATGAAGAAGTTATAGAAAATGAAAAAGTTTTTATTGCTGAGTTAACAAAGCTTTGTTAGCGGTGCTATTCAAGAAAACAAGTTGACGCAACAAGATCTGGAGATATTTGGAGCTATGTGTTCAGATCAGTTAGTAAAACTGTAGAGAGGAACAGTACAAGCAGAAACAGCCACAGTGAGATGTTTGATGAAGAGCTGCAGACGACAGGCTCTTAATGCATTTTCAGCTAACAGCACATCTCCAACAGAGAATGTACTAGACAATGTACTGTACCTTCTTTATTATTCATTTATTATTTTGTTTATTTTACCTTACACAACAAAATGTTTTTAATAAATAACAATGTTGAAATGAGAAGTTTGGAGAGTTAAGAACCAAAAAAAGGTACTGTTGGATACCGGTACTGAATTCCAGGTACCGGTACCAGTATCGGTTCAAATGTGAATGGTACCCAACCTTATTTTCACCTGCATTTCCTGTGACTTACAACCAGACTTTTATTCATTTATTTACTATCAAAACTGACTTCAGAAGCCAGATAGAAATGCCCTCTACCAATACTTTCCTTCACAATATGCAAATAGTTTTTCTTGAACATTAAATGACAGTAAACATCTGGTTTCCTTTGCACCATAGCCCTCAGTCTCATCTATATTCAAACTTTGTTAGATGTCTCATCTGCCTAGCTGTGGGGCCTGTTCCAAAACTGTGCTTTAAAGAATTGTCTGCATAACTTTGTTGAGTAAAATCCAGAACAGGTCCTTTTACAGCAGCCTATATTTCAGATTTGAGAGGGTTGTGAGTTATACGCAAAAAGTCATAAAGACAAAAGAACTGCGTGCTAAGGATCTACACAACAGAACATGGTTAATCAATGATTTACTATGCATAATTTGTAATTCATGTAAACTAAAGCTAACATATCAAAACAACATTTTTTGCACCAATCTTGGATTGATTCATTGTCTTGTTATACTAATAAAATCATACATTAACCTTTCACACAATAATTTTCATGATACGTAAACTGTAAATCCAGTAAAAAATTAAACCTGCAAGTTGCTCTTTGAACTCATTCATCAGACAAAAAGCGAAACATTCTCTGGTTCCAGTTTCTCATGGATTTGTTGCTTTTAATCATTTTAATTGAATATATTTAGGGTTTCAATTTTTATAAACTAAACAAGTAATTAATTAATCCAAATAGTTGACAGATTTAAAGATAATTAAAATATTAACTAGTTGCAGCCCTGAGATGGTCTAAAACATTACAGATTCTGAGACTAAACGATTGCCACAAATCAAATATGTATCAGTGGCTGAAATTAGAATTGATAATGTCACATCTGTATTAATTCTGTCATTTAAAAAACTAAGGTGAGTCAGATATGAGTTGGGCCACTTTTACCTGCAGTGAAACTAGAGATATCCACATCCGAACACATCTGTGAGTAAGTCAACACAAATGGGAGTGAAACAGAGAAAGTAAAATATAAAGTGAAGTGATTCTGAAAACTGCAGCACACAGGGTGTACGGTGCTGTGACTGCAGGCAGTGCCACAAGCACTGGCAAACAAATGTGGCAAACTAACCCGTGAACACACATAAAAACAGAACACGCAACCTCTTACCCCAGCACAAAAAAATCTATGATTCACATACACGATAATGGCAAACTTGTCTTCTTGGCAAACTGGATTAGGAACAATTTAGTCAAGCAGAATGACATCTTGTTCTCCTAAACAAATAAATTAAGTATTGACAGATGCACTGTTCACTCCTCAGTCTTCGCCCACAATCTTGACTTTGAGATACTTTAACTTGTTTCATTCCAATAAGTTCCAAAAACATCTCAGTACAAGTAATTAATTTGAAAAGAGAAAAAAACAATAAAGAATGCACTGGACATCAACAAGAGCTGAAGTGCCTTTAAAAGGGCACGAGTCTGTGGTAGGCTTATTATTTCAGGCAAAGCACTGGTACTGTTTACAGTTTCCTAAAACAGCAACCATTGAAAGGGGAAGCACACAAATGCCAGTACAAGATTTGAATGGTGTTACACTGGATAGCCTGACCATGTGACTGCAGACTAGCACAGCACTGCCCTCAGGTTATCTCTGTATCTGTTGAAAGCAAAGTTGTAGTACTGTACCCTTGAGGGCTCACATGATATGCAGCCATTATACAAGCTGAGGTTTTGAAGAAAGGAAGAATGTGTCACAGTCCAAGGATCTTCTTAAATTGTTCATGATATCACATAGATTATAATTTGAATTTTACAGACTTTTGTAGCGAAATAAATCTGTCCCACATCCAAACAAGACTGCATTAGAACAACAGGAACTTTATGATGTTACAAAATATTTCTCTGTCTTATTTTAGCTAACATTTTAAATCCAGCTTTAATTGTGCAACGATCACATATACTTGACCATCATCTTCCCTTATTGCTGATGTGCAAAAACATGTGAACTCGTGACTTTGTTGTTATCTGTAAGCTATATGGTGGCTAATGACATATAACTGGAGTGCTGGGTACTTACATGATTAAAAAAATAATCCTAGTGCCTGTAAAAATGTGGTTGTATCCATCACTGTGGTTATACTACTACTACTATTATACTTACCTCATACTTCTGTGGTACTCTACATTACCACTGCTATATTTTGAGTCTTTTAAGACTCCTACAAAATATAATGACCCAGGATATCACTGTGTCAAGCCATTTTCACTAACACAGATCAACACTGCATCACGTTTACTCTGTCAGTCAGTCACGGTTCTGCATTGACCTCTTTTCACAGCTACAAAATTAGCTACCTTTAATCACTTCCTGTACTCTTGTATACTCTTTCCTGTGACACACTATATTAGATTGTGGATCACAGTAAATGTTGCATTCTGTCTCATATTTGCACCTAGTTGTGAAGACAGCTGTCAAGCAAACCCTCTAAAATTGGATTTCTAACTTACACTGAAGAAGAGCAAATTTAAGCAGATTAGTGACAATGACAAACACCTCCTCTCTGCAAGAAGGAAGGGTCCTCCATTGCAAAATAATTCTAGTAAAAGAGCGAGGAAAACCCCACAGCATGGCCTACATCAGACTCTGCAGTAGCTCAGCTCAAAACAAAGCCTAACCCTTATGAGTCACAAAAATACTGTATGTTACTATGACCCACTTCAAAATATCTTCACGTGTTGTTACACTGAGAAGGCTGGAATGGATTGATGCTCATATGTTTTATATAGGCATTTTTAAAAATGTGACTGAGCCACCAAATCAATTTCCCATTCTCAAGTCTTTAATTTAATCCACTGACGTACATGAATAAGTCTCATCTCAGAGGGTGACATTACAGCAGTGAGTCTGTCGGTTTCTTCAACTGTGTGACTAAAGCATTCTTCACCACTTCCTCTCCCTGACTTCCTGAATGCCATTAAAACATTCACATGTGGTCTGTTTCCTGCCATTTGTCGCATGTCTCCTAACACAATTGTGGTTATTTTCAATCAAAGATACTATAAAAGAAAAATCTAAAAAATCTAAACAACTTAGTTTAGATTTAACTAACAAGAGGTACATAATACAGGACAGCTTCAAGTGTTAACAAGCTGACAACTTGCTAATTGCATGTTAACATGACCTAGAATGATCCCTGAGGCTTCCCTAAAGCTCATGTATCAAAGTGTCAGAAGCTTCAAATGCCACAGCTTCCAATGGCAGCAGCACAGTAAACCACTACACGGGATTCACAATATGATTTGGTCAAAAATGTCAAAAGCATGAAGGTTAACTACACCCTAACCTATATTTGATTCAGGCACCAAAATTTCCTGCGAAGATTTGGGCTGTAGCCTAATATGTAGCAAGGCATGAAAAAAAAAAACATAAATATGCCATGTATCACAAAATCTCTTTAGATGTGTGAAATCACAACTTGTCTAGATGATGTATTGTTGATCACAATAGAAATTATAAAGTTAAAACTGGAAATATCATATCCATCTGTCATTCTCAAATATTTCAAAGAAAAAACGTTAATGTAGACAATGAAAGTTTTATATGATGACTCAAAATATTAAAAAAATGATTACCAGTGAACGATTAATACTTTCGATTACTCAGCCATACTGTGGAACTACTGTATGTCTATACGATTTCTCAGCAGTCTTACAGAATGAATTGCAGCAAAGAATGAGATCCACTAATGTGAATCACATACCATTATTCCTGTAATGTCTCCCTTGTCCAAGTTCTCATAATAAAGACATCCCTGCTTAAGTAGTGCTGAACTGTCCATTCATTACTGAAGCCTCAATTACTTTAATGACTAACTAAATGATGAGCATGATTGCAATCATTAAGACCCAATTTAATTAATCAGGGTTAATTACAAATTGCAAACAGCCTCAAATAAAACCTGACAGAAAATGATGGACACATGCCAATGTACAGACTACACCAGCTTTTCCTTTTGCTTCATTTGTAGGCAATTCCTATACTGATGTCACAGTCTTTCTTTAACTGTGGATGAAGTTGTTTGTCCATTAAAAATATCTGTTGATGGCACTCTGTGGCACAAATTAAGGAACGGTACAAAAACATGACTATATGTTAATATTTTAGAGAAATATCGATATTTGAAAGCATTTTTGGATAGCAAACATGGAACTGAGGTCAAAATGTTTAATTTCTTTCTGCACAAGGTGCGCTCATCTTTTGAGATGCCAAGGCCATCATGGAGCTTTTATGGATGCTAGCTTCAGGTTAGCTTAGAGCATTATAAGTAGCTGTTGGCCCAACAACAGAACAACACACATACTGTATTTGTCAGCAAAACAGTTTACTGTGCCAGATTGTTCAACATTTTAGCATTGCTGAAATGTCATCAGTTACTAGCCTTTCGAATTTCTTTGTATGAGTTAGCATGTATGTGTGTTTAGATTAATGCTCAGTCATTGTATTAACACTTTTTGTTGGCAATAATGCTCCGTAACATCTTATGCATTCAGGCATGCTGGTATCCTTTAGGTTTGTCGTACTCATTTGCCTTGAAGCCAGAGTATTTCCACACAGGTTTACAATTACTTTCTCATACTGTAGCATTATGTTGCATTCATGTCATGTCAGAGTTTTTTTAATTACAAGTTTCCAACTTGTAAATAGAGTTCATGTCAACATCCAAGTAGTAATTCCAACTTGAAGGTACTCTCTTCTGAAAGCTCTGATATACCCAACTTGGCACTTAATTATTTGGAAGTGTCTGAAAACCAAACAAATGTGGATGTGGGTGGATGAGGCGGGAGCAAAACTCGGGAGAGACTCAGCAGCCACAACATTTCTCTGTTCTCTGTTTATCTGTTTAGTGTCGCCAGGTTAGGCTAATCCATTGTTGCTAACATTGGAGCTAGCCCCCTTCACTTCACAACAGATGTGAGAAGCTGCAGCATTTATTAACTCACACACTGTAGCCTATACTGTACATTTACTGTCAAATTGACAACTTACTGTTATCCTTTTCCTCTGCTCACTTGCTACACACACACATTACACACTGCCCTATTCCTTAAAAGGAGCAACGATACCAAGAGTTTCCAAGGCAACGACACAGAGGTTGACTCTCATTTTGGAACAGTGCTGCACAGAGGCTCCAAAACACTATTGATTTCCAAATTAATGTATATTTGGCATTAAAAAAAATTTTTATTCAGTATACTAAACAATTTTGCGGCTAGTTCATGGTTACCTCCTCTTTTCAATATGTTGTTACTCTATTTCTCACAATACTATCTCCAGTTTGTATTCAATGTAGCTGTCTTCTAATAGTGGCATCATCCCACTACTATTCTCATTCTTCTTTCCAGGATGTGCTCTTTCCTTCAGTATTTGAGGATTTAATATTGACATTTACACTGTCCGGCTTGTTTAGCCAGTATGTCCACTCTCATTACCCAGAATAACCACATGAGCCAGGATCCACAGGAATGTGACCTCTGCGTCTTGCCTGGCTACTCTTAAATTGGTTCAGATTTCAGGTGATTACTGGATCCACCTGACTTAACACAAGCCAGAGCAGATACTAAGCTGCTACTTAGTCACACTTTATTTGATCTATATGCTACACACCTTTCAATGGTTTGTAAAAATAAATTATTTTCCACAAATCCCCGTTATCTGCATAAGATAATCTTCCCATGTTTACAAATATATAATTCATCATAATAAAAAGAAATACGGGACTTATCACACTCCTCTGTGGTTTCCCATTTTTCACAACATACTGTACTTACTGAACATTTCTAATCCTATTTTTACCTAAGTCTACAAACTGCAAATAATGAAACGTACTATTAAAGTGAAGTGAGTTAAGTGTGTGAGAAGCGGTACTGTTTCGATTCTTTTTTCTGACGACACTTGGTCATCAGTTCAAAGGTCTTTGATGTCTCATATCTCAAACAAGTTGTTCACACAGACATAAACCACTAAGGTGTTGACCAACTACTCCACCTATGTTTTTGCAGTAAACAGTATACCTGCAATATGAGTGAAAAAAATTTAGGCTGAAAACTGTAGACACTCGCTGGAGTTATGTTGTAAATCACTCACCAATCTTGCTCTCACTCATTACACTGGCAAATGACCTTTGAGATACTAATCACCCTTAATGGTTTTACTATAGATAAAAGAAAGTAAAAGCAATTCTAGCCAGTAATAAGCATACAGGAATCAGTCTGACTGATCATATCTCAAGACATAATTGCCTACCTAACACACTGCAGAATTGCTCTTAATGTTTTGTAGTTACAGACTACACGTTTAATCATCATACAACATTTATTGAACATAGCATTATAAATTATTGAATAGCAATCAAAATTTTATAAACTTTGCTGCGGTGTAACCACTTAAGCCTTTGGTAAAATTTGGTACTTTGTGCATCAGCATGAATATCTCTTCTGAGAGACATTCACTTGAAAATAATTGATGTATCACAGATCTCTGCTCAGTGAGTCATTCAGTCTTCTGTATAACTGCTACTTTACTGCAAATGACTCTCTAAAACCACAACAAAGCCACTGAACAACAGAATTCCCCCTCACACCATACAGGTCTGTAGGCCAATAGGTTTGTGATCAGCAAATTAACAAGGCTGCATGCATAAGATGCTACATCTTTCATGCAGATAGATATTTTATAGTAAATTTAAAGTGTGTAATAATTCACAAAATGGATGTCTTGATTGCTGAGACACATCACCCAGAACAATTTATGCAATCTCCTTATTCACATTTCATAGTAAATGCATTAATACTAAAATCATGGTAGTTGTTCCACTTGAAACCAGCTTTCTTGTGCAAGAAAATTACTTTCAAATATGTTTTAGGAAGTAAATTTTATTTCTTATCATGGCTTATATATAATAGAAATATAAGCTCAACCAAGTCTGCAACACTAACACTTTATAAAAGTGATTAAATAAAATACCACATACATAGAGGCTAGCAATAAATGTCTGATTTCTACAATTAAACTGTATGTTGAAAATAAGCTACTCCCTACACAATCTGTAACATGTATAGTTATCATATGCACTGGATGACTTTTCCTTCATGCTGCTCTGTGTGAGGTCATTTGTTACTCTGGTATGCAGAGAAGTAATATTTCTCCTTTTCTGTCAAACCGGCTCCCTTGAATTCCTTTAAAAAGACCTCACTCCATCTGCCTGTTGTATTGGATGTCATGTTTTTACAACTTCAAGGCGGGGCATTATCGCAAAGAATTGCTGCAGAAAAGTTTTGAAGTACCTTTATCTCTGAACACTATGGTGTTATTCTAATGTCCTTGGCTGTGTTGAGTATCTACGTACACCCTGGGCCCAAAGCCCAAATGGTGTTGCTGTGATGTAATCCTGCCCAGTGACTTGTAAAACAAACATACAGCTTTCAGTGTTTCTCCTCTAAAGGCTGATTTGACTTTGCCGAGACCAAACGGTGCCAGTGTCCGCCACTTTACTTATTATCCACACAAATGGCATTGTACCTTGTAACAGCTCTGCATGATGTGATAGATAGTAGATATTAACCCCTTCTTATGTCTGGACCACATGCACACAAACTATGCTGCACACCGAGAATGTAATCCTGTAGTGCCATATATGGTGAAAACTTCACATAGTTAAGTATGAGTAAATCTTCATGTGTCTGACTGTCAGACAAAACATTTTTGTAAGTATGACATGACAATCATCTGATAAACCCCTGCGTTTTTTGTTTCCGTTTGCCGTTTTAAACCGATTCAATTGCAGATTCACTGATTAAATATTCACATTCCTTCATGACTGTACATGTCAAGTTGTTTACATGTCTGCAAACAAACTTGGTGCGACAGCAATCACTGGAGCAGCTAAAAAGTGGGGATAAACAAAAGAGGACAGATCACGGCTCCACCCAGAGATGAATAATCATTAATTACTTCCTCTGTCCGACTCAGAGCTGTGCCGATATTTCTGCAACAGCCAGAAAACAGACTTCCTTTGCCTATGACTGCGCTTCTTGGAAAGATTGAGCAACAGGGAACATGCCTGGCCCTGAGACCACTTTAAGGAACAAAAAGTAATGATTTTACAGAGACTTCTCACTCCTGATCAGCTGAGTGATGTCATCCAGACTCTCTTGCAAACCATCTCAAAGTTGGGAGGCAGGATATTCAAGAGTTGCAGGCTGTTGTTAGGATTTCTCAAGACAACACCCTTCGGTAGCTCTGGGAATGCATGTCATTTCAGTCTCCTTTGGGGTTTCCTGTCCGTTTATTGGCAGTTATTATGGTCACACTTTCCCTTTTTTTAACTTTTCTGGAACATAACCAGGGATTACATGTTTAGGGCTGTTTCCTCAATCTGTAACATAGCATTAGCACTGTTGGCTGCCTCATGTCTCAGTTAAAGAACAAATTCATACATACGCAACATGAAACACTGCTTAAAACTGAGGCGTTAATAAACTAATTTGAATTAGTTATGTCGGCAAAGAGTCAAATTTGGTTCAATAACCCTCTACAAAGATAAAAACACCAGCCAACCTGAATTGTGTCTTTTTCATTTCCTTTTTTGGGAGCAGTGGATGCAACTAAACTCTGGGCCAATCAGCAAACAATCATAGTTCAGTGAAAGGCATAATATATAGCATCACTACTACTAGTCGATTTTTGGCTATTGAGAGGCAACGTCATCCAGAAAGTTCAACAGCTGCCAAGCTTTCCATGCTGACAAACGTGGAAAATCAGGAAACTATGATCAACAAGAGCCAAGGTTTTTTGTCTTTGGTCACGGAAAATTACTTTCAACCACCGGTGTCTAGTCAGCTGCTGACAGTGTGTACGCAGTAACATGCACTTAACATACTCAGTAATATGGTTTAGATTTACAGTTTCATTTCACTCATGACAGTCAATACAAGAGTGTGGCTTTAGTTTACCAAACAAGACCCTTAATTGTAGGCTTCAGATATTCTTGGTTGTGACAGACACTGTTAACACAATTACTGCAAAAGCTGAAGTTTGTGCAAATAAGTCAAAGTGCAACATGAGATGTCAATTAGAAGCAATTGATCTAGACTTCATACCAAATCCCAGACAACACCACCACAACTCCACACCCTCAACTCTTGTGATCTCATTTCCAGGCAATGAATGGCATGCAGGTATGCATGAGCTCTAATGATGCATAGTCAGGGTTGCCCACTTTCTAAATAAGCACACTTCTCACTCTACAAAACTGTTCCACTAGGCCAAGCCAATAGAGAGGCTATAAATGGAATGAAGCTGAATGTAGTTTTCAGTTATTATCTATAAGACACTGTCCTCGTGTCAAAGCTGTTTATTGTGCTGATAATACTGTTCAGGCTGACTAAGAGTGAGTTTTATCAATCACATACACATGTACATAGATCATAAAAACATTGCAAAACACATGGATATCACCCTCATCCAGTAACTGGACTTTTTCTTTGTGTGTGTTTTTAAAGAGATATTGATGGCCAACTGTCACAACAAGAATGCTCTTTAAAGAACTTTCAGGAGAAGTATTGACGGGGATAATCACATGACACACTAAGTGCTTTGAAAGTAAAGCACTCAGTGAAACACTATCTGTTTTGCTCAACTCTAACAACTATTAGCTCCCCTGTATTGGGCTACCTTAAATAGTAATAATAACACATCAATAACTATTTCAACCTCATCCTGCACTAAACAGAGGTGTGCTGTGTTGACAACATGTTCTTTTCTAATTGTGTTGGAGTTTTGTTTCTACTTGGTTTGGTTTGATTTGATTTGATTTTACTACGAGGATTACACTTATGTAGACTACAGTGCAACTTTCTCAGGCTTACTAAAGTTGAGAGTGACATTAACCCTTGAATGTGGGAAACTTACTTCCATGCAGTGAACCCATCCGAATACCTACCAGCTTTTTGTTTTTGCCCTCATCCTCACTGGACTTCTTTTTAGAGGATTTATTCGGGTCCTCCCCACCGCTGGCTTGATCCATGTTGGCTTTAAGTTAGTTCCCCTCTTAAAAGACTTGATGTGACCTCCTCAAAAGTTGGCAAACTCCACCAGTAGGCTTGTAGCAACACTTGTACAGCAAACCATCCAGGTTAGGTCTTTTCAAAATCCATTCCGTTAAAAGGTAAAGAATAAATTCATGTTGACCGCTTCAAAATATTTCCCGAACGGTATCCAACAGTCGAGGAGGCTGCTTTTTAGGTGTGGTAGTATCCGTCCTGATGTGTTCCTTAGCAGCAAGTCACTTCTCACAGCGAGTAAAGGCTATCTGAAAATAATAGAACAATGAGTAACCAACATTTAATAGGTCTATCACAATGTTGTAGGGCGTTAAGTTGCACAAATGTTTGCTTTAACACGTGTTTTCCTTTTGCTAGTATGTAGGAGAGCAGACAGTGAAGGCAGTAGCCTATATTGAGAACGATGAAACAGATGTAAACAAATACCGTATGTCAGACGTAACTATAAGCTGCTCGACAATAACCAAAAAAGATGTGTTTTTACACTTAAAGATAGAGAGCTCTGTGTTTGGAAACAGGCTAAATTGTGAGAAAGCAAACTTACAACCGTGTAACTTAGCTATAATGTAGTAGTAACCGACAAAATACATTTAACGGCAGCCAGGATGCTCTGACAGCTTTCGGCGGGCACTGACAAGGCCGTTATTTACCAGACATTACAGTCATTAATCAGAATTAATAAACAGTTGTTACAATAGTAACGTTAGAAAATCACCGTTGTTCTCTGCTTGGAATACTTTGCTATGCTGTAACGTTACAGTTAGCCAGGCTAGCATAAATGGACGACCGTTACCTCTCGGGACGTTATTTGTTTTAACGGACACAATACTACACAAGTATACACAGTACTATGCAATAAATTACAGTGTGACAAATAAATAACGTGTCAAAGAAAACTCACAAAATCCCATCCAGAGCTTACCTTTGCAACCAAACCTGAATACCAGGGCCCACCGTGATTCCGCCCACCCGGGTTCTGATTGGTCGGTGGGATACGTAAAGAGTGGGGATTCCGGCAGTTATTGGTCCGATTGGCTGACAGTCACAAGGTCGCGTGGCGTCGGAGGGAAGAGGAGTGCTATGACGAGGAGGTCAGTCTGATTTCACAGCAAGCGGATGGGATTCATCCAGTTGTAAGAATAGATGTAGCTCATGAGTGAATTATAAAAGGCTGACCGCGGTTAGGAAGCAGGGCGGGAATCCGCGGCAACGCAACACATCCTGTGTGTGCGTGTGTGTTTTTATCACACACAGACATACACCCCTTGAATGTGTGTCTGTATGAGTGATGATTAGCGAACTGAATGAACAGCTTTTGTTATTGTTATGTAAGTTAACTTATAGTTATCCAGTTATATAATAGAGTGCATCATGTGTTGTGTGTGTATGTTTGCATATAGGACAAATGTAGGCCTATATTTTTCTGGTTTTTGGTAATGCTTTATTTTACAGGCCTTTCAATTTTATAGCCTACAAATTTTCTGAGTAATTTGGAGGTATTTAAAGGACAGGTTTATGATTTTTCAAGTCTGTCTTAAAACAATAGTAAGGTGGCCATATGAGCGCTGAAATAGGTTTTTCTGGCCTGCGTCATTCCTCCTGTTCATACTGGCCATTGGAAGATCCCTTCATAATGCGCTTTTAATGTAAATGATGGGGACCAAAATCCACAAGCCTCCTTCTGTGCAAAAATGTATTTAAAAGTTTATGCTAATATGAAGCTTCAGCCATCCAAATTAGTCAAATAAGTCAATATCTTTCAACATTACAGTCTTTATAGTGCAACAATTTTGTTGCACTTATAGTGACAAGCATAGCTGTCGTCAACTCAAGTAAAACATTATCTGTCACTTGAACCCCCCCACCCCACCCCCACTGAAAAAAACCTCCCATATTTTGAAACCTAAATGTTGGCAGGTATGGAGAAAATGTTTCCAGTGATTGGACCAAAGGCCTAATTGTCAAGATCCCCAAGAAAGGAAACCTCCAGAAATGTGATATCTGACTTGGGATCATGCTTCTTTCCATCCTCAGCAAAGTCTTCTGTAGAGTTATCCTGAACAGAATTAACAGTGCCATTGACAACAAACTCTGTGAGGAACAGGCTCTTTTCTGGACAGGCAGATGTTGCATGGATCAAATATTTGCTCCTCAAAACATCATAAGAGCAATGCAGTGAGTGGAATGTCCCCTTGTTTGTTAATTTCATTGACTTCAGAAAGGCATTTGATAGCAATCACCATGAAGATTCTGCAGTCTTATAGAATCCCCCCTAATTCTCACTAATGGGGAAGTTTTATGATCACTCTGAGTGGTTCCCTGTACAATCTGGAGTATGCCAAGTCTGCATTCTTTCCCCCATTCTCTTCCTGACTGTCATCAATGGGATTATGTGAAAAACAGCTGCTGACAAACATCAAGGCATCCAGTGGACCCTCTCTAGCCAGCTTGAAGATCCTGACTTTGCTGATGATCTTGCTGTCATTTCCACAAATGTAAAACATTTGCAAGAAAAAAAAGATCGACTCACCAAGTATGCTCAACAAACAGGCCTCCTCATCAACACCACCAAAACCCAAGTGATTTCCATCAACACCAACACACATGCATGCATCACTATCAATAATGAGCCACTTGAAGTTGTTGATGACTTTGTGTACCTGGGAAGTCTGATTGGTTAGGACAGTGGTGCCCAAAAAGATATCTAGTGCAGACTTGGGAAAGCTTGCAGCACCTACACAAGACTCCATAACATCTGGAGGTCCAACACCTACAACCTCAAAACTAAGATCTGCTTGTATAACACCTTGGTCAACCATATGGGGCTGAGTGCTTGGGAATAACCAAATGTGACATGAATAAAGTCAGCTCATTCCACAATGATTGTCTGCAAAAGATCTGCTGTATATTCTGGCCTAATAAGACATCAACTAAGGAACTCTACATAAAGACTGGCTGCCAAAACGTGATTTCAGAAATTAAGCACCATTGTCTGAGATGGCTTGGACACATACTACAAATGCCCCCAGAGTGGATCCCCAAAGTGGCCCTCAAATGGACAAAACCAGGAAAAAGGAAATGAGGCCAGCCAAATGGGTCTGACTCACTCATTGAGGTCACTGATTTTCAAGTCTGGAAATTAAATACAGGGCTCCTCTTCACTGAAACTAGAAGTTATTTAATGCTTTAATGCAAGAAACATTCAGGAACCGCATTCACAAGATTGTAACATTTCTTTCTCTAGAATGAATGTCCTAATGTTTTCTAGAAATAAGGTGCATTTTTCATGGAGTCAGCACATGATTCCTGAGTACAAATGCAGGAGTTGCATGAGTTTGGAGATGTTGTTTTGGCTTTAGTGTCACTGGCAGAATGATGGTCTTACTCTCAAACTGATGGATCAAGAAAGCTTTAACGGACACTTCAAGAGAGCTCATGCCTTTGTCAACCTGGTGCTAAACAATCAAAAAATACAATATTGACCCTTTTGTTGGGAAGACAGAAGCAGAATGATTTGTCACTGCTTATATAGTTTGTATCCAGTTGTCTGATTGCTCCACAGACACCAGGAGGAAAAGTAATTTAACCTTCCTGTTGTGTTCAGATCAAAACAAATTTGCACATTTATTCTGTAATAAAGGTGTTTTCTTTCATCAGATTGCCAAGAAGTGTCATGACACCCTTCACACTAGGTATCCGAATGCATAATGATGAGGAGATTGAATAATATTTCTTTCTATTTTTCTTCCATAGCTTCCCTCCTGGGAAATCAAACATTGCAAACTAAATATTAAGACTGAAACAAATGAGATCTCACATCCGCTTTCAGTCACATATTCACACTTGCAACATTTCCTTCTCTCTTACAAATCCCACTTCTCCAATCAAGAAAACAAACATTTGAACCAAAACATTAGTTCTGAGAAGAAACACAATATTGTATCCAGCCACAACCTGTCCAAACACTGATCAGTGCTTGTTACTTTGGTCTATAAATAAGTTGTCTCTGTCTGGCTCACGGTGTCATACTGTTACATGTGACTACAGTGTGCACACAAGTAACTATAAATGAGACCTCTGATCTCGATGAGGATGAGAAAACGGAGCCTGAAGAAATGGAGCCTGAGTCTCTAGTCTCTAAAATAACGGACAACACTGAAAAAGATCAGAACCAGGAGTCAACTTTAAAAAAATCCACAGCCTAGCAGCTTTGTGAGGCTGTAATGGTCATTGTATAGAATCTAAAACTGTTTGATAGATAAACTGGTGGCATTAGAGGAAAGTAGGGTCATTAGGATTCATCCTCTGGGGAACATTAAATTTGTACTAATCCATCGCTTGAACAGATATTTTACTGTATAAGTGAATTAAATTTTTAGGTGCTGCTGGCGCTTAACAGTAAGTTAGGGGATCACCAAAATCATTAGGATTCACCATATGGGTACCATGAATATCTGTGCCAAATTTCATGGCAATTTTTGTTGGCTTGTAGTGTTATTCTGTATTATCTTAGCCTAGTGTCTTTGAAGTGTGGAGGGATATTGACCCAGCCTGAAACCAAGGGAAGCAACATATGAGGAGCCTCTTCCCAGAGTAGCTGAAGAGATCTCTGGCGGCTCCAATGACGACAGCATCTTCCATGCACAGGAGCCTTGGCCAGTATGGTGAGAGACGCACGGTGAGGGAGGAACATCCTGCATGTTCACTGTGTCCACTTGGCAAAAGAAATACTAAGAAAAAAAGGAAATGTCCGCTCTGCGCCATGTGCCAAACATGCAAAACGTTCATTTGCAAGATACATGTTGCCTCATTCTGCAACTCATGTAAATTAACTACCACAAAATTAAACAACTCACGCAACCACCCACACACCTGCAGCTATTATACTAAATGAAAATGACAGCAGACAGAGGAAAAGACAGTTCATTATTCTGCGCAAGGGATGGAGATTTAACAAGTTAAATGAGGCTGTTTATTGTATGTTAATCCATTTTACAAGTTCAGTACAACACCCTGCAAGGATGTTTACGGGATAAATGTTCATATGAAACTGCTCTGAGGGAAAGTATTTATCCTTCAGATTGTTAATAGTAAGTCATACAGACGGAGTGTGAAATATTGTGGGAGTAAGTTGCACTGATTACTTCAAATGGCACTGAATATGTACAGTATGTTACTCCAGTAAACTGTTTTCTAAAAACATGCTAACCATTTCACTGTCTGTCTTTCACTTTCCTCTGTATGACATTATATTTGAGTCCAGCTGCTTGAAACAAGCGTCTCCAAACATTTAAATAGGTCATTCTGCTTTCCATCTGTCCATGTTGGAGTAACATCACCCACTATTGGGTCTTTTACAGTAAAGCACTGTTGCTGTTTGGGCATGAGATGAGAGACACAGAACATAAAACCCATGTTGAGCTCAATGACACGAATGACAGATCTCCACAAACACTGCACAACTAAGTTTCAACATCAATGATTTTATTTGTCAATATTTTTCAATAAATTAATCAGTATCATGAACACAATCGCCACAATATGTCTGGTACATAACATTTCCTATTTCTTTTGAACAGGTAAACACAACAACAAACAAAACAAAGAAAAATAACATGCAGTGCTGATGCAGCTTCATACTCTTCAGCTTGTAAATAACATCTTGCATAGTTTGTTGCTATTGTTCCTCTAATGCCAACAGTGTTACAGTAACAACCCTGGTGATTCTGATTCTATTTTTGGTAGCTATACACTGGAGTCAAGATCCACTCACCAGGTCTATAATTAATACAGCTGCTCTGTGCTGTATGTGGGACATCATTGTCCCGAGAGTCATTTGGCCAGCCTGAGATGACTGGCTATGGCCCTGAAAAAATACAATCTCCCTAATAAATATGAATGTCTGAATAATTATTTCTCTTCAAATTAATGTTGTTGAATGCTTTTCCATTGGTATCAGTAAGGACTTGTTAGATTTTGCTGACACACTGTATATTTGAAACTGTCACCATATTTATTTAAAAGCTGTTGGTTGAAGATAGTTGGAATAACATTTCCTGTTTTAATACAGTGCACTCTGGTGTTACGAGAAAAAAAGTGTAACTGAATATGATGTTTGAGTCCAGTAATTATTTCAATCTTTAATTCTACCAATAATTCCCATACTTCCATTCACATCCTATTTAGCACTTGAGCCGAATAGCCCCTACTGAACCTCCCAGCATGCTTTTCACTTGTTATGCAGAGCCATTCCTCTCCTATTACAATATTGCAAGACTTAGAAAGATATGAGGCTGTCGTAGGCAGCTATGGCAAAGAGTGCTGTGTTTGGACCTGAGAGATGAAAGAGAAATGACTTGTAAATTATTCATTGCCCTCCCACTGTACTACAAGGCAGCACTACACTCTTCTCTAGTCTGGCAGAGCTACTACCAACTTAGGGTAAACTCTACTCTGTCTCTTTAGCACTGCTAAACCCTGACTGGACATATTCTTCTTGTAGAATAAGTACTATTAGAACATTCTTCTCCTATTTTGCTTATCGCTTTTGCTTTTGTCCCCTCAGAAGTAAATTGACTCAAATTATATTGGATAAATATTTGTAGCTCTGATTATAATGTAACTGATTTTTTATCATACACTCTCTAATTCTGCTACTTTTTCACATTTGAACATAAATATTTGACACAGATAATTATGGAAAGAAGTGAAAGAAGCAACCAATGGGTTGTATAACCCTGACATTTTGCTACTTTTGCCTCTTTTGCATTTGTCATTCAGACAACAACTCCTCTTTTGTGTGTAATGTTTATTTTAAATAGCTTCATTTCAAAAAACCCAAGAAACACATTGAAAAGAGTGCAAGGACAAGAAACACTTTCATTGTGCCTCTGTTAGCTACAAACATTAATGAAAACTGCCAAGAGATATTTGTATACAGTATCTTCCTGTAAAGGCTGGTTTATCTGTTACCATGGTAGCCAGCTACATGAGTATGCTATTGAAAGGACACTTGAAAACATTAGTCATGTGACAACATGGAGAGATCTGTTTGAGAGGAGCATGTCACCACTCAATGGTATGCAAATTCAGTAGAAACGGTGTAATGTAATTTCTATGGTCCGCAGCACACCAGATGAAGTGGCATCAGAGATTATGAACGATATCCTGTTCAAATCAGTCTAAGTATGACCTCATGCATAAAGACCCTTGCTTGACCTCTATACTCACTCTACCCAGTGCTCTAAGACTATGCTTACATCAGCTAAGAGAATGACAGGATATGTAGATCTAGGAATGTGGAGCAGTTGTGTGGTAAAGCTATTACTTAACAAACAAGGTTATTTAAAATTAAGACATGACGTTAAATTGCTATTAAGTCGAGAAAGTAACATTATTACTTCAGCACACCCCTTAATAACACACGGGGGGGGGGGGGGGGGGGGTTTGTGTTGAGATTGTGCTGTTTCTACCGCCAATCAGCCGAAGAACTGTAAGATAAAACAGAGGTAATAGCATTTATATTAAACTACTTGTCTTGCAGGTTATTCCAGTACACCCCAGAGAGTTTTGCACTGACTGTGATTGTTAGAGGAGCATGACATGTTTGATCGAATCATACGTTTCACTTACTGAAAAATCGACACCACCAACTTTATTTCAATTGACGTAATCTCAGTGAAGAGACAGTTTACTGAGCTTGAATGCAGCAGGCTGCACGTCCCAGTTAGCAGTTCCAAAGTCTAGCCCGAAAACAAGAATTCATCAAGTCTTTCCCATCAGCTTACTTTTATAGACTAACATTTACTGAATGATATTTTATCACTTACCACAGGAATATACATTGTCCAGATGTTTAACATATGGCATTAGCATTTTATGCATGTCCTCAGGCTCATCCTGTAGACGAGTGAGGTTATGATTTGTTTGTGTTATTCCAGAGAAACACCAACAGCACAGCCACCCGAAGGGACCTACACCCTGTTTGAGTAGTTCTTTAAAAATACGCCATTACTCACTTACCCTCTGCAGTTGTCCTCAGGCAATTTCACTTGATCCTTGAAAGCCTTTGGGAGCAAAGGAACAAGAAAAGGACAATTAGGGACTCACGGCTCAGTCTCACAGTGCAAATATTTAGTAAAGCATGTATCTGCACAAAACATGCAGATACATTACTAGAAGCTTCCAAATGTGTATTTTGTCGGGTAGTATCGAACATACCTGGATTGAGCACAAATTATTCCCAGAATTTATTGTGATAGTTGATGTTGGGTTTGTATGGTTATTAGACCTTAGGTTACAGTGCTCTACATGTGTATCACAATCTAACTTGATTTCATATTGAACAGTATAGTACATTACAGCAGGAAAACTAAAATCATACTGAGAAGTTCAAGCAACACTCAAATGACCATGTAACTGTGTTTTAACAGATGCCTGCATTGGAACACAACTTGGTGGTCCTGTTGTTTCCCCTTTGGTGTCAGGATGTTCAGTTTGAACAGGCATAAGTGGATGGCAATTAATGTGCACAAACCAAGCGGTAAACAACTTGACTTGCCATCCGTAAACAGCTTCACCGTGAGAAAGACCCATTGTTCAGGTCTGGCAGCAAATGAAGTACAGGGCATACTCCACAGTTTCCTTTAAAAAAGCTGCAGAGACAGGTATTACACTGTAATTGCTTGCAAGGGAGCAGCATAAAAGCTCAGTACCTTGCAGTACTACTGCTTAGTACTCCTTTTCAAGGGCTTAAAAAGACCCCGTAGGGGTACTGTACTTCTATTAAGGATGTGATTTAGGGAGATGTAATACCCAGGACTGACCAAGTCCCAAGTCACTGTTAGGGAGAACCTATGTTCCTGAAAATACCTCCAGTCATACATTTCATGAATAATTATGTGAAGCCTCCTTAATTAGAAATCATTCAGTGCTCAGCATTATTGCCAAAATCACCTTGTAATTAAAATGCCAATTTAGTCAGGAAGTAATTGTTGCAACCTGGAGTGCCTGAGATGAGAAAGAAAATATATTAGTAATGCCACCCAATTCAAAAAATACTTGGAATTCAAGTAGGCACATCAGACTGGGTCCAGAATACAAGAAAAAGTTTTTATATACAAACTGGATCATACATAAAGTCTCTTTACAAGCACAGACCATAGCATTAAGGTTGTCAAATAGGCCAAATTCCTAAACCCTAAATTATATTTTTGGTTCTCAAATCATACAGTATGCATTAATATCAACTGCACCCATTTAGCATTAGTTATTTTTCTCCATTCTCAATCATTTGCATGCCTGTACTTGGTACGCACACTGCTGCACCATAAAATTTATTAATCATTATTACTTATTTGGACATCATTCCCGGAGCTGGGGGTTTTCCCCTACAGACATGCGCAAAGCATGCTCAAGGGACTAACTTTTGCTCCCCTTCCCCTTTCCCCAAAGTTAGGTTGTAAATAAATAGGCAATAAATGAAAAATGCAAAGAAATATTTTCCTCTGAAGTTCTTCCCTGCACCATACAGTCTCCCCCCTCACTCAGGAACCCGGTGACTATGTTCCCCTGAACCAAAGCATTTAGCCTTCAAATGCTCCACCAGACCCAAAGTAGAAGAAAGTGGCTGCAGAGTCAGATTTCATGTTTGATTATAAAACTGAGAATGTCAAGCCAGGACTCAATGAAAAAGATTGTAATTTGTGATCAACTGAACCACATCGGTGCTACATTAAATCACTCACAATTAGAAAGCTTAACCTTTGCTGCTGAAACCTTTAAAAGCTCAAAATGATAGATTTGGGCACATCATCATAGTTTTTTAGTATAGTTTTTTTAGTTTAGTAGTTTTTTATATGGCATATATATTTCTGATTTAAATCCACACATAAGAGATCCCACACAATGTAAGATGGCACTTAGCAATATTTCCTACATGGAAATATAAGTAACACATTTCTAGATGGAAAAGATATACCTCTCTTCATTGGTCTTGAGTGCATTTGAGCCTCTTGGTAGCAATGTCTAAATGTGTGTAAGAGATCATACAACATACAGCATCTCCAAAATAGATAATAGAAACCAGAGTTAAATATTAGTGCACTGATCTGAAATTCAAAGATGCAGAGAATGCGCTGTAAAATCAGTAACAAAATAGTACACATACAGGGCATAAATCAGCATATGACTGATTACTCAAGCACAGATCCAACGAATTCCACAAGTGTAGTTGAACCTGAGCCCATAATGCAGTTCCACAGTGCTTCTCTTCTGGGTGAAGGAGCATTCTTCCATTCAGGACCAGAGGACCAGTGTGATCCAGATCCAGTGATTGATACTACATTCCTCTTCCTGTCATAAATAATATATAGCCCTTCTGTACCAGACTTTGAGAAAAAGGTTGATTTCCTGAGATATGAAATGCATTTTCAGGGATACTTGGCAAAGTTTCTTCTACAAGTTTAGAGCTGAAACAGATTCTCTGCATTTCTTTTAATGCTTTGGCAAAGAGACAACTGCCAAACTGTATCATGTATAAGAAATGGGATCAATAATTGGACGGAAGGCATAGAAGAGGATATCAGTTTTTTGATCAAACTGCATTTAATTTTTTTCAACCTCCATTTATTCAGTGGAATTCAGGGGAATTTCAATCTCTTTTTCAGGAAAGCCCTGATCACACTCACACAGTTATATATTCATACTTGGAGACTGCCCAGTACAACCACAGTCTGATCTGCCGGCCACTGAGCAGCTCCAATGGAGCAGTTGGGGTTAAGGGCCTTGTTTAAGGGCACCTCAGTGTTGGTAATGAGGGAGGGGCAAGTGCTGCTTCTTCACTTTCCCTACCCAGATTTATCCTGCCGGTCCGGTGGACTGAGCCAGCGATCCTCCAGTCACAAGCTCGCTTCTCTAACCTTTAGGCCACCACTGTCCTAATTATCATGAATGTCAACAACTGAGTAGCAACGATAAGAAAAACGACAACTGCTTTGAGGGTTTTCTGTTTATTTGAGGGTCTTTTTTATCACTATTGGATTCTTGACATTTCTTTAGGAAACAACTAATTGGAAAAATAACTAAAGTCATTATTTTTAAAACAAGTTCTGATAACCATTTCTTCTAGCGTTTTAAGTACAAATATGTGTAGCAGGTCAAGCAGCATAACTGTTCACTTAACCTTAAAATAACTGAAAACAACACACAAAATAATAAATGGAAGTTACAAATGCAACTGTTGTTCTTTGAATTATGAATACAATCTATTGCTTTGCTAATAGAATCCTGGGAATATTACACATTCCCAGGTCAGGTCATTGTGAAGACAGAACCTACACCTGTGACCAGGGGTCATGTAGGGTCAAGTCGCATTAGCACTATAAGACTAACAAAGTCATGAGTGATGCTCACCAGGCTAAATGAGGTGAGAGTTGTTGATAAGACTGTTGCTGCCACATCGTGCTAGGCAGCAACATGAACTCCATAAAAACAGGCAAAGATGCACAGTGACGCCCTATACGAAAAAGCACAAATCTCTGTTAGGTGCCAGCACAGGCTCACATTGTAGTTCAGCAAACTGCTACCCAGCTTGGTCCACCTGCACAGTGCTCACCAGTGCCTCCTGAGCCTGCTGAGCAGCTGGGCAGCTAGGCCAAACAACTGGTTTGGAACCACTGAGATGGACTGGAGAGTCTCTGTCAACACATCGACAGGGGACAGAGGCATCACTGAGGGCCTGACCTGAAGAGTACCTTTGAGTTGTGGCAACAAATAACCAAACCATCTCTGTATGAGGAGTTTCATTTGTAATTAATACCACATCTGAGACTAGGAACAGCTAGCATCAGTCCTGAGATCCTGAGAGAAGTAAAAGTTTCAACTAGTGGCGCTGATTCAGCCTGTTGACTCCTGTTTTAGGCATAGCAGCCAAGGCTGTGGAGGAACAAAGAGTCTCATCTGAATCTCTGGTTCTCTTAAATATTAGGCTTTGGGGGAGGTACAGTGAATGTTGGATGCTATACTTGTAGGTGTAGTTGTGACAGGCTTCTTCCAATCATGAATGCTTGAATTGCTATGTGAAAATTACTGTTGATTGTTTATAGTTGAGAAGAGGAGCTGAAAACAGCTTGTTGCGGGCTCTGTGAAAGAGGAGAAATGCACTAAGCCTCAGGTTACAAGGTAACAGCAATTGACCATTGGAAAACAATTTGGACGTGCTTTTGTCAGACAGCAAATGCGAGAACACAGAGGGAATGGATTGTTTGATGATTGAGGGGTTTTCATAGTAGGCGTAAATGGTGGTTGATGACACATGAAGTAGAACAGAAGGAATGGATAAACTAATAAAGCAGGAAACAGAATCTCTGCAATCTAAGTCTATAGAGCTCATTCAAAAGACCCATGAAATTGATATCCAAATAAAAAGTCCTTAACTTTTAATTAAATGTTTTGTTAGTTAAATGAATTAAAGGCCATATAGATAGTATAACAGATTACCCACCATGGATGCAAATCAAGGCATGCCCAAAGCACTTTTTTCTGTAACACATAGAGACACACACATACACCATACACCCACACTCCTATCATCAAAATCGGACAAAAAGTCCAATTGCCTCCCCCAACAAATTCCCCGTTTTTAACAACTTACAAAGTGAAAAAAACCTTCACTGAAACCGATCAATTTGCTCCCACACCAGTGGGAATTTCATTTTCAGTGTGTCTACGTGTAGGTTAAGTAATTGCAAAATGCCACCCTCTGACCATGTTGTGTCAAATTCAACAGATATGTTATGATACCGCCGTCTATTTTGGGATCTTCAAACTGAGTCACACAGAACCCCACCTCTGCTTCTCCGGTGTGGAGAAACAGCAGGCTGTGGGTTTTCACTGCTAACTGAGGGAGGAAGGGGGCAGCTCTGGGACAGGAAACACAGGCAGATTTCCCTGGTGGGAAGCCCTATTAGTCTGTCACACATTTACAGAAGAAAAACACAATGGGGGCTGCAAACACAGAGCTGAACTCCTGGTTGGAGATCCCCTATAGACGACAATAATAATCTCAGTATATACACGTTATATCCAAGAACATTTACCCTTCTAACTTTAACTTGTCAGAAAACTGAATTAATCAATAACTCCTATTTATTTGAAATATTTGAGAAACATTTTGGTTTGTGTAAAATTATTCAGTAATTGAATTTAAAATAAGTTCACTAATGGACCAAACACCATGTTGCTTGTATTTTATGACAGTTTAAAATCTATAAATTTATGTCTGAATTACAAGTAGCCATTGACCAGTGGACAAGAATATGTACGGTCTTTTTTTCATAATTTTATAAGCATCTAATTACAACATAACATGTGTTCCAGTGTTTCATATCTAGCTGAATAAGACTTACTTGGTGATTTCAGTCTGATGTTGTGTTTGTTCTGCTCAGTAGCATGTACATGTTTAAATCATGGTACCAATGATTCAGCTTGATGTTGAGGGAAAGTCTCCTCATCTAACCCCTTTGCCAATTTACAATATCAAAGGAACCATATCACCTTCTTGTGTGGGAGTCAAGGAAGAACCAGAGATTCATGATTCAGTCTTGAAGTGCATCAACTTTGACCAAAACCAGACCGAACCACTTATGACCCCATCAACTTTCCAACCCTCCCTTTTCATAACATTGCTTCAAGCTCCCTCCCTACATTCACCATACTTCCTGCATACCTAAAGTACAATTCTGTGTAAACCTATCTGCGTGGTCCAGTGGGACTGCATGTGTGTAGTACAACAGTTGGTTTTCAACAGACACCATTGCCTTGGCTATCTGATCTTACAGTGGGAGTGCAGCTCAGCTCCTATCCGCAGTCATTTACTGCTGCTCCATTTCAATTATACAGTGCTGATTGGCTTTGCTTGCATGCTGCAGTCCCAGAGGGTTCTTCTAGGCAAACAAAGCATTGTAACAGAATACTCTGTGACCCCGGCTTTCTCATAGCGCTATATCTGACAACGGAAAAACTACAGAATGACTCACTCTGAGAAAATGATAGAAATTATGTATTATAAGTGATAAAAGAAAGGATGAATTCCTAAAGTAAGATATAGCATACACCGTACACTGTGTTTAAAGTGGTTACATTTTCATCTAAAGTCACGATCAAGGGAGAGTGAGAGTCAGAAAGAGAGTGAGATACTGAGAAAAAGAGAGAGAAGGGGAATATTTCAGACCTACTGTGATCTGGCCGAAGGCTGTGATGTGTATGTGCAATTATCAGCGATCACTGTCTCTCACTTCTAAGATCCTTCAATCGGGCAGGGGAGAGGGAACACACTGGGATGGATCATTGATAACAACCTCCATCAGAAAATGGACACTGCAGTGCAGGATTTTCTCATTTCCATGGGATACCACATTAAGATGAAGTGCTTTTCTGAGTTACTGCCTAATTGTTTTGATACAAGATGAAGACAAAACAATCTAAGTAAGCTACGTGAAGAGGCATTTGAAGAACTACAACTGAGGAAAATGGACTCTCTTGTCTGTTTGTGGTTTATATTAGTTTCCCTCAAGGGCGAGACATAAGACCACACACCTGAATTGTTTCAACTTAATTGCAGGTTCCGACTGTCAGCCAAGTACCCATATCTTATTTTGTTTAATTAGGAATAATTGCATTGAGCCAACATGTACCGTCAGTTGTAATGTTTATTCATCTGGAGGGTGGTATTTTACAAGGAGTAACAAAGAAAAACAAATATGATGCGAGTCGTGATGATCAGCGCCATCTGCTATTATAGATGTTGTGTGATCCATACAAACATGCTGCTGAATGACAACAGATCGGTGGTTAACCAACAGTGACATCTAGAGGTTTGATACAAAACTATATATCTCATCATTTCCAAACAATGCCTCGTGCCATTTGGACAAAATCGTCTGATGGCGATGCTGCATAGAGTATTCATTAATGCAAAATCTGAAAGCTACTTTACAGGGGAAACAGATATGAAATCCAAAAAAAACAACAACATGGACAATCCAGTTGCATTAATTTTGCTTGTGGCTGTGGCCATCCAATTAGTCACGCACCACTGTAATATGGTGATCAGTGGGGGCTCGAAGGCAAGAAATAACAACATAGATGGCTTCATGAGGCATGGCAGACCAAATGACAACCATTTACCATCGAATTACATTGCTCTGCAAGGTCAACAGCTCTGTGTGGGGAGCTTTGGAAGGAAGAAATTTAAAAGTAATCACAAAAACAGTGCAGGAAATTGAACAAATATGAATGTATACATTTATTATTATCTATACTGTGTAATAGTTCCTGAAATTACTAATCAATAAATACTGGGAGAAATATTCCCCCAGGAATATATGAGTGAGAAATTAATTAATTAGACCTTCGCCACATTCTTTTGAAATGTAAACAACTCCTACTGTGATGTTTCTGTGCTGCCTACAAACATCTAACACAAGCTAACAGGCACGATGGGCGGGGTTAGCTTGTCGTGCCAAACCACATTTGATTAGGTAAATTTATGTAAATGCCCTGGAGTTCAAGATGAGTCATCAAGATATTGCAACATTTCACAGGATGAGAAAAGAGAGGGATTCTAATATAAAAAACATTATTTTAAGAATTATGTTTTGACATATATTTGTCTATATATGTCAAATGAATTTCAACTCAATTTTATGCAGTTGCAGCTTCTTCTCAAAGTATGAAACTTCTCATTCTACTATTACGACCCATTCATCCACTTTGCCCCATAGGCAGGTCAAGGATGGTATTCAACATTTGTTATCATCCATTTGGTGCAGGTTTAGGTTGGGGGAGTGAGACTGGTAAATTGTGCTTCTTGTCAGTGTTCCCAGCAGGTAGAATGGTACTGTTTAAGGAGCACACAGTGCCCTCAGCAACCCATTAGGATTAGACCGTGTGTCCCCTGTCAGCACTATCATACCTGAGCTAAAGCGTATTCCTGAGAAAGCAAGGTAGTAGGCCCAGCAGTGGAGGACCTTGCTTTTCAAGATACTCACTAGCTCCAGCAGCCCCCATACAGGCCTCCCCCACTCACTGTTCCCTTCCTCTTTTATCTCCCACTTCTAACAAAACACTGTGTCTAACTTACTGCCATTCTTGCTTCTCACCCCATACAGCATTTTACTGCTTTGGGGAAGCAAGGAAGAGGTCCTCAGTGTGAAATAGATGTGCAATCACAGCCCTTTCCTTGAAGGTTATTACCCACACTCCTTGGCTTTTCTTCACGGCCACCGTGAAGCCGATGGGGGGAAATGACAATGGTCAGGTTTGTTGAGTCAGAGCATTAAACCACAAGCAGGAGAAATAGCTTTGACACTACAGGCTCTTCAAATCACCACACTGAGCCACCTAAATGCCACAGCAATAAGCAAAGAGACAGGCAGCATTTTTCATCACAGAAGGGGAGCTCATTTCGGAGTGAAGGAGACTGGCGCATCTTGTTTGGCACTTTTCTTGGAACGGGGGATGTGAAGTGTTGTCAAGGAACAGCTTCACAGCAGTAGGACAAAGCTTTCATTAAGGCTTAAATTGAGGGACATCACTACAACCCAACGTGCCTGGGGAGCTTTTTAGTTCAGGTAAAGCAATGGTGAAAATGAATGGGCCAATTGAAAGCTCATTACACTGCCAAAACATACAGTATATTCAGTTGCCCATGGCTGCAGAAACAAAAAAAAAAATAGATAAAATAAAAACGAACCTCTGGTTTATTATCCAATTTCTATAACACACACATCTGGTTGAGGAGCATGATGAAATTCAGTCCCCAAAACTTCCTATTTTAACTTTTTAACACTGGGGCACTTCATCCGAGTATTTACTATCCTTATTCTCTCAGTGATGTAGTTAAAAGTGTAAGACAGGGGCACCCAATCAGGAAGAGTTAGCCTTAGGCTCCTGCTCCAAAAACTTCAATATTTCAGATCACATTTCCATTTAGTCATGGTATAACTCTTTAAATCCCTCACTACATAAATGAGTAATTAACCTCAGTCATTCATATGCCCGCTGACTATGCAACATCTATTTACAGTGTCTTCAAAGTCAGTTACATTGTAACCGATATATAATATTCCACCTATTGTTATTCTGTATGAAGGCTACAGAAAAAGAACTGCTCTTGCTTCCCAAAATACTGAAACCATTTTTCCCCTCCCAGGTTTGTCTTGCCGTCTCATGAATCATTAAATTCCAGAATCAAAGTGATGGAGGCGTCGCCCTGAAATGATGAATGTCATCTCCCATCAAATGAAACAGATAGCATAAATTGCAGGATGGAAAACTGTAGCTCAACATTGATGTAACCTAGCAGGCACACCCTCATTTTTAGTCAGAGGAATCTGATAAATACAAGAAAGCATTTGAAATCTGCACACTGCCTCTTTGTTGAATAATTGATAAAGGGGGTGAAGCAATAAACACAGATTTACAGGAGTAACAACTCACTGTAAAACTTTCCTGGAATGTCAAAAAATAGGGTTTGAACTTGGAAGCTGCATGTCGCTGGGTGTTTTTTTTCTTTTTTTTCCTGTCTGCTCCTCTGCTGTCTTGTTGTCATGGTATTGTTGCAAAATGTGCAATTGTTCTGATCTTGCTTTTTGTGATAACTTTAGAGATGAGGGGGTTTGCTGTTTTTTTTTAAAAAACTTTTTAGAGACATACAATTGCAAACATAATAAACTGTATCTGTTCTGATATTTTCTACTGTTGTACCTTAAAAAAACAACTCAAAGATAAATTAGTTTGGCAGAACAGCAACACTGCCTTTTAAAAATGAGTAGGATAAACACAGACACATGGTTATTTTTCTCGATACAGTATTCCAAGCTGGATTAGACCATTTTTTTATCTAGTTAACAATAACAGCAATGTTTAATGTGGTGGGTTTGTTAGATTATTTAGATTATTTCCAAGGCTTGAATCCACCTCATCCTAATTTAAAAAGGACACATGGTTGGACCTATAGCACAAATAAACCATGCATCACAATTTACATCCTAAAGTCATATAAGGGCTCTAACCTGAATGCTTTGTGCTCAAAACAATCACTAATAAGCCTTCTGAAATACAAAACACAAGATTTTCTGAATGTACGATATAAACTCCACAAGGATAATAGATTATTATTGGCACCATTGTCTGCTGAATCTTTCTCCACACTACACACTGACCACTTGGCACTGAGTTATTAAGCCCCAACAGCTCCTTTGATCAGGAAACTTATTATGAGGCATCATGTTTTCATTATTATGAAGATGACATCTTGATCACACTATGATTTATTCTGCCTCGTTCAATTCTGGAGGAATGGTTGGAAACCCACACATACACACACACACACACACACACACGCACACACACACACACACACACACACACACACACACACAAACAAAGGGGAGTGAATGAGGATGTTGTATAAGGGAGACACATCCACTTTGGGGACAGAATCCATTATAACCCACCTGTCAGCCCTTCAGTTCACTCCTGATGATTTCACCCGGCTACCCATTCACTGAAAAAGATTAAATTTTCTGGAACACAATAACCCTGCCAATTAATTCAATGTTTTAATAGCACACATCTTTTGCATTATCTACCACACTCAGTTCTGCCCGACCAAGAGTTGCTTTGTGCGTCTGTTGTGTCTTAAAAAAATAGTTTGATATTTTGGGGAGTATGATTTCTTCACTTTGTTTTCTTGCCGAGTTAGCAACTGGTTACCTTAGCTTGGGGAGAAAGCTAGCCTGGCTCTGTCTGCTCTGTCTAACATTATACGCCTACCAGCACCTCTACAGCCCATCAATAACACATTGTATATTGTTTGTTTACTCAGTAGAAAAACTGAAGTGTAAAGACAACTACTGCAGTTATGAATTTTTGGGGAGTTATAAGCTGGGAGCAGGGACTTTCCTGAAGCACCAGCCTACAGCCCCCCATCCACCAGCCTTTAGGCTAGGGGAGCTAGGCTGGAGCTAGACACAATATCCACAATATAAGGGTATAAATGCACAAATCCACTGTAAAGTATGTAAAAAATGGCAAGAAGACAGGACATCGCTTCAGCACCTTTGTTGCCAGAATTAAGCAACTTTAGTTTCGTACCATTAAATGCAGTGTAACCTTGAAAACTTTTGCTGAATTATGTGTTCGGCTGTTAACTTTTGATCCTTTGAAAAGATTGCTGCATAAGGACATATTTGTTTTGAGCTGCACAACGTTGTTAAGCGTGAAGGTTGTCAAATTGCTGCTAGGTATAAGGAAGGACACCTCATGTTTGGCATTCGCTGTTCTTGCTAGATGATTTTCTTTCAAACTAACAGCTTTATTTAACTGGCTAGGTACAAATGGACCCTTAAAAAACAACATTCTTCAAGAGAGTGAGTGACTGAAGGTCAGGGAATAAGCACTCAAGAGACAAGAGGCAACACTTATTTCTTGTATCGCAATGCCATCCTGTGGTAAATCTGTGTTATGTCTCACCTCTCTCTCTGCACTCCAAAATCAATTTACTTACAAACGTACAATATGAGGATTTGGAAACAATATGATGGAATATAAGGTTCTATGAATTTTTACTGTGTTTAGGTCAGTAAAATTATTAGCCAATGCACTCCAGCTTAATCTGGTATAGAATATACAGACATTGACTTATGAAAAGCAACTAAACAAGGTTTTTCCACTGTAGGGCCGGCATAAAATCTGAGATTTTAAGCAAAGTACAAAGAATGGGTATATGTTCCACTATTTCTCAATACTATTTTCAGTGAAGAACTTTACTGAAAGAACTTGAGATATTGTACAAAGCAGATACACATTTACCTCAGTTTCAGAGTCAGAATCAAGACTAATTGACAAAGTATATTTGAGCATAAAGCATCTGAAGCCAGTTTTCCGAAACTTTTTATACACTTAGACAAAGTGCCAAGGACAAGGATTTTAAAGGACTTATTTATATAACAGATGATTGCAAAGTTACATCTAAGGATTTGCTTATTATGCCTGAAATTCATGGCACATGGAGCATTTCAAAACGCATATTTACTTTGCCTTTGATCTGTAAACATGGTTGTTATAACTGTAATGCATTTACTAAAGTGCCAATAGAAAGCAAGTAGAAAATATTAATCTAATATTTTACAAGTCATACTAAAATATTGAGCCTTGTGATTAATGGGCTGGAAAATCATTACAAAGTAAACAGTGGCAGTTGGTACACAGTCCTTAGGGGGCTGACAGTGTGACAAATATGACTAATTAACCCACTGAACTGACCCATGACCCACTCAACTGCTTGACTCAAAATGCAGCACAGCAATCAAAACACAACTAACCCCTCTACTGCCTGCTCGGTGAAAGTGAGGTCACACACTAAAATTTAGGATGAAGCAACAGACAGAACAGCAAAATCAGTGGATCTTGTGGAGTGACAGTGTTGAATGCATGGACCACATTTACAGTTTTTGTATTTTAGAGCAAGCTTTTTACATTTAAGGTACCTTGTGAAATTTAGCACTGTGGAACAATGTTTTTAGGTGTGGCGCCCCATTGTGTTTGTTCATGTACACACACAAGCCCGCAGGTGACGCAATACACATTCCTTCAATGCTTTTAATTTACAATCATTCATCATTCCACTGATCTACAGGCAAGGTAGGCAGTAAGTCACTGACAAATGTAGTATATGTCATCAAAAGCAGAGAAGAACAAGACTACTAGCACGCAAACATAGATATAAACAATGCAGGTTTCAAACTAAGATTTATGAAAAAATTGGTTTGCAAGAGTTTTAAGATGGGGGAAAAAGGTACTACATGTTTGTTCAAGGATAGACACAATGTGTTTTGGTGAGTAATACTGACTGTAAGCAGCACTTTTTTTTCTCACAAGAAAACCTTTAAGAGTAACTATTAACCCCTTAAAGTCTGTCTGACCCTCTATACTCTGGGTCCTTCATTGCATAAACATTGTTTTGACCTTTTAATGTCTTGTTAAGATTCCAAAGTTTTCAAAGATATCCCATATTTCAGGGTGAATTAAAGAGAAATGTCATTGTAAAATGTAAATATGTGTGTGTTTGGGGAGGTCTGAATGTTTCACTCTGAGTACATGGGATGTGCTGTAGCTTGAGTATAGTATGGATCCTCTCTACTTGTGCCACTATTGTATGTGTTTTGCATATACAGTTAATTGCCATTTGTGGCCACAGTAAATGTTACATAGTCTTTCTTTAAAGCTACACAACAGGAGATCATGTCAGAAAATTTGAAAAGTATGTTTTTCAGTTTACAGCAGACTAGCATTGATTGTGATTCTGCACTCCATGCAGGAGTTGGAAGGTCAATTCACCTCTGGGGAGAAGAGGCAAGACTGAGTAGAGTAATGGCCATGATGCTGGAGGGTTGAAGGTTGCTGTAAGAAGACCTGCAGAAGCTAGACTGATCTCACAGTGTAGGTGTGAAGCTCCCTTAGTGGCCTTGTACAGCAGCAAAGGTAATGAGTTTTATAGGTACTTGTATTTTTCTGTTGTAGTGTTTTTGGTTTTTTTTAAAAAAATGTTTGTGATCGTCTTTTATGTTGTTTATGGAAAGCACTTTGTGCTCCTAGCTTGAAAAGTGCTATACAACTAAAATTGTTATGATGATGATGATGATGATGATGATGATGACGATGATGATTATTATTATTATTATTGTTATTAATACTGGTAGCCTGTGGGAGGAGTGTAGGAGAAATATTACTGCATTTTTATGGAACGCTGAAATTTTGAAACAGTGATTAAAATGGCAGATTTTCCATCAAGGTTCTCTGAGGGACGCAACACAATCAGTTACTAACAAAGTTTCAATAACAGGTCTAATCCTTAATACAAATATTACTAAAGGTTAGGATCCACCACTTAGTTAACATAAGGTACCCAAGTCTCATCTTAGGGAAAATTATTAATCAAATTAATGCTTGCTCTTTATGACTGTGAGATATTTAAATGTGTTTTGAATCTGTAAACAGTTTTGGTTCTGTACCTTATGTAGAAAACTATATTTGAATGATGGAGTCTAAGAGATCTGAAATTCTTTTCCAACTCAGTTGATGCAAAATATGCACTTGGAACAAAAACATAAAATCATTCAATGTCTGAAATATAGAGATATAGTCTGTAAACATTGTATAATTTGATTGAACCTTGATTAATTTACAAGAAGATATAGTTTCACATATCAGAAAGGACTGTCTGAATTTAGAGGGAGTGGTTGAAAAGATTTTTCTTCTTAGGATATATTGAAATTGCTACATAGAGAGTATGGGAAAATATGTATTTTTCTTGCTTACCACGTGGGGGCAGAAGAAGCCTGTAAAAGCCTCTGCTAAGCCTCACTAGTACAAAAACAAGTAAAATCCTCACACAAAGGCACATGGTAAAAAAAATCCAAAAATAATGTTGTAATTTATTTATATATTGGAGAGGGGAAGAGGGGGAGCTGGTAGCGAAGGGAGCTGATGAGTTAGTTTCAAACGCTGTTTATTGTATTTCTACACACACAGAGGCACTAGTACACACACACACACACACACACACACACACACACACACACACACACACACACACACACACACACACAGTTACTGTAGCATCTTTCTTTATAACACCACCAAGAGGTAGAATTAGAAGAAGAAGCGTGTTATTGAAGAAAATGTACAGGAGCTCTACCTTTTCTCACTTAGAACTTAATTGTCACCACAGAGCAGAATACCAACGGGAAAATAAACAAAATAAGGTATAAAGGCATCATAAACTGATGTCTAATGCACAGCAAACTATTGAGCTGTACAGCATAAGTTTCTCATTGATCCTAAGCTTCATGTTGCAGATGATTAATTCATGATGTAGTCAGCCTGTATCAAAGTCTCTTATAGAATACTATACTGGACTCGTGGATGTGTAAATATCTCATAATATAAAATGCTTGTTTAAAAAGTAGATGTCTAACTGTGTTTTTAAAACATACAAAAATCTAGTATCACTTGCACAGACAGGAACTTTGGTTGTCTTTAGAAATTAATTATCAGCTGTTTGATATGAATATGTATACATGCATAGAACTTGTCACTGTTTGAACCTGTTGTGATAAATGGTGTCTAATGAGGAGATGCTGGCAGAGAATTTACCTGTTTTGTGCAGGAAATGTTAAATGGGGTCTTGCATGTAGGATAATGTAGGATGTCTTGGATATAGGATAACAGTGTTGACTGTCACACACTAAGCTATGTGGCATCCATCTGTGCCTGCTGTTAGTGGCCTTCTACCCTGCGGCCCACTAGGATCCTAAATGAGGTCACTGCCTAAGACTGCACCCCCCACCCTCCAACCCTCCAACCCTCCCATCTTACACATATATTTATTACTATTTCTACTCTATTTAAACTCCTTTTGATGCACAAATTGAAGGACCTGGCAGGATTACGGTTCCCTGTGATTGTACCTTATGATTACATTTGACAAATAAACTTGATAGATTATTTCAGGGTTGAAAGTGGGGTCCCTCCACCTGTGAAATCATGGCGACAAACAGCAGATGAAAAGCCTTTTTATTGCCCTTCTGCTTCCTCAATCAGTCTGCAGAGAAATGAAATAATGATGGCCGACAAAACACCTGTGGTGAGCCTGAAAAGGGAGTGACGCATGGAAGTATTCTACACTGTTCACTCAAACACACACCCACACAGAGGATTCACCCAAGTATTCAACCATGATAGTAGATTTATACAATCCCACTATAACTAGAAACATACACTAACTCACATGGGAGCCCTCTGGAAGTGACCTTGTCAGTTTTGAGGCTGACGTTGCCCACGCTGTGCAATGAGTGAGAGAAAATGATGAAAATGATGATCTAGACATTCAGTTGGACAGCTCTGGGCTGTTTGCATGCATACATGCATGCGTTGGTGCGTGCATGTACATGCATGTGTGCATGCCCATAGTTCAGGCTTCTACTGTATGCTTGTTTCTCTCTCTTGCTTGTACAGGCTTCTCCTCTCTCTCCTACTGAGGGTCTGAGAAAATGCCTTAGAAGAGGCTGTCAAATTAGAATTAGGGCTGCCCTACTTATTCGCTGAAAAACGTCCCATGCGCCTTGCTTCTGGATGGAAAGGCACTCTTTGACATGTCTCTTTCCCTCATCTTCATGGCACATTTCCATAGAACTGTAGCATCTTTATCGTGGTTAACCTTGTAAAGCAGTCTCAGCTGAAGTGTTGAATCAGTGAAACTAAATCTCAGTAGGGCCAGAGTTTCACATTCAAGGAGAAAAAAAGTTTAATCCATAGGGCAAGAGTTAAAAACCTCAGTTCTGCATTGTGAGAAATTCATTAATTTTAAAAGGACAACAAATCTTAAGTAATCTATCAAGTAATGTTGACACAATTTTGTGAAGTGCAAGCAGTTGGGGATTTTTATATACATACATTTATAGGC
This sequence comes from Thunnus albacares, assembly GCF_914725855.1. NCBI lineage: Eukaryota > Metazoa > Chordata > Actinopteri > Scombriformes > Scombridae > Thunnus > Thunnus albacares. The sequence goes on from NC_058115.1 coordinate 22,624,304, forward strand.
TACATAGTGCTACTTTAAATCTGTATAGAATGAACTACATCTGTGTATTGCAATGTGTGGACAGACCATTTTTCTGAGAAATGTTTAAAGCTGCAATATGTGACATTCAGCCCCACACACTAGATGTCGCACTAGAGCACCAGCATCTCAGACCAAAACAAATGTGCATGTTGTTCACTCAATAAAGTTGGAAAAAAAAAAAGAAAGTGGCATCTCACACACGGCTCATGAAACTCAGATTAAACTGTCAAACTAGGCAGTGTTGATCAGATATGGATCAAAGTTCTGTTACTGCACCAAATATTTTCAGAAACATATTTTAGTGTACTGTTTATCTGTAATATCAGAAAGTTTGTGACCTGACTACCATGTTGAAGACGTACCCAGGGAGGACTAGGATGCACTAACATGCACGCTCACATGCACTAACATGACCATGCGGCTGGACCGGCTATCAAAACAAAGAACAGAGAGGCTCAGATTACAACACACACAGAGGGAGCGTGACTTCATTCTCTGCTCAGGATGCCATTACTCAGCTATGTCTTAACATAGCAAGTAGTTGTTTGCTGACATCTAGCTGGGCTGAATGTCGTATATTGCACCTTTAAATTACAACATCTGGAATACCATCAGACCCAGCAACAAGGTGACTTTAATGTTGACTATTTTATTTACTTTGAAGCTCAACCAAAGGAATGCATGCTACTGTTGTTGTTCCCTACTTCACACTTCCTAGTTCCTTCCTGGAGCTGATGACCACCAAGCAACTCAACATGAAGCAACTGGAGTTTAAGGTGCCTTGCTCGAGGACAAAAGGTTTTGTGAAACCTATTTTCCAATAGAGCTAGTGAGCTACACAAGTTTACTTTTTCTTTAAGTTACCATTGCCCCATTTTTATAGGCAGTTGCATAATAGAGGCTTTGAGGAGAAAACACCATAGAGATAAAAATCAGAAACATTTCCTCCTCATAAGAAACACCAAACATGTATGATAACTGACCTAGAAAGGCAGATAGAACAGTAAGAGCCAGAAACTACTCATTACAGTGTGAACAAGTCAGCAGCTAGTTATGCTAACATTAACTACATTGGGACTATGCTGGCTGATACTTCCCATAGCAGTCCTGATAAATTGTTGGAAGACAGCTTACTTTGCACATTTTAATTTCCCCACTTAGTCACCCAAAGCTTTATACCACTTATCGAACAATGACACCCACCAGTTCCCAAGACAGATAAACCTTTCACACAATCCACTACATTGTCATAGAGGTACCAAAACACATTGTGTTAATCCTTAAGGCCTAACTTAACATGCCAAATACACGTCCTACCCCATTAAACCATAGCAATATCTTTATTTTAATATTTTAAAACTTGCGTTGTTTACATCAACTTTCTGTGTTTTTCTTATCCTCTTTCACTGGCAATTTGGGGCATTTTCTGGCACATGATTGCCCTCTGCAATTTGCATTAATGTGCATCATATTACTCCAGGCTCATAGCATCCATGAGCATGTATTCGCTGTACAGTAAAAAAAAAAAAAAAGTGATGAGAATTTTCTCAACCCATGATGGAACACTATCCAAAATCACCAAATATGGAAATACCTGGATTTCACTGGACAGCAACAATGTGTGATACAACATGTGATACAAACAGTATAGGGACCCACTCATCAAAACATGGCTCTACAGCACCACTAGTGGCTGTAAACTCCACATGGTACCTTTACAACCTTAATGTTTGCACTCCAAGGTGAATCCTATATTTAGTGAAGCTCATATCAGAAGATGTCAGCATTTGCAGTTGCCAGGAGCAACCTGAGATCCTTGGCAGAGGAAACACAGAAACATGTGAGTCAATTAAGTAAGCCCAAATACGAGCCCTTCGGGATTTTCAGCAAGTGCATGTGAGTTGTTATCTATATCTTCCCGTCTTCTGCTCCAAGGATTTCTTGTTGTGTAATAAAGACAGATGCAAACTGTGGGTTTTTTAAAATGTGTGTGTGCATGCAGGGGTCATCTCTGGATTTTTTTTCATTGCTATCTTATCTGTAAAAGCTCTCTGACTATGTCTTGCTGGATTCCCTGACCAAGCACATACACACAGGACTTTGAGATATTGCAGTTTGGCCTGAGAAATAGGAAAATGTGTGGGGTAAAGCAGGGAGAGGAGAGGAAAAGGGGTTGAAGGTAGAGAAAGGGGATAGAAAGACAAGATAAAGGTGCAAAGAAAATAACAAAAGAAGATGTGCACAGAGAGAGGGATAGAAAGAGGGGAGATAAAACACCACATGGTCCATTTGGTGAATGACCTCAGCCACAAAACTAATGACCTTCAGTGAGTAAAAATAATCTCACTCTGTTTCCCCTCGCATGCCCCCGGGCCAAAGCTGATGGACAATTTCATAGGGTTGAAAGGTAGATGTGAAATGCTTGGACTCCCATCCCTTTGGCACAAGTAAGGTTACAGTTCTGCATAATGGTGTCTATTATAATCAGTTTTCACTTCAATTTTGAATCCTGCGGGTAACTTTTCCTCTCTATCTTCAATGGGTCAAGACACACAAATGCTCAAACATCATGACATCATGTTGAAACACCAATATTTAATTGGAATGCATTTTAAATTCTCCAGCTGAGCCAGATCAATAGTTACAGGCGTCTGTTTGTAGCTTCACGAATCCCTTGAGGCCACTGAAAATTCCCCCTCACCTATTCCTCAGTTTCACCTTTGTTATGGAACTTATTTAATGAGAATGTGTTTGCCACAAGGGATGGGCAAAGGAAAAAGCTGAGCTGATGTTTTTAAGGCAGGGTAACGTTGATGAGTCTCTAATGCATTCCAAGGGGATTGTTGACTTGGCTCTTTTCAGCTCAGGGATACACATCCTTACCTTGAAAGTATTGCTGTTGCCCTCAGAAAATGTAGCGAGTATGGATGAATCAAAGGACTGAAATACGACATCCCTTCAGGTATGAATTCCTTGAGAATAATTTGATAATTAAAGTGTCACAATTTCAGCAGCTGACACCAACAGTACGCTATATGGTTTGCCTTGAGTCCCATGTCTTTGTGTATGTTCGCACTCTTATCTTTAATGGGCATATCTGATTGCAGGCCTACTCTTGTACGGACAGTACATGACAGCATCAAATGCATTTCTCTTGTTCTTTGTCCATGTCTTCATTGTCATATTTACATAGCTGGTTGGCTTTGGGAACAGTGCGGCGTTGAGGGAAATCAGACATGGGGAAGATACAGTTGTCAAAACCGGCTTAAACAAAATAAGACATGTCCCACCCTGGGGTGTCTGTGTGAAGAATAGTGGGAAAAGTGTGTGAGTTTGAATGTAGTGACTCCAGCCTTAGGACCCTCATGAGGAAACAGAGAATTTACTGTAACAGAGCATTGAGCTCGCTGTTGCACTGCAACCCCCAATGCCTTTTATTTTCATCCCCCCCTTTGTTTCACTCCATTTCTCATCCTTTCATTCTCCTTCCCTCCCTCTTCTATCACTTATCCTCTTTTTCTCATTTCTTTTGATTTCCTCTCTGTCAGTCTTCTATTACACAGTCCCCTCCCTTCTTCCCTCCCTTCTCTGCCTGTAAATGAATGAACTGTGTGTTCATTAAACATGACACTTGGAAATAGAATAGCCTGCCGTCGATTGAATGGAGTGGAGTATCATAATGAGAGGAAAAAAAACAGAACAGACTCATTCTTCATTTTGAAAAAAGGCACACACAAATGGTCATCATTATGGCAAAGTCTATCTGCACTAATCTCACTGCGTCTCTGTCAGAAATAAAACAACTTAAGCATGTATGCAGCTGTATACATAGGCACCCAATGCCATCAACATGGTAAAGAATGCATGCCAAACAATAATGATGCAAAATTGCATTTTATGCAATCTCATCTCTGGTAATTCACTCACAGGACTGTACAATGTGAGAACTTATTTACGGGCAGTGTCATCAGAAAGCCATAAATAAAGTGAATGAGTCATTTTAGATACACAATAGAGGGGCCATTACCGACGACGGACTGTTGTCAGCTACTGCAACAGCTAGGTCCATTTATTATTGTACATAAATATTTTTCGCATGTATGTATGTGAATTTCCAGTACTGCTGTAAAAACCAGGGGTGTGTATACACAGCAATTCACGGGCTATTTCACTCCAAGTGTGTGACTCTATTGATCTTCTAGAGAGAAAATTAGATGGAAACAATGAGAAAACACTATCTGTCATGTTGAGCAAGATGAGAAATTGACTAGAGCGTTCATTCAGACATTGTACATTCAGATAGAAGCTGCTGAGGCAACCATGTGGAGCTGTAATTTTAAACCTTGCACAATACATTATGCGATATATTGTTTATGGGCTAGGAGCATGAAAACATTTACTGTAAGATTGACCACCATGGATCAACCAATGAGGCAGAAAGCAGAAGGAAGTACCTAGGGAAACCAAGGGAAAAATGGATCTGCAGAGTAAGATGCAATGGGGTTGGAAGGGAAAATCCCTTTCCAATACAGTGGATGGTCCATTTGTTAAGTCCCTGAGGATGAGGACGAGGGAGGGTAAAGAACATGAGCTATTAGTGCAACATGGGGTGTGCCATTAAAGCAGCATGCACAAGTGATCATTGTAGTCACTGCTGACATGCTTAAACCATGAGTGCACAGTGAGCCTTGACGTCTATTTGACTCTAGAGAGCCAGAGGGGAGCTCCACGAACATGTAAAGGTTTCTACATCACAAATAGTCTTGCTAGATGGGCCTGTATTCTCTTGTGGTGCCTAACCAGTTTTTATTGAAGCGTATTAATCTTTAACTGATCTAAAGGCATACATCCTTGAAACAAACTAGCAATAAATGATTCAATAGTTTAGAGGCAAATGAACTAACTCTGAATTAGAACCTGAGGTGTTTTGCATTATAAATTTAGCTGCTGTTTACAAATAAACGTGCTGTTAAATGAGTTCACAAGGTCATTTAAAAAATACCAGATGCTGTAAAAAAATATTCAGAGTCAATGGCAAGAAAAAAAAAACACAAAAATACCATCTTTGAGTTGGAGAAAGAGAGATAATTAAGCCTACAAAGAACGAAGGATCTTAAAGGTATTGGAGGACATACTGTGCAGTCCCATGTGTCAGGTTGGATCAGGGCTTCAGTGTGGTGGGCTAGCAGGCTGACAGCAGGAGGGGAGCAGTGAACTTTATGCCTCTAAGCTCCTCTGATTGCTTTGACACCCATGGCATTCCCCAGTAAGAGAAAAAAAAACCCAGCAACCATAGGCAATTTTATTCACATGTAAGAAATGATGAGAGTGTTGCAATGTTCTAGCTGTATCTCACTTATATGAAAACACACTTTCATAAAATATAGAGGACACATGAAGATGTACTTCTAGATCATGTCATTTGTTTCACAGTACCTGTCTAGTGAGATCACAGTAATGATTATAAGAATCTGGATTGAAACATTCAAGACAGACAGACAGACAGACAGACAGACAATTTGCAAGAGTAGTTTCTTGGGACAATAAATGTGACCTTTTTGTTTTTGATGCATTCATTCTTCATTCTTATTAAATGGTTTTGGGGGCCAAGTTAGTTGAATTCAGACAAAAAAACATTCATTTAGAAATCTCACCTTGACAGAAAAGTGGCTGACTAGTCTGTTCTCTGGTATTGGACAGATTGGCAACAACAAACTGATGCGATATATTTTAAGTGTTCATGCAAGATGGAAAAACAAGACATTTAATCTTGTAATGTGAGTGTGAGTGCCTTGGTTGTTTGTTGGATGGGATTTTGTTTGACTTTTTGGCTGTTTGACTTCCAGTATTTTCATCAAGATCCTCTGGGCAATACGTTTCATCTTGTATGAGTGCAAACTTTGCTTGCTTGTTTGTATTTTTTGCTCTGTGTAAATTCTTTCCCCCCTTAGTCCTTCTCCTTTTTCTTTTTTATTATCTGCTATGAATGCATTGTCGCTTGTCTTTCCCACATTTAAAAACACCGACTTGGGATGATAAAGAACATCTGCAAACACTTCTTCATTTTGATTGATATTGCAAACATTCAGGACTTTTTTTTAATCATCCTCCAATCTGCATACTTCAATCTGATAATAAACCCTATATCTGATGAGTTAACATTCTGAGCACATCTGTTTTTACAGCTAGTGAATATCATCTGCAGATTCTTGCTAATGTGATAGACATGAAACAACCGTCAGTGGACTGAATAGCAAGGGGCAGAGAGCATGCCAGCTGGTCCGAGCTGTTCCATAACCATAAAAAACTATTTACACCATTATGATAGATGCAAACATGTGGCATCAATTATAACATCCAGCTGTATGTAAAAATCAGCCGCAGGGTTATTCTTTTAAAATGGAGAATGACTGTCATGACAGTTCAGGATGATAAACAGTTTGGATATAAACAGTGTATCTGTGTTTGATGACAAATCCTTGTCTATCTATGATTATTATACAGTATATTCACTGCAGATTGTTGTTAACTGCATAAACGCCCTCCTCAGTTAATCTATAATCAAATTTATGATAAGCAGTTTAATGTTTTGACTATAACCTACAGCATCAAAATGGAAAAACACTACGTGAAAGTTGCCTTTTCCTTGGATGTCCTGATTTAACCTTCCTTCACAGAACAATCCTGTGAACTTTGGGCACCAAAATACATACAGTATTTAAGAACTTCTTACAGCCTAAGCAAACAAATCATTGTGCTAAATCAGAAATTAATGCATTATTTAACAGGACTTCAAGGCAATAAAGTTTACTTTCAAGTTTAAAGAGACAACTTCTTGCCTGATCGATTCAGAATATTAAATGAGATAATGACAATTAAACATGGACAAATCTGACAAAAACAGCACCAGAGTATAGTTGCTCCAACTCATTCGCCTGTTTCAATTTAGTAGTATAATATTTTAAATAAGCCTGCTAATCCTGCTCAGTTAACCCTCTTGCCCTTAGCAATAAAAGGCTAATAACTAGTTTTACATTGCTAAACATGGCCCATCCCTCTCGCTTTAAGGAGGTTAGTCGTTTAATAGGTTATTAGCGAAAGGAAATGAAAGTGACAGATATGGTTTTCAGAAATGACTAAGAGTAACAAAAGGTGACAGGAAGTATAATTTCAAGACCTCATTAATCCTGCTAGATGAGATGGTGCATATTACGGTATCAGTCACACAATCAAGTGTTTATAATATCAGCAGTATTACATCCTGCGGGACAGTGTGCACTCCAATCACTGTGCATTTTAATTAGCTACTTGGCAATTAATGCCACAATGGGAATTAGGTTGTATAATCGCCTTACCCCTTGACAATTTATTAAACAAATATCTGGCAAAGCACTGACGTGAAACAAACAACTCATTGCTTATCACAGCTGCGTTATATTACCGCTTACTGCAGGGGAGTGAAACAGCCTCTGGCATCTTTAAGTTAAGAGTTACTATGAATTAGGTTTTGCAGTATTTATATTTGGAGTACACTGTCGGGTGAGTAAATGAAAGTTTTGAACAGTAAAACTGGGACAGAAACCTACAACTTCCTGAGAAGCACTAACTCCCAAAATGCAAGCTTACATTGCAGTTGATTTACTCTCAAACTGAATTACAGGTATTTCTATTCGCCATAAAGATTGATGGATTTGGAAATTGAAAGGAGAGTCTTTTTAACAACACCTGACATACAGACTCCCTGCTTCCCTACCTGTTCCTACTGGCCTCCTCCAATTTGCTTTGCTCAGCCGAGTGGAAATAAAGAATGACAAGCCTTGTATGTAAGAGTCCGGCATCAAAACCACTCTTTCTAAACTGCCCTCTCTATAAGTGTGCCACTTATTTATAGATGATGGGCATGCTGGATTTACAAGAATCCCCAAGACTACAGTTGGGAGAAATGACTTTGAGGGCTTTTTGGCAGGGTCCAGCAGTCCATTTCCCAGCACAAAGCCCAGCTGAGCCTTTTGGCCGAGGTTATAGACATGGCACTCATTGGACAGCACATGACAGACTGGGGCTCTCAGAGGGGGATTCAGGTTTGAACTAAACCCTTATAGTAACAGTAGAGGTGCTTTGTTACACTGGACAGAGCTGCTGATTTGTAGAAAGATATGTTGGCAATAGGGTCATATTTGGATAGAATATCACGGCGGTGTTGTCTTCTTCCATCTTGTCTTTTTGTAATTTGCTAATGTTCTATAAATAAAATTGATGTAAATAATATCTATGGAAAACAGCATTGATTGGGTGTTTAAGAAATATATTTTTCTATGTGGTTTGATTCACTGTGAGTCAGCTTTAGAAAGCAGCAGTAAAGCGTGTATTGGATGTGGGTAAATTAGGGAAAACTGTGCCCTGTTCATGCCTGTCTGTGCTAGATTAGTTTTGGGTGACAGTATGTCCTGGCAAACCTCTAGGTCTTGGCACACTTTGGCAAATCTATGTAGAGACTTCGTCTGACAGCATTTGGCACAACTGCACAGCATCAGCACACAAGCTGCAACATTTTCACTTCTCTACAAATTCATTTAAAAGGACTGAGAGGTTCAAACAGCGTTATGGCTGGCCAGAACATAAATCTTGAATTTGCTCTCTGCTTTTCTCCCACGTAGATAAGACGGGTTACTCTTGGTCTTACTCGATGCAAGACATCCTTTCAGTCTTGAGCAGAGATACAAAGTGCAGCCATGCAAAGCAACCGGGGCACGTTCAGGTAGCACAGCGATATTTTATATTTATCAGCTTTCCAAAGAAAGTGCAAGCCTTGCTGTATGCTTACAGAGAGGGACAAAATAAAGCCTTCAGGTTTTACATAGTGCAACCCCTAAAGATATTTACAGGAACAAAACAGAAAACTGTTCTCCGGTGATTTGTTTATTTGTTTGGGGTTAAGGGTTTTTCAGCCTTTGATAGATATTTTACAGTGAAGAGGGACAGGAAGACTGGAGAGTGACAGAGGTGACATACATTCAAGATTCAGAACATCACAGTCACATGGTAGGTGTACCAAACAGCTGACCTCTACGAGTCTGCCCTTATTTAAACTGACCTTTGTTTTACCAGTTTAACGTTACCAATTTAGCTTAAGAAATTCACAATCTCTCCTAAGGAAGGCCTGGAGAAAAAGCATCAGAATTACAATTGAACACACAATATCTTCCAATAATTCTGAAACACCAAGACAAAAATGAAAAAGATGAAAAAGATAGATGGATAAAGTGAGACAGAGCATGTGGAGCCACACATCATTACATGAACAGAAATTGGAGCATGTTTTAATATGATTCTTGTCAGTTATTGTTCATTAAACAAGCATGACTCTTAAAATACTGTGCTATCACAACAAAAGTGAAAATAAATGATGGACACACTTGAATTGTAGTTAAACTGTGAAATAAAGACATGGTGACAGGTGATTTACATTAGTTACACAATAATAATCACATTAGTTAAATAAATGTAAACATCTTCGAATATTATGTGGCAAATTCGGATTTTGCTGGCATTTGTACAGGTCAACTTTATACCAATAACTATATCTAAGGTGAGATGATAAGAGGTGAGAATTTCCAGTCCCAGAACCGTGATCAACTCTCCAGAATACTTACTCTAATCCTTCTCTAACCAAACATCTGGTCACAACTCAGTATTATATGATATTGACTGTTCAAGAAAATAGAGAAAAGTGCTGTCTCTGTTCGATGGCTATCATGTTGTGATGATCACTAGTGTATCACACAGTCAAAATCTTTGCGGTGTAGGGGATTCTCATCAAGGCTTTCAGATTGTGCTAGTTGGACAGAAGATACTGTACCGTTTCTGTTCCAATCCTCCGCTGCTGTGATAACTGTGATAATTATCTATGTTGAAATAGAACCGATTCATACAGCACTCTGGTTGAGACTCTCTCCCACTGCTGTCTCAACATCGCAAATGTGATTAAAGTCAACAGAAACATAGAAAGTGTAAGTTCAGCTGATTTCAGTTAATTCATTAATAAATTGTTTGTATACTTTTGCATGTTTTGAAGTTTATGGTTTTATCTCCCTATTTGGGGACTAATCAGGACTGTTATCAGATTTTTCTTCTTCTCCACAGGGAATCCTTTAGGATCATTTTAATGGGATCATCCACCCCGATTGTAAAACAGAGTAGGAGTGCTCCGCCCTGGCAGCTGAGGGAATTCTTTAGTAACGTCAGAATCACTTTAAATTTTACCTCTTGCCTCATGGCATAATTTCAATTAAGACTCAAAGGGCATCGCTGTGCAGATTCATGCTGCAGCCTCTTTCATTTTATATTTTATGGGGTTATCATTGAACTGGGGTTATGGAAAAAGCCTGCGGAAAATTCACACCTCTACTGAGAATATTCACTCGGCCATATTTGTCAGTTTGCCACCTACTTCACCTCCTTATATAGGAAGCAGAACTGACACTGTGTGCCTCCTCCCTCTGGTCTCTCCAGTCATTCCTACTCAGAAAACACTCTCAGCTGAAGATTAGCAAGATGTAAGTGTATGTGCTTATGCTGCACATTTCCTTTGATTACAGCAGGGAGAGAAGCCTTTGCTATGAGATACTGCATTAGGGGAATCCCTAAAAACTTGGTATTTCACCCAGGGATGGTGCCTTATGTCCCGCGTCATACAGAGTGCTGTGTGCCTGATGTACGTTCTCATTGGCTCGCATCGGGTCATCACATCACTTTTTGGATAAGCTAGCAAAACCATAACCTAAAAAGTTGTTTATTAACCTAATTGTTGCCTTAACACCAAGATTAAATCTACAGGAGACCTCATGCCTAATAGTAACTTCAAACATACTTACATACATACATACTTCCATACTGGAAAATATTTGCAACTAAATAGTGCTAAAATATATTGACATTTAGATGGACTAAATTATGCCCAACAACAAAATCTACACAGATGGGGGGGTCTGTATTCTGATATTCACATCCTTGTGCTGCAAGACAAGAGAGGAAATATCATAAAGTTAGCTAGCCAGTAAATTTCATCCAATATTGTCATGGCACATGATATGGGGCACATGTTATGACATTCTAATGTTAGCATGACTGGATAGTGCAAATTAAAAGTAATTACCTACATTATTTTTAGAAAACTAATACACCTCACCCTCCATCATGGAAAACTCATGAACGTGCACACTCAGAGCACAGACTGAGACCATCACGGAGTGCGTTGAAGCGTGCACTGCTATGTCCTGCAAAACCATCCACATCCAGGTGAAATACCAAGTTTTTAGGGAGTCTTACTGCACTAGAGGGGATGGAGAAATGCTTTAACTGCTCCCTCATCAATTAGTACACTGCATAAAAGAGAAGAGCCTACAAAAGATGTAATGAGGCCAGGCTGTAGTCCAAGTAATATGTTCAGCATTAATTTTTTAGTGTTATTGACAGCTGTGAGTTGTATGAAGGCTCAATTTGGGAATTATATTAATGGTTACAGTGGACTTTCTTACAGTTTATTATTGCACTTAAAATCTCATTCTTGTCTGATTTTTTAAAAATCTCTTAAAACTGGAATAGATTATTTCAGAACTTGCACAAGAGTCACAAATCTGATTCTCTAACATGTTTTTCACTGACTTCACCTATGCTAACTACACAGGGACATGCAACACTGGCAAAGATGTACTTTCCCCAAGCTGATTTGAATAATATCTCCTCTACAAAGTACCCAGGGCTCATCTGGTTGGAAAAGCATAGGTGGGTGCAGCCTCCTTCAACAGCAGTAGATCCTGAGGGATTTTAGGTGGATTACCATGTTATTCATTCTAGATGCAACCCCAACCTCATTTGTGCACTGTATATGAAAAGTGAGAGCTTCTCTCCAGCTTGGCTTGTTTCGTTCGTTCGCCTCTGGTTTCAGGTGATACTGTAATCTGTGTTCAGTGCTGCACTGTATGTGGTGGGGATACATTACAGAGCTTTGACTCCACAATCCCTGTGTAAAGACATTAATTGGCCTATCAAGCTGCGCAAATAATTACGGTATCAATATGACCGTTATCTCCTGCCCTCTCAGTGGGTTGATTGTGCCTTCAGGTCAATCCAATTTGGAGACAGAATATAGCATAAATTTAACAACGATATCTTAGACAGGGAAAGTTATAGACAGACAAGTAGAAATCTCAATGGAGAGAGATCAAGCACACACGGCTAAATCTGCTGACTGTGTAGACCGCAAGATAATTTGACAAGGACACCAGAACACATGAAGTGAACAAACAGACACAGCACACCACAGGGCCCAATTTATCAGCAGGCATTTAAATATTCTCTTTAAAGTGCTGCGCAGCTGCAACCTTGTTGTACCTCAGTAGCAGGCAGGAGGCCTTGGCTTGCATTCAGAAGATGGCAGTGCCAGAGAGCGGTCTCACACTGCTATGGTAAGTAAAGGCAAACCAGCCTCTTCAGCAACCATGTTTTTGCCAAGTCCAATTCAGTTTTCCCTGCAGTTTCACTCTGTGTGATGCCTTCTGGTTCCAGGCACTGTGAAATGTTATTCACTGAAGTAGTGCCATTTTGTGGGATATTTGTTTATTTAGATTGGGTACCTAAGTGTTTCAGGTAACGGTGTGTGAAATAAAGTTATTGATTTATGTTTCTGGTTTGTCTTGATGAGGGGCCAACTAAGCAACTAGGTTTTTTTTCTGTCACACTGAAATATTTTCATCTCTGTATTTCAAACAGGGAGTTGTAGTCACTGCAATGAACCACAGGGTGCTGATGGTGTTTGAAGTATCAAAATATTTGTCCTTGATATGTAGTAGTAGTCAAGATGCTGCATCTATCTGGTGGTTACTTAGACCTTCAACACAGTCTGCAAATAATTGCCTCTCATATTTTGTCAACTGTGAATTTCCTTTTAATTTGATGCACAACACAGTGAGGTTAATACATTACAAAAGAACCATGCCATTTTGTACCATAATGTCCAACACCTGACATTTACTAAATTAACAACACCACTGATGTTGTTTCTGATATCTTCTTTGAATTGAGATTAATATGCTGTATTAATATGCTCATATGTGCATGCTAAATGTATGAGGGTTTTCAAAAGCAGCAAGTATGTTTATGTGTGATAATCAATGACAGACTTACACTGAGAGATGGGTGTAAATCTCACCAGTTTCACAACATGTTATTGTTAGCAACATGTTACACATTTAACCTCAGATGTTACACTTCATGCAAATGATATGTAAACTCCTCTCAAGCATGAAAATAGCAATTCACACTTAACCGAGTGTGAATCTGAGTAACTGCTTCACAGCCTGATGACATCAGAGCACAATCTTTGATATTAAGTTCTTCCTTAAATGTCAGCATGAGACTGATCTGGAGGGAAGATTTACAAGAAAAAACAGAAAAATAAGTAAACAAACAAACTTGACTTCATTTATGTAAAGATGCAAAGTATCTGTGTCAATGTAAATTTCTTTAAAAATGCTCCAAGGCACACTATGTTCAAAACAAACTGAGATGCATTGTATGTTTTGTCATGTACACCTTCATTAGATCTATATCCCACTCTTAATGTGTTCATGTCAGCATCAGGATTTCCATTCTTACTGGAAACACATGCGCCTGATTTAACACATAGGATGTGCAGTTAAGTGCTCCTTTTATCATTTAGCTGAGGATGCTATTAAAAGGCTCAATCAATAAGCAAAGTGTTTGTGACCTGAAAACATTTTATTGAAACATGGATTGTGGAAGAGGTTAATTATCCATCCTGAAAACAGAATAATGCGATGTCAATGAAACAATGGTGTGGAAGAAATGGGAGGGTGAAAAACAGGGACAGTGGGAGAACATTGAGCTCATTCATTATTACATCTGATTGACCTAAAGCATTTGCCATGGACAAATACATCTTAGGAAAATAAAACTGCTGGTCAAACCGAATGTATACAAAAACACATACCCTGCGTGTATTAGAAAAGGGAAAATAAATAGATTCAGCAACACAGAAGTGAAATGTATGAGTCTTCTTATGAGTCAGATTGGAATAACATAGATATATGCAAGTAGTCCAGGCTTTGGTATTATGCATAGAGCTACAGGCCGATTAGCGCAGATACAGTGTTGTTGTGCATGAAGACGTGGGTTAATGGAATAATGCAATGTGGCGCGCACTCCAGCCTGCAAGCATAATGCAAATATTTACCTTTCCACTTCAGCAGAGCAGGATGAGCCAAATATGCATCTAATTTACATCACAATACCGGGTGTGCAGGAGAGACAACATTTAGGCTGGGACACAAGTGAAGGGGAAAAATAAGGTCACTTAATATCTACCCTCAGGAGATGGAATCTTTTTTTTTTTTTTTTTTGCCGAGCACAGTGTTGAGCATTACATATTGACACTATTTGCTGTGCTAAGTTTATGCTTTTATCCTTTGCCCCTTTACAGAACATGATAAAAAAAGAGGATTTCATTCAGTCTCCTCATAGGTTTTTCAACACTAACAATTTGCACTGAGTATAAAGTTTTTTTTTATTTTATCCAGTTCTATGGCTTCAGGCAACAACAAATGACTCCTAGTTTTGCCCGAGGCTGCGTTTATCAAATTACTCATCTGCCTCTAGCTTTCTATGCAAATGTAGTCTATGGATATGTAGCAGTTTCATTACCTTCACATATTTGTCATCTGTTTGACAATGTATCATTGAAACAAATGCACTAATGGCTAAAACCTTAATGAGGAATTGAAAAATTAATGATAAAGATGACCATTAAGGTTAAAGCCTCACTGAGGTTACCCCTAAAGTCTGCTTCCCCAATCGTTTATTAATAGACCTCTTGCATGTTTTTGACACTGGCTGTCAAAGAAACCATTTGCACACTTAATGAAAGGGGAGCTTTTACATTCTGCCAATTCTGCAGAAAGATGGCAGAGCACAGCAACAGCACCACAGTACATTTCATTTTGTTAATCCATCTCAAACTAGTGAGGACGGTGAAAGCCACAGAGAGTCGGATTTTCGTGAGGGCTAAAAAAAAAAAAAAAAAAACTAATTTCAAAACTGCAGCCACAAAAATTTACTAACTGATAAAATCACTGAAAGGAAATCACATCTACTGCAGCTGCGTCATCTAGAACTTCAGTTTGGTGCTTTCCTTGCATTTTCTCTGTAATCAAAATTAAACTTCAGGATTATTTCTGGGTCGTTTTGTGCTGTATGAATGCAATCAGAGGATGTAAGTGGATCTGTTTTGTGCAGTAAACAAAGCTGTTCAATCAAGGTGAAGGAAACATGGGCTTGTGGCCATAAACGAACGTGAACTGCCACAAGACTAGAGCCTCCCCTCAAATAGGCAGTCCTCATTGATATGCAGCACAGGTAATCTGTTTTTGGACACACTCCATTCACTGTCACTTTAATTAAAATTAGAAATGTAATTTAAGGTTATTAAATAAGCTACGAACCATGGCAAATGAAAAAAAAGTGATCCAACTTTAAGGATGAGAGGGAAGTCTTAGTAGAGAAATTTTATTTTTTTCACGTGTGACTGGCATTAGTATCTGTTCCTTTCTTCTCTTGCTCCCTTTTGTCCTCTGTCTCCTTTACGTCTCCTCATTTTTTCCCAGAACAAACTTCCATGCTGGGACCACTGGAATCCGATGTGACAATCTCCATGGGATTTGAGGCTCAGAAGTCATTAGAGCTTAACTCGTATTGAGCACAAAGTCATCAGGAATGAAAACGAAACCGGTCCCACCTTTGTTCTGTTCCCACCTAAAGAGCCCTGTCAAAGTCTTTTCCTGTCTGCCTCGCCCTACTCTTCCAAGCCTTGGACTCTAAGGAATTCATCCTGTCAAGCTTACAGTAGAGTGAGCAATCCAGCACAAGGTCTCTTCTCTCCAAAATTAAATTGGAAGGCAAACAACAACACCGCTAACAAGAGCTATCCCTCCTCGTTTAATTCAAAGGCAACTCATGCCTCATCTTTTTTAAACACCTTCTGTGTGGAAAGGAGCAGTGGGTGTTTGAGCAGGGAGTTGGTTCATATATTAGTAAGTATGCACATTCACACACACACACACGTGCATATAAATGCCAAAATATGTACGCATGCACACACAACACACACATGCTTCAACAATGAGTGGCAGACCGATAAGGCGGAGTTGACACTCTGATAGGCTTGTTAGTCGCACACACACACACACACACACACACACACACACATATGCATGGAGTTCCCAAGCGTGACTCGCAATCGCCATCCAAGAACATTAAGAGATTTCACCACACCAAGGCCTCTCACTCCGCCATGCTCATAATAGCTCCCCTCATCTCCCAGTCGCCGTATTTGTCAGCTCTGTTTTGCTGGTGAGCCTCAGAGATGCGTCCAAGCTGGGCTCATCTGTTCACATGATTATCTCAGTGAGGAGAAATCACGCATCTCACCTTTATTTGTCTCTCATATGCACTATGGCTTTCTCTTATCTCTTATCTGGCTTCCAGTGAGGATGTTAATAACTATATGCCTAGCGCTGCAAAAATTTTTTTTTTCAGCCAACAGAGTCTGTGTAGAGCCCGTCCTTATGGCTGATCAAAATCATCCTTTTCACAGTCTCAGTACAGTATGTGCTAGAAGGGATAAGATATAGTATCACACTGCTCATTTCATTACACTGATCCTTCTCAAGGAATATTGTGCTCTATAATCATCTTACAACTTTTCCTTGACATTTTTTCTTTGCTTTTAGTACTGTACATACATACTGTATGTATGCATTTTACACGAGGAGTCAGAGAGGAGGGTCAGTGCTTTTTGAGTAGGTAGGGGTTTAGTCTAGCTCAAGGTAACCTCAAGGACACAAGGAGTTTCTGCAGAGGAGATGGTAAATCCTTCAAGTTCTCCTGTCATAGAAAGCAAGTTTATGTTAATGTTCTCAAGCGTTCTGTCAAGCAGAAAACATGAATGTTGCTAAACAAAATCACATATGAATGTCGACATGATTAGTAAAACTGTTTTGTTTGTTTGTGCATTCAATTTTGAGGACACACACATTTATTGCAATCTTCCTACTGTACATGCCAGCATGACCTTTTTCCCATTATTTTTTTTTTCCCAAGGCCTCTAAGAAACAATGAGCTATGAAGTGTAAAATATGATCCCCACGCATCTGCCGGAGTAGCTCAGCTTCATTTATAAATAAGTTGTCAAAGAGATGAAATGCATTTTGCTTACTGTATACTGAGATACACTGTATGGTGAATGAAAATGAATGCATTTTTAATGTAAGTGTGTTGTATCCTTTAGGGGGCTTCAGTATGAATTCACTTGGCAGTTTATTTTCACCCGTAGATGTTGACTGCTACTTACAAATTCAGACCATTAACTGACCACTTCCTTTGGTTCAATAGGAAAGGGAATTGTTCTTGGTTTAATGATTTTATTTATGCCTCTGGTCAATGACAATGAGCCCCGTTCATCAATGTTCAATGATTAAGTGCTGACACAAGATCTGTGACCAAGGCCTTTTTGCAAACACATTCATTATAATTCAAAAACCAAAGTTGACCCTGACCAAGCATTTCTCCCAAGACCCTTTATAAAACTGCATAAGATAGGAACCATATGTTAAAACTTATGCTGCTCCGATGTTGCTTTACTAATTTGATTTTTTTTCTGCTAAAAATACTGATACAATAAAAACTTCACCTAAATGTTTTGTCTATTGTTACTTCTGCTTATTGCAAAATGGTGCAAGTGCAGATTTTGACACAAGACGACTGTTTTCACATTCATCTACTGAAGGTTGAAGTTTTCATTGCGCTCACCTTAAACCTGAGTTAAAGGTGTGAACTTTGTGACATCACAATTAGTTTGGAAACCCATTCTAGTCCAATATGCATGTCATACAAGTTTTCATAGATTCTGGATTTTTCCAGAAGAAAGGGTAGATGTAAGTTTAAGAATTTCTATCAAGGTAATTGAACTTGTTTGTGGGAAAAAAACACATCAGACACAAATAATTGTTTAAAACAGTGCATTTTTATATGTCTCCATGTCTGGAGGGGAAGATATAAGATCTTATGGTATGTATTTTGTACAAGGCCTTTAATAATGACAGGAAATGTTATATTTCACATCATAATGACAACAACTATTGATTTAAAACAATGAGAAAAAGTTTTTCTGCTTTAAACTAAATACTCATAATTTGTTTAAAATTATAATTAAATGACTTATTGAACAAGCAGCTTCAATTTAGCAAACAAATTGCAGGTTTGTGAACCTGCTGGATACGTTTCTTGATCTGCACATCGGCTCAATAAGGATTCATAGGAAAGCATTTAAACGTAGCAGTCTACCATGACTGATTACAACAGCAGATAAATGAGGGCCATTCCACGTTTCTTCAGACTGTTGAGATTTCCAATATGTCCTGAGCTACAAATGATAAAAAAAACAGAACATCTAATGCAGTATCGTGCAACCTTTGCTCATCTGCTCAGTTACGTAAGATTTAAGCAGACTGAGGAAGCGACAGTAACTGTCAAAACACAACCAGCTCTGTCAGCCCCAAACAGCCAGCTGAGGAAACAAGACGATCAGGAGAGGAGACTTTTCGGTATTGGAACTCAGCCTGACAGCCTCTCAGTGAGATTTGGCTCTGCTGTAGCACAGTCACCTCTATCTCCTCTCTCTTTTAGGGATAGTTATCTACTTGTCAGGAGGAGGACAGGACAGAGAGAGGGAGAGAGCTGTAATACCTGTCTCCACCTTCTGGGACTCCTCACTTGATTAATGAAACAATTGACTCAGTGATTAACACCTGTGCATCGAGTTACTAAAAAAAGCCCAGGGAGACCTGAAATGGCAAGATATTGATTTCCTCTCTTCCCGAAGCGCAACCCCCATTCTCCCTGTCCCCTACCCTATGACCATGAAGAATAAACTGAGCACAATGCAGCCTTTCTAATTAACCCACTCATTTACATACTCACAGGGGTTACTTTGCATTTGATCACATTGCAGTTAATACAAGGAGCTCGCCACTGTATTAGCATGCAGCTTCTTTGTATGCAAAGAAGAAACTTGCCACTGTTCCCCAAACAGTGTTGTATTTGTGTAGTTAAATGACAAGAGGGGGTGATAATGAATGAATTATGAGATCTGTTTAATGCAGCACTTAGGCAGTGTTGTCTCTTTGATGCTGCTCCTGCGTCTACCCACTCAGCTGTTTTCTTTAAAAATGATTGAATTTGTTATGTGTATTCGTCCACAATGACCATTGACCCTTTGTTCACTGTACATTATGTGTTTAGATGACTGGTAACATATTGCTCATAGCCTTCACAAAATGTTATTACTTATCTTATTAGTATGAAAGGGAAACAAACTTCCAAATCTTTACAGCGCAGAGATTTTGGAAACATCAACCCTGACAAGAATGATATCCACATAATAGAGCCACTAAGCTATGCTGTTCACAGCAACAGCTCCAGGGGTTTCCAGAGGAGAACTTTCTGTCTGCACATTTAGTCAGACTGAGACTAATATTGTGATGAATTCTGTTCAGCTTAAGTTTTTTGGAAAGCTGTCTCACTTGTTCTCCTTGACCTGATCATTGTCAGTTTTGTCAGGAGTCTGCATTTCTCAATTCTCTACAATGGAGGTGGTGAGTAAAATCTTAGCCTGACCAAAGGTCATAATGAATAGAGGTATAAGTAGGACACCCAAATATCCAAAATGTCCTTTTAAACACTCACCACTGGAAGGTTTGAAAGATGGCTTTGGAAAAGAAGAGTTTCTTTATTGGTAGAAATAGCAGCTGCAGTCAGCTTGAATTCATCACCGAGGTTAGATATCCAACTGGTCAAAGCAAGTAACTTCTCAGAGGCCCCAGAACTTCATGGGCCCCAAAAGTTCCAGGACTAATGTTTATCAACTGGTTTTAGATATACTGATTGAAATTTTTGATGTTTTTGACATAATAGGGCCTTCAGACTGAAATCACATTTAATTATCACTCTTTGCAGTCAAGAATAATGTCAACATGTTTTTTTATTTTAAATATATATTGTTAATAGTTTTGTATTATTAAAATGAAGAAAAAATGTCTTTGTGGAAATATCTGAAATGCTCCTTTTTGTCTCAGCTCGCTGGAGTGGCATCTCAGTATCCTGTTTGTTTTTTTGGTAACTGACGTTATTCCAGCTGACCACAGCTCCTGTTCTCCATCAATGCGGAAACTACAGCCACTCCTATGAGCTTTAACCTGTAAGAGGTTACTGTTGAATTCTCAGAAGACACTTTAACCAGTGAGGAGACAAGTAACCAAAGGACAATGCCATATTTTAAGAATTTAAAGGATCTTTGATGATGACTGTGTCATAAATATCCATGTATAGGTATGGTAGATGAACCATTGTTCAGCAAAGACACTCATTGATTGATGGAAAAATTTGCAAACATATCTCAAGAGGTGGAGACCAAGTGAGATTCAAAAGTGGGATAATGATTGGCTTCCTGCTTGAACTTACAGTATTTTTTGTAAATTGTATCCACTCTGTAATTGAAACACTGCGCTATTATACATCGAAATAAACACTGTAATGACCCCACAACAGATCCAGTTTAACAAGGTGATCTGCTCCCTCTCCACCCATATGATAAGGGCAAATACAACGAGGAAGAGGGGGGATGGTCGTAGACAAAAGGTGCTTACTGTCACTATTTATATTTGCCGTCCCTTTCTAAGGGAGCGTTATTCTCTCACATGTATAGATCAGAGGGGTCAAAAGTTCTTTCTCTCTTCACACAGGACTAATGCCATCCCTCTCAACACTCTCTCATGAGGAAGACAGTAGAAAGTGGATTAATTAATTGGAATTCTAGACCTGAGGTGCCATGGGTGCATGGAGGCGTTGAAAGAGAAAGCTAATGGCAGACTTTGAATGTGAAAGTCAGTTGTTCTCCATATCAGAACCTTGGCTGAAATCCAATGCAAGCCTCTCTTTGGTGGCAAAAACGTTCTATTATCTACTGTCAATACTAAAAAAGAGGATTATGTAACATAAAATGATACATACAGTAGGATGAAGATGAAATATGTGTGAGGGATTTATGTTATATTGTAGTTCTTTGATATGACATGGAGAATAATAAAAGAGAAGGCCTGTTTTAATTGAGTCTAAGTCCCAAGGAGTTAACGTGGACATTATGTCTTTTTTCTCTCAGTGCTCTCTAAATTTGTCAGTGGTTCTTAGCAGATCAAATGTTAAACACATAAATCGTAATCTGGGATTTTTTTTTTTCCTTGGATGAAAGCCAGAATCTGTATTTGATTAGAAATGACAGTAAATCCTATTTCAAATAACGTAAAGAAAGCATTAAATATTTTTGTACCATTGAAATGATCTAGGATAAACAAAAATGTGTTTCACTGTGTGCTCCTTGTTGCATTAAAAACATTACAATTCATTGAGTCCAAATTAAGTAACTGCCCTGTAATATGATATGTGAATTAATTCTCACCAACCCACATGGCTGTGTGTGGCATGTTATGTTTTATCTTTAAACACATACTGTATTCGCAGCCCTCGAGAGAAAGCAGCAGTATCTCTACTGCAGCCACTTCTAAACATTCAGAGACAATTAATTTATATTAATCTCAGCCTGGTTATTCTAATTTCGTTTTGTTTGTCATTTTCTGGCTGTGTCAACAATGGGAAGCTGAGGTGAGAAGATTATAATTCATAAAAACTAAGCATCACTGGAGAGATGAAATTGTGTTTGTGACAGGAAATGAGATATCAGTAATTTTGTATTATTTGGGCCTGTGGTGAGTCTGTGTTATCAAACTTAGCAATCATGCAAGAAAGGAAATGTCTTTGTGCCACTTAAATCTCTAAAATAAAAAAATGTTTTTTGTGGACACAGGGCATAATTTTGGCAGTTAGCATATATATTCATATATGCAGAGACATCTTAAAGGAATAGTTTGATTGGGAAATATGCTTAATTACGCTTCCTTGTTAAAAGTTACATGAGAAGATCAATACCACTCTCATGTCTGTGCTTCAAATATACAGCTGGATCTCAGCAGAAGGTTAGCTTAGTTTAGCATGAAGACATCCCTCCAAAGCTAATTAATGAACACATCTTATTTATGTCTGTGAAGATTCTCAGTCATCCAGGTCATGGTTCTCCAAGGAGGGTTGAATTGAGGGCAACTGGACTTGGTTATAGATACTTAAAGACATTTCGCCTCTTATCCAAGGGGCTTCTTCAGTTCTAACTGACTGGTGGGGAGTCCCGGGTATTTAACATCTGAGGGGTCAATTATAAAGGTCACTGATACCACTTGGTTCATTAGCGCTCCTGGCTGTTGTAACAACAGTCGTTAGAGTCCTTGGAGTCACCCGAGGTGTAGATGAGAGTTGTTGGAGGTGTCACAAGGCCAAATGTGAATGGTTGTTAAGTCTCCTGGGAAGGGGTTAAAGGACAGCATTGTAGGTGGGCGATAAGTGGTGTTGTAGACCTCCTCCTCTGTTGAGGGATGGATGGTTTCTCTACTTTTGATGTAGATAGCCTCCTTCACCCATCTTTCCTTCCTATCCAAAATATGGACGTTGTTGTCCTCAAAAGAATGTCCCTTATCTTTCAGGTGTAGGTAAACTGATGAGTCTTGACCCGAGGAATTGGCACTCCTGTGTTGAGCCATGCATTTGTTTAATGGTTGTTTAGTTTCCCTGATATACAAGCCTGTGCATTTCTCAATGCATTGGACTGCTTTTCTTGTGTTTGTGTGTGCGGTCTTTTGAGTGGACCAGTCTCTGTTTTAGTGTGTTGCTGGGTTTGAAAAACACTGGGGTGTGGTGTTTGTTGAAATCAGTTTCTCAGATACTCCAGACACATCTGGAATTGACAGTGTTGTTGTTTATTTAATCCTGACATAAAAATGTAATTGCAATTTTACAGGGAGTTAAAAACCTAAACCATCTGAAGCACAACCAGGGGGAACATCTATAATGTGTGTATGTTTCTGATTTGTATTGAAACACATGCTTTATATTTTATGGATGCATGAAGGCTTTGAAAGAACCTTCACCTTGAACCAGGGAGGTAAGGCTAAGCAAAGAACCATTCATGAGTTTTAAATAGTTCAAATAACTCCAATAGTTTGATGAGAAGTTGGCATTTGAGGAGGAGAGAGGAGCCTTCACTGCAGAAGTAGAGACAGCTGGACTTTCAGCTGAGTCTGGCACTTGCACCGCCTGATAGAGGACAGCCGGCTGTCCAGATGTACCCTAAACAAGCCCCCTCTGCCCCAGAGACCTGTTAGCCTCAGATGGCGCCATTCCTGCCGCCCATCCAGATTCTACCTCTCCACTGAGCAATGAGCCGGTCACTGTGGGACTAAATGGCACCACCACATTCCCCCACAGATGTCACTGCACAATTCATCACACTGGGCAGATGCACACTCGTGGACCTGTGGCTCATTGACCAGCTGACACAGGTATCTATATCTGTATACGAAGCATCTTCACTCTAACTTCAGGACATCATAAACAGAAGCTCATCCATATCATTGTTTATGACCAAATACAACGATACTCAGTCAAGTGACAAAAATTCATACTCAGCAAATTGTCACTTTTCTGCGTCATCTCTGCAGGTGATGTACCCTTTACGCCTGACTGCATTTTCAACCAAATCCCCAAACCTAACATTAACCCCGAACTCAGGCAATGAAGGTCTAGAAAGTACAGAATATAACTTGAACTCAGTGGACTTTGGTGTCACACACTTGATAGTAAGTTGACTATGGACATTGGATGATTAAAAGTGTGACAAAATGCAATGAATGAGGTAGGAAATTGATGAAAAATCTTAAACAAATTCAGCTATTAACATCCATTGAAACACATTAATCTTCAATGAGTCAAAATTCTTGATTGATATAAACATCCAATAATTGTACTTACTGACAGTTAGTCCACATGTGTCTTAATGTTTACCTTTGAGCTACTATTTCTTTAATTCCCAAAATGTGTGAAAACGCTTTGTAATAAGATAATTTGAGAATCACAGGTTTTGTGCCATTCAATTCCTAATAAAAGCAGGTAAGATAGCTGTTAGGTACACAAGGGGGGACTTGATAATGTAGCTATGAACTACAACATATTTAATTGTGATGTCCTTAGATACAAATACACAAAAGCAGCTGTTATCAACAAGACTGGTGTGTTGACTCCCCTGAAGAGAAATACTGTGTGTGGTAATAAAACAGTACGGAAATGAAAAATAATTGTATTAGCTTTGCAGAAAGCCTTCAGGCTTCAAAAAGATCTATATGTGCTGTCATGATTTCATCATATTCTGCAAGATGTTTATTGATTTTTTTCTTCTCTCTGGCATTGTAACATGACACTTCAGCAGTGTTTTTTTCTCACAAAAGCAAAAATATTCATTTAAAAACAAATACACAGAATGATTTTAGTAGTTTTTTTCATTTTTATATAACAAATATCCTTAGTATTAGGGAATATAGGTCAAGTTGTTTACCAAGGAGATAAACACTGAAAAATCAAAGCAGATTTACTGCTTGAGATCACTTCTGGCATTGCTCATCAGTTCGAGTAGAAACATTGTTTTTGTATGAAGTTTAGGATGAAAACAGAGACAAACCAGCTGAAAGTGTGCCCTCCAAAATGTATGCTTATTCAATGCAGAGCAGCAGCCAAAGAAACAAACATTTTTCAGTTTTTGGCTTGCATCCTCATCATGTTTTCTATGAGTGCAGAAATACATTCATGAGTCTTCCCTTTGTTTCAAATCACGTATTCTTACCTGTTTTGTTTTTTTTTGCATATATTTACTCAGTAATAAGCACTTTTCCTGAGTTTATTACATTCATTAACAGATTAGGACAAAATTCTTCCTGAAATATTTCCAAATGGTTAAAGGTGCACTATGTAAGATTTAGCCACCTTTACCCCTCACCTCCCACCCTTCCCCTTCCCCTTCCCTCCAAACGCATCACCCCACCATCACCACCACTCTCACGGAATTATTACTCACTGAATAGTGAATATGAATACTCAGTGAATATGTGCTAAGGCATCGTCAAGATATCAAAATGCTACGGAGACGTAAGAGCCAGTAATAAATTACCAATGAGCTGCACAGTTCAGTTCTTCCTCTCATGTTGGACTGAGGGTAGACTGGATGCTACAGTGATTCACAATCACCCTTTAGGTACAAAGTGGTATTAAGAGATAGGACAGGCTGGGCTAGCTGATTAGCATAACGTCAAAACTGTTATTTCTTCACATTGTGTTGATAAATTTAGTTAATTTTTTAATGTTTTGAACTAAAATTCTGGCCAAATCTAAAATGCTCCCATTATAAGATTACATAAAATTTACTGAAATTGTGATGCTGCACCCACTTGATTATGCATGCAGGCCTGTCAGTGACTGAGCAATGCACTGATACTGTTTTTGTTGTTTTTCTCCATACAACAGAGGAGCATGAAGGGGTCTCTGTTTACTGCAGACATGTCACAGTGATTGCAGAAGCCATTAAATGTTGCTACACTGACAGCTGTTCAGGGTCATTCATCAAATGATGGAGTGAGAGAGAAAGTTGGAAAGATGAGGCGAACAGGAGGGGATGCAAATCTGCTGAGGAAATGAGCACACAAGTTGATGAAACATTTCTTGGACGATTACCCCCAGGTTCAGCTGGTACTCGTTGGCCATTCAGACATTTCTAGTTTTCTTTACTGAAAAGTTCATGTCTCTATGCTGAACTAAACTTAACCAAATACATTTTTAGCCAAGCTAGCAGTGTGGCTCTGGGGACAGCAATGTCAGTCTGTCAGTCCACCACTTCCTGGCTGTAATTTCTTAACAATTATTGAATGGATTGCTGTGAAATTTTGTCCACATATTCATGCTTCTTGGATGATATATCATAATAACTTTGGTGATCCCATGACTTTTTCTATTGGGCCAACACGAGTTTGGCAATAGTGGTTTTGAGTGAGATGTCTGGAAAACTGTCAAATGGATTGCCTGTTAAAATGCAAAACTAATACAATGAACATGACAAATATTATACCTGCTAAACATCAGCTTGTTAGCATTGTCATTGTTAGCATGTTAGCATTTAGCCAAAAAGTACAGCTGTGCCTAAATACAGCCTCACAGAGTCACTAGCATGACTGTAGACTCTTAATCTTGTTTTATCTTATGACAGTCCAAATTGATATTACTACATGCACAGAAAATGTATCTCCTGACTTACCTTCAGGACAAAAAGAAATCTATTAAAAGTTACCATCCAACCGTGTCATTTCATGTTGATCAAGTCTAAAATTTCCGCCCACCCTCGTCACATCTTCCTGGAATACCTTGAATGACAGCCTGATTAACCCTGGCTGACGCTTTCTCTCTCTGTCACACAAGACACGCATGCATAAATGCTCCCATGTACACATGACAAAGGTGACGTTCACCTCATGCTGTTTACTCTTCATTCACCTCTCAAGGACACAGACCTTTATCAGGGCTGACCAGCGCTGTGTGTCCCCCCTTCCTCCACTCCAATATGCCACTGAGTTATGGAATGCCTGCTGATGCTCCTTAAAGGGCAGCAGGACAAGAGAGAGATGCAGCGTATGCTTAACACTAAGCCAATGGCTCCAGACACTCCCCATCCATCACTGTCTGCCCCAAGCAACCTCTTTTTGCCTGCCATTCCACCATTGAATTGCAGACCCTCCAGACCATACTTACATATCGTAGAATTATGCTAAACTCTTCTGTGAAAGACCAACTGTCTAGAGGATTTCTGATGAATATTATAAATAAATTGAATATTTTCGTAGTTGCCTTAGGCATGAGCACCTGATGCCTGAGGGTCTGCTGAAGTGGAAAAATTAAACATTTGTTATAATTTAGGGTGTTATTCAGTTTTGTGTTCTTTTGAAGATGCTCAATGTTGTTGCTTTGTTGCATATTTGCGTTTGTTGATCATTGTTGTGTTGGCCTTATTTAATGAAATCCTTTCATCTGAAAATGTAAGGAAGCTGTATGTTTCTGTTTTTTTATACTAGTCCAAACATCATGTAATAAAACGATATAACATCCTTCACTATATTTTTAAGGTGCTGGTTTCTCTACCCCTGTAGTGACCAGTGTGCAATTAAAATTATAACACTGTCAAGGTGGAAGGGCAATCTGAGGTATTTCCATGAGTCAAGTCAGGTCAAGTCAATTTTATTCATATAGCGCCAAATCACAACAGAAGTTATCTCAGGACACTTTTCACATAGAGCAGGTCTAGACTGTACTCTTTGAGGGCAAAATAAAATTACTTATCAACGGTTCAAGGTTACGGCTCACTCTGTGGTAAGGCAAATTTCTATTCGCTTTGTGAATGTATGGGAGAATTAAGGCATTCCAATCTCCATAATGTATGTATCGTGGTGAGAGTGTAGGCGTTTGAGATTATGATCCAGTTTAATTGGAGGCCTGTGTCATTCTTACTCTGTGGGTTTGACTCCTCTGGTCAAATATAATTTTCTCATCAACACTGCTGGACGTCAGCGGGAGTCGGTTAGAACCAATGTGATTCCAAATGAGTTGGAATTAAGAAAATTACTCAATTAGTGGATATTTATTCACAGCTGCACACTGCCCAGGGAGGCAATTAACTCATTTAATGCCAGAGCATGAGTCAGCGGTGCTTGAAACATCTATGTGCAAGACATGAATGACAAGGTCAAATCATGCATGTGTCTCAACAAAGAGAGGACCAGATGATTTGTTTGGTGATACAGAAATAGCTATACTGTAGCCCTATTTTAAAATACATGTGAAATTAATTATCTGTTTAAATTAAATTCTTGATGAACTTCTTTCTGGAAATACTGAGTCAAACGTTTTTTTCAACAAGTCATTATGGTCTCAATTGCTAAATTCAGGCCCTCTAATAAGTGTGCTGGTGGTCATTTTGGAAATTATTGCTCCGTTAATAAGATTTGAAGACTTAATAGTAGCTTTGATGTCTGCCGTATGGGTGTTGATTGACAGCTGTGATTAACAGTTCACTCACCTGATGCTCAGAACTCGCACTGAGTTGGATTATTTCCACAATATTTAAGTAAAATTAATGTTACTTGATTGCAATACCTGCTGTGTAAGTTAGCATTAGCTTCGGTCCAAGGTAGTGGAGCGTGTGTCCAGAGCGTAAAAAGGCAACACCCTGCACTCCTCATGTGGAAGGTCCTGGCTCCAAATGGAAAAGATGACGCCAACCATGAGCTGCAACTCTGGGCTTCAAACCAGCTCCAAACAAACCAATGGGTGACATCACACCTGGCTACATCTTTAAGTCTATGAACCTAGCATAACACAACAAATTGTTGTTTTTACACTTCTGTTTTTGTGAGGGTTAAACAAGCAAGGTATAACTTAATAATTAGAGAGCTTTAGGGTTGCTGACAGGTGGATTTTGTTACCTTTGGACAGAGCCAGGCTAACTGTTTCCCCCTTGCTTCCTGTTTTTATGCTAAGCTAAGCTAATTGGCTCTTAGCTCCAGAAACATATTTACAATACAAGTATAGCAGTGGTATCTTCTCATCTACTTCTCAGCAAGAAAGTGAATATGTCCCAAAATGTCAAATTATTGCTTTAAGGTTTGAAGATAAGTTATGCATGCAAGGTTAACAGCCCACCTCTAAATATGGCATTCCGCCGAACACTTATCCACACTGACATACAGTATTACAGTCAACAGTAGAGTGAGATACTCCCAGAGTGACATAATTAAGAACAAATAAAAATACAAAGGAATCAAAGTCACAGCAGCTGCGCCATAGATAAAACAGAAACATCCTTGTGTCCCTCGAGTGTTTGTACTTGAGAGATAAACATGGTTTTATTATGTATTATGGATTACTGTACAGACCCCGATTACACATGTTCAAACATTAATGTATGAATATCTACTTTATGTGGATCATATGTGTCTCCGGGAAAGTTACAGTCCTGAAAAGATGCAAAAAGCATCAGCACCCGATGATGTTGACAGTGTTCAACATGATGACATAGCAAAGATAATTGAAGAATGTCTTAGCTTTGGATTATGTTGATTATGTCATGTTATGCATATGTAACTTTTAATCTACAAACATTTTTGGTTTTGACTGGTCTGTTGTCTTGTCTGTGACATTGAAGTTTAATTTGAAGTTACACTATAATCAGATAAACCTACTACTTTCTCAATGCCGATTCTGTGTACAATATCAGTGTTTTGCAGGGTTTATATTTTCTGTTCATTTGGCACAGACATAGATGGCAGCGGTGTAAACTTTGCCGAGAGTATGCAAGTCTGTGTGTTCTTCCAGGTGATAATTAAGGTGACATAAAGTGGAACGCTTGCTGCTCGCTCATCTATGCAAGTAAGTACTGAGTTAATGGGCAGCAGGAAATGGAAAACTTTATTTTTGCCACAGAGTTGTGTTTTAATTGTGTGCACCAGCCTTGGCACATTTGCTATAGGTCCATGTTAATTTGAACGTTGTGCACATCTGACTGGTTTTGTATTTAATTGTTTTGTCACCAGTGTCACTTTCAATAGTGTGTGGTGTTGCATCTTGGTTTAAAGACATGCTGGCGGGCTGTAAACATACAGGAAATGTTTGCTTTGGTGGTATGTTGGTGTGTGATTGTGCTGTGTTTTCAGTAATGTCATTTCTCATTTTGTCTTAGGTGCTTATTCATTTACAGGTAAGCTACAACATTCAGCAGCATTGTGGGAACTCAGCTTTGTTCTGCAGGCCATCTTTAAGTGTAAAACTATTCATGTACGTATTGCTTTCCTGGTTGTTTTGCATGATTCCTCCATGGAAACATAATACTCACCCATCACAGTCATTGCGCTGCCAATTGAAGCGGTGAAAACGAGCTGGAGCTTGATCTGTCTCAAATTCACAAACGTGCACAGCAAACACACACACAAACAACCTTGAGCCTCTCCTTCAACACTATTTACAGGGCCTCCCATAAACCGATTTTTCTCCATACCTTCAAACACATACAGTATAGATTTCATTTTATGAGGACCTGTCTATGATTTATGAGAACTATGTTTATGCAGGGCCTTCCATCCAATCCATGGACCAAAGGAGTTGTGTGGCCTCAATTCCTCTCTAAAACTTGACAGTTTAAACATTGTATTGGGATTTACAGAGTACTGAAATGATAGTATAGCAGCTATTAAGGTATTTAGGGTGAATAGAGCGATACAGGTTTATGGTGCAAAACTAAAGGTGCTAATGTAGATAAATTTGACCACAAATATACACCAGTCAAGGCTGAATAAACAACCTGACCTGAGTGCTCAGCTTTGAAGCTGATCTTTGGCACTTCACTGCTTCTTGGCTTGAGCTTCTACAAATTATTTCCTAGAAGTAACACCTCATGGAAATGGCACCGATTTATAATGAAGGCATTCACAGTGAAATGATAATGCAATAAAGCTGTCAGCAGGATGATTATTATAATACCTGTGCACATATCCCAAAGGGATTATAGAGCATGAGAGAACAGAGAAAAGCTGTTTTCTACTCAATTCTTTGCAACTTCCTCTTTATCCTCATTTTTCCTTCTCTCAAAACAAAACTCCAAACAAAACTTATTGCAGCTTTACAGCCAAACCATTAATTAAATGTAAACCAAAACACTCACTCGCATCAGGAAGCCAACCTCACCACACTTCACCCAGGATCTACATCATCTCCAAGGTGAACATATCACATAACCTTATTTACTATCTACCAGTGGATCTCTGCAGGATTCATTTCATGACTGTCGAGGGCAAGAGCTTTATTGGGCATCCCTCTTCTGGATGTTTCCATCATGATTGCCAGAGTGGCACATGAATGTGCGGAACAGCATTATTACACGATTACATCTCGCTCCTGCTCCTTTCACTCCCCCCATGTGGCTGTTGATGATATTCTGTTGCCGCTCGCATTCCTCTGCATATAAATCCAAAGACAAGCTGCCATTTGAGACTTTATGATGCACACAAGACAACAACACAGCCTTGTTTAAGCTACAACAAGCTTGTGTAAGATTGATTGGCCTGAAGGTAACCCATAATGAGATATTTGTAGGTTTGATAAGACATATTTCTGTATCAGATGCAGGATAACTGATCAAGAATAACCAGTTCTTCTCTGCTCATAATCCAGCACAACAGAAATTATATTCCACAGAGACTGAGAGCATAATAAACGACTGAATTATCACCTGAGTGTGTCATGAAATTTAACAAAATGTCTTCCTTGAAGAAATTGAGATGTTATTGTTGTTATAGACCTGTTGAAAATGACTTTTTTTAAGTATTTCACCCACATTTTAAAGCACCTGTCACTGCAGAAACAATATATACAGTGTGTGTGTGTGTGTGTGTGTTTGTGCTGGATGGGATGCAACTGTGTTGGTGAGGGGGGGGGTTCAAAAGCCAATGGTTGTCATAGAGACTAGCATAAAGAACAGGCACTAAGGGAGACTTCAGCTGTGTTTGTGTAGTTATTGTTTCAATATGTTCACTTCCCTCCTTCGTTCTCTTCCTGTTCCAACATCCTGAGAGTCGGAAATGACCTCCATGTATCTCTAGTGCTTTCCAAACTCCTTTCACTGATTCTCTGTTTTATAGTTTTACACGTAGCTTAGTATTCCATTGACGTGTAACCCCTACATACGCTCTGACTTGTGTTCCTATTAACCATGTTTATTGGTGTAATTCCTCACTCTTACGACAGGAGGAGCAATATTGCATTCCCTTGTGTCATTCGCCATCATTCCATTAGTGTCTGCTGGTTTCTGTGTAATTTAATAGCAGCGAGAAAACACGAAACCCATTATGTTACCCTCCCTAGTACCAGCACCCCCACTCTATTCTCAAGTCTTGAGGAAAGTGTTATTTAAGAGTTAATATTCTTGGATGCAGCAGTGGTGTGTCGCAGCTTTAATTTGTGAGATTTGATGTGACTCGATGTGATGCAAAAAAGTCTGATTTTCTTGCCCTCAAAGAGACAGAGAAAGTAAGAGATGGCGGAGCTTTTCTTTTTGGCACAAAACACCATCCAAATCCAGCAGACACTAGATCACTGCTTTTATTAATCAGTGAAGGAAAAGTACAGGGATGTCAGTAGTTGCTCATTTCACAAAAGACCTCCTTCTGAATGTCAAATCTAGAGCACTTGTGTTAGTCTTACCTTATTCTCTTTCATTCTAATTAGTCCATTCACTCTATCCCTCTCTTTTCCCTTCATCTATATGGCCATCACAAAAAAAGAAGAAGAAAAAAACCCACTGTGGACATTCTGTCTAATTAAGGGATTAGATACACTTCCCTGGTCTTGTAGAAAAGCCCCATTTATTTCTTCTTATTGAATTTTCGTTTGTGTTGTTTCTGTTTTATTCAATTTTATGCTGCAGTTTGTATTCATTATGAGGCAACAGAGAGAGTCTGTGGGAATCCACAACAATACCAGTTTAAGTATCTCCATCTGAGCATTGATCGGAAAGTATGTGCGTGCATTACCATCTAAATGTTCTTGACTCTTCCTCCATCAAAGAAGGCATGGCAGGCATCCAGCCTTGGCTCATATAGCATGTAAAAACATTCCTGGTCTTTTTTTCTTGTAATCTGCATTGGCTGAAAGGTCAGAAAGAATCAGATAGTTTGTCAATCATAATGATGTATTCTGAATACACTGTACTGTACTGTGCTTTTAAATACTTCCCTTAGAAAATTCAAATTTACTGTGCCAACTCTATTTTTCTAGAGGGCAAAATCCATTCAAGATATTCAGCAAGCATGTTAGAACAACATGAACATCAGTAACATAATGTTTCTATTTCTTTCAGAACAATCTAGACTAGAGGCTCAGTTCAGAGTCAATTTAATTGACATTTGTACATGGAAATGAGAACCACTTTTAAAATCAGGCCTTGCAGTCATAAACCTAATGCCAACTCTATCTCACCTAAAACCCATGCAAATCTGTGATAAAAAAAAAAAAAAAAGTTAAAATGTGATAACCTCTAAAACCCCACTAACCTGCTGATGGGTCGGTCTTGACAAAATGCAGCCAAATGTTGTTCAAACCCTGAGAGCGTTATTCGAAATTCTAGTTTTTAAAGATACCAAATAACCTACCGGTTAAGCCGCATACCACACAACTGCAAAATCAGCCGACCTTTGTTGATATCATACCCTGTTTTCCTGTCTCTTTGCACTTTCCATTATCAAATAAAAGGCAGAAATGCCAAAAAATTATCTTTAGAAAAAGATACTAAATATGTCAGCCTAAATTGTCTATAAAATGACACCCAAGACATGTTTCCATTTGATAGTAGAGGTAGCCATTGTCTTGGATTTGAATATTTCAGTCAGTGTAAACATCATATACTGTAGCTTTAGTGAAAAGGTGGAACAAACTAATACAGAATACATAGCCAGTACATACATAGACAGTACTGTCCGATAAAAGAATGAAATAAGATGACTTTGGCAACCTTAAAAGCTGCTTAAGGGGAAATGAATGCATTAATATATGTTAAAACCTATTAGAGCCGTCATTGCACGTCTGGTCTAGCTTATCTGAAACCTACAAGTCTTCAAAACTAAATGATAAAATATGTCGTTTGTCATCATCAGAGTTATTGATGGGGCGTTGTTTGTCCGTGTGCTCCAAAACTGCTGCAAATCACTGTTACAACAATGATTCATGAAACTGTTTTCTGACACTGCACCACTATGGTTAGCGGTTGGTTAAAATGGTGGTTTTGGTTCAAATAACTGCTTGGTTAAGTTTTAGAAACAATTGCAGTAATGGAAAAGAAACCAGTGTTGACTGTCAATAGAAAACTGAGAACACGTCAAAGTCTGACGCTTTGTCAAGGAATACAGAACTATTATTAATAAGATTTACTTGGAATGTATGTACTTGGACTGAGAGGAAGGTTTGAGACTTTAAAAAAGTCCACAGTTCATTATTTCCTATAACATAGATAGAGAAGCAAAGAGGAAGTGCCACATGTTCCTTGTAAGAAAGAGGATACTGTCAGTTTGCTCCTTGGCCTTATCAGCGTATCTCAGCAGGGAAGCCAGAGCCAATCTGCAGAGGCTGGTTTTTTCAGGATCCATAGCACGTTGGGCTTTTGTTTCTCCAGCTTCCCTGGAGAGCTAGCCATGAGCCTGAGAGATGCGACTGAATGTCAGCTTCTCTGAAAAGAAGATCCTGCAGGTGTCTCAGCAGGACACTGTTTAAAGAAGGCCTCCAAGACAGCTGAGCACAAACCAGCAAAACCCTGTCTGGAAGTCGTATCTAGGTAGGCCACTGTGCCATTTGAGGCCTGTAAAGAAGGTACAGAGGAGTTTTTTTTTTCCTGAGCCATCAAACTGAAGTTAACATAAAAGTTTATAAAGTAAAAAGAAGTGAAAAATTAAAAATAGTGATGTATTTTTACACCAAATCAGTCAAGGCTCACCATCCTCATCGCAAGCAGAGACATAGATTTAAAGATGCAAGTTCTTGGAACTTGGAGAGTGAGATGTGTTTTCCAAATTTGAAAAAAGGCTACAGTTAGACAAGTCCCAGCGGCTGGCTGTCATTTATGTGATATAAAAAAAACACAAAGGTTCTTCTGAGGCATGAAAAACACTGCTTAGGGATTTGAAAAGAGGAAGATGATGATTATGATGAAGATGCAGCATAAATGGCAAACATGCAGGCAAGACAGAGGGTGTGATTTTCATTAACATTTATGTCAGAAGGCATACTGTATGTACATGAGTGAGCACTCCTGAATTTTAATAGACCGTAAACAAAACACAAAAAAGAAGAATGAAGGAAAATGCTTACATTTTTTGTGGTCCCTCTTGAGTGGGTGGTGCATCTGACAATAGAGACACTTGCTGCAGGGCACCAAAACCATCTTAACCAAAGAAGGGTGACCTAAATGTTCATGACTCGATGATTAAAAAAGATTCATACATAAGAGTGAGCATCTTATTTTGTCTGGGGATGCCAAGGAAAAAGTTTTTTTTCCCCATCAGTACAATGCATTCTATACCACAGGGTGAATTATACATCGTAGAGACAGCAACCAAAGTAGTTTAAAAAGAGAATTTGAAATGTGAAAAAGGGATCATTTTGAGGTCCAGGAAACCAGTAATGATTTCCAGAGGTTGCTCTGCATTTGGCTTACCCATTAATTTTCAAAATAAGATGTTGTGCCTTTGCATGTCATAAACCTAATTACCCATGATGGATGTTAGACAAGTTTCTGACAAGAACTAATAACTGTGTTGATCATTCCCTGAGAGCTTCCTCTTCCTCCCACACCCTAACCCTGCCTTCCATCATGTCTGGGGATGCTTTGACAAAATAAACCCACAACATGCTGATGAATTATTCAAATTTGACTCAGTGATGTATGAAGAGAAAGCGAGATGCAAGAGAGAGAGAGATGCAGTTAGCACTAGTGGCAAACCCCTCCCCCTGACTGAACCTCCAGTCAAACCAATTACCATCCACACCCCTCCAGCTCTGGAGCGCCATGTGAAGAGAGGAAATCAAAGCGGCTGCTTACATTATTCCAGAGAAGCTGCAGTCGAAACTGCTTTGGTGCAAAGATGGAAGTGATGGAATGGATCAATTCATAGTGTACAGCAAAGTGATTCCAGCTGTTCCAGCAGTTTGTCGATAGCAAGCTATTGAGACGAAGGGTGCTGCTGCATTCTGCAGCTGCATCTATCAAAACTATGATGTGATGTTTTCTCAGAATAAAACTCCTGTTCTATATGACATATGATTACCTTTCATTTCACAAGCTCTTTCATTTCAAGACAAAACATTATTCGTTGATGTCACAACATGCCATGTGCAATGTAGATTTTTATTATTATTATTATTATTATTATTGTTATTAGTGGGATTTAGGAGCATTTAGGTCCTGCATGCAAGCAGGGCCAGTGTTTAACTGTGCCCAACCTCACGTTCAACTACTGTAAATGGCTCAAGATGGCAGTAAGATATAAGATGCTAACTGTGTTCAACTTTCAGTGGTTAACAAGCCCCTGCATTGAAGAGGAGCTTTACTAAGTGTTGTGCTGTTATGAGTATGAATTACATTTTTAACCACTGCCTTTTAGTTTTGAATTGTCGAGGAAGAAACATTAAAACAGTAAAGGAAAACAGATGATGAAGCCTCATGTAAACTGGTCAGGTGAAGAGGTGCAAGTGACTATTACAGTTTAAATGAACCCTAAAACTCCGACATGTGATTGCTCTTGTGAAATGTGGTTGGTTAAATGTAAGCAGGTCCTCATTGAAGCCTCACATGCTGCACATATCTCAATCAATGGAGTTACGCCATTACCTTGTTTGTTTGTTTTTTTATTATTAAATTCAGTGTATTGAAATAATATAAATACCGTATTGTAGTCTGTATTAATACATTTCAGCATCTGCCACTACTGTCAGAGAAAAATAGCTCTGATTCCCTTTGAAAAACGAATGAAAACATTAGCAGTGGTGGCAGCGGTTAGTCAGCAGTATGAAGCGACACTACATTAGGCTGACTTATTGCACCAGATTTTGTTTTGTTTGAGACGTCATATTTATCTCCTGCTGCCCACAATCAGGTTGAGAAAATGACAAGTGACTGAAATCTCACCAACCAAATCTCTCACTTTTCACTTTCTCTTTCTCACACACCCTCACATCTAATTCCTTTCCCCTTCATACCAAATGGTAAGTTTATGATTCTCTCTCTCTCTTGTGCCCCTGGCTGTTGGTCTGAAGCTTTCTTAAATATTCATAACCAGGGAGAAGGGGGAAACTGATGAGGAGAGCAAAGAATCCTACACACTCTCAGAGAAATGTACACCTACCTTGTTGCTGGTGCTGTAAACTACAGTATCATGTCTCGCAGGTCACTTTTTACCTCCCTGACATTGGTACATTCAAAAGTGCAATAAACATTTGTAAATTCAAATGTGACATGTTTTATTTCAAAATTAACCTTAAACAAAAAACTGTCACATAAGGAAATGCTAAAAACATGGCAAATTCTCCACACACTTAACTCCAGCTGTTGGCTCGGGGAGGGTGCACCGTAATATGCAGGTCTTCCGAAAATTCAACTTCTTTTTGCCTGCCAGTTTCACCAGGACATCATCGTTATCCCCCCCAGATCCTTACCTCCTACTCATCGACACCTTGACTAGCTGATAGGAGTCACTAGTACAGTGACAAGGATGTGATCCCTCACTGGCTTCCCACCCATAAAAATTGCCAATAGGCTGTTAGAGAAGCCAAAGAGCACCACAGCTGGAAATCCAGTAAATCTTTAGAAGCCAACTCAACTGGCTTGATTGATTTTGTTGGGTGAGACATTAAATGTTAAACTGGATTGCACAGGGTAGGAAATTCACACATTCCAGCTGCCAGACACCAGAAACACTCTAATATTACTTTTGATATTGAGAAATGCTTCGAAACCTCTTGCATTAGGTTAGAAAAATATTATAAGTGTTAAATAGTCATCAGTATCAGTTAGCCTTCAACTACACCTACTGCATGAAGGTAGAATGCTAATGTACTTTTCAGGCTGAATTACTACAAATTAGGTAGATTTTGTATCAGAAACTACTTAATGGTGCAGAAAAAGGTATGAATATAGTCTCATCAGGCCCATTATGCTTGTGATAAAACATTTGTGAAAAGTATACTTTTTGGTACAAACATGTACTCATCCTGAACCTTTATTTTTGAGTGTGCAGCAGCAAGTGCCTGGCTGAAGTGTTGGAGAGCAAGTTCTTCTCCAGGTTTTTTATCCTTTTGTTAAAATACCAGAGGTCATGCGTATAAAAGACCTCACACTTGTGTTGTTTACAGTGTTGTTGAATCCCCTGCTGTGTTCCAGCTGTGGGCTTATTTTGATGTCAGTGTGAGAACAGTGTTGTGCAATTGAGACAGATGAAGGTCAAGCCCCCCAATACTCTAAGAATAAATAAGACATGGTTTAAACAAGTGTTTGCTCATCTAGGTGTCAGTGTTGTCTTTTGAGAAATGAGAGAAGAAATATTAGTCCTTTCTTTAACTTGAGTTACTTAAGCCTATATACAGTTCTGTAGATGAAAATCCACTTCATTCAAAACATGGCTGCTTTGTAAACTCTATAATATGAAGATAATATTCAGAAAAAAACACATTTTAGAAGATCAACTATACCTCTGCTTTCATAAACTTTCTTTATGGAAGTCTCCTTCATTTATAACCTCACACGCCACATGGTTTGTAACATAGAACCATCTGAGAGGTCATCCTTGGAAACTGTTTGGTAAAGGGCAGGCGCATTCAAAAAATACTTGGCAGGTGACTGGATGAACCATCTATCAGTGTCTTACCTTGCGAGGCAGCTGGATTCCCGAGATCACAAGATCACACGAGAATCCTCACATGACGCGAGATTGGTCCGAACCAGCGGTGGTTTGGACACAACCACATAACTTGGCAGCATGACAAGATGAGATGGATTCTCGTGTGATGTTGTGATCTTGTGAATCCAGCTGCCTTGCAAGGTAACTACATTTATATACCAACTTAGAAGCCCCATTTACACCTGGTATTAACATGTGATCTGTATCTGGATAATGACATCTGATACATGCATTCTTGTTTTCTCATTTGTGCCTGAATTGTGATTGGATCTCAATATGCGATTAGCTAGGCAGAGCTGGCAGACTTGTAAACAAACATGGCGGTTCCCAGGTAAAGGAAACAGCTGCCACAAACAGACGTCATTCATTTCTAAATCACTTTTCGGTGAGCTAGGTGACTTTTCAAGTTACTGGGCCAATTTTTTTCTTATGAATGTGGTCACGCTGTACAGATTGCATTTACACCTGGCTGAGATCCGATCACAATGTAAGCTTTACAACCTCCAAATGCGATCTGGTCTGTCCAATCGCATTCCAGATCACAATGCGATCTGAGTGCATTTACACCTTGCATTAACATGTTTTTTTCCTTATCCATTTACTGTATCCAGATACAGATCACATTTTAAGGCCAGGTGTAAATAGGGTAATATATGCCTTGAGCCTCAAGATTAACTTTAAATAATAAATAACTAACAATTACTTCTTCAGTGAATCTGAATCATACTGTGGGTGCAGCCACTGTACCAATTGTAGACATTTTAGGTTGCACTTACTGCAATTCAATGCAGTACTATATCATGAGAGATCCATATCTTATCCTGAGGTATTGTACAGAGTACACAAAGTTTTGTTTTTCATCTTTTAAGCCATCATTATGCACAGACTTTCTTTCATTTTGATACATCTGGAAAAATAATATGGATAAATGCACAATTGATCCATTCATTAATGATTACTGAAAGGAATGTCATGTTTACAATATCAACAACTGCTGAAAGTGTGTGAATTGTTTGACCTCATAACACATGCAGTGAAAACCAGAATATGAAGTTGGAGGGAAAAGTAAAAAAAAAATG
Organism: Thunnus albacares; assembly: GCF_914725855.1. Taxonomy (NCBI): domain Eukaryota; kingdom Metazoa; phylum Chordata; class Actinopteri; order Scombriformes; family Scombridae; genus Thunnus; species Thunnus albacares. The sequence continues at coordinate 22,663,998 of NC_058115.1, forward strand.
TTTTAATCTTTTTCTACAATTGTATATTGAAACTGAAATGACCCCACAGGTGACCAAATAAAACACAATGAATCATCTGAACGAACATCTTTTTAATACATCCACAACCTTCAGTGGGGGCGCCTGGTACATCCTGTGCCACCTCACACAAGCACATTCCTGATACTGCACCATGAATCATCCTCTCCTCGTTTACTGCGCTTGTGCTTTTGCTCTCTTATTTTGAGCACAATTGCTGGTTATCCGCTCTTTCCTCTGACTATTCTGAAATGAGTAGCATTAGTTAAATGTCTTTTTTTCCTCCTGAAAATCTACTCTACCCTTGAGGGGTTGGTATATAATGTGCAAAGCAAAGGATTTCTGAAAAAGGTAGCCTCTTGTGTCTGACCTGCTTTAGTGAAAGACTACTACAATGTCAACCTTTTCCATTATAAAAAGATATGCTGCAGTTACTCCTGGTTTCATCATACCTGATGTCAGAAAAATATCATGCCAAACCCTGCAGGTTCTCTCCTCTTTGTCTGGACATCTCTGGCAGCTGAGAAAAGCTTCTGCCTTGTTTATTTTATGTAACATAACTCAAATCCCTCTTAGACCCATTAGTTCAATGAAACATGTCCAGATCCCAATGCATCAATAACAATTGAGAACAAACAAATGAACCTGTTAAGATTCAAGGACCCTGACCACAAAGGGGTTAATCAACTGTATGTTAATTGGCTCTATTTTCACCCTGACTAATTTTGCATCTAATTTGTATTGCTACTTAGAGTCACTGCTCAATTATGAAAGCGTTTTCAGAATGCGCACACTCAAATGCACTTTCAACTGTGTAAGAATATGAATAAGAAGAGCCTATCCATTGTGAATTCCAATTAATAATTTATGTTTAAATAGACATGTTCATTTAAAATGCTCCCGTTGTTGTGTTTCGGTCACCGTGAAAGAAGGATCTCCCCTGTGTAGCACTCATTCATCTTTGTATTTCAGTCTGAGACACTAACCTACGACTACATGGAAGTAAACCAATTTCAGGTGCATTTACTCAGACATCAGATGGTGCTTACAGTATCTGTTCAGGTTTTACATGGCCAAGTAGGACCATTATTCATGTTCAAACATCACAGCACACTTCCCAACCAAGACAGCTCCTCAATCAGACAGTGCCAGATTATTCAGTTGATATATAACCACATAAAGGCTGAACACCAAAACAAATTTTGAGACTGTCCTCCCAAGAAAAACGACAGCATCAGTCGTTTCAGCAAATGCCCAATAACAACATCTTTGCCAAAGGAATTATGACTCTTGTTTGTCGGGAGGAAAGGAGGAAATTGTGTGACATTGTTATAGCACTGCAAAGTCTGCAGAGACAGGAGGTTGAGGTGGATGGATGGATCACCAACTTTTACACAGGAGACAGTAGTTTGCTTCCTGTTTCCTACCAACAGTCACTGTTGTTTCTTTTTAACCATGATCACAATCCTTCCCTTACATTGTAACAGTTTTAGAAAGCACAAAAAAATTATGTCTTCCTGTTGATAGGGGGTGATAAAAAAAAAAATTACTTTGTCGTTTACTTATGAGAACTTGTAGAATTTTTAGCTGTTATTGGGCATAACGATGCTGTTTTGATCGTGGAATCATATTGGTTAAATCTAAAGAATTTATTTCATCCTTTCAAGTTTGTATTGGAGAAATAAGACCAAGGGTTTGAATGGGATCTGCAGTGCATTTTGTGTTTGGAAAGTACAATCAATTGTGACCACAGCACCACTGCGCTATTGGGGAATTATTTGAGATCCACTGAGTTCTAAAGTGTATCATCACTATTTCAAAATATACAGAGTGCAGCACTGCTGACTCTCCAAGAAAGGTAAAAGTAAAAAAAATTGATATGTGCTGTGCTGTCTCAGTTTCATGCAGTTGTGAATCATACTTTGGAGACTATGTGAAGTTCAAAGCATCCATGATTAATTATAACCATGATTAATTTAAAAAGATGATACAGGTTCAACAAACCTCTAAAGAATATCTGCAGAAAATGATGGTACTGGAATTCCTGCTAGACCAAAAGAATCCTCACTATGAAGAATAAACTACAACCAAGAGGCAGATTTCTTAACTCTTCACTGCTTCTGGTAGCTAATTAAAATTTAATGCATTATCACATTGCTTTGCATTCTATTCAGCTCCATCACATACTCACAACAGCAACATAATAGAAGCCACAGGGCACTGTATTGTTGTCTCTCACTGTTTCTAGCCCTGTGAGTGTCACAGGCATAACGTGGAAAATAGGACAGCCATTGAAAGCTCCTTCAAAATCCACTCTAACAGAAATGAGTCACACACACGCTGTTCAAAACTCTAATCTTCAAAAACTTCTTTTATGAGCTGCTTCACATGTAATTTTAAAAAAAAGAAGATCTAAATGTTTTCCACAAGAAATGGTTCCACAGCCAATTAAATACATTTTGCTTCTGTAAGTTAAAAGGAGAACAAAGGCAGTATAGAGTTCCTTATTTATGGCTGCTGCTTGCTCCTGTGCCATAAAGCTGCACATAGCTGCACATTCAAGTCAACACAGCTAGAGGTGTATTTCATGGTTACAACTCTTTGATACAGTGGCTTGTGTGTCATAAAAGACGCTGCAGTTAAAACCCACTCCGTCACAGCTGTAACATGACTCAATGCATACCAGTTCTAATATGCTCAATGTACAAATCATTACAATTGATCTATGGACAATGTTGTGTGTGTGTGTGTTTATTCTTGGCTTCTGCACACACTCACAAATGTGTACCATGTGTTTGTGTCTGTGTTCATTTAGTGTTTTTTGTTTTTTTTACCATTTAATTTGAGGTACATTCATGTATTTAATTGAAAAGCTTGAATTATTAACCATTACATACTGTTCAGGTCAAATTTGACCCATTTTTACAGTTGAAAGCAGTAAAAACACCCTAAACATCATTCTTTCAGCCTGAAATCTTATGACCTCTCCTAAAGTGACTCATAATATACTAGTCACATATTTTACTAGTACATATTTTTGTACATAGAAGCTGTTCCAGGTTAAATTTGACCTGTATTTATTCAAAAATTCAAAATTCACCATTCAGTAATGTTGCTGCATTCTTCATGTTCAATAATGTTCATTGAAATCATGATGGCTGTTATGTTCTCCTGTTTTAGGTAACATAGGACCATAATACAGTATGATTGTGAATGTTTTTTTCTCCATAAACTAGTGTAAATAGTGTAAAACCTAAAGAATACCCTCTCTTTGCTCTTTGAAAGTTTAATTAAGGATTAGCCACCAATTTATTAATGACTGATGAGCTATTTATGAATGAAAAATAGATTTGTGGTTGAGAAGTTTGGTATAGAGGCTAATTATGAGGGGACACCGCCAGAATATGAACAGTAAAGTTAGAAAATTGGCATCATACTTCAAATTATTGGCCTATTTTACTAACATGTCAAACATTATTAATATAAACAAACATTTTAAAACATCAGAAAACATTTAGAATTGTATTAAAAGACATTGAAATTGATTGCAGCTTTAAACATGCAGCAGTTCATATTTTAATTTGTATTTACATTTAGATCACAGATTGTGAATGTGTATTCATGTGTGGGTCATCTTCTTTAGGACAGTAGATGGGCCAGGCTATCTCTGCAGGCCACAATGCCTATCTTTCCTGTCTACAACACGAAAAAGAAGGATGCGGTTTAGTTTGGTAAGTTGGAAGGAATGCCAGTGCAGGTGCAAGAAGTTACATGGTGTCCAGAATTGTCATTTAATTTAAGATTAAGACCCTCTTTATTGTCATTTCTCTACACTCACATAGATTCAAATGAAATTTATCCTCTGCATTTGACCCATCCTATATGCTGGAGGTGGTGGGCAGCCGCACTGCAGTGCCAGGGATCAACTCTGGTTCTGTTTGCCAGCGGCGGCAGTCAGGGGCACTGACAGGAGTATTAATCCTGACATACATGTCTTTGATGGTGGGAGGAAACCCACACAAACACGGGGAGAATATGCAGACTTCACACAGGACAGATTTGAACCCAGGACCTTCTTGCTGTGAGGCAACAGTGCTAACCACTGAGCCACTGTGCCGCCACATTTGGCTGGAGAAAAAAGAGTGTTATCAGAAGCAGAGACAGTCTCTTCCTGCAGCTGGAAATAAGGCTGTGAGTGTGTAAAAGGTGGATGGGTGGCCTTTTCTAGTTTGAAAGACGTTGCTGTTTAGGTTTGAAGCTCTTATCTGGAATTGAGCAAAGTGTGCTTGTCACTGTTCTTTGCCAGACTAAAGCAAAGTGTCTGTCCACTTGGAGGAATGTACAGCAAAGCACTTGCTATGTTGTTGATGGAAACTGTTCCACCAAACAGGAGCCTATATTGAGAACAAATAATAAAACAAATCATCACTGGTTAAATAGCCGTCAACACAGACACCACAGGAACATAGCAGACTAAAAGCTGATACAAACTATCTTTGATCAGACCTCAAAGACATGCATTAGTGACATTTCCTTCAGTGGCCTACATAACCCATGTCACCATATACACGTCTGTCATTAAAGTTTGACCTTTTCTTTCCATTTTAGTCTGTTCAGCTATTTATACCACTGTTAAACATACCAGACCATCAGTCAAGCTTTGAGCAGGTAGCCTCTATACAGTTGTTTGGCAATATATAAGGAGATGCCATGCTCTTCTGACAGGGGTCAGAAACAGGCATATAGCAGGGCAGATAGAGTGAGTGAGGAAACTAAATGCAGGACGTTCTATATTTTATATTTATTCCATCTGGGTTAATGCATCTTTGGTAGAGTCTGGAGAATGTAGTCCTATTGAGTTTTCTTTGTAATTATGTGTCAATCAAGTGATAAAGGCTGCCTGCCTCAGTGGAAGCTTGAGTCAAAGCCAGTGAGGTTAATTACACTGCATTAATTAGTTTCAGTGTATTTTTGTATTTTTCTCTAGTGAAATCTTGTGTTTTAAAGCCTTTTTTTTATATTTTGGGATATTGTTCACTCCCCAGCTGAAGGCTAGTAATATATGGACATGGCAATACTGCTAAACATAGCTTTACAACAAGGTGAACAAGGATCATGTGGAGGGTCAGACAGTAAAACTGGGTTAGTGGAATAGGCCAAAGTTGAACCAGGATGCAGCGCTTATGATAGTTTGGGTAATAACTATTGACATTTACCTTTGTTTTCACCTCTACAGAAGTGGTTTGGATAATTTAAACTAGTTTAAAACATTTCTGATCAATTTCTGATTCTTCCTTTTCTCTATGTGTAAAAGTGGAATTATGCGGGCTGCACATAGGCAGATGTACATGGAGCTTGCTCAGAGACATTTTTTCTTTTATGTTTATTTTAAGTTATGTTATGTCTCCGTTTCACTATGCGTTATTGTGATTTGGAAGGTGTGCACTCCTCTGCAAGCCTCTGTGATCTACCAATAACACCCTTCTCTGCGTAGGTTCGCAGATGATTACATGTATCTTTGGAGAACCATAATTCCACCTTGATATGAAATTTAGACTAGTCACCACTATCTATGTTTTATTTTATTCAGCAAGATCATACATAGAAACAAAACTGCACAGGATTAAAAACTGTTAAATTATAGCTTAAATCAACTTGAGGATGTGGCTGCATTATCAAAAATATAAATAAAAAGTTGATTATTTATTAGTGTCTAATGCTGTGTTTGAGACCTTTCATCTTTTTCACAAATGAATGAGAAAAATGTAATCACCAAAAAGAAAACCAACCCTTAAAGCTCAAAATAGTGCAGGGGAAGTAAGTTCCTTTTGGGTGTTTTTTTTTTCCTTTCCTCCTTTTATAAGCTCTGAGGGCGAATACTTTTGAATGGAGGTCTGCGGTGCTGCAGTGAACTACGTGCTCTGGAATCACAAAATAGTCTTTGACTACCACTAATATGAATAACATGTAGAGCCCATATTGTGTTAAACTTACTTTGACATTGTAATCTTCCAATAATTTGGCTGACTGACTCTGTATTAGCTCGTCATTTGCTTCATAGTGACCATGTCCGTCTGTCATAGCAGCTTTCCTTTGGATTGGCTGTCCGCTTTGGCTGGCTATACAAATTGAATGGATGCTTTATGCATGTAGACTGATGGTCATGTCTGTCTGGATTTTTCCTTCACTTTATACATCCGTGAAGACCTGGGGAGCGTTATCTCGACACATTTATGTCTACATATGGAGAATTCATCCCTGTATGCCTTTTACATGTAACCCAGCGATTAAAGATTAAACGACACACTTTTGCTTTTAAATAAACTTTGACGCTTTTGGAACTGAAAACAAGATTGAACAAATAGAAAAGGCCATGAGGATTAGGCTGAAATGGGTTGAGTCCCATATTTATGTATGAGGAGGTTAGATATGACCAAGCACGTTCTTCATTGAATGGTGGGTGGCTCTTGAATAGGTTTTTACTCGTAGCTTTTAGAATATCTTATCAAAGTTTCATTCATATACATTTTGTTTGCTGATGTTTTACAACGGTTTATCCAAAAACTGCCTTGTTTGACGTATATACATAAAAGGAGACAGTACTCATTTTAAAGAGGTGTGTGCATTGGCAAGATGAAACCGCACAGATTGTATCAAACCACAAGTAAAGCCACAACAAATGGAACGAACAAGGAAAGAATAGATACAAAGAAAAGGGAAAGACAACCACACAGAACAAAACATAATTTAAAACAGAAAGGAATAAAGTTTCCTGGTGTCCCTTCTAAATTATGAAAATGTACTCTGCATGTTCTTGATCAGTTTGTCTTGTATTTTGTCTGCACTCTGAGCTTGTACTTCTGTTTTATTTTACAACATTATATATATATATATGTATAAAAGCATTTTGTAAACATGGTTTGAATCTGTTTTATACAGTAGCTAAACCTTGTCTACTGTCATCATTGGAACAAATTAGTCATTATTCACTATTGCTTTAAAATAAATGGATTGATCAACCACCTTGCTCCATGGTTTTGTAATTTAAATCTTGATATTGAGGAAATAAAAAAGCTTTAAGTGGGTTATTTTATAGTAACCTTCAAAGGTACACATTTGTATCTACAGTTAAAGACAAATAATTTATAGATACAAATGAATACTGTAATTAGTATATTGATGGAGGTAGAGAGTGAGAATTTAACCAAAGTCCTATCAAATCCAGACAGCTGAGCTACAATCAGAGAGGATGGCACCTTAACCATGTCACCATGTAGGTTTCTTTAAACATTTTGAGGATAATCACCTCTTTAGGCCATAAACAGCATGGGCCGCTGCACAAAGCTTTTTGTATTCCCTCAGACCAACAGCCATGCAGAATGTTATTTACTCTGCAGCTGAGGATAAGGAAGAGGTTAGGCCACAAACAGGCTACTCCAGCCACAGGTCAATCCCTCAGGGGAAGGCCTGAGATTGGGATTTCGTGCCAGGCTGAGCAGCCATTTCTCTGGGACTAACGGGGGTGAAAACCTTCAAATGGTACAACTTAGCTGGCTAAAAAACCACTTTCACAGCAAACGTACAAATGCTGGACACAATGACAACATAATGGAAAGCCAATAGTAAGAGAATTACATCGAATTTTTTAGAAATTTCTACTCAACTCTGAGGGTATGTTTCTAGTCTAAATCATGGTCTCAGTAGTTTTGTTCTGTCTTTCTTTACAGACCACAAGTAAAGAAACAAGCCTGTGATGTCATGTGGGCAAATATTAGGGCCAGTCGCTGTGAAAGGTCAAGTTTGGTATGTGGCCATGAATAAAATAGAAGCACAGCTCATGGTTATATTGGTCAAAGAACACTCTCCATTAGTTTGTGTGGGTGAAAGCGAAAAAAAAAAGGAGTGATCGCCACAGCTGGAATCTGACCTTTCACTGGCAAGTCGCCCATTAATCTACAGAGCTAAGATCAGGGCAGGGTGAGAGGTTACGGAGTGACCGGCAAGATAAAAGGGTTGACATTTTCAGCTTTCACTTCAGATATCACTTAGGTGGCTCATCAACAGTTTTTTTTGTGGAAATTATTTATCTTCATGTTGCAACAGTAAAAAACTTGTATGTTTAAGTAAGTTGGACATATAGTAAGTTGTTGGAGTGTGGTCTTAAAGCAGATCATTAGATATAAATAAAATCATGTTTTTAATTGATTTTAATTGATTTATTTAATGCTTATTTTTATAGGGAACCAATATCACATACCACAGCATATATGATCTAAGCTGGTTTTGCAATGCTGTCCCTATGAGCCTTTAAAATACACAAAACCTAACAATAAAATACATGCAAAATAGCACAAGACAAAGAGAATGCACAAAACACAACCAATGAGGCAATTAACTTTCCATCAAACAAGCATCAGATCATTCATGACTACTTGACTGATCCCCCCCCAAAAAATTGTTTGAACTTGAGTTTAAAATTATCCCAGTCACGATCCATTCTTGAAAAGACTAAAACCAATGATTAAGTATTGTTTGTGTAGCCAAAGCCTGATATACCTTAATAATATGTGCCATGGTGCCCCATTGTTGTCAAAAAACCTTTCAGTCAAGTACATCTTTGCACTGGCTCACATATTCCTTCATTACAATGAACATGGTACTGTGGTTTAATTTCAATTCTACACTTACTGTAGTGTTCTGCTGCTGTAAATATTCACTACAACAGTGGCTCCCAACCTTTTTTGCGTGTGACTCCTTAAAACGAAGAAACGTCTACTTGTGTGATCCCTAATTACAGGCAGCATATATCTACAGGTTGTGACCAGTTCAACCAGAGTAATTTTTTTCTATATTCTGTTTTTAGGGTTGAAGAGGCAAAAAAAAAAATCCAATAATTCACTAGAAAACTGCAAAAGTCAATGGAAAGTCTGAAGAAATAAACATTTTGTGGAGCAGTAATATGTTTATTTCTTGTTCCTGTCCTGTTAATCATCTTGTGACCCCTCATGCTGATCTTATGACCCTTTGTGGGTCACCCTAACCCTAACCCAACCCTCAACTTGGTGGTTGGGAACCACTGCACTAGAGCACCAAAAGTATATTGACCCAAATCAGAAAATACTTCCTAACAAATGCACTACTTAATTAAAGCTGCAAGCAGCGTTGAACGGGCTCTTGCGCCTCCATACACGTCGGGCCACGACGCAATCGAAGGTCTTCTGTCCAAGCATGTAGATGTCTTCAGACCCGGGCTGTTTTCAGACAGTGCGAGGCGGAGATAAACATCACTTCCTTTGTCCACTGTTTTGCCCGCTGCTGGGGCTGCTTTGCTGAAATTTCGTAGGGGGTGCCTTCACCAGACCTGATGTGCGTGCCAAATTTGGTGAGTTTTTGAGCATGTTTAGGGGGTCAAATTTAGGGTTGAAGTGGCAGATTAATAAAGAAAGAAGAAAGAAAGAAAGAAACAGAACAGATACAAGAGGGTCTTCACCCCTTAGGGGCTCAGGCCCTAATAACTGTTGGAGTAACTTTTGCTAAAAACTACAGTGCCCAGCTGTTACAGAAACAGCTGGACATACCCTTTACAGTATATTCTTACACATTTTTAAAAATTTACTTGACAGGGGCTTGGGGTTGAGAGACACAGATATGGCAGGGAAGTCTGTGAATATTCAGAGGTGGCATTGTTGGTTTTGATCTTTTAATGTGATTTTTTGAGAATAATTAAAAAATAAAATGAACCAACCTCATCCTTTCAAAATCACTTAAACATTTGAATGTATCTTTAACACATGCACAGAGCTTTAAGTTACAAAATCCAGTGATTCAAATTTGTCACTCCATTAGCTAAGCCACAACCAGCTAATGGGGCATGTGACATTAACATTCAGCGGGTGATAATTACTTTCCCTTTTGAAAATCTGGTGGGTGACAGTGGGCTCTGGTAGGTGACACACTCTCTGGCCCCAGGTGTCAGCACTCATGTTAGAGCCACAGTACACTGCTAGCCTACTGTCTAGATGAGCAGCAACAATAGCTGTCAGCAACAGGAGCCCTCATCTTTTCATTTCCTCTCTCTGTTTCTGTCTCCGCCGTCGCCTCCACATCTACTCACCCTTTCTTCACCTTACTTATCCTCACATGATCACTACACTACTGAGCTGGCCTCTCAGATTTCTGCAGCTGGCAGAAAATAAAAATGCATGATAAGGGAAGAAGCAGAAGGTTACACCAGTGTCAGTGTTACTACTTCAGCTAAAAGGGGGGCATTCTAATAAACTGTTTCAGTAAATATAATATTTCACATGTCTATTGAGTCCCTGCCAGCTCATATAGCAGAGACAAACACAAAAATAGCATTTGAATGGTGTTAAGGAAACTGGTCTAAGTGATCCAATTGAAAAGCCAAAGATAGTCTTAAGTGAGGAGCTAGAGGAGCTTTGTGATTTTCAGTTCTTCATAAGAGCTGAGAAATCCAATGCATCTTTAATACCCTGGCTTCAGTAAAGGAAGAACAAGGAGATTGAATAATTCTATAAGGTAAAGGTTAATCTGCTGTGTTTTGCCACATAAGTAGAAAGGAGAGGAGTGACACCTTTGCTTGTTAAGGAAGCGCCGGATCTGCTGGGTGGAATCCACCTGGGAAGACGAATGACTGACACAGAAGCAATTTGATGGTCAAACCCTGCAAGTGATGTGTCACATTGTGCTGCTGCCCTGTGATCTCTAAAATACAGAGCTTTTAATAGATCCTCAAAGTGCGGATAGACTGATCTATAACCTGAGTCACTGAAAGTCTGAAAGACACCTTGTTGGTAATCAACACAGAGATTTATTCTCTGATGAAGAAGACAACACATTCCCACAAGCTGAATGATGGCGGGTTTGAGACAGACAAATGTTTTAAGATATCTGAAGGAATTCTTAAGTGAAATTATCGCTCTTGTTGAATAGTTAAAGAAAAGATAAGGAGAAAAGGTTAAATTAGTGCTCACGCATAAGGAACTATTGTTAATACCAGTAAAACTACATCAGTAAAGATGTAAAATATGTCAAAAAGTAAGTTTGGTGCAGTGAGTGGGTGTGTTGGTGTGTAACTTACATGTCAGGGACCAGTGTTTGCACTCGGTACAATTCATTAATGATCATGTTCTTTAACCTTTAGTTGGAGCCCATATTTATAGGATTTGAACATTTCTCACTTTGGCAACTCCTATTGGTACATGAAGTATCAAAAAAGACACTGCTCAGACACTTCCTCTCTCATCTTCATCGAGGTTATGTTCAATGGCAAATTTTTGAAAAACATATATAACAAGAGTATAATCTGGGATTTTACTAAATCCATTTTTGGGCCATTTGAGGACAGCAAAATAAACTGAAAATCCAACACTGATATTATCAATTTAAACAACTGCTTTGGTGAATGTATTAGCAAACATTGCATATTTACACATCCAGCAGACATGGAGTTGTACTTTTGGCCATCTGATTTAATGCAAAAAGTTCAATATTCAATCTGCTTTTATCTCTGTTTTGGTCTCCACAAACTCCTGAGGCTCTACTATGTTCACCAGCTAAGCTGCTAACCTTATCTGCCATTTGGTGCGTAAAAAGCAAAGGGCCCTCTCTAGAGCCAGTGTTTGGTTTGTCTGTTCTGGGCTACTGTAGAAACACGGTGATGCAACATGGCGGGCTCTAAGGAAGAGGGCCCGCTCCCTTTGTAGATATAAAGGATTCATTGTAAGGTAATGAAAACACAGATCTTGTTTTCAGGTGATTATACACTAATTAAAACATACTTACGAATATTATATTCCATATCTGCCAAGTCTGTTCCGCTACATGCCACTAAATTCTACACACTACACCTTTAAGTTGACTCCATACTTGCACAAACTATTTTAACATGCTCATACTATTTTACCCGAGAACCCAAAAAAAGAAAACCCCAAAATCAAAAATGTCAGATTTATTTCAGAGATACTGACTAGATATGGGAATAAACAAAAGACTCAAACTTCCCAGAGCTGTTTTAGCCCACAAGAACTATGTATGCTTTACTCCCACAAAAATATGTAAACATACTCTATCTTCCTGAGGGCTTCATTCATCCTCCAAGACTTCCTCCCCTCCTCAAATTTTATTAGTGTTTCACTGCAGAATGTGTTCAACACTGCAATTTAGCTCATCATCCAAGCCATCACTCCCCCCATCCTAATTAAGGCTATTACATACGAGGCAGACATCAAAACAAAAGCTACTGTTCCTTTAAATCGTCACCCCTTTTTAATTTTTTGGAGCGACCTCGGGGGGGAAAAAACACGAAAAAAAAAAAAAAAAAAAAAACATAGGCAGGCAAAACCAGAAACTGTTACAAAAACGCACACACTGACACGCAAACCGATACTCCGCTTCACCACAAGGACCAACACACTGACTGACCAGTGCTGTCCAGCCGCGTGAATCAGAGAGCCTGTTGTGTGGATGTGTGCAGCCCTCTGGACTTGGTGGGAGGGGGAGAAGTTTCCCCAAAGACGAGCTTGGATCACTGAGAGACGACGATGCCTTTCTCCTCTAGCTCAGTCTCACACGCTGCTCAGTGGATTTGCTGATTCCCGAAATTATTTCTGCAAGTTATTCAACGGGACTGAGGAGAGATTTTGAGCCAGAGGATGCTCCCACAGGTCATTCGGATTCTGTATGTCTTGTCTTTCTGCTTTTTCCAAGGAGGCTTTATCAGGTGAGGCGCACTAATATTTAATTATTCTCTGTGTGTTTGTGCCAGTTATTTTCTTTCATCAACTGCTTGACATGAACTTTTCGACTATTACAGTTGAAAAGCTACTGGCTGCTCTCATCACATCGGTCATTTTTATAGACTTTTAAACTTGATCAGTAGATTCAGCTCTTTAGATGATCATCTGTTGTGTTTAAAATGTGTTATAGGTTGGGGCAACGGAAAGGTTTGAGGCTATTTTCAAATAACATAATTGATCAGGTGTTGCTTGTAAATTCATAACGTGATTAAATGAGAAAAAAACACAATTTTACAAAGCGCACGTGCAGACATGAGCATGATCTCCACTATAATATTCCAGCTTTTTACGCACAGAGATAACTGTGATCTCTCGTCCCCACAATTAGATATCATAGTCGCAGTTTTTAAAGAAATTCAAATTAGTTATAAGGCTACATGCATGAATTAACTGCTGCAATAAAGATAAGCAAATATCGCACCTTGTCTCCAAGAAGAGCTCAGAGAAAAACCGCTCCTGGTCGCAAACTACCTGTGGAATTTCCGCTTGCATTGCGGGATTGATCGGTGTCTCTTTTAGAAGGTCGAAGGGTAACGTTAGACCCCTGTGTAGGATATTATATTCATGCGGTGATAAACAATTTACTGACAACTGGTGAAAAGAGCGCTCCTTGGGAGAGGACCCGTTCACTGCTTACTGGCTGAAATCTGAAAGATGTCATGCATGCTAAAAAATTTCATCCATGATTTTTTCATAAATAACAGGAATTGCAAGATTAGAGCATCCTTGCAGAGTTGATTAATTAATGTAAGAGAAAAGGGCAAGCTCCAGTCAGTGTGTGTTCAGTGCTTCTGGGGACAGACAAAACAAAAACACTTTCCTCCTATGTTTTTCTCCCACATTCTCTCAGTTTCTTGAACCACACACCTCATCTCTCTTTCCTCCCTCATTTGCTCACTCAGACCATCTGCCAGCAAACAAGATCCCCTCTCTCTTGACCTTCTTCTTTCCATTCCTTCCTTGATATCCCCCTCCCCCTCTCTCTCTTGGTGGCAAAAACTTTTATTTGCAGGGAACATTTTCCTTATTTCATGCCCTGCCAACCTCAGGTGTGAGCGGAAGGGAATTAAGATCTGCATAATCCTGGAGCGGAACAGAGCTGTGACTCCGTGAACCCAGGGGCGAGAAGAGCAGCTCTTAGCCTGGAGAGCAGTCAACTGACAGCACCTCCTCTGAGAAATTATATGCTCTCCTACCAACCACTCTGCTCGCTACGTAGGGAGGGAATGACAGGGAGGAGAGGAGGAAAGGGATCGAGGAGGGCAGGTGTAAAAGGAGGGAAGACAGCCAGAATCTGATGGAGGTGTGGAGAGGTAGGAGCAGAGATGGAGGGTGAAAATGGGAATGGAGCAAACTTAGATGGAGAGAAATGTGAACAAGAAATTGAGAGGGTGATTCATTTAGCTGGAGGCGGCGGGGAGATTAGTAAAGTGGAGGACGAGGCTGGGAGATGGAGAGAAATGGTTCAGATAGGAAAGAGGAGATGAAGTGGAGAGGGAGGGGGGCGCTGGGTATGAGAGACAGGAAGTGTGGTAGGCGATTTGAAAAAAAGATTGTCATGTAAAATAGTACACAAGCTGGATTGGTATGATAGGTTTTGGACTGGATGGTCGTTGCCAACAGGAAATGAGAACCAGGAACGAAGGGTGTAATGAATAAAGTTCATATCGTAGTCTGAGAAGGTGATGGTGGAGGGGTGAGGAGATCTATGCGTGTGTATTGTTGCAATACACTTGTTCGACTTGAATGTCGGCTTGAAAGGAAGCCAAGAACCTGTCTGGTTGCCTGAACCTATTTTTCCACACAGCTTAGTTGCTTGTGGGATCCTTAAAGGATGAAAAATAACACTAAATAAATTGAAATTAAAGCATTTGCACAGACAAAGTGGTTGATTTACGGTGGAAGTATATTGCCTTTGCTGGCAGCGGGGTTGTTGGTCAAACTAGATGACAATTCTTTTGTTCACTTTCCAACTGTTCACCATCTCCTGCAGCAATATGTATCCTAATGCATTTTCTCTTCATGTTGTTTGCACTGCATGTTTCTGGTCTATTTCCTTGTTTTGCTTTGCAAACCTCTTTACTTAGCTGACTTCCAATATGAATCAGTGTGAAGCTAGGACTGGGTATGATTTGAAATGTTTTGATACTTGTGCTAATGTAATATCTAAGTTTCAGTGCCAGTAGATACTATAAAAATACAATTTCAATACCGTACATTGACAAATATTCACAAGTTTATCTATAAAACCCATTTATTCAAAGTAGAGTCAAATTTTCAAGCCAATTCTATATCTGTCGGCCACAATCACAAATCACACTGTTGGAGCCAATTTGGGTGTTGTGATTGGTGAGGTATCAAGGCATTTGCAGTCCAGGAGCCAGATGCATAAACAATGTGTGCACACAAAAACCATGCACACGCCATTTCCCACATATAAACTGGTATTTATAAAAACAGAATGTGTGCACACCTCACGCATTCTTCAGACCAGGCGTACACGTTTTTCTAAAGGGTGGAGGGTGAAGTGATGAGGTAGAGATGAGGTGCGGCCCAGTTGCTAGAATAAAATGTTGGCATTGTACATTTCTGCAAACCATGGATATGTTTGATCTCTACGTTTCACTATGTTTAACACATGGCATATCAACATTTCTACAATGACCGGTTATAGGGAAAGTGACATAGTTCCATGTTAGGAGGAGGCAGGTTGGGTGATTGGCTAGAGAGTTATTTGCATGGCAGAAAGTTGCAAACAGCAGCAGAGATCACTGTTTGAGACCACTGCTCACTTCCCATTTCAACTGACAAAACCAGGTATTTTAAGTGGGACGTTGGGACATTTGTAGCTGTTTAATCCAAACCATTATCTTTCCCTAACCCTAACCAAGTGGTTTTTGTGCTTAAACCTAACTAGACCTTAATCATAGCATTGTCACACCATAAAACATAATTATTCAACTGATAACGGCCATTTAATGCTGTGTTAAATGACACGTGAAACGTTTAAAATGCAATCAACATTGAAATGTAGAGATTCAATGCATCTGTGGTTTGCAGAAACATACAATGCCAAAGTTTTATTCTGGCAATTGGGTTGTAAGGTGAGAATCTTTTAGTAAAACATTGTTTAGGTTGATAACCAGCCGCACTGATTGTGGGGGTGGGGGGGTTGTGTTTACACAGAGATTTGTAAAATGCCGATCAAAGAGTACATTCAATTAACATTTTATTTTGCTATTAATATTATTTTTTATTTTATCCTTAGTTGTGACACACATTGTAAAGTCAGTTAAGATGTGAGCTACAAACTAATCATTGATTACAATTTCTGATTTCTGAGATATCACTGCCGACGATGATTTACAGGTTAATGTAATGAATTAATGATACGGATGCTATAAAGAATCGCACAGCCATGCGTAATGGTTGCGTGTAGTGACAGCTATTCTGGCTGTTGGAGAACCCCTCCCGTTTGTTTCATTGACAGGGGAAAAGCAGGCTGCGAATTGATATGAAAATGGCTGGTTTAGGGCGTGTCTTCATCCATTTATGGCTAATTGTAGGAGTGGAAATGAGGCACGTGTGCCCAGCACCTAAATGACTGAGGTTGCATGGGGCCCCAGGTCAGTAGGGGGCAACAACAGCTATTGTGATGACTTTCACTATTGCACACCTGTGCAATTATTTGCTGTGTTTGGATGATGAGAGGCATAATAGCTGTTACAACTCAAACACGATTGAAAGATAAAGATAATCGATGCAATCTTATTGTGCCTCAAGTCAAACATCAGGTCCATAGCTCTGCAACCCACCAAGAGAAGTCATCTGCTACAGGTTAGATTGTGTGACGTAAAGAACAAACTCAAGCCATCCATCCACCACAGGCATGGTTAGCTAGTTTGACCACTTCCTGTAACTTTTGGACAGTTTGTTGCTAATTAAGCATTGCATGAACACTGACCTCTGAGAGGTTTGTAGAGTTTCTTTGCCTCAACACAAACAGCCATACAAGGACTTTGACTAAATAAAAACAAGTTTTTTTATTGAAATCGGGAACTATCCGATCAAAGAATACATAAACAAGACAAATCTTACCAGAAATTCAATGCTGGCTTTCACTTGGTTCATCGCTTTTGACCTTTGGTCTGTTTGAAGTGTTGAGGTGTGATATCCAGCACCGTAGGTGAAGTCCTAAGCACTAAAGAAGCGACTCTAAAGACACTCATGTAATGTATCCTTAACTCTGTGGTTTGCATGCTCCCCCATCTGGCGTGGAGTGTCATCAACAAGTAGAACTCAAGTTGTGCTGCTTGTATGATCTCACATGCTGACTTTACCAGTATGTAATGATCACAGCAGTGGACACACAGGTTGTACAAATGCACCCACATCATCTGGTCATCTGATATATATCATTTCTATGACAAATTGAAAGTGAAGCGTAGTGAGCAGCGTTGGAGTGAAGGGCAGAGAATCGCACCAAGGATCCCTGCTGTCCTTGCCTCCAGTCAGTGAGAGATCATGAGTCAGAACTGGAAATATCAGAGAATAAGTCTTATCATCCAATGGAGCTGGGTCCTCACAAGCCTGATAATTGGATGTCTTCTTGGATAGTGTGTGTGTATATGAGTGTGTGAAAGGTTTATTAAGGGGAGGCCTACCTTCTTTCCCTCTTAGCTGCAATAAATTAATTGAAGTAGATAATGGCTTTACTTGATCACAAAGGTCAAGCCATCACATCTTCAGAAAGTGGATCAGTAGCAGAGTTATCGAAATAAACAAATTCTATGAGAGACATCTTTGGAGAAAGTCCTCACTGCATTGCTGACATGTTCTCTTTCTCATATTTGGTTTTAAACATGTGGAATTGTCTTAACGTATTGTCACTGGGCTATAAGGAAATTCCACCCTCAAAGTATGAACACTGTTAAAAAACAATTTTAGATATGCATTTCTGGGTCCACATAAGTTTGCTGGCAAGTTTCCTGTGTCCCCACAGATAACTGGCCCAATTAAGATGATGTATATGCCACTGAGATACTTTCAGTGTTACTACAATTTTGTTTAATAACAGAAAAATGTTCAGCTATCTAAACGATTGACAATAAATGTCAAATTTCAGAATTAAAGAGCAAAGCCTTCCAGACTCTCCATTTTGCCAAGTCCAAAAGTCTGTGCTTAAGGCTGAGAGCTCATTATTTTCAATTTCAGATGACTGTTAACTGTAAACTTTGGTGAAGAATGTCCCCTTGCAGCAAAATACTGAACAACTTTTTGATATGTGGGAACTGAAAATGCATGCACTTTCAGTTGGTAAAAATAAGATCAGTCTGATATAAAGTGGATTTTTTCCCTCTTTATGTCCCAAATTAGCTATCAGTCATTATATCAGTGGCATCTAATAACAGCTTTTCCAGCAACCTGTATGCATGACATCTTTCAGGTTTTACTCAGTAGTGAATGGGTTGTTTCCAAAGGAGTGCTTTCTCCGCCAGCTGTTGGTAAATTGTTAATCATCCCATGAATATCCTATCCTACACTGGACTCTAATGTTACCCTTTCAACTCCTCAAAAAGACACCAATCAATCCTGCCAAGCAAGCTGGAATGCTAAAGGGAAGTTTGCGAACAGGATGGGTTTTCTCAGCGCATGTTTTTTTAATTGCAAGTCGGCGGGTGTGGGGTGCAGGGAGAGGAGGAGGATTTGGGATTGGGTAAGGTCAGTGTTAAGAGGAATCACACCAAATGACATCTCTTAGCACAACCACCCTTGAACAAACCTTTTTCTGAACATTAGCTTCTTATTTTAATAACTGTTGTGGAAATTGTTGCAGGTTCAGTTGGATACATGAAGCAGCAGAGCATTGCTCCTAAATGCAGACATTATGATGTGCATGTGGTAGCTGTACTTGATGCTTACAGTAAATAGTACTAAAAATAACATAACCAGTTGTTTAGCCAAGTGTAGAGTGGCTTTTCTAAAGGCTTGGATTTTGCAGCAAAATCAATTTATTCCAGTGGAATCACTATAATCAGTGGATTTGCTTAGGCCTACTATCTACATGATTTTTTTGTGTTGAGTTCAACTTTGTCAAGCTTGCTGTGTGTCAAAGTTATAATTTTACCGACATTGAGTGAGCTCACTTGCTAAGAGAGCCTTTTTCCCCTTCAACAGCTTTTTATTAAATGAAATGATGTACATTCCTGAGAACAAAATCCAGTAGAGAGGAAACAGCTCAGCAGAGAGAAAACAGAAAGAAGCTCAAAGAACTAGCACTGGCATGGTCCCAGCTGGCTAACATGTTAGCAGTTAGCTCACCAATTACAGTAGTTTATCAAATAGCCCTGTGAGCAGTCACTACATCTTCAAGCTTATAGAACCACATCTTTTGTGAATATGCACAGATGACTTTTGCTGTGCCTCTTTCTGGTGTGACCACGTCTTAAAGTTGCTGATCACAGACTTAAATGTGAAATGAATATGGCCTCCCTAAGGAAAAAGGTTAAGGGGCTCTATGTTAAAAAAAAACAAACTCTGACCAGACCAATGTGTACTTCAAGTGTCCTATTCAAATGACTTGAGTCAAAAACTGGTGTTTTCTTTTTGAAGCCTGTTCTAAGACACACCTGTTAATCAGCAAAGAAAAAAACTGTTCCTCACAGGGAATATTCTGGAAAGAAGTAAACACTATTTAGCCAATCCAAACTTCAAAAGCTCAGTTGTTGGGTGAGGACACAATCTTTCTGTGATAGCTTTTAATTAAATTCTGATGGTATTCCCAGCTTGTATAGAAGTATCTGCAACAACAAAGTAATATCTGGAGGCTAGTAAACAGTAGAGAGAAGTGGACTGCAAAGATTGTGTGCCTTCATTTTAAATATTTCACAACCCACAAAGAGCTGAAATTATGGCTTGTCCATTACAAAATATGTGCATGTGAAAATTCGAATGAGAAAATATTTTCACCAGGGAATTGTTTCTGAATTTGATCATTTAGTTTTCACCCAAGGTGAGACAGAAAAAAATTGTCATGCAGAGAACATTTTTACATACCTGCTTCAATTGAAATTTTCACATTTATAGTGCATTGTGTCACATTTAGCTGTAGGTGAAAAAAATGTTCACATAAGAAATCAAATGTGCAAATGACTGAAATGACATGATTTGAATTTACATGGAAGATTTCATTTGTTAATTCTTTTCTAAGGATATTTGTACACGGCAGTTTGAAAAAATTTCAATTGAACGCAACTGAGATTTCACCTTGAGTTAGACTGTCAGACCCTTTTGGGGCTTTCTTGTCCTTTCCCTAAAACACAGGAAATCCCCACATACTTGGCTGATACACAGACTAGAGCAGTGAGGAGTACCGACGAAAAAGGAAGTGTGAAAGGAGGACAGATGGGATGTTTACGTGAGTTAATGACTAAAAAATGAGCACCAAGCTGGAGACAAGAGTTGAACAGACGGTTTGCTCTCCACAGCCAGCACCACCATGAACAGTAGTGGTACATTTATCAATGAAATATGAAGACTAGGGATACAAAGAAAATTCATCAAACGATAAACAAAGAATTGATATTTGTGCCCTGTTAAGCTTTAAATTCCATTGAGGATATGTGCAGGATTTAATTGTAGCATGTTCAAAAAAACTTCAAAACAAGTCATTATTAATTCAGCTCATTCTCAGTGGAACGATTTCTTTTCTCTGCAACTGGTTTAACTTTGTAAAGACACCTTCTTTGCAGCCAGAAAGAGACAGTCACTACAACAGATTTTTTTAAACAATATTTTTTATTGAGGTTTTCCAATTATAACAAACAGTCCATATTAATAAAATGGTCAGTCTTGGTATAAAAAAAGTAATTAAAACTGAGGTGAATATACAGATGTTACTGTAAATACAAGGTACAGAAATCTTGAAAATCACATGGGCTACTCCACTTTATAATCTTATTCCAGTTCCCTCCACCCCAGTCTTTGGCTTTATTGATCATTACCAACATTTTGTTTCAAAGACTCCATGAAACTCCCATAGATATTTTCAAAAACTTCGATCTTTCCTTTAGTAATGTATGTTAATTTTCCCAGAGCAACACGTGGTAATAGGTCCATAATATATCGATTCATACTTGGTTTGCTCACATTTTTCCATCCAATTGTCAGGAATTGTGGAGCAGGTGGACCCAAACACAGAGACCAAAAGCAGGGCTGAAAAAAACCCTCTTTATTTCTCGGACCAGCAGTCAAAAAAAAAACAAAAGCTGACTGGGCTGGGCAGACTCCCGGCACAGAACAGCATAGACTTGCTGAACAAAACAGACAACTCAAGAAAGACTGAACTGAAAACTGGACATAAATACAAACTGAACTAATGAGACAACAAGGAACAGGTGGCACAGCACAAGGGCAGGCTTGGAGCTGATAGGCTGGGGAAGACACTAGGAGCAGGACAGGGCTGACGAGGGTAATGCAGGGCAGGTGTGAAGGGAAAGTGTGGAGGTAAAAGCAGAACAGAGACAGACACACCCACACCTCACAGAGACAGAGACAGAGACTGGGAGGCAGAGGAAAAAACACCAAGAAGACACAGAGAACAGACCAAATAAAAGGCAACCAAACTAACACTATCTCAGAAAGACCCTCAAAAAGTCCAACTCAAAACAAGCCCTCTCCACATAGTCCAATCTTCACAAAACAGAAAAAAGTCTGGAGGGCATGTGGTGAATAATGACAACTAAGGAATTCGAAGACAGACTCACAAGAGTCTCTAGAGTCAGTGACAGAACCATGACACCAATAGCTATGGCTCTCTTAGCTTGTAAGAGACACAAGTCTATTAGTGTTGTGTCACTCTTCTTAGTAATAAAATCACTTGGATAAATACCCAGGATGCACAACTTTGGCAAACAAGGGATTCTGGCTAAACATGTCAGGAACCTCCTTCCAAAAACTTTTGACCACATTACATTTCCATAAGCAGTGAAAGAGTGCTTCTTTAGCATTGTTACATTTGAAGCATGTGTCTGGCGTGTTGGGATTAAAGTGATGTAATTTTGATGGTGTTATATATATTCTTAAAATCCAATTGTATTGTAGCAACTTAAGCCACATGTTAATTGTTTGAGCCTTCAGGCAAACCTCAGACCATTCCTCTTCTGAGATTTCCTCCTGTAAATCTAGTCTCCAGCTTTAAGTTTATCCTCTGAAGACTCAGATGACTTATCAACAAACATTTTATAGAGCAGTAATACCTGTTCTTTACCAACAGTGTGTTTCAATGTAATGTCTTCCAGCATTGAGAGAAGTGGCTGTGTAAGTGAGTGGTTTTGGGAGACAGATAAAATTTCTTATTTGTAAAAACTTAAACAAGTGCCTTGAAGGAATATCACACATTTCTTGCTGTTCAGTAAATGACATTAGCCTTCCATCGTTGTATAGATCCATTATCCTGCTTAACCTCTTGTTTGCCCCTATCTTGAAAGAAGCATCTTCTCCTCAAGGTATAAATTTACTGTTGCCCCATATAGGTGTGAAACCTGACAGTGGGGGGTTTCCCCTATATATTTTTTGGCCTCATGCCAGATGTACATAGTATTTTTTAGAAACATTTTTTTGCGTTTGTCCTCAGCTTCTTTGGTTCAGAAAAGTAAAGGTTGCTGCTAAGCGGTAACCCTTGAACTGAGCATGACTCAATCTCGACCCAGGCTGGAGGTTCTTCTGGGGAGAAGTATCACATGATTGCTCTCAGTGGTGATACCCAATAATACCAGTGAAGGTTAGGGAGTTTAGACCCCCTCTGTCAGAAGGCAGGTAAAATAGAGTAAAATGGAGCCTAGAGTGTCTATTGTTCCAGATGAAGTTGGTAAATACTTTCTTAAATCTCGGGTGGGGGAAAGGGGATTGACTAAAACAAATAGAACAATTTGGGTAATGTATTCATTTTTAAGATGTTAACGTGACTGATTAAGGAGATTGGCATTTAAGTCCATCTCTTAAGTGATTCTATTACAGATTCCACAATAGGGTTATAGTTGGCCAGAATCAGATAATTCAATTCAGGTGTGATTTTAATTCTCAAATAGGTGAAAATGGAATTTGTATTCTAGGTTGCTGCCTCTTTTGTACATTTAGATACAGTATTGATGATTTATTCATATGTACTTTGTAGCTTGAAAATTCCCCAAAACTTTTAATTAAGTCTAACAGAGATGGCATTAAATACTCAAGGTTTGATGAAAGAAAAAAAAAAGACAACATCATCTGCATAAAGTGATATTTGACGTTCTGAGTCTCCCACTGAGATCCCCTGTATAGATGGAGTTCCTCTAATAGCTATCGCAAATGGCTCCATTGCTGACACAAATAGCAATGGGGAGAGGGGGCAACCTTTATGTGTAGATCTGTGCAATGTGAAGGGTGTAGAAGTATTATTATTTGCACTACTTCAGCTGTTGGGTCCTAATATATTGTCCTAATCCATTTGAGGAAGCCTTCTCCTATTCCAAACCTCTCCAAACAGATACTTCCACTCAATTTGATCTAAAGATAGCTGTGCTGTGTTCAGTTACCCTCTTTTTTCATAAAGGATCATTAGTACCCTTCTAACATTATGAAAAGTCTGCCTCCCCTGGGTGAAGCTGTTTTGGTCATCTTTGATCATGTCCAGCAGTAACTCTTCAAGGCGTCTCGCCAATGTCTTGCATAAGATTTTGCTATCTGTGTTGAGCAGTGAGATAGGTCTATATGATGCACAGTCAGTGGGAGCCTTTCCTGATTTTAGCAGTAGAGTGATTAGTGCCCCTCTGAGAGATGGTGGCAGATATTCCTCTTTGTATGACTCCAATAGCATATCTAAGAGTGATTGTTTCAGCTTATTTTAAAATCATTTATAAATCTCTATAGGAAGCCCGTCTGGACCAGCTGCCTTTCCCCCCCTTCATGCTGGTGATGGCTTCTGAGAGCTCATCAGCTCCTAAAATATTGTCTAGTTTTTCTTTTGAATCAGCTGAGATAGCGGGAAATCTAATAAGCTTAGAAAATGGTCCTGTTGGCCTGAATCTTTATGTTTGGATGTATAAAGTTTTTCATAAAACATTCTAAAAGCATTATTTATTTCTGAGGGGTCTTTTGGTATTTTACCTTAATTTGAATGGCATCGATGAAATGCCACCTAGATGGATTCATAATATGTTTAGAGTTATTAAACAATGAGGAAATTGGTGAATGATCAGAAATTAATGTACTGTCATACCAATAATCAGACATCAGACCCACAGAAACCAAGAAATAGTCAATACGTGAGTGGGTTTAATTAGTGGCAGAATAACAAGAATATTCTCTGGATACTGGTTTAAATGACCTCCACACCTCATACAAATTAAAATCTTTAAATCTTAAAATCTCTGCACGGTTGAAATCCTCCCCTATGATATAGTGACCTGGCAGGGAGGATGGAGTTAGAAAAATAATTTTGAAAAATAAGGGAATATCCTCATTAGAACCATATATATACTGACAATATTCAAAGTATCTGTAAGAAGGGTGTTGTGAATAATGGAGTATCTGCCTCTTGGTCAGTAATTGTTCTAATTATATTTAGATGAATGGATTTATGTAGAAGAGTTGGCACCCCTCTAGCATGGGAAGAGTAGGAAGCTGCAGTGACCTGGCTGTTCCATCTTTTCTGGATCTTTTGAATATCACTTTGCGGTAAGTGAGATTTCTGTAAAAGTAGTATTTTGGAATTCAGTTGCTTAGCTCTATTTAGAAATTCCTTTAGTTTGGATAAGTTATTTAGCCCACATAAGTCCATGATGTTATCTTAAATTCTGTATTGGAAGTCATATTCTGTTATCTAAACATCAATATAACAGTATGGAAAAAATAAGAAACATGTACACCTGAGTATAATAGTACTGCCTATATCAGAGCGCTCAACAAGACTCCCTTTGCAAGCTGTTATACGAACAAAAAATAAAGACACCATAACATGAAAAAGATGGAACAAAACATCCCATGTGAAGTTCCCCGAACAACCCTCACCCCTCCCCTTGTTCAACACTGAACTCCCCTTTCCCTCCTAAAGACTCTAGTTATGGAGCTACAGAATCTGGTCCACAAAAACTGAGGAACAGATTATTATTTTTGATAACCTTCATTTCTACAGGGAGGGGCCATTGACAGCATGCTCTGTTTTCCAAGGCTGCCTTGAGTACAGAACATACAGAAAAATAAAAACAAAGTTTCCAGTATACAAATTTGAAGTGACAAACAACAAGATTTACAGCAAACGTACAGAGACGACATTCAAAGAAATTCAATCAGATACATCAACATAGAAAGCATGCACATTAATTGTCTACAGATTAAATGTCTACAGAACAAGTCCCTATCATGTGTCACTCCACCCTAATGTTTGATACATTTATATAGAAAAATTAAACTAAAAGAAAAAAAATAAAGAAAAAGCTATTAGTAAAGTATTTCCCCATTAAGGTGTCGATGCATTTCATTCACCTGTCAAGGCAGCCTGTTAATGGCTCTTTAAATGAAATACAATCAAAAGTCCCTGGCTATCAAAAGAAGGTTTAGCTGCCCAGTTTAAAACTATCTTTGAATGAGGATTATTTCAAATTTGTTATATAAAGTAAAAATGTGATATTGGGAGTATAAAGACAAAGCTTATCCTTAACAGAGTAACAAAAAAAGTACTTTGAATGACACACAAAGAAAACAACTAACTTTGACTGTATACATATCCTACATAAATTATTTTTTAACAGCGTGTACATCCGCAGGAGAAGTGAGAGAGTTGCCTTCGTGTGTCACCTGGAAAGATGATGGATGTTATATTCTATAACGCAGTCCCATGGCTCTGCATCTCGTTTTAGCTCAGTCGTACGTAGGCTTTGCGCTTCTTATCCGTCTCCCTGGCAACATTGTGGAAAAACTTTATATGATGCTTTTTAAAATGAATTTTTGCTTTTTCATATACAGCCGACATCACTTTGGTTGTGTCCTTGTAGTGTAAGGACTTTATCAGAAGTGTTTTAGATGTTGCATTGGGGTTCGATCTAAAGCCAGACAGAACTTTAGGCGCCCTTTCAATAATGATCAGTGCTGGAAATGACTCAGTGCCCAGTACTTCAGGGATCCGTTTTTCCAGAAAGGCATATGTACGTTAGGCGTACATTAGATCTGCGGCTGTGGTTTTCTAGGTCCTCCATTTTCACCATCAAACTCTCAACCTGTTGTCTCAGGTGTTTGGTTGTTTTATTCAGTGTTGAGACATCGTCTTCCACCCCTCCAAGATTCTCCTCAGCCTCCATTAACCAGCCAGAGTATTGTTTTAGTTCACCTTGCATAGATCGTATTGACTATATCACCATATCAAATTTTGATGCAAAGTCTTCCTTTATCTTAATATAAATTGTGAACTGCACTCAGAAATTCACCTGAGGATTTATCCGTTGATGGGTCATCTCTCTCCTTGTCCTCCATGGCAAAAGTTAATTGTGGTTGGGGAGGTGGTGATTTTCCTTCAGTTAGAGTTTCAGTAACCTTTTTAGTCCTTTTCCTGCATCCAGTCACTGGTTACACCATTGTGACTGAGTAAATTGAATTTTCTTTTTCTCTCCTGCTTATCAAAGAGTTTATTACAATATTAGAGCAGAGCAACAACTGAACTACATCTGATCAACATTGTGCCATGACCAGAAGTCCAGTCACTACAACAGTTACTTTGGCAAAAACTAACAAACCTGTCTCCTGATCATAACGTTTTGTCATGAGCAACTGTTCGTAAAAATAGGTGGTTTGCAAGACGCATACTTGGCCACACAGTCTAATCTAAAATCTCTGACAGGAAAGCAGTGTCTGACACAGATCTGCCCATTGCTTCAGTGGGCATTAGATTTGTGTTTGGATATATGGTGGAGGTGACAGCGTACTGATGGTTTCTACTAGCAGCCAGCCTAAGCTGACACCTCAGGCTGAGAGATGTGACTGATGGTTTTTGGCCCATTTCAATCAAACCACATATGACCTTTCACTGTTTCTGTAATATGAAATTGTTTATAACAGCCTCCTTTGCCACATCTTAAGACATACTCATTGTGATCCTGATGCTTGAGGATAAAAACAGCAGTTTTGTCCTCAGGATGTATATCTCCTGCAATATCACAATTATCTTTTCTCTTATTAAGAATCTCCCCATGGGTTTAAAAGCTATGATCATTGATATCTTACAAAATGATATTTTCCATCCTGGAAGAGAAATGGGTATCTCTCTCTGCCTTTTGCTTGCGCACACTAAACCATGTGTTTGTGACATGCCTCTGCTGCCAGCTGAAATCAAAACTCCAAGCCACTGAATAATAAATGCAACATGAAGTGTAACTGATGCACATCAGCTCAGGGTAAACTTTTAATCTCTGCAGATATGTAGCTGGCTAATGCTAAACTGGAAGAGAATTAAAATGGAACACTGTCAATTGGTCATGGAGGGAACCACCAAAATCTTTCAGGCGTTCATTCGCAGATGTTCAAATCAAATGTGTTTGGCTGTTTCCTGCACGTCATTCACTTCACACACACGTAGGATACGAGGTTGTGCCTGTTGTAAAATAAAGCAGTTAGTTAAATTTAGCTTCTCATGGCCACAAGCTCTTCTAGTATATAAACTAGAGTGCCACTAGACTTAATCCAAAATAAACAGAAGTAGAGAAAGGAAAGAGAAAGTGATGTAGGTTTTTGCTGTTGCAAAGTTTCATCAAATGAAAACTGGTCTGATCAATATTTTTACATTGATAATGGATAAAATTTCTATGTATAATATGAAAGGGGTTGCTCATAGTGACGAAAGCGCAGAGAATTATCAGTGGACTCCGCAGTTCTCCTCAGCTCTTTTTGGCGTCTTTCATCTTCTTTCATCGTCTTGTATCGGTTTTATGGTCCAAACTTTATTGGTTGGATTCACTCTCAGAACTCTCAGCAGCTTTGTTTTCAAAGGTCAAATTTTTCTTTAAACAGTAACCTCAACATTAAGGATAATGTAACGATCAACCACCAGTTTCAATGATCACATTTTGTTTGTGATTTTGGCATGGTGGAGGGCTAAAAATATTACAGTACCCATGAGCTTTGGCCACTGTTGCTATGGAGAAGAAGCCAGTCAGAAGTGCGAATCAGAGCAGTAATGAATTCAACGCAAAACACGGGTCCATAGTTGCTGAATTCACTCAAAAGTAACCCAGAAATTTAAGGTAATCTAATTTACACTATTGATTATAGAAATTAAAAAAAAATCCTCAACACTGTTGTTCTTAGCTTCCATCCGCCATTAGTGGCACATGTGACTGAATTTTAAGCTTGATGATCGGCTGATTCTTGCTGGAATGCACCGTAGTTAAATTCTACCCTGGGATTTTTATGTACACAGGCTTGTACTTTCAGCTTTTTTAGTCAAAGAACCAGATATTTCCTAACAAAGTTATTCATCTTTGGTACTGATAATTTAACCAGGAGACTTCTACAGGTCTTCTACAGAGCTCCAACTGTGAGTCACATAGCATTGTCCAGGGGAAAAATGAATAGGATTTTTTATTCTGGAACCAGGAGCAACCCAAATAGCTCCTCACACTCTGTATAGGCCTACGTAAATCCTACTATTACTGTAGTACATGTCATCAATACTACAATCAATAAGACAATGGCCCAACACTACAGTCAAACTGCTAGTTTGGAGAAAAACCTTTCAGCAAAATACATTTTATGCTCTGGATAGCTGAGATGGAGGCACAGTTGTGGGGGGTTAAGTGGCTTGCCTACAAATACATGGGTTTCTTTTTTTCAGAAATGTTTCACTCTGTGCACTGACCAAAACAGCGCTGCACACAGTGTGAGTCTCGTCAACATACTGTAGGCAACAAAATATGTGACACAGAAGTAAGGTAATGCAATTAAGTGGACCTCTCCACTCTTCTTCTCTGGCCCTGGCAGATTAAAATGGCCACTTATTGACTCGAGCAGCACTTTGGCTCTGAGGTTCACTGCCACAGGTCATTATGTTCTCTGCAATTAGGAACATGAAGTGGGGACCCATTATGAAACCCTCCATCATGTCGTTATGTCTGACCATACAGTTCATGCTGATTAAAATTCACTTTCAGGGGAAAATGACATGTCTGGCCTCTGAAAACCAGACCTCATAATATATGGTCAAACAAAAAGAAACAAGGAGTCAAACTGAAGCTCTGCTTAGTAATTGAATCCAAATCTCATTAACTAAATCATTTAGAATGACTATAGTGCCATTAATCACCAGTTGCAAAGATCTGTAATTTATCAGCCAAATATTGCAGGCTAAAGCCAATAGAGGTAGAGCGAACTACAAATCAACTAGTCCTCCAAATGAAATGACAAAATACGTCATTGATCCATTAGAAGCATTTTTTGATCTGTGCCCCTTTCAGCAGTTTTCAGCAGGACTACATCATTTGTGTGTGCCTTCCAAAAGCCGTTACAAATCACTGTTTAAAATATATATTTTATGATTTGACAACACTGTGGTTGGTTTGGGTACAAAAACGACTTGGTTAGGTTTAGGAATAGATTATGACTTGGTTTAAAATAAGTACTTTGTTTATCTTAGGGAAATATTATGTTTTGGTTAAAATTACTACATGCTTAAGGTTAGGTGACTTTCATTGTCAAGGTTACAATAATAACTATGTGGTGAAAGGGAAACGTGAAATTTGTGCTTGGAAAGGGAAACAAACAGTTTTGTTGTCCCTGTCACTTGAACGTAAATTTTTGTCATTTTTGTGAACTTGCATAAATGACTGATCCTGTCATCATTCTTGGGAAGACTGTCACCTACAAACACTGTAATCATTAACTCAACCTTACCTATTAGCTTTAATTTTGGTAATTTTGGCTGTTTTGTAACAAATCTAAATTTGCTGTCAATTGATATACAACAAATTTGCTGAATACTAAGGCACAGTGAATTCATTAAATACACTGGTTATGTACAGTATATGATAGGAATCAAGATCAGACAAATAAAAAAGTAAACTAATGAGAAGGAAGATCTGTGACAAATAGTACATGACATGTATGAGCTTTTTATAAGAATCATTGTAATTTTAGGCAGATTTAGTTAAATATAAACCAGTGTTAAGATTCACTCAGAAGCCAAGCTTGTTTGGGGAGAGATCTACATAAATTGAAACAAATGCGCTACTTATTGCAATGCCGTTGTATGTTCATTTTTATGGAGCTTCTGATAGTATTTGCATTTTGTATGTTATTTGCCAAAATAATATATAATAATACTCACACTCCTAAAAGTTGCTTGCAATGGTTTAGTCAGAGAGGAACATTCCTATAACTATACCGTAACATCACACTGATTAAAAGAGCCTCCATGTGGCTCATGTACATGTGAACCTCTTAGAGATGGCACACCCAGGTCCCTCTTAATGAAACCAAGGTGTAGCTGCACTGAAAATAAAAGCCCAAACAACAAACAGTATTTCCTCTGCCTCCATTTTACTTGTTCCTTTCCAGCCGAGGTCTCACATGACCAGTGAAGCAGAATTTGTTGTGTAATAAAGGGGGGTCGAGAGGGTCGTTGAGGGGGATTACAGCTGTGTTCGTCAGATAATACAATGGCAGTAGCATGAAATGAGAGTGGTCCATGTTGGGATACAATGCAGGAGCCTGTATAATTCCTCCACACGCTGAATAAATCTGTATCTGATGTTGGGGCACACAACTGTCACACACTCTAGAGAGAACCAAATTACAAGGAATAGCCCTTATCACAGTTTCACCACCAGTATATAATAAGCCTGAGAGATGCATTGATGGTCATGGGGTTGCTTTGTGTATGAAGCAGAGAGAGCAGAGACTAAATGTTTACCTTATTGATATTCAGCTCTTTATGCTGCAACAGGAAAGCATCTAATAGGGTCTCTAATAATCTGTTTCTATAGAAATAGCTCTGTATTGATGGTTGGGTATACTGTAGGTGTCCATTATATGACACTTTGTGATATAAGTGTTGTGTTTGTCATAACTGGCTTGCAGGTGACTGTCTTTTATACACAGTGCAAAGCTTTTTCAAGGGTAAGACACCACAGATCATGTACTTCCACAAATCCATTGCGCTCTGACCTGCGGTTCACTGGCAGACTCTTTTCTCCCCACATTAGTGAGATGACTAGTTGTCCTTGACAGGTGAAGTGCACTATTAAATTGTAATGATATCGAAGTGTGCTCAACTTTTAAAAAAAAAAAAAAAAAACTGGCAGTAGCCAAATCAAGTTTTTCTTAAGGGAAAAGCACAGCAGTTTGAGCATATAGTAGCTTTGGCTGTGACTCCACCAAGGATGTTTTCTTAAAATAATTGCCGTAGTAGCACTCCTGTATAAACTAAAATAAACCTCATTTGGTTGTAAAATTTTAGATATTCTAGTTCTCCACAGACTTATTATTTCTCTTACTGTCGGTGTAGTCAGAAGGAAATCACTGTTTGTGGATTGAATGAGAAAGAGATATATATACACATATTTTATATCAGACTAATCAAATCCACATGGATCTTGTTGGACATAAAACTAGCAAACCAATTTTATAAACATAGTGAGTTTATTCATTTTATAGAGCAAATGTTGCAGACAGGACACTGTGGGATATTTTAGCAAGATATTGCCATTTTTTAAAAAAAAAAAAAAAAAAAGGATTTTGGAGTTTTTTTTTGCTTCTAGATGTTTTTAGAGAGTTCTTGCACTTAAAAAGTTTATTCCAGTGATTCATTATTACATTTTCAAGTTTAGGGACTTGCGAGAGATATAAACTGAAGCAGCAGAGGTTGAGATATCAGTAATTTTAGTTCATAATACAGATCAAGCTCCAAAAACACTGGATCCTACAATTCTCATAATGCAACTCAATATTTCATTAGACCTTCCCTGCCTGTTAAAAGCCCTCATCTTTCAAACTGCACAGCCCAGTTTGTAATGCGTGCTTTCTGTTATAAATTTCAAGTCAAACCGAAGATAACCCTGATGACATCAGTATGACATCATCAGACGAGCATGACTCCATGATGAGTAAACTGACCTTTATGTGTAAAATTGGTGCCCCTTTAATGTAGTTGTGTTATGTTATTTTGTATTCAGTTATAAATGGTTCAATGCCTGGGCAAATATCTGGTGCAAAAGCAGACACCTTTGTTTTGCTCTTCTTTTACTTAAATAAATGAAGAGGGGCTAATACAATATTAACAATATGACAGGTTGTGCACAAAATGTCAAGTTTTCAGATGAGGATTTGGAAGTAGTCTGAGCCACATTCATCACAAAGTCAGCCTATTAGATTAGAGCCTTTAATTAACTCAACCCCTTTCCTCATTCATTTAGTGACCAGATAGGCACTTGTCTTTGACTGAAAGGCCAGATTCTGTTGAAACATGTTAGTGGGACCAGACTGTTTTTCTAAATTGTCTGTAGAAAATTGTCATTAATCAGTTGTAACTTTTTTAAACTGATAGTAACACTGAATGTCTAATAGTAATATAAATATTTCAGACCCAACCAGAGACATTGCAGGTTGCAGACCTCTAAGAATTTATAGAAAAGGCTTAGAATATGATATAATTAATAAGTAATTAATGTAATAATTATGGATTCTCCGTGTTGTATTGAGATCATATATCAATCAAGACTACATGTTTTTATTTTTCTGTTTAAATTTTTTTAGACAGGCTGTCATGCATGCACTTGATTTGAAGGGAGAAATGATAACATTTGTGTTTTCTTGGTGCCATTCTTTAAATTACCTTTATGCCTGCCTTTGGTGAGGTTAAAACGGGATTATTACAGTTTATTTTATTTATTACAGTGTGGTTAAAATTTATAACATGCCCTCTATAAAATATTATGTCATAAACTCATATTCATTTCTACAATATGCAACACCAAAGTAGTTAAGCTCAGCAGATTTTGGACATATTGTTACTGCCACATACAAGATATATGATAAGAAACACAACTTAATTGCTGTTTATCAAAAAAAGAATGGTCAAAAGCAACTTCAGTTAAAACTTTTGTTCGGTCAAACAATTGCATTGTCATTTCAAGGTAAGTGAGCGAATATTTCCCCGCCTTAGTCTTCAAATTTAACTGTGGAAGTCACATTGACATTGAGTAAAAACTGTAGACATCATGTTCAAGAAGAATGTGTTCTGACATTTTTATGGCTCTTTGGAGGACAGAAATATGATGTTTGACCTGATGCTCTAAAGATGTTATTTTATTGTGATTTGTAGCTGGTGACGCACGCTCGATTAGTCATGCATGGCCATACCTCGTTCATGGTTATCTCAGGCCACACTGTAGGCTCAGAGCTTTCTAAACATCCATACCAGAGCTGGAGACATCTCTTTATCGTGTTGAACAGACCTAGTGTGAGTCCTGAATGTATTTTTTCTCGCACCTTGGTGTCTGACCATAGAGACTGTATTTGTCTGCATGTCCCCACAAGACGCCCACGTTGTCTGAAATAGTTATGTCAAATCCTATGGTTCTCTTTTGATGAGAAATGTTTGCTTTTCAATAAATGGGTGGTACGCTCGATAAATGCATCAGATGGACACTGTTGTTGGTGCTACGTAATGTCATTTATCCCACCAGCTATTTCTAAGACAAACACTTTTTTTAATCTTTGTAATATGTGTCCACAGTGTAAGGTGTATTACACAAACATAAAACAATTCCAGTTTCAGTTTCAGCCTCACTCTTATACAGTGTAGTAATTAAATCTACATGATAGAAAAACATGGAGAAAGCACAACACTGTATGTCAAACAGGATTAGTTCATAGTCTGTCTGAACTTGTTTTTCCTTAACAGGCTAAAGAATTACCATAGCCATATGCCTTTGTTCTCTGGAAAAACTGCAAGACATGCAATGCGTGTCCAGCACCAAAGGGGCTCTTGTGAATAAGACATCACCCTGGAAAAAGTGCACAAAGCAAATGGAGCAGTGCCTGAGTTTTCTCTTGGACCCAAGCCTCTGAGGAAATCTCATGGAGCCAGTGTCTGTCTTGCCCGTGGGTTTCTCAAAGCTATGTTAAAAAAAGGGACATTTCTACTTAACCAGCAGCTTTGTTCCATCACAGACCTGTCTACTCAGACATAATCAATGATTTGAGGATGGCACTATCAATACTGTTGTTCACTCAGACTGTAGTTAAAGCCTCCTTTGTGTTTTGTGTTGTGTTGTGTTTTCACAGGCAAAGATGAAAACATGACAACTGTCAACAATCTGTCATGCACTGTCCTTCTAAATATAATTTACCATATTAAGTATTGGCATTAAAGCAGCTACATTTAATATTTTTATATGAACAATGGGTCGCATGACTACATGTATAGAAAGGTGTCACTAAGTTATGAACCCACAGAGAATTATCACCCAACTAGTTCCCCTCAGCTCTGCAGAGCTTTGTAGTATCTTTCAGATCATAATTGAAGAAGAACTTAATGGCAAGCTGAAAAGCAGTGTTTTGGTGCCTTCTCTGGTTGAAAGTTTCAAGCCTGTTTCACCTCAGACCACACCCAGCATCAGTAATGGGTTTGGTCAGAAATGTTCTCTGTTGCACCCATAGACTGTAAAAAAAATATGGACGTAGTCACCGTGAGGTCACCCATTGGTTTGTGGACTGCCGTGTTGAAGTCTCAAGTTTAGCGATGTGACCATCACCATCTTAAGTTTTTGGAGCCAGAAGTGACCATATTTGGACTAGAGGTCGGAGCTGACCCTAGTGCTAGCTGCTAGCTCAGTTAGCACTATACATTTATAGTCTATGGTAAACTGTGATAATGCTAATGCTAATGTAATTTTTGCTAACGAAAAACAGTCCTAAAACCATTAAAACACAATATACTCACCGGAAAACTGAACAGCCGATTACTTAGAGGGTCTCTAGTACAACCAAATGCTGAACAAGACTTTTTAGGTGACCAACATGTTACAATTAACTTTAATGAACTGAAAACACTCTGTGAAATATCAGCTATACTCTATCAATCTGGGGTTACGCCATGGTTACGTTATGTAATCAACGTTGTTGCCGTGGTAGCAACTTGTCAATCACAAGGTAGCCACGCCCTAAAGCATATGCTGCTTTATCATCTATTTTACTGTAAATGGGACCATAATTTACAAAATGAACACCATGCTGTATTGAAGAAGACTTGAAACTAGCTATTGAGACCATAAACTCATTAGGAAAGTGTTTACTGAGGTAATACATCAAGTGAGAAGTAGGGTCATTTTCTCATAGACTTCCATGCAATCAGACTTCTTTTTGCAACCGGTGGAGTTGCCCCCTGCTGGCCATTACAAAGAATGTAAGGAGCGACCCACTTGGTTGCACCTGTAACCACGCCAAACAGTGAAGTAACTGGGTCCTGGAATGCATCACTGCAGCAAGGGGAGAAGTTAACTGGAGGTCAGCAAAGACACGATTTTCAGCGGGTGTTAAAGGGGACGTATTATGCTTTTCCTTATTTTCAGACATATATATAATGTCACAATGTTGGATGTTCATGTTAAAAGTGGCGGACGTGTCAAATAACGAGGTAAACGTATCGTAGCAGTAATCCCTGTGAGCAAAAAGCAGCAGTGTCAGACTGTTCTGAACACTCCGTTTCCAACGGTTTTCTCTACTTTCAGCCCGAGCTGACGTCAGTTCATGACGGATTTCTGCTGCTACATCTGCTACGTGCAAAGCGCACGAGTTCGGTGCTGTGCTCCGGGAGTAGTTATGCCAAGCCACGATGCCATTACACAGCACAGCAAAGTAAAATAAGTAGTTTACCTGTTGGAGGTGTGCTGGTTATCTGCAGCTCTTCATAAAACATCTCACTGTGACTGTTTCTGCTTGTACTATTCCTCCCTGCAATATTACAACTGATCCGCTGAACAAATAGCTTCAAATGTTGTTGTTTCGACCGGTTTTTAGCGCCACTAACAGAGCTCCGCTAATTCATTGAAGAACACATTTTTACTTCCTGTAAATTCTTCACAATAAAAGTCTCCTGTTAGTTATCCATTTGAAATCTTTTAATTTGAAGCAGTAAAGCAAGAAATGTTTGGTTTGCATTGACAGTAATTTTACACAACTCTGATATGTAAAGCTGGCCAATCAGAACAGAGTGGGCTCATCAGGTGGGGGGCCTTAAAGAGACAGGAGCTAAAACGGAGTGTAAGAGAAACTGTGTATATTGAGGGGCTACATAAAGGGCCAGTATAAGATAAATAAGGAGTTTTTTGAACTTTGAATCATGCCGAGCTACTCTAGTGGAGTCCAAAATAATAATTTAGAGCTGAAATTAGCATAATATGTCCTCTTTAAGTTACTCTTTAAGGTTTTGGTTCACTCTTACAGCCCTTACAGTGTGACTTTCAGCGGTACCAGGCTGCTATATTCAGCCAAAAAGTGTAGCAGAAAACAAAGTTAGCTCTGCTCCGCTGCTTCACAGCTCTGCAGCTCTGCTCCGCATCAGACAGGTTCAGCGGACAGTCCGCTGGTTCAGTTTCGGTGGAGTTGCTCTGCAGTGAACAGGCTCAGCTGACAGACAGGACAGACAGTTTTTTTACTCTGCAATTTAACGTTTTACTAGGTGAGAACTGCAGGAACAAACAGCCAGAGAGTTGAAGAGCTGCAGGGCAAGATGCAAGGAGGATTTCTGTTGTTTTTGTGGCTGCCAGCAGCTCTTCTCACTGACGGAGAGATTTCCTCCAGCAGGCCAGTGCCGCTCTTAGCTGCTGAAGCTAAAACTGTCTCCCTCGATCAGCATATATTTAAAAATGAGCGCAGGGCTGGGGGTGGTGGGCATTAACATTCTACCATTTATATGGATTTCATGAAGTAGAAAAATGGTCAACTCTACGTCAGCATTGGCCCCACCTTTTCAGGGCTGATTTTAAACAGCAGATGACAGGTTTAGCCATTTTCAACCCATGAAATGCTGATTTTTTTAAAAATTTGGTGTCAATGTCAATATTAACACAAGCATTGATGTGTTTCATCACAGTACAGTCATATAATTTAGTTTACAGCTCAAAAAAGCTGTGCAGTACCTCTTTTAAGTGGGTAAATGCAAAAATGACACAAGCAGCAGAAAATAATAGACTTCATTTTGGAATTCAGTCATATTTCATTGCAAAATTTGGTACATCTACAGTGGAAACCAGTTATAGGGATCACGTCTGTCCGGGTCAAATTAATCACTATAAGCAGATGATTATTATAACTGATTTTTTTTCTTTTTCTTTATTTTTCAAGCAGATCACCATCTAATTGACATTTGTATGTTTATTACATGAATATAAAGTAATGAAAAGGACAGCTTTGCTATTTACTGAATTTTATTGACTGTTTCAAAATACAGTACAGCGACTTCAAACACTTGTTTTGCTGCTGCATCTCACAGCAGTTTTGCTGCTGACGGCTTCCCGACTCATTTTAAAAAAAGACGAGAGAAAGAGAGAGAGCGCACAAGTGAGCTGAGAGAGAGAGAAAAGCGGTGGTTGAGTGAGCTAGAGAGTGGATAAGGAGAGCGAGCAGTGGTGGCGGGAAAGCCGGTGAATGAGAGGAATAAAACATTATTTTCTGATGGTTTCATGGCGGTTATAAATAAACAACTGATAATGGTGCCACATCCACTAATTGCATATCATACGTGAATCATGGGGGTAAGGTAAAAAAAAAAAAAATAGAATTACCGTAATTTTAAATGTTTTTCCATAAGTTCTCATGTATGAAAAGACCCAAAATGAAAAGTGTAAGCAGACTACTTGATTACTATAAGCAAATTATTTAAACAGCATTTGTATAGGAATGATTCTGTCCTGAGCTTTTTGATCCATATAAGCAATTGATCACTGTAACCGTGATCACTATAAGCAGTTTCCACTGTATTTATGTCCAGAAATGTACCAAAATAAAAACACAAAACACAAAATGTTTGCATTGCCTCAAACGATGCAGCTAATGTTCTCATCAAGATGTAAAACTTCTATCAGACTTTAGGTACTCTACCTTAGCAAATGAGACTCTAGCTGTTCACAAAGCATTGTTAGACTGATGCTTTTATGAGTATGATTCAGAAAATCCCTGGTAGACCCAGCTCCATGGTAGCTTTGTCATGACGCTGTTGGTTCCAGCCAGCAGCTTGATCAAGCGAAACAGGCCAGCGGCTATGCCTACAACTTCCTTCCTCCTCACTGTCATGTCCAAAATATGGGTCATGTAGAGTGCACTGTCTTTGTGTGTGTGTGTGTGTGTGTGTGTGTGTGGTTGTGTGTGTGAACCATTTACTGTGTGACTATCTGCTTTACCTCTCCTGGGGTGAAACCTCGCTTCACCATACAGATTGACAGCAAAACCCCAGTAGTTCTATTCTTTGGTTTAAGGCACAGGTGGACCATAACTGCGGCCAAGCACACACTGACTCACCCACTGGCCCTTGGCTTTCTCATGTCTCCGTTATAATTCTGTATTGTGCACGGTCCCCGGGGCAAAATGAGAAAGCTACCTAACCTTCCTTCCTCCATAAGCAGTGACCATTAGCAGTTAATAACCATGAAGGAGTAGCCAGAGGAAAGTCAGAGCTGTGGAAGACTAACTGAGGGCTAATGCCATACATAGAGGGGAAAACACCATTGCATAAGCAGCTTAAAGCAAGTTAGCAAATGGCTAACAGAAGAAAAAGATTATGATAGGTGGAAATGAGCTGGTTGGGTAGTAGGAAAACAACCATATGCTATCAGAGGAGGTGATTTATACTGAGACTGATGGGAGCTGACACCTCTATCCATATTCATATAGGTACACGTAGCAAATAGAAGACATTAATCATCACAGTCAAGCAGTCACAGCTTCTAATTACATGTTCACTGTACATGGACTGTAGTCTACTTCTGTAAGAGCACAGCTGGAGAGATTTCCCAGTGGCTTTAAAAACTACAGAAGGATGGCTGTGAGGGGTGGGAAATGAGGAGCACAACATGTAGAGAAACACACAGCTGATGAAATCCTCTTTTTTTTATATGCTGAAAATGCACAAGCGCGCGCACACACACACACACACACATCTGGATGCATGCTCCATAGTGCTTCATTATGTCATGCAATTACCATCCCAGTTTGGTAGCATTGAAAAATCCAATCTTACATGTCTAATCACTGCATTTCATTACCTTGACTACAGTACATGGAGCAGATGAGAGAGACAAACATCCTGCTTTGATCGTGGTGTTTATACCCCCTACATCTGAACACACTGTTCGGTTTACAGCAATGTTCATAATGACAGCATAAATTGGACATGAAGCATACATCAGCTATGTTAGCTGTGCAGATTTGAAATGAAGTGAGATGTACACAGTATATTGTAGGCTTAGTTATATTTGCATGAATCTAGATGTGCTATATTTTGTCTTTGATCCAAGACAACAAAACGGACAATTATTTTTTCGTGCTTTACAGTGCCCAGAAACATGTCAAAGCAAACCTAAAGCTTATGTGGTGAGAGGATAAAGCCGCAGTCCATCTCAAGCCCCTAAGCAGACACATCAAAGCAATCTTTTGCAGTCAGTATAGTCCCTTCTCCCTATCAGAAATCCTGCTAGCTCTGTTTCACAGAGACTGACAGGAAGCAATCCGTGCTGATATCAGATCTTAGACGTGGAAAAGGTGGCCTGAATACAGAGAGGCATGGAGAGACATCTGGAGGATGGGTAGGTCTGAGGAGGCTCTATGATAGATTCATCGTCCCATGGGGGCAAAAGGTCAATTCCACAGGTTTATTACAAAGATTGCCATTTAAACTGCCACTGTTGGAAACCCTTTTGTTTGTTTGAGTTAGTGTTTGGGCAAAGCCAACAGGAGGTAAATGCTAAAACTTGTACAACACATATTAAATTGTATACAACATATACAATTTAATACACATTTTCCATTCAATGTAATCAGTTCTATACAATATAATCTAAAGTAAACATATATGGTTTAGTAGAGCTCTCATGGACCTTAGATCTTGAACGTGCTTGACATTTATACATGCTTCTATTAGAAATTGTTACTATATTGTATTATATTTAGGTGCTGCATTCCCAAATTTTAAATTCAAGATTACTTCCTGAGATGAACTGAAGATGATAATGTGTGTGGGCTGAACAATTCATACTCCCTTGACATTTTGACAGTAGATGTAGCACTTGGAGAAAGAGTAGTACGGTTTTCTTCAGTTTTCTTCAAGCAGTATTTAGGAGCTCAGTGGATGAAAGAATTAAATCACAAAGAGAAGGATATTATATTTCACATAAATACGAATTTTAAATCACCAGCCTGAAAATGTATTGGAGGAATGAAGATCAGTTAAGGCTGCTTTGGAAAGGCCTGAGGTGGTAGTCGGAGTTCAGTGTAGTCAAGCCATCATGAGCATCAATCTGTCATCAAGCTGCAGCTCATTGTGCCCTTGTCATTACCGTGGCACAAGCCTGGAAACATCATTTCTGCTGGGTACTCCAGAGATGTCAAGCCTCACTCCCACAAGATTAAAGATTGCATTACAAATTAGTACACATGAGCGATGGCACAGAGTTGCGATTTACTCTGGTTTAGCATGGGTTGATCTAAATCACTAAACCCCAGGGTTTGCGCATTGAGACAGCTAAATATACTTTAACAAGAAGACCATTTGCATTGGCTCATGGCTGAACTAATTATGTTTTACTACAAAACAAAAGATCAAAGTTAATACTGAGGAGAATAAAAATAGTGCAAATAAAGGGGTGGGATTGAAAGCAAGCCTAGTAAACATGACGATATCCAATGGGAATGATTCCTCTGCCACTGTTGTAAGTGTACTTCTGAATTATCTTTGTTCTGCTCAGGCTTGCAAAAGTAGTTACAGGTTTGTCATATGCACCATATGCACCGTTATATGTTTAAGTACACTTATTTTTCTGTCCCGGTTCCAGACCTTTGAATCATTGCCCACATCTCCAATTTTTCCAGCAATTCAAATAGTGAAAAAAAAAGAAAAGAAATGGCAAGTCAGTCAACATAACTGTTTTTTTTTTTAAAAAAGCTGCAAAACAGAATGTAGCCCATTGTCTTTGAATCTCTATTTAACAATATATTCACATCAACAGTCTTTTGCTCATCAACCTACTCCTGCAAAATGCTCCACAGATGGAGCTCATGTGCAAAAATGCACTGTCTGAAAAATTCATAAGTAATTTCAAATCCATCTATCTTATATTTTACCGACTTAGAGTATGCATGTATGCCCTGTAGGTTTCTCCCATGACACCATAAACTCAGAGGAAGAATTTCTAGTAGTCTGCCTTGCAAAGAGGACCTCTATGCTGAATGCTTAATGTGCAGACAATTTTTAATTTCACCTTTGTCCTACTAATCTCTGGCTTATTGTTATACATAAAGTCTGAACCAAGTGTTTGGATTTTGTCACCAAATTCTACATTTAGAATGGATGTATTTTGACCTCTTTCGATTATTAGAGTACGTTTTAATATCTTCACAAAGGATGGAAATGATTTCAAGTTTGAGTTCTCCATGTTTCACTGGACATCCAGACATGGTTTACCAGATGATGTTAGTAAGGCTCAGTGAGAAGGTTTCTTCTGTATGAAGCTCTGTCTGTATCTGTGTTTCCATACCTTGAGGTGTTACTGTACAGGAGTGGCAGTGATCATGTCATTGAAGATAAATGTGCAAGGGTAAATTGTAGTGTGCTCCAAATCCCATTCCCCAATGAGCCTATTGATCAAAAGGGGACAGCAGTAGCCATAGACCATCATATACAGTAGTGTGAGGACAAGGGCTACACAAGACAGTAAAGACAAAAAAAAGATATGTCACTGTATTATCATAAAGCAGGCTGTGGTTGGATTTATTTTGATAGAAGGCCTGTCACTGGCATGAGTCAATCCATGCGGTGTGGTAGGTGTCGCAGAAAATTGTGTGGATTGTCTAAAAGCCCTGCATTCAACCTCAAAGTGAGAGCCCTTCTATGAGAGCAATATCTAAGGCTCAAGTGGTTGTTAAGGGCAATTTGACAAGTAGGAAATTAGAGCAATGTGTTTCAACAGGCAGAGAGAGCAATTTTGTTCTGTTTCCCATTATGCTAATGGCACTAAAAAAGTTAGCATGCTCATGCATGGATGTCTAATGGCCCTGATATCCCCCAGTGCTTCCTTGTAGGAAACCAGGGATCAGCCATACTGCTAAATGATGTGCTTTTCTGATCACCAGCTTCTTAATGAAAAAGCAATTAACAGAATATGTTTGCATTCTATGGGTAGAATCCCTTCCCATCTAATTAGATGTAATTTTGATTTACTTCCAAATCTGATGTTCAGTGAGGTTGTGGCTCTGCAGAATAAGATGATAACTTACAGACGAAAAAGCTTCTTAATGTTTTTAAGTGTAAACAAATTATCCAGTTTTGTGGACTGAGTATGTAGAGTATATCAGCATATATCTAAAGGCAGGCATTTAACACATAACTTTCCATATTTGTAGTATTTACTGAGGCTTTATGTTGCAAGAAAAGGAGAAGATGGGAATTTTGCAGATGTAAAAAACGGTTGGCCTTGCTGACCTTGCCTCCCTACCCCCCTTCTCACAGTCCATTTACGTCCTCATACATTTGAGCCTTATGCACTGGATACAGAATGACAACTCCAGCTTCTTCCCTTTTTCTGTGTGTGGTCACATACACTACAGTGGAAATTGGTCCGTCTTATGCTCCATTTCTTTAAAAAAAAACAAAAAAAACCATTCTAACTGTAGAAATTATTGGACTGTACTGTAAAATCTGGGTCTTGTTTTTATCAAGTTGGAATGCACTCCCAGTAAGTTGCTTTGGACACAACCGTATGCCAAATGAATTATATTGCGTTATATAATGAATGTTATGAAAACCTCAGTGATATTATTATTATATAAACCTCAAACCAATGATATTGCACCAGTGAAGACCAGTTTCATGTTGTTCTTTTCATACTTCTATGGAGGCTTGTGAATTGTCAAACACTTTTGGTTTATAGGATCAATTTGCTCTCTTTGTAAGTTTATATTATAACTGGAAATGCATCTTGAACATCAGCTGCACACATGCAGCATGTAGAGAGTCAGACTTCTAATTAAGACTTTATACATAATGATTTTGGTTATGACATGATGAACACATTTTAAAATACTATTATTGGGCACCATGATCATGGACAAAGCTAGCCAGTTTTCAAGGTGCATTTATCTGTCAGAGAAATTGGAAAACAAGTAAACCATAGCAAACGCTGGCCCATGCATCAATGTTTGCAGAAAATTAATGACTAATACTGTTTTCTTGAACCAGTGGTCATGTGTACACATGGTCACCTCGCTTTGATTAAAATTGTCTTCTGTGAATTCCTGTTTAAGGCCAGGTTGAGCAGAACGGTAATGAAATGCTTACTAGGTCCTGAGATGAGTTGCATGTGCAGTGGCTTCCCATGGTTGATCTGCTGACAGCACAGTCCTGACAGGTTTGTAATACAGTAGTATTGTTCCCTCTCATAGCTGTAGACTACAACAATTGCCATACAAAGCCCATCCTGAACAGAAGTACTGAAAATTTAAGTCTGCAATTAATGTTCGGGTCTATATCTTTAAAGGATTCTAAGATTAAAAACATGTTTTCAATGTCTATTTAGCCTTCTCCTCAGAGACATTCAAGAATAAGGAGGGAAATAACATAAAAGCAAAATACATGAACTGTTGCCCTGGCTGGCATACTGACATTTCAAAGATACCAAATCATTTCTTAGAAGCTGTGAAGGTGTGTTTGAATTCTACATTTTTATAACCTTCTCTGTTTTTCTCATACCCAAAAGTGTGTGTATATAATTATGTTTCAGCTTTGATTCAGCTTTGTTTTCAAAGCCAAATAAAAACCCCTTGTTAACAAGAGAATGACAGCCAAAAGTTGCTCTATAATAGAAAGGAAAGAAAGAGTCGTTACGTATTCATGACAGCAGTCTGGCACGGATGCTCAAATGAAAGGGATGAAGGGGGGAAGCAAAAGGTCAGGCTCATTAAATGTCAGGAAAGAGCATCTTAATAATTGAATCATTCAGACAAAGAACCACATAATTTAGTTTTGAAGGGTTCTGAGGAGCCACTTGCAGTTGTACTTGTGGTTTTATAGTCAATACAAACTGCAAATATCATTTTACGAGAGAGAGCTGCACAGTACATTAACCTCAAATGACTTAACATCCAAAAACAATTATTAAAGACATACAAGATATTGTTTGTCAATAAAAACATTAGTTTTCGGAAGGAGTACAGTTTTTTTTTTTTTACTTAGTGAACTGCATCTAAAACCTCTGGCGACAGTCATCACTCCAGACACAAGTGTGTAAATTTTCAGACAGATGTGTTCATGCCAAAAACTCAAAAAGGTCAAAATATTTTTACATGCTCGTAAGCTGACCTGGTCTTTTATTCGTGTGCTGTTTCTTCATTGTCTCTGTGATTTGAGATATCCAGTATTCAAGCACTCGCGACACCGTAGACAATAGGAAGGGTCCAATTATAAATGCATGAGAGCTGAATTTGATTATTTGGTGTCTGTGATTACAATTACAATTAGTAAAAATTGCCAAGTCATTCTCAAAAAGCTATTTCAAATAAATATTAGAGTGCTCCCAAATAAAGAATTATTATTTATTTCATTTAAGATGAAAATACTTTTAATTGAGATTAATTCACTAGCATCATTAATTAATCCAGATCAGCAAAAAGAAACATACAGATGTATAGATCAGGCCTAAATGAAAATGTTCTTTAATACAGTTTAAGATCA
Source organism: Thunnus albacares (assembly GCF_914725855.1). NCBI lineage: Eukaryota > Metazoa > Chordata > Actinopteri > Scombriformes > Scombridae > Thunnus > Thunnus albacares. The sequence continues at coordinate 22,708,794 of NC_058115.1, forward strand.
TATCTGATCGTATTCTGTAAATGTTAATAAAAGGGGACTGTTTTATTTGATCAGTATCAAGAAAATGTCATAAAAATAACAGGACTTTTTACAGCTGGGGAATCTCATACTGCTGTTTCTTCAGTGTTTATTAGTATCAACAAGCAGAAATGGCTCACAGCTTCACAGTCTGCATATTACTAGAATTTGCTCTGGAAGTATATGTCTTAATAGTTTTGATTCAAAGCACTGACACATGGATGTTCAGTATCGGTTTAAGAAGTGAATCTTATGTTATGGATTAGGCTTGCTATATCTTCATAAGACAAATATTGCTTTGACTTTAGTGAACCCCTCTAAGATTTTCTTACCAGGAATATTGTGTAATGGACCCTTTTCATCAGTCCTCTGCAATTCATGTCAAAAAGAATTGTGTTAGGGACTCATTCTTCTATCAATATTCCTTTAAGACTAAAGCGTTTACAGTCACAATCATTTGTCTCTGAAACCTTATGACTACCTGTCAGAGAAAATCACACTTGAGACCAAACACGATATTTTATTGTTTTGTATCGGCCTGTAAAACAGGCACAACCCAAGAGAGACAATTTGTTATCAATGGCTCACAAGTACAATGTACAAGTCTGACTATCAATCCATCTCTGTCTTACCTGTGTGTGTTTTGTACCTGAGTGTGTGTGAGAGCTAGAGACTGAAGGATGAAAAAAGGTACCAATATAACATCATCAACACTTCAGAGTGGACCTCAGCCACAAGCAGTGGAGTGGAGTCAGGGGACCAGTGAGCATTCAGCTCTGTAATGTAAGAAAGACTGAGATATGTGCACAGCTCCACTGGGAAAATCAACAACAGTGCTGGGTGATGGTTTTATTTCTAGCCACACAAGTGGGGTGCCTCCAGAGATGAAAAATACAAGATGGCTTGCAATGAAATTTGGTATTTTACCATGATAACTGTTTGTGAACGTGCTAAGGTTTTCCTGCTAATCACTGTGTGTGCACGTTATGCCGCAAGCTAAACATGCTTCCAATCAAGGTTTAATATAAGAGCTTGCCTTTAAAGTTTTTACTGGAAGCAGTTGTGAAACAGTGAAAACTATTGGATAAAACACAAAATATTCAATGATGTATCATCAGTGAAAGGTGAAACATTAAGTCCCCATTGGAAGTACAACACAGTCATTAGTAAACATATAGTCCACAAGAGTAGAGGTGCTCATACAAATGAATTTTCAAACTGAACTGAGTATACTGAATCACTATTGTCAGTGGAGCGCCCCTCACTGGTTACTGAGAGCACTGTTGTCAGCTCAGCCGTGATTCACAGTACGTTAATACCTTGTTAAAAACTTATTAAAAGAGTATGGAAGCCACAGACACATGCATGATGTGATAACGCTGTTGCAAACAGTTGCTTACTGTGCTATTAATAAAACTGAACGCAAGAACTAGAACCAGCAACAGACTGACCGTATACTGAACTGAAACCTGTCAATCAGCGCTAAATGTTGCAGCAGTATGAACAGTGATACCTGTCATTCACTGCTGTACATACTGCAGTGCAATCTCTTAACTTGTCAGCTACATAGTCAGTGACTACAAATCTTTGAACCTAACTGAATGAAAAAAATTGAATCGGGGGTGTGTTGAACAAAACTTGGGAGAGACTCAGCAGTTCAACATTTCTCTGTTTAAGAACCTGCTGAGATTGACTAAAATGAGAATAGCTGGTCCACCTTAAAGGTCAGTCCACATTAAGTGAGCCTGGTCAGGATAGGCTAACCCATTGTTGCTAAATTCGGGGCTAACTTCCTTCACTTTTCCAGCAGTTGGGGAAACAACAGACAAGACTTTTCTTGGTCTTGAGACTGTAGCCTGCACTGTGTATTTACTGCCAGATTGACAACTTACTGCTAACCTTTTGCTCCGCTCTGCTTGCATTCACCGTCACTTTTCTGCCGCTTGCTTTCTCACACTCGCTCAACCACAGACTTGCTATGCACACACATTACGCACTGCCCTAATCCTAAAAGCAGTTACGCTACTCTCATAAACAGTACCTTTCATGTAGATATCCTTTGAAGAATGAATTGAGGAAGGATTCTGGGATTTGATGCACTAGTCGATGTTTCACAACAATTCCACAATAATGTAGGGTGTTATTGTGCTCGCACAGTGTGTGAGTGAAAATCATTAGTAGCTTATTGATATTAATGATTGTGTGAAATTTTAGTCACAGCTAAAGGATGAATATAAAAAGTCACTGTCTGTAACAGTTAGCTCAAAAGTGATGCCTAGAACATAACACATCAGCCTTAGACAGCTAGTATTATGGCAAGCCTCATTAACTCAAAACAGATCACAAAAAAACATTTAAAGTTCAAATCAGAGCAAATAAAATAACTATGAAAAATAGAGTACAAACATTGGGAAATAAATCTGACAAAACAGTCAATGTAACTGCGACTGCTATGGGACTGTGCCAGTAGTCGTAGCTACTAGCAACAGAATGAACTGAAACCAACTGCTGGCTGCAGAATAATGGTGACAAGTTGTGAAGTTGTATAAGTAAGTTCAGAGTGAACGAAAAGTAGAACAGCACTGACGTCAGCTAGTAACATACACACTGATGTATGCACGTATGTGTGTGTGTGAAGTGTGCCTATGTTAGACTTTGAAGTAATTACCATGTGTGGATATATATTTCCCTCAGTACAAGCAACCAGTTCTTTCTGTAATTTCTTCAGACCTGCTCCTTTCTCCTCTTGTCTGTATTAGTTAGGTGTAATATAAACGAGTGCAATTGCTTAAATGTGTTGACAGGAGACAGGGCTAGAGAGTGGGGTATAACATGCAATAAAAAGGTCTGTGGTTGTGTAGTACACATCTTAACCAGTGGGCTACTGGGGCGCCCCAAGTTCAAACATCTTTTAGATGTGTGGACACATATTTCCCTCAGTACAAGCAACCTGTAACAAATCTGCATTTCATGACATCCATTTGCATCTTTTCATTGACACTGTATGCAGTTGGCACACACCTTAACTGTTGGTGACATGTTAATAACCTTGTTTACATTTACTTGAGGAGAAGCTCTTCTGGCCATGTGAATTATGCCTCTTATCATGTTGTTCTAGCACTGCAAAACTGAGTGGGTGGTTGGGAATAAAGCATCTGACTTTAACAAGGGAAGACTGCATCTCATTTCACACTGACAATCAAAATTGTATTCTTTGCAAGACCATCATCCTTATCTAAGATTACCCAAGTGGTTCTTCTTTTAACATGACTAGAATTGTTCTAAACTATAACAATAGGCTATAAAACAATCATATTCATATTTTTTAACTGTCATTTGCATTTGGAAGGCACTAATGATATATGTATTGTATGTTTTGTGCTCCGAAAAGCTAAACAAATAGGCACTGAGCCACCGGAAAGTTTGAGGTGGTGTTGACTCAACCTGCAGAGTTGCAAGGTGTAGAATTGTTTGGTTCTGGCCGAGGTTTGCAATATATTGAGTGTCTTATAGTATAATTATTGCCAACACAACACTTTGTGATTAGTTATTCCTTGATTTATACAGATGACTGCATTCATTAAAATTCAGACAGTGAAGGACAGACACTGTCAATTCAGAAAATTGATGAATTACCGGTTTCCATCTGAAGGCTGGGAAACATTGACAAGTCACGTGGTGAGCAAGGACACTTCAAATGTAGTTGTGTGAGTAAGCAATCTCTGTGGAGAACAAACAAGGAAAAGTAAAGTAAATCCCCTAAATCTTCTTCTTCTAAGTATTGTTGCTAGTATATCTTGTGGAGAAATATTTAGCCTTAGTAAAAGTCCAGGGAAGAGGATGTCTTGGTCAAATTAATGGGAGCTACACCACTTATGGTTTCCCATGGCACTACCCACTTCCCTGTGGCCCATCCCAGGATATTAAACTTGCATATTAATGCATGTTAAACCTTATTTTTTTTATAAATATAACTTTATAAAGTAGTCTGACTGATAGCCATCACTGTAGCTTAATTTCCAAATGATTCCTTATTGTGACCTATACTGTTACAAATGGAAGATCCTTCAGGGTCAACACAGTTTCAAATCCACAAAGTCCTCGATCCTGTAGCCCCTGACAATGCAGTTTATGTGACTCTAAATACAGCTAAGAAGCCATAAGATTGGTGGATCAGTGAGTGACTGCCTCCACACACTCATGGGGCATCGGCAAAGCTGTGCCTCAGAGGGGATTGAACCCCCCATCTGTACTCTAGAGTTTCAGATCATGACCTGATCGTTAAGTGTTAACAATTGTATCAAAAGCATGGGGTGCAATCAGCTGTGCTACAGCAGGGGCCCGTAAAAAATCTATGAAAAAATCTCTCTCTGTTTCCTTTGTTGTTTCTTTTCTTTTTCTCTGACTCCTTCCCTCCTGTCGCTCTCACTGTGCCCTGTTGGTTATTCCTGTCAGAGGCTGCCTGACCCTAGCTGGAGCTGGCATCAACTCCACCCTCTGCCTGGTGTGACATTCATAGCATTACAATTGAGCCATTAATCTGTCAAGCCTTACCCCCACTAAGCCATGAGCAGTGGGAAGGCACAGGAGAGGGAGAAGTTTACTGCTCCTGTTTTTCCTTCTCTGTAGTTAGGTCCTAACAACCACAATAAGTCTCTGACATGATGTGAAATAGATAAACTGTTAGTTGCCAGCTGAGGCAAGCCATTCAGTCATCATTTTTCACCCTCATTTCCCCATCTACTGCTGGGTATTTTTTGCTGATGACTGCCTTGCTGATAGCTGTTGGCTTCTCATTCTGTTGGATTCTGCTTTTTTTTTTCTCCACCACCCCCACTGCTACCCCTCATATGTACAAACACTCCTCCTCTGCTGTTTTTCAAATCTTCTTTCTCTTTGTATTTGTTCCCTCTCTCTCCCTCTCTCCCTGGGTAATGTCAGACTGAGCTCCTGTAAGGAGGAGATAAAGCCCCCCAGCAGGGCAGGACCACAGCTGTCGCCTTCTGACTTCCTGGACAAGCTCATGGGAAGAACGTCAGGATATGATGCCCGCATCAGACCCAACTTCAAAGGTACAATATATGCCAAGGCAGACCATCAGTAGCCCTCAAGAAAATCCTGTAGCATGCACAAGCATTGGAAAGCAACACAAAGACCAGTGAATCTGTGCTGTGAAAGTTAAACAGCTGACCATTCTCTTGTGTATGTGCTGTATGTTGCTTTATTGGAGACTATAGTTCAATTCTGAGGATTAAGGCTTTCTAGCGCATACATATTTCATTGGCTTGGTCTTGTGTTCACTCTGTTCAGTTTCACATGTGCTGTTAGTTCAGAACAACAGTTAATGAACGCTTCATGGTGACAGCCAGCCATTTTCTCGTTTTTATGTTGACTTAATTTAGGGACTGAATATTTTACCAGGCAGCACAAGCACACTGATGATTTTCTCAGGCACTGTGCAGAAATGTAGCCAGACTCATCTCTGTGACCTGACTGGCTCTTACTTCTAACAACAGTTACTTATTATTTTCAATATTTTTCCTTAAAATTATCTTGTGATTAGTTTTAATATGGGAGGTTTTAGCTCTAACTGTACTTGAAGTAGCAGGTCTTTAAAAAAAAAAATCAATTTCTCTCAATGCATTTAAAGAGGAGAATATTCAAAAGCAATAATGGAGCTGGCCTGGCTTATGTTTTGACATCATTTACAGTCATAATGACTGAGGATGAAAAGTAATGGAGGTATCTGCACATTTTAAAAACAAGAGATATATAAAATTGTGGGTATTTTAATGTGAACAGCTGTGTGGTCCCATACATCCCATCTGATGTGAATCTGATGTGTAAATTTCTCTTTTGTTTCTTCCCTCAGGCCCACCTGTGAATGTCACCTGCAATATTTTCATCAACAGCTTTGGGTCCATCACAGAAACTACCATGGTAAATGTGTTTTCTTACAAACACCAGTACTATATTTAAAAATCTTGCTGTAATTTATTTTTGTCTCCAGACATGATTATGGTTTGTATAGTTTTAGTTGCATCTCTCCCATGATTTATACAAGAATCTTGAAACACTTCATCCTCCATCCTCTTTCTTTTCTACCAACTTCTTTGCTAATCCACTTAGTTCCGAAGCCGTTCTCTCATATCTGTTTCCTGGAGCATAGCAGTACAACCTTCAGAGACCAATGGGTCACTGACATGCTGATAATGAACTGTCCACTCTGCAATTAAAATGAAAAATTGAGAAAATGAATGAAAAGAGGGGCGGGGGTGGGGAGGACAAGGGGTTCAGGGTAAAATGGCTGCCCTCATGTCTGCATTTACAGTGTTATAGTTGCTTGGTCAGCACAATACAGCGGTGAGCTGTTTAACGATGTCTGATGGAGGCCCAGAGGGCCGGACATCCAGTCAGGTCAGCCCAGAGAACGACAGCTATAATGATGTCATTGAATGTACTGGTGAAGCATGCTTTTATTCTGATAAATAAAGTGAACAAGCAAGAAAAGCAACAATCTACAATGCTCAAAGATAAATTCTGAATTGATTGCACAGATCAGAATTCTAATTTAATTACTCATGTATGTTGGCTGCAGGCAGGAGTTATTGTGTTCATTGCATCGACATCCCTGTGCTCACCAGCTGTACATGGCTGCATTGATTTAACAAACTGTAGGATCTTAATCAATCAGTCACTTTTTGGTAAAATCAAATGAGGAACATTTCAACAGCAGTGATGCCTCTATTATCCAGAAATAATGAGGCTACATTGCAAAAATGGATCATCATGCAGTGCTTACTTATCCTGGGTGTTACTGTATGTCAACATTTAATAGTACTTACATTTACAGAAACACTGTCCACCACCTATTCCTCTGAGGCCAAGTGTTGTCTAAACTTAATACCATGTCTCCCAATGGTGGAACTGGGTGTGGTCATGTGCTTTTTTTCTAAGGAAAAAGAGAACAATAGATAAATCTAAATAACAGAAAGTAGGTTTTATATAGCTGAAAATACATTTTGTAGATTTAGAATGAAATTCAATCCAACAGAGGTGGCTCTTAAAAGTTTCATCAAAGTTTCATCTTTCATAGAACAGCTGTGGTGAGCTTGAATTCAGATTGGTTTATAGAATAGATTCCAAGAGCGACCTGTATCAAAACATTCCCAGAAACTTCTCAAATCTCTAAGCTTTCCAACTGTATTATAAACTCCACCGGTGATATATTTTCCCATTAACTACCCTGAGTTCTTCCACAGGACTACAGGCTCAATGTATTTCTACGGCAAAAATGGAATGACCCTCGTCTGGCATACAGCGAATACCCAGATGACTCCCTTGATCTGGATCCATCCATGTTGGACTCTATCTGGAAACCCGATTTATTCTTTGCAAACGAGAAAGGAGCCAATTTCCACGAGGTCACCACCGATAACAAGCTGCTACGGATTTTCAACGATGGCAGCGTTCTGTACAGCATCAGGTGAAATCATGCTTATTTCCCCAAAACATAAAGATCAGAGCCATTGAATTTGTTATGGTCAGAGAATGATATTAGGATTATTTTATGCTTATTCTGAAAGGCTACTGCTAAATAAGTCAATAAATATACACAGAATGAACACTTTATGGTATATTCATAATTACTTATAATTTACTTTGAAAATGAGCAGCACTTTTTATTAAATTAGATTAAGATGTGCATTTTTCATCTCAATACAGACTGCTTTGCTGGTATAATTGCCATAATGACATAAAAATAGTTAGTTTTGCCTTTAAATATATCTAGACTTTGATTTATAAGATAAATGTGAGGCATGCAACCATGATACACAAAAAGATAGTCTATTTGGGTCTACTTCCTCCAGCTTAAGTGAAGAAAATATTAAAAAACATGAGTTCAACTTGGTCTGACCTGGTCCGAGCAGGCGGATGGCAAACAAATCCCACTCATACATGACCTCTTGACTGTGATTGCCACAGATTGCGAAGCCGCTAATCACACAACCCCTACTGCACCTTTCTGCCCACTTAGGCACACTGTAGGTCACCAAAGTACTAAATGGGTGCAGGCATGAAATGAATGAAAATGTCAAGTGACATATATAGGACAGGGTCTTTAAAGTCTGTTTGTTTAATGCCATACCACACAGATGGGAAATTTACAGATGGCTTACGAAACCATGGCATAGGATGACACCTTTTTTAGCCCCTGCTTGCATGTCACATGACTTTCCATTTCATTTTTCATTTCATTTTCAGTAAACTTTTCAGGCTGTCTTTTGGGAATTATGTTTCACTGTAAAAACAACAACAACAACAACAACAAAAAAACACACAATAAATCTACTATAATATTTATATTTCACTGGATTTCACTGTGTTTGTTTTACTGAAAGTGACATTGGAAATAGGGAGAAACATGCAACACAAGCAATCCGTTGTACTCAGTCTCACAGTATTGCAAATACTTCTAATTACCACCTCATTCCACTGATTTACTACATCCACTAGATTTGCTTACTAACCATGTTCTGCAATTATGGATCAAACATCTTTGTTTGCTCTAAACACACGATACAGTTTAGTTACTGTTGAAAGAGTCAATCACAGGAGTATTTGTAGTTGGTTCTTCAGCTTGTGAAAAAGATATTGTGTCATCATAACACAGTAGCAAATGGGTGCCTGTGTGTATGCTGCTGGCGGCTCTTGTCTTGCTTCTGGGCGATGCATTACAGCAGGTAATTACACAGCTTTTCTCTAGACAGACTCCCAAATAGCTCTCTGTCTTGCTCTCTCTCTCTCTCTCTTCTCTGAGGATTCTTGAAGGCTTAATGCATCAACACCACAACAAATAAAAGTAGAGATGCCTACACCAATTACTTTGCTATTACTGTGCTACGACGAGTAATCAAATGGCAGAGTAACTCAATATGTTTTCCAATCTACTGTGTTTGTAGGAAAAGTCTTTTTTTTCTATTTTCCAAGGTTATTGCATGGATGTCATACAGACATCTTTTTCATAATTTATCTCACACAGAGCAGTTTAGTACTGATCATTTATTTCACTGTTCTTTTGATCTTTTAACCTATCATTTGTCCTTTTGTTATGGTGTCTTTTCCTTGAGTCCTTTCGTGCCTTTTGCTGTCCCCTGTGGCTCTTCTTCTCTCTTTCAATCTGTTTTTCTATCTCAGGCTGACTCTTACCCTGTCCTGCCCTATGGACTTGAAGAATTTCCCAATGGACATTCAGACCTGTACCATGCAGCTTGAAAGCTGTGAGTCTTCTTTTCTTCCTCCTCCTTTTGTCTCATTCTCCTGCGTTTATCTCCCTTTGTTCCCTATTTTCTACCTTTTTTCCCAGCTTGTAAAGTGTCCAACCATGCTATATTCCAAGAGATAGGAGCTGTATCTAACATAACTACAGTATAAATGTGTCTAATTATTGAGGTTATATTCACAAAGTCCTTTATGGAAAACAATTCCCTGATGATTTTCTAGTTGCATCGCTTGTGTTCACGGCTATTTATTAATCTTATAGGCAATGTCCTTCATGTTTTGTGGTGCTACAGAAAGAAAAATCACAATTATTTACCATTCTTTACTTGTTCACATCTACAAAACATAAATTTAAACTGGAGAGTTGAAGAAATATACAAAACGCTTAAGCCACTTTAAAATGGTCTTTCTTATTACACTGATAAAACGAAGGGGAGGAATAATAGTCTCCCCTTTCAGCCTCCCCTTGCCTTTAGCAGAGATAGTATCTGCCCTCGTGAAACCAATTTCCAGGATATAAATAATAAAACTTTAATTTTGTGTCCCTTTTATTATATGTGACCCACCCCCTGTGCCTAGAGGTGACCTAATTTCCAGTCATAGGGACAAAAGAACTTAAGTCTAGCAAAGGGGGAAACAGAAGGAGCACTCGTGCCACGGAGTCACCGCTCCTTAAGAGCAGCTTTCTCACAAAAAAAATAAGTCAAGCTGAATACTGGTATATCTACCTACCTTCTTATATAATTCAATAAGAAAGGAGGTATTGGTTTGTTTAATAATAAAATAATAATAATAAATTTAATTTGTACTGCACTTTTCATTCATAATGAAACTCAAAATGCTGCAGTATTAATAACATAGAACACAAAACATAAAGAAAATAGTAATAAGAGTTAAGATGAAAAAACCTTCCCGAATAGAAATGTTTTTAGGCCTTTTTTTAAAAAAGTCTAGGGTCTGTGCTGCCCTTACATGGTCAGGAAGGCTGTTCCACAAGCGTGGTGCAGCAGAACAGAAGGCTCGATCCCCTGTGGTGCAGAGCTTAGTACTGGGGGCCCAGAGGAGCAAGCTGCTGGCAGATCTGGAGGTTTGTGGTATGATCAGTTCCTGTAAGTAGGGAGGCACATGTCTATTGATGGATTTGTATGTGAGTAGCAGGACTTTGTAGTCAGTCCTGAAGGAGGCAAAGAGCCAGTGCAATGAAAACAGAATTGGTATTATGTGTTTGTGTTTTCACACTCTCATCAGGATCCTGGCCGTGCTGTTCTAAATGTACTGGAGCTTCTAGATGCTCCTGCCAGTGATCCCTGCAAAGAGCGCATCGCAATTGTCCAGTCTTGAGGAGATAAAGGCATGGACAAGTATCTCTGCTTCTGACAGAGAGGGGCAGAGTTTAGAGATGTTTTTGAGATGGTAGAAAGAGGTTTTGCATATGGTCATCAAAAGTCAGCTGAGGGTCAAACCTGCCAGATTTGTGACTGAGGAGGAAAGGAGAATGTCCTGGCCGTCAAAGGTAAGATGAGGTATGGGACATGAATGAATCTAGTGTGGAGTGCCAATAAGGAGAGCTTCAGTTTTGCTGCTGTTTAACTGGAGGAAATTTGTATTCATCCAGGCCTTTATCTCCTCAAGACAGAGACGGAGAAGGGCTTGGGGCAGTTTTGATGTACAGCAGGGTATCATCAGCATAGCAATGAAAAGACATCCTGTGTCTGCTGATGACACGTCCAAGGGGGAGCATGTAGAGGGTAAACAGGATAGGGCCGAGAACAGATACTTGCGGATACACCACAGGTGACAGGGAGAGATCAAGACTTGCATCCTCCCAGTGGGACATACTCAGTTCAGGACTGAAATCACTTAAGTTCAGAGTCTCACAGTCTAATGGTGGTGTGGAGGCAGTCTAAGAGGATAATGAGATCCACAGTGTCAAATGCAGCACTCAGTTCAAGGAGAATCAGGAGAGAAGGGGACCCTGCATCAGCTGCCTTCAGCAGGTCCCTCACAACCCTGAGCAGAGCTGTGTGCTGAATGAAAACCTAAATGAAATTTTTCAGTTGTTGTCTTTAAGGTGGCCCCAAAGCTCAGAAGCAACCACTTTCTCCAACACCTTGGACAGAAGAGGGAGGTTGGAGATAGGTCTGTAGCTGGCAAGAACTTCTGGGTGCAGGGTGGGCTTCTTGAGGAGGGGGCAAATGACTGCGACCTTGAGGGCAGATGGAAAACTACCAGTTTGAAGGAAGAGGTTAACAGTTTTGGGGAATGAGGGGGCTGACAATGGGGCTGTGGGAATCAGCTCCAGTGCTCAAGTACAGGGTTTCATCTTTCTGAGGATTTCCTCAATGTGGCTCTGCCTGAGGCCAGTAAAATGGAATGTAAATGGAAATGTAGAGATGGCAAGCTCCCAGACAGAAGACTAGTTACTTCTTCTTTGTACAGGAAGCAGCATGATTTATTTCTGCAAATTAACCTAGGGACAAACAGATAAAAAAAATCCAATACAGTTTGTGCAGAATGTACATTCAGCCAGCATAAGAACAAAAATATTAAGACATTTTACCCTTTAGTTGTGTGGGGAGAGGGGACATTCAGGCCAACAGATGTTTGCTGAAGGCAGCTGTGTGTAGGTGTATATGCATTTGTTCCTGGGTATCATGTCACATTGCCATTAGAGGAGACGTAATCATTTCTGATTAAAGGCCTAGTGAGGATACTTGGCCTTGTGTTGACAAGTGCTTGTACACCACCCAAGGGTGTGATCACCTTGGCTAGAGCTGAAAGTTAGGAGGACATTATAGGTTTTACTGCCATTAATGTAGCAGTGGCAACACAGTCTGTTCAGCGTGAGGAAGAGAGAGAGAGGTGGGTGCTGAAAAAAGGAGAGTTATCTTTCAGGTTTGTGAGAGCTAGGCCAATCATCTTTTCTGGCCTTTCATGCTACAGGCTTATATAGATATATAAATAGAACCAACCATAAGATTCTGCCTTATTCTGACACATCAAAGCCCTATATATGCAGCTTATACCACTTTGCTTTGCCTTGAGCCATTAGTGCCCAGTAACCTCAAATCCACTTTGTAACTTACACTATAAGTGAAAAGCAAGACTAAGACAGCAAATCAGAACGCATTACCATAGCTGCATTAAGATAGTGGCTTTCATTAGGTGAACGGCTTTTTAACATGAAAACGGAGATGGTATGTGACTAACAGTCATTGCTCCATCTTTCCAAGATATTCCAGACATTCTGCCTCATGAATATCACTTTTATTGCACCTTGAATGCTATGTCAATTATGTTTTGAGGCCTCTTACTGTAGCTGTAGCTGGCGGAAGAAGAGAATACCATTTCATTATCTTAGGAAAGCATTGGCATTCCCCTTGCTTGTTATAGGAGGATGTTTGAATGAAAGTGAATTCTCCTCATGAACAAGATAAGTGTATTTTAGCGGTGTTGTTTTTCAGGCGGGCAGTACGGCTAGGGTATAACATCTTGAATAATTGATGTCTTTGTAACTCAGGCCCTAAAGGGTCCCAGTAGGCATCAGTATATTTCAGATGTGTGAGGAATTCTGCGTTGTTGTTGCATGTGGCATGCATTTTTAATGTACCTATAATCTGGCAGCTGTGAGACAGAGTACAACCCTCAAAAAAGATCATGCAAACAGTGTATGTGTGAGTAAAATAATTATTGACTTATCTTTTACTAAACTGCATATTCACTTAAAAAATAATCTCATGTACATATTCCATTATGTTACAATGTATACATTCTTACTGGTGCGGCCACATGCATGGCGGAGGGTACTGGAAAGATTACATATATTAATCAGCTCAGTGCGTGTAAGCACATACAGTATCTCTCACTGTCACAGGCAGATATGCTCCTCATGTCCCCCTATTATTCTGTAACCTTCAAGCAATCGCGACAACACTACTGTAGCAGTGGTGTGTGTGTGTATGTGACCTTTACTGTGACAAACAAGATGGCAGAGGGTAGCTGGTAGCTGGACAGATGGGCAGAGGGACATTACATCACCACAATCTTCCAAGTTTCATTTTCCCCCTCTCTGAGTCTCATTAGCCAAGGTTTCGGATATTTCTGACTCAAAGATTATATACTTGTGGTAACAAGATCCCAGACAAAAAATGAGGTTAAGCAGGAGGAAGGGGAGGGGGATCTCTGCAGTAATGATGACAAGAATAAGAATATTTAACAGCTTGTGCAGTGGTGTACTTGAATTTATCCAATAATTTGAAATTAACAGTAAACAGCCTTGTGTCTTTGAAATGCACGTAGTAAATACAAAGTAACAAGAAATGTTAAATGCATTCTCCCTCTCATATTCAGTAAGTAATACATCTGGAGCCGGTTGCACCAGCTGTTTATAAGTTCAAACTAAGCCTAGTTATAACTCAAGAGTTTACATATTGGAGATTTACACGTCACTAGAGATGGATTGTTAAAATATTTACACCTACTAACCTACTAACTGCCAGTAGTTAAAAGTGGTAATATAATGATAAGGTTGACATATCTGACCAGAGACTTCACATATCACAGAAAAGAAAAACACACTAAACCTCATATTACAAAATTTTATGCCAATTAAGTTAGACAAAATTACCAAATAACAACGTTAGCTTAGCATAATTGGATATTTCCCTCTCTCTGTAAACTGCATAAGTAGCTACTGCTAATTCTTAAGCACACATATTTCTCCAGGTATGGAAATAGAAATAAAACAAAGTCAGACCTACTTTCACAAAGGATTGACAAAGAAGTTTATTTTTATCTTTTTGCCCATAAAACTCTTATTTTTGGAGTGCCGAGGTATCTCGTGACACGTTTTGTCATAATGCAGTGGTGATAAGCAATTTTTACCAGGTTTTATGAGTGTTTGACACGTCTGAGATATTTGATATTGGTAGCATCTCATTCCCTTCTTTCACAAGTGGATATCATTTTGAAAATGAAGGATCCAGTAGTGAAATGCATGTCAAAACAGTGAGACACATCATATGCCAAAATGTGTCTGCAATAATATGCGAGAAGCATGGAAAGATGAGCAAACAGCGGAAAAATTCATATTCTAATCCATTCAAAATAACGTGAGATGAAGTAAAAGAAGGTTGACACATTTCTTATTATTTCTCTTCATTTAAATACCCTCTCCCATCTCTATATCTCCACTGTTCTCTTTTCACAGTTGGTTACACCATGAATGACTTGATCTTTGAGTGGCTGTCTGAGAACCCCGTTCAGGTGGCTGATGATCTCACCCTCCCCCAGTTTGTGCTGAAAGAGGAGAAGGATTTGGGCTACTGCACTAAATATTACAACACAGGTACATAATGAATTCATTTTTAAGTGTTGAATTTGCTTAAATTCTGAACTGAAACTGAGTGATTCAACTGATTTCTTCTCCAGAGGCATGTAAAATTAGTTATGTATGACGGTGCGACAGTCATTTGAAAAATACATTAATCTTTGTGGGGAGTTATCCTACAAATGGCTGCTTCTTTTACCAAATTGTAATGTCACTACATTTTACTCTGCTAAACAGTGTAATTCTAAAAAAACCAAAAACATGTACTATGTCATGTGCCTGCAGGTAAATTCACCTGCATTGAGGTGAAGTTTCACCTGGAACGTCAAATGGGCTACTACTTGATCCAGATGTACATCCCTTCCCTCCTCATCGTCATTCTCTCATGGGTGTCTTTCTGGATAAACATGGACGCTGCACCAGCCAGAGTGGGCCTGGGCATCACCACTGTCCTGACGATGACCACGCAGAGCTCTGGTTCCAGAGCCTCACTGCCCAAGGTGAGTCTGGAGACTAGTGACTGACCAAAATGTGTGATAGTTTGTACAAAGTGGCAGGTGGACAGAGATACAGGGGATGACTGCAAAAATTTTGAACTCCTGCATGTTTTTAATGTAGAACCTGATGTTTAAAAAACCTGATGTCAAGCTATTTCTGACATGTCTTGCTTATGTCTGGAAATCAATGGAGCACAGACAAACAAAGGTTTATTGCTACTGAGCTTGAAATATTGGTTACTGAAACCAATGAACATATTTTTAACTGTAATCATACTCTTCTTCCTGCAAGTAGTAAGTATGTGTGAGAGGAAATAGCATTACATGTTATCAGCTCAACACAAGTGTCAGGGATTAAATAAAAAAAAAATCTAATAACTATGGCCAAAAAAAGAAACTTCTCTGACATTTTGCTCTGACATATCCCCCTAAAAGTAATAGATGATTTAGAAATAGTATTTCCTTTCATACTTTATATTTCCAGCTGACAAGGCTAACTCAAATGCTCCATGAAACAAGTGTCAGTGCATCAAAGTCTGAGCACCAGAAAGGATATACGGGTCATGCCCTCCATATTCTGCCAAAAGAGATGTTTAAAAGAGAAGCTCTGGAATGCGACAACCTGTTAGGGCATATTCGGTCATGAAATGCTGACTTTGCATGAGACTAATTTAGGACAAAGCTAATTAGTGAGGACACTTGCATGTGAAAGACGTGCAGGGCAGGGCACAAAGTGTACCTGGGGAGAAAACACAGTCAGAGGAGAGACAGAGACTCTATTATATCATCACAAATGCAAATACTTGTTTTGGATTGACCAGCGGATGTCCAATAAAAATGTGTTTTAGGATACCTTGATGATAGTTCTGGTCAACTGCCGTTCCAAATCAGTGCGCAAGGTATATTAGACAGCAGGTAACCATAGCAACAGTACCGCTGCCTCGTGCTTTGTTACCAGTTAACTCTCACTGATTGATTTATATGGGGAGACAGTGCATTTTTTGGTGCATGTGGACCCTCCAAAAATCCCTGAAAAGCCAAAAATCAACAATGAATTGATCCTATTAACAAGTATTGCTGTGTAACCGAAACACATCCATGATCCACTCTGTTGCTCTGGGTTACATGCTGCCTCATTACAATTAACATAGACACTGAAGTCTTTTATGACCTACTCGCGTATACAGTACACCAGTATATCAAATGTGTATTAATGTGCAACTGAAAACAGCCCCCAACTACATTCACTATATTTAAGAGTATAACTCTTTTCTTGGTCTTTAATCATGTAGCCATGATGATAAAAGCTTTTTAACTTTTGTACTTTATTGAAGTAGTATGTCTTGAATTTTGTGGGAAAGCCTTTCTCTTTCTTTTAGACTGCATTTTGTGTTAAGCAACCAGTCAAAAGTCAAAATATAAGCCTGTCCTGCTTCACAGTACATAAATACTGCTTGTGTGCAAAATTGAATGCAATCCAACACTGTCCTACTGCACCATAAACTGTTTTAAATAGTGAGGCTATATTGAAATGTATACATTCAAAATAAACTGCAGCCAATGTTGCTGTCTTCTTATGATGGGAGAGGTCCAATTAAGAGTTTCATACACTGTACAATGATGAGTTATGAAAGGACAGCCAAGAACAAATCTGCATAGTCTGTTATAAACTACACTGAGAGGAAGAAGATTAGTTTTGGATGCAGTCTGGTATACAACATCAGCATAATCCAATATTGGTAAAATGAGTTGTGATGATTAAAACATGGCTGAGGTGATTCCAGTGCACACAAGGGGGGTAAGATTTTGTACTCTGATGGCGTGTCATTTCCTGTTTTTAGTTTTGTTTTTCACTTCTCTGTATGTATCTGTAACAGTCAACAAACTGCTGCTCAATTGAGTGAAATTTCCACACAACGCTTTGCTCACTGGGCGTTGCTGATGTGCTGTGACATATCCTCTCTCATGAACAACTTGGCCAGGGCTCACCCCAAGTCTTGGCCGTGACCTGTCTCATGGCTATGTGTCAACTGCCCACATCCCACTGACTCATTACAATTCTAGGCCACCCTAAAGATGTGTGTCATTACATGCCAGTGCTGAGGAATGGGTAGATTGTGAACAACCCACAGATTATCCATCAGCCTCATTGATTGGCTATTGATGACTCTGTGACCTTGTCTGTTCACAGGTGTCCTATGTGAAGGCGATCGACATTTGGATGGCGGTGTGCCTTCTGTTTGTGTTCGCTGCCCTGCTGGAGTACGCGGCAGTTAACTTTGTCTCAAGGCAACACAAGGAGTTCATCAGGCTGAGGAAAAAGCAGCGGCAGCAAAGAATAGTGAGTATAAATCACACGCACATATACATATTCACAGGCTAAAGCATGTGTCCACAAGATAAAACACACATACACACTGACATATTGTGTCACAAATTGTAGCAGTTTCTAAAAAGTAAGCACCAGGAACACACACACACATACACACACGTCCCTGTCAGCCCCTATAACATGACTTATGCCTCTTGTTATTGTGGGACGTTGTATATTCAGGAACTGACAACATCAACACGCTACAGCTGGCTGTCATACTACATGAGGAAGATCTGCTCATTTCAGTTCAGCTTGTTTCCATGGCGAGCACTGACCTGTGAAGAACCTTTGTGATCCTTTCCCTCTGTCACTCCATTTGACACAGAGCAACAGCCTTGCTACCAGCCCTGTGGCACTGGGATACCATAACCCTGCATTCACACTGCAACCACCCCGGGTGATACATTGGTGTATATTCTGACCTGTTGTGGGCAATGTGAAAGACTCTGACTGCCTTTTTCGCCACTGTTTTGAAAAGATTCCTTGTAATATTGATATATCTTTAAAGTTTTCTTCTGTACCACATTCTAGTGAGTTTAAAATCTTAGTTAAATTAAATATTCATCACATATTCATGACTAAGCAAGCATTAATCGAAGTTAAAGTTTGGAAAGAAATATCCTGAGGTAGTTTTTATTAAGACTTATCACTCAAAAACTCAGCTATTCTGTTTCATCAGGACTGTGTGGGAGTGGTTTGATCAGATTTGATTGACTGTGTTGGCAACATAAGCCAACAACCCCGCAGCTGTCATCACTGTTTGATTCCAGTACTGCTAAATCTTGATCGGTGCACATGAAGTAGATCACATAACCTTTTTCCAACTGAGCACTGCCCACTTTAGAGCAGTGAGAAGAGCACAGACAAAACAGCACAGACAGAAATCTCATGTTAAATAACCAAAGGTATCCTAATTTTGACAGTGTCCATGCAAGACCGCATCACTGGTAGTAAGAACCTGATTGGGAGAATATGTTTTCAAGGCCCAAATAAAAGTTTAGTCTTAATACATAAACTTTACTCATATTAATAAATAATGTTTTATAAATCAATAATACACCATTTGTAAGAACAGTGTGCCAGGTTATGACAAATATCTTTGCCTTTATCTCCTCCTCCAGCATAACTTGCTTTGTTTTTTGTTATCTCTTGAAATGTATGATAAGAAACCTCAAATGGAGAGTTTGGCCACTGGCTTTCTGGAAGGAAAACACCCCCCCCCCACCCCCCCACCCAAACACACACACCATTCACGAATGACTTACTAACATTTAGAACTGCAGACGTGATTGCATATTGTAGTGCGAGACCAATTACCTTTTATTAATAACTTTCTCAGTTTCCAATAAGCCATTAAGTCTGCTGTTATGTAAACCACACATTATCAAAGGGTAACGGGTTTCTCATTTGCTACTATGCAATCAAGTCTGCAGTTGTGAATGTTATGATGTTAATATTAAACAGATTTTCAGCTGTCCAGATTGTCTGTGTCTCTTTTCCATAATGTAACTGGTCAAAGTGTCCATCGGCAGCATCTTCCTGATGAATTAACGAGCAAATTAAAAAGACAAAGCAAGTTATGCTGAAATAATAATAAGGATAAACACCAGCTTATTAATAGCTTATCACTGTTCTATTAATCCCTAATATACAATTTATTAATATCAGTGATCATTAGCTAGAAATTATAAGTTCTTTGGTCCCCTTTCTTAAAATGTCGATATCATTTGTCATCCAAACATACATCCCCTAAATTGGATGCATAAATGTTGAACTGGTATCATCAAGGCAAACAGCTTGTAAGTGGTCGAATAAAAGTGCTTACAGAGTGGCACAAGACCTTTTGTGACATAAAGAGGTTACTCTCAAGAGAAACAGATGGGACCATCTTGAATATCCCATTAAACAACTCACAGACTGGGCAGCACCCCATACTCATGGCAAAGTTCCCTGTGAAGGAAGAAGAGTCCAGCAGATTTACTGGGCAGTCTGCCCTCCTGCATCCAAAGAGGAGAGAGAAAATGATGGCCTTTAAGAGAGAAGGACTTCCCCCTGTCTACATCAGTTGCACAATTACTCCCACTGAGGAGTTTGAGGTCGCAAACTATCCATCTGAGAGGTATTGACACATGACCCGATGTTGTACCAGAGAGTGGTTGGGAATCTGATGAGTGTACAAATCCCAGACTGACCAGGCTTAATCAATACACTTTCCCAGCCTTGTGTTTGACTGAGAAAACACCAGAGATATCAAACAACTATAGTACAGTATGTCCACACACCCTTCAAAACTACAAAAATAAAGAAGCAGATCTGCGCTTCCATTTATAGTTTTTACAAAAATAACTTGAATTGGCTCCTTGAGGATTCTTTTAGTCTTCAAAGCCTGTTCCCTAAACTTACAGCTGCAGATGATGTCCTGTACTCACAATGCCACTTTAATTAAAAGCTGAAAACGTCTGCTTGAGTTTGTTGATTTGAAGTTTGTGTCTTTAATCACTTTATTTTTGGAATGGCACAGGTAGTTTTTTTTAATTTAAATGAAGCAGAAGGAATTCTTGTTCCCAGCAAAACATCCAAAAACAAATTATAAATGAAAGGCTGATGAATCTCTCTTACAAAAACTTTCAAATCAGACTCACCTGTCGTCACTTGTTGTCTTGTTTTACATCAAACTATTAAATAAAAAGGAACAGTAACTACTATTTCAATTTGTCTACCTTCCTTTCCAATGGAGGTGTTTGCCAGTCAGCCTGGGAGTGTTGAGTCGCTGCGGAAAGCAAATGACATCCCTGGTAACAACTCAACCTACAGGAATCTGAATCAGCACTGCAGCGCCTGTGCCAGGGTAAAAACTGAACCCTGTGTCAACCCTGACCTTCAATCCCAATTTCTGTCCATGCCTCCAGCCTCCCAAATTGATTGTGTCGTGCAACTTTCACCTCAAACTTGAATTTTTCCTGGCATCTTTGGTTGTGGGTTGTGCTGGCCTCACCCTGTCACTATAGCCCTCCCTTTTTGACCTTCCTTATCCTAACATTTCTGATTTGGAGTGCTTTCCCCTTTTCCTAATGTATAACCTATTTTCAGGGATTATTTTATGCTTAGACATTTCTCCCTCTTGTGCTCTCCTTGTGGACAAATTTTGAATCTCCTTATCATTTAGAACGTTCTCCAAGAAAGTACACTTTACTAAAGATACAGCAATATTTTAGTTTGTTTAGGAAATACTTTAACATTTTGGAAAATACCCTTATTTGCTTTCTTGCAAAGCGTTGTGTGTACACTGTATGAAGCTGCAGCTAGCAGCCAATTAGCTTAGCTCAGCATGAAGACTGGTCTAGCCTGGCTCTTTCTGAAGATAACAAAATCCACCTACTAGCACCTCTAAAGCTCATTAATTAACAAGTTATATCTCATTTGTTTTAATCATACAAAAGCCATAGTGTAAAAACAAAATGTGCTACCTTTGCATACAGCCAGGCTAGCCGTTTCCCCTTGTTCACAGTCTTAATGCTAAGCTAAGCTAAGCTAATAGACAAGACTTTTATTAAACAGATAGATGGTATTGATCTTCTAACCTAACTCAGCAAGGAAGCAAATAAGTGTATTTTCTCAAACTACTCCTTTACATTGATCAGTTTTTTTTTTAGTTTTGAGCTATCAACCAAAACAGATTTCCAAACCTTCATTTCCACTGTAGCTTTGTTCTCCACAGAGCACAATGTGATAATCAGAGAAGTATCAGCTGATCTTTATGCCAACAAATCACAAAGTGCATAGCTACTGCTGAGAGCACAGAGCAGAGACGATGAGCACCTATTATCTTTGAAGAAACGCACCATTAGACTTTAGCACATGATGTACTGTATCGTTTAGGAAGGTGTAGGAGGGATAATTAAACTGTGCTAGAAGAGCTACAACTCCCTATCCCCTGTTGTATGGTGCAATTTTTCATAGGGGCAACAGATAGTTAGTTCTTGTAAAGTTACTTACAACCAGGCAAGAAAAAGGAAGTTAACAATAAGAAGTTAGCAGCTTAGTCTTTGTCTTTCTAAACAAGAGTGGCGATCAGATGTAAGGAACGTTTTTAAAAGGACTAAATGAATATACTGTGCAAGAGAAATTTAACAATAAGCGCCAGAGACAAGTGGAGACAGGTGTGAAATACATTAGTAGCACTGGACCTTTGACAGGAGCTGGTAGTGTCTCACTGCCAAGTCTGTCCAGCAGTGAAATGCGGACTTCGGCAGAGTACCAGAGCGCTGGCAGGGTCAGTGAGAGAGAAAGAGAGGAAGAGGGACGCAGGGATCAGAGCTTTCAGGACACTTCACACTGACTACTAATCATCCAATTTAGATCCCACATCTTCACTTTCCCTCACTAAAGTGAATCTCTCAAAGTGTCAGAGGGCTGTCAGAGTTAAGCTGCATGTCTATTAATATTTTCTTCAGAGGGCGGGAACAGTGTCTTATTCACTGTAAAAAGGAAAAAAAAAAAAGTGCCCCACCATTCATCAAAGCATAAAGCTAAGATTTTTCGAGGGGTGGGATTGAGATCAAGACTTTTTATTAATAGACATTTTGAAAGGTCTATCATTCTGCAGTTTTGAAAAGAGATAGAAAGGAGAGATGGAGGTTAATTTCTTGATTAATTTTAATTATAATTCCTTTTTTTTCTCCTAATGAAGATGCCCTCTGATTCCCCCCTTTGTGTCAGAGAAACTTCAAAAACCTTAACTGATTAAAGAAAGTTTATCCGAGGTTAGTGTCTGCCCCAATTTGTTCCTCTCATGTATAACCATTACTGTCACAGTGGTAAGCATCCATTACTCTGAAAAATACACACACAAAGCGATGTTTGAAAATCCCAGGAGGTTGATTAACAACACTCATGGTGTTCTGAAGGTATTTTCAAAATCAAAGACAATCTGGATGATAACATATTCAGTTTGCCGTCCAATAAAAAGATTTTTTTGCAACTATATTTCCTAATCCAAACAAAGATGGTGGCTGTAAACGATATACTGTATGTTTCTGCTTAATTGTGAACTAAATTTTTAAACATGTATTATCAGTTATATTTATCTGTATTGATGTTACTTTCTATTATTTATATTTACATACACATGAAAAAGGTAATATTTTTCTTGTGTTGTACATATGTCATGTCCTTGCTTGAGCTTGAGAAACGGGTCAAAAGTCTTTTTTGTCATGCAGCAGATGGAACATGTTTTCACCTTGATGGTTAGAGGATTTTGGATATACTGTCAGAACACAGTTAAGTGTTGTTAAATGACCTTCTGGGTTTTTAAAATATTGCCAGGTATTTATATTTTAGAGAAATGGATGCTTAACTCTGTGACTTGAAAATAAAGGTAATATATAAGTGGCACAAACTGGAGCTAGTGCACGTTTTACACAATGACTGACAAATCATCTATAGTATTTACAAAAGCTTTATCCCTGAAGTCAAAATGTTAATTTTTCAAGGGTGGGCCACGCTTCTTTTTCTCCTGCGGATGTTCTCACTCTGTTGCTCTTTTGTGCTGCTACACCCCAAACGCATTCGGGAATCAGCCACTGTGTGGAAATGTAAAAAGCTGTGAGCTAATTCTTGTTGACAGCGAGAGGCCAATCTGTTTTCCCTATGCTTGACTCCACAGGAGGAGGAACTGGTGAGAGAGAGCCGTGGTTTTTACTTCCGGGGTTACGGACTGGGTCACTGCCTGCAGACCAAGGATGGTACAGCTGTAGAAGGGCCCACCGTCTTCCACCCCCCACCTCCAGTTACCATGTACGACGGCGAGATACTTCACAAGCGTTTTGTGGATCGGGCCAAGCGCATTGACACCATATCCAGAGCTGTCTTTCCCTTGAGCTTCCTCATATTCAACATCTTCTACTGGGTCACCTATAAAGTGCTGCGACATGAAGACATCCATGCAAATTTGTAAAATGCTCTCTGCCGACTCCAGTTGCTGTATTTTATTTTATTTTATTTTTTTCTCAGAACCAAAACTGCCTGTCAGATCTACATTACCATGAGGAAATGTGTCAAGAGGCATATCTGCTTCTTAAAAACCATTGCTAAAACTTTGTGCTCAGGTGCGTCTTCAGGATCTCAGACAAGGAGTGATTAAGCCAAAAGACAAGGTTAAGCTGCGTGGATTCAGGGTGGTGTTGTTGCTGTTTTTCGATTGCTCTCTGGTATCTGTCTTGGTTTGATTCGTTCGGATTACAACAGAGACAATACACTGCTGGTACTTGTGGGTTAATGACGTTTTGTTGCAATGATGGCTAAAAGCAAGAGTTTTAACATTATGGAAGAGAGAAGTCGATGTTGATCCTGGCTGGATGAGACATACTGACTTGAATTTTGACACTATTTAACATCTTTGAATGAATGTTTTTGAAAATTCAAAAGATAATGGATTTTTTTACACCTTTAGATTATCAAATAGGTACAAATGGGTGTGTGGGGGGGCGGCGGGTGGGTGAGGAAACAGTCTTTGATATTTATGAATATTCAATAAGTGGTGATAATTGAATTTAGCTACTTGAAATGAGAGATTATATATAACAGTGTATAAAATGTATATAAACAAAGCTGTTCATTAAACTGCACAAAGCACAAATATGTATTTCCTTTTGTCTAAATTTAAATAAATTGTTATTCTGCCAGGAAAACACAAATGATTTTGCTTCTCTTTAATCTGAGATTTGGTTTGAAAAAGGATACAAAGTCTCACACAGCCACAGATTAACTGTATCACACACACACAATTACTTTTCTGTTGCTTTCTTTCGTTCTTTAATAGACTCCATCAGCTCCAAATCCCAGAAGGAAAAGGACGAAACCTTAAAATGAAGGTGCAAATCGAATTTTACAATAATGCAATTTGTAAATGCTGCAGATGCAAAATAAGTACTCAGCTCACATCAGTGGTTCTAACTCTCTGTAAGGCTTTTTTTTTTATCATGGCTGTAATTGTTCGCTGTGAAACCATATACGTGCATAATCAATCTGGGAAGAATTGTGCACAAACTTGTAGAGAAAATTGCATAAGAGCTGCCATTTCTTTCCCAGTCCCAGGAGTGGCTTTGAAGGTGTGGAAAAGCAGGGATGCAGTGGTGGGGGAGCTTCGCCAGCAAGGGAGGATGAATGAGTTTTTTAATGGGAAATCAGAGGGTTGTTATCAACTAATGAGTTTGAAAAGGGCTTGGTGTTCCACTGCTAATGACAATGAATTCAGAGAGGCGGCTGGAGCCTACTGTTCTTTTGTCGGCAATCCTAATCAACTGCTCTGTATTCTGTAGTTCCCCAGGTAATGAAAATTGTGTGTGTGTTTTCACACATGCCTTTGTTTCTACTCTATCATCTTGTTTTTATATTGATATAGATTTTTAAACCATATCCATTGTTCCATATTATCTTTTTTTGGGGCGAATCAGCCTGCTGTACTGGAGGAAAACTTTTAAATAAAAGGCTTCTGTTGCAGAATTTTAAAGGTTGACAGCATTTATATGTTTGGAGCATAAATACAGAAAAACAAAAGGATCCAGCTAATTGCCTCAGATAGCAAGTCAGAGTGGCTTGATAAATTCACTGAAGTCCTTCATACTTGCTTCTGATAGTTTAAGTAGATTTCTAAAACAGAATGTGAGGGCATGCAAATGTCAAAAATATTTGCTGTTGCATGTCAATAGCACTGCTCTCCCAGATCATTGAAGCCCCAACTCTTAAAGCAACAGTTCGACATTTTGGGGAGTATACTTATTTGCTTTCTTGCTGTGAGTTGAATGAGAAGGTCGATACTATTCTCATAACTGGCTCTTTCTGAAAAAGATTTTAAAAAAACATCTCACCTACCAGTTATTTTAAAGCTCACTAATCAGACGTTGTATCTTGTCTGTTTAATCTGTACAAAAACTGAAGTATGAAAACGGCACATTTGTGTTGGGTTATGCCAAAATATTTGCCCAGGCACAGTTTTTTCCTCAAGTCTTGTTGACACATTGAGTTTTGTTACCTTCGGACAGAGCCAGGCTAGCTGCCCCCCCCCCCCCCCCCCCCTTTACAATCTTTATGCTAAGCCATACATAACCAGCTGCTGGCTTTAGCCATATAATGAACAGAGAGACATGAGAACGGTAATGATCTTCCAATCTAACTTTTAGCAAAAAAGCAAATAAACTTTTTTCCAAATTTGAAATCCTTGGGTTAGTGGCATCGTCAAAAAGCTCAATTCCTGTGTGAACACCATACATACCCAAAACCTGTGTAAAATAATGTAGTATGGAAATGGGACACGGGCTTTTTAAAGCTCCTCCAGTGCTCCATATTGTCTTTTTCTGGGCCTCTGTTGCAGATCTTTATAAAAAGGTTGATGGTATTTACATCTGTGGAGCATGATTATAGACACACAAGTAATAGCCGGTTTCCCAAGTAAGGACAGCTTGACATATATTCACTGAAGCCCTTCATATTGCCGCTGACAGCTTAAGAAGATTTCTGAAAGAGAATCTCAAGGCATGACAGTGTCAAAATGATTGGCTACTGCGTGTCACTGACACTGCTTTCACCATTGTGAAAGTCCAGACCCTGAAAAACAAACAATAATGTAGCTAATTCGCAGAATATTAAATAAAATATTGAGTTTGTGACATGTTATATTCTGAATGCTCATCAAAAAGCCACTGACAAAAAAGCAATGAAGTTGACTTGAAATTTTAAGCTCTTAACACAAAGACTCTACAAATATAAAAAATGTCACAGGCCCAAAGCAGAAAAATAGTATTATTAGTAATACCATCACCTTAACAACTACTCTCCTTTCCCCTGTAAGTCAGTGATGGTGTTGTTTCAATCACGATAACAATAACGGCACATTTGTGATAAAATAAGAGGCTTTTCTAAATCTACAAACCCTGACTGATGCACACAAAACAGGCCCATGATTTCTGGAACGTTATGGTCCACTGCCTTTTCAAGAAAACAACATGTTCCTTCAGAATGTATCTGTATGTTACTTCAAGGACATCGGATGACTGATGGATTCCAATAACGCAGGCTCTTGGCTCGGTCAACTGGATTCACGTGCTTACTTTCATTACGCACAAAATCCCAAGAGTGTGATGGCTTTAACAAACCAACCAAAAAGAAAACCACAGCTATCACACTGATCTATAAAGTAATCCTCCAGTGGAAGGATGGACCCAAATGAGAACATTAAATATTCATTGTTCCAACAGGCTTTAAACGCCTGACGCTGTTCAGTGTGAAGCTGCTTATTTGAAGACATCCTCTAAGGAATGTTTTATGCTGATGAATGACACATACTTTAAGTGATTTGATTAGGTATAAATGAACATACAATGAGCAGGAGAGGAAAGAATCCGCATTTTGATGTAGCTGCTGGTCATCATGTCCAAAGCATGCCCTTGCTGTCTCCCTCGGGGGTAATCAACATGCTTTCCCCCTACTGATTTCAGCTGAATGTCAGTGGTGCCACAGCTAAAACTGATGTGTGAGCTTTGGGAGAGCAGCCTAAGACCTGCAATCAATACTGTTGTCCCTTAGAGCACCAGCTTCTTACCCTTTCATGCACATAAAAACAAAAACACATACGTAGACACAAAAAAAATAATATGTGCAGCATTTTCCAACTTAGTTTTACAAGAGCAATCAGTGTTAAATTGCTAGAGCTGTTATCTGTCAGTGGTTTGCTCTTCTCCTCTTTTGCTTTTCAAGATTTTTTTTACAAATTTTGTCCAGCAGGTCACAATCTTACAGCCACTGTACTGGAAACAACTTCTCTTTGAACAACAAATTAACATTTAGGGCATTTAATGACTATGCAGAGCCCTTAACAATTGGTATAACAGTAGAATTAACAGAATTGTGGTGGTCCAAAATTGAAATCTGTAGTAGCAAACCCTAGAAATATTCCTGCATCTCTAGGAAACAATGTAGCCAAGTAGAAGACTGCTGGATGAAGAAATAGCAGCCGAGGGGAAAATATCGGCTTCTTTTGACAGTGATATATTAATGAGACAACGCTACACGTGTCACCTTTAAATATATGAGTCTAAACAGAGGAAAACTGTGTGCTCCACATAGCATTATGGATGCAAACCTTGTGAATGTCACCCAGTGGAAAGAGATATCTTTACACTGTAAATACACCTTTCTCTACATGGCCACTTGAGACTCCACCACTGAGTGGGTGGTGCAAAGGTTTAATGAAAATATCCTGTTTATCCAGTCTTAAATGATCTAAATCCATCATGCTGGGAAACATGTAATAGTCTCCTACAGTGGTTTCACTTCCAGTAGGATTTACAGTATACTCAGTATACCAAACCTCCCAACACTAATGCTGTTAGGAGGTTTGGATTGATACTATGTTGGTGTTATCTGAAACGAAATATGCTGGTCAGCACGTTTCATGTCTGCATGTACTTAACTCCCTCTCTGCTTCTTGAAAAAGCAGAATTCCTACTAATTCCTACAGTAATTATATGTGGCGATAACCACCTGGGAGACTCCTTGCAAATCCTGGTAAGTAGCCAGCTAGCAAAAGTTGATGAAATATTGATCCTGTCTTTGTGTATACACAACTTTATAGGGTGTAATTTACTGAATACTGTCACAGCCATGCTGTAGTATATTAGCTAGTTAACTACTTTCTGCAAGGGGCAAGTCCTGATATTAGAATTATTGTGACTTTGTCTATTTATTCCAACCACCAAACTGCTTGGCTAACTCCATATAATAAGTCTGATTCAGATATATTTGAATTTGAAATTTTGCATCATTTTACATTTTTTTAGGGTAGATTTTCCATTACTATCTACTCCCAACTGTAGTTGGGAGTAGATATAATTATTGACATCAATTAGTAAATAACATTAGGTGTCATTTTTATAGATCTGTATGATAAAACATATTAGTCCAAAAAGTATTTATGTGAATGGAAGTAGCATTAAACCAGTCTGTTAGCTCCATATGGTAACACTATTTAACATACCTTGTTTGTTTGTTTTTTAGGTAGCAGCTTATGGGATGGCAATGTAAGCTCTGCACATTTGTGGCTTCATCAAAAGGGGCACTTCTCAAGCATTATCGAGTGAAGTATGATACCTTTGGTTGTGGATATTAAGTACCCTGTCTTCATTTAAACTGTCTTTGCTCCTTTAAGACACTTAGTATAGATCCCACAATTCACAGGAAACTGAAGTGTGAACATGCAATCTGTCACATGTAAAATTTGTTGCTCATCTTAATACAAAAGCCTATTTTCAACATCTAAATTTCCACATATTTGGGACTTATGCGACACACGGACGTAGAATACACAAATCCTATTCATGGAAAGATTTTAAGACTGATATGATGGCAAAACATCCAGTTTTTACTGTGAATGACATCTATGTCCACATGTTCATGTGGACGTAGATACTACCTTAGAGTTGGGTTGTGAGATAGTGAAAAATGTTGGTTCCCTCTTGTTAAAATTGGAAAGCATCTATAATGTCTCTGGCAAATGCATTGATGACTTGGTGGAACAGCTTCAGTTTATCTGCACATCATCGACTTAGTCATTTCAAGTTAGTGAGTGATATTTTTACAAAGAATAACTGTGCTGTTGATGAAGCTATTGTCAGCGAATTGGTAGACAAACTGTGTCATTTTAATCCTCTTAGTGCTGCCTTTGATCCTGACAGTCTCCTTTTTTCAAAATATAAGAGGGGGAAAATATTTTAAGGAAAACTTCAGTGTAATTGAGCCACTTGAATATATTTTAGATCCAGAGGAGAATTGCAGCTTTCAGTATGTGCCTGTTCTTCAATCCTTAGAGCAATTGTTGAATAATGAAGATATTGTAAACAATGTATTGACTAAACATTCAAACATTTCACAATTGGCATCCTTCCATGATGGTAAATATTTCAAGCTAAATTAATTTCATGCTAATAAAGAGTTCAGTATTGCACTTATACTCTACATAGACGATTTTGAAATCTGCAATCCTCTTGGAAATTCATGAAAAACAAAAAACACAAAGTCACAGCAGTGTACTGGGCACTGGGTACTTGGCAATGTACCATTTGAACTGAGATCGCAGCTAACATCATTTTATTTGGCTCTCCTTTGTAAAGCAAATGATGTAAAAAAAAAAAAAAAAAAAAATTGGCTATGAAAGTGGTCTGGAGCCTCTTTTGAAGAACACTGGAGAATAAATAATATCAGAGGTCTTGTTTTTTGTGCTTTTCCAATCTTGGATCTCAATCTTTGAGTGGACTTGCAGAAAGCTGTTCTGTACATTATATCTATAGGTTTTATATCAGGGGCCATTCTGACTATCAGCAAAAGGAAACGCGTTCAGGAGCTTTTCCATCAAGAACAAAAGAGAACTATGATTTACATGTTCAGTCTGTAAAGGGCTATCCTGTTCTGGTACACCATTGTGTTACTGTGTTATTTCCATTTTGTAACTGGCTACCCACCAGATGTTCTACACAATCTTTTTGAAGGCATAATTCTGTTGGAATTGGCACTATGTCTTAATGTGTTCCTCTGCAAGCAGTATTTCACCTTGACAGAATTTAACAAGTCCATAACTCAATTTCCATACAGATGATAAAACTGATAAAACTGATCACCCCCAACCTATCCAAACAAATTTTGTCTCTAGCAAAAGTATTGGTGGGAACGCACATTAAAATTGGACATAATTAAGATTATTATCATTCATTATTGGTGCAAAGATACCACTGAATTATCCAGCATGGCAAATTCTCATGAATTTAAAAGATATTACTGAGCTTGTAGTATTCCCTATTCATACCGAGGATAGTATTTGCTACCTAGACACTGATATCAGAACATCACCACAGGCTGTTGGAAGTTTTCCCAGAGCACAAATGAACTCCAAAGCACCATTTTTTGGAGCATTATCCTGATATGATAAGAGGGTTTGGTCCTTTGGTTAGCCTCTGGACTATGTGCTTTGAGGCAAAAATATAGTTTATTTAAGCAAGTTGTTAGATACACAAACAGCTTCAGAAATGTATTGATGTCACTTGCCTCAAAGCATGAAATGATGATGGCATACTATTCACATGCAAATGCTTTAAAGCCTGCAATATGTGTCACTAAAATATCATCTCTTCCATTAGAACTACTTGATATGGAAATAGAGCAGTCTTTCAAGGACATTTATCCAACACAAACCTCTGATGTTGACCAATATAGTGATAACAACATGGAACTAAATATGCTGCTGGGATGGTTTTGCCTTATGGGTCAGCTGGTGGTACCTGATTTTGTTGATTTCACAGACTGTTATTGTAGACAGCAATCTCAGTTTCACTGTGAAATTACTTAACAGCTGGTATAATGAACATTTTAGGGCATTTATTTTGGACCTCTCTGGGAAAATGACCCTGCTACAGCATAGTGAACTTGGTGACACATATCCCTTGATAGCATATTTTGTGTGAGACAACACATGGTGACATTGAAACGTCACATTGTTTGCCAGTGTTAGGTGAGAAAACTCTTAAATGTCCAACACCTGCCTTCATTCAGGTTATTGATTTTTCTATTTTTGTCCAGATGGATTTGGTTGCCTTGAAAGTTATTATAGAGCACTGGAGTAAGAGGCTTACACTGTCCGCAGGAATACCCGGCACTGTGGAGCAGTTACATGAGACTATGAAGGAGACATTTGGACTCATTGAGGATTTTACCCTGCATTACTTGAATTAGGACTTTGGCGATTACTTCACACTCCATTCTACCAACCAGATTATATACAAGGGGACAATCAAAGTTGTGATCATTCCATCAATAGTGCTTACATGGACTACTCAGACTGAAAACCAGATTGATGTAGGCAATGTGAATGACAGTTCAAGCTCTGCTACTGATACAAGGGCAGATTACCAGACAGATGGCCCATCGATGTGTTCACAAGACGTTGTTATACCATCACCTCGTGGAAACTCTCATAGGACATTAAGGCCAAATTAAATTATCATGCCATTTTTCTCTGTGACAACACAAGCAGTACTGAGGAATGCGAGTGAAGAATTTGTCAAAGATGGTACCATGCTGAACAATACTCAGGTCAAGTCTGAAATCATGGAAAAATTAGCAGACTACATGTACAGCTTCAGATCAGTGAGGTGGCGGAGGCTTTAGTCAAAAAGCACCCATGTCTGACAGAACCAGGCAGTCATAATGGCTGGATTGGACGGATGTATATTTTTAAGCAAAAGATGATGATTATAGGTCAAAGTTCTGATGTCTTGGATTTCCTGTGGTTACCTGAAACTCACTAAAGGACAAACACCCTGAGGACAGGGCACCTGCGAAGAATATAAAGAAAGCACTGAAAGGAGAAATGGTGTTTCTCCCACACTATCCCATAGGAGACAGTAAGGAAGAAAGACAGCACAGCCATCAAGGTCTTAATATGCAGAACCTTTGCACATAGAAGACATGTACTAATCAGCCTACAGATGAGCATCAAAGACATCAAGGACAGATGGCGTGCCTCGTTTGATGTCTCGCGAGTGAGTAAATGAAGTACATTTTTGTAGCAGAGTGGTCAACAGAGACATTACAGACAGAAAACCTGCATGTGTCACAGTCTTACATGCTATTCAACTCTATATGGACTTCAGTTTTTGCAGGAAATGACAATAGAATGAGTCACAAGTTCTTTTTTCTCATTTCTCCTCATCTCTCTCTCTCCCTTTCAGGTCAGCACAGAGTTTCAGAGGATCACCACACTGAATCTTGAGCCAAAAGTCACATCAATGTTCATTCCTCTAAACTTCTGTCCCTGTTCCAAGTGAAGAAGGGTGCTGCAAGAGAGCGACATCGGGTACAAATGAGAATTGAACTGCAGGTATTAAAATTTTATTCCCTGCCTATTCAGTTACTTAACTGCCCTAATTATAATTCCACCTGTCTCATTCACATTTCTCTCCTTTGTGTAAGTTAATCACCATCACTAATTACTTTAGGTATTTATTTATCCTAATCAGACAACTCCTCTTTATCCCCTCTGACTACCTCCTGTTCATTCCTTGCTTACTTGCAGACTTCTCATACTATTCCTCCTCCTATCCTCCTGCCTTCCTTAACAATTCTTGCCTTTTCTTCCTTAGTTTTCTATCTTTCAATCTGTCACATCCTCTAGAAACCCAACCACCACATCCATTTATATCCATCCATCTGCATTGGCTTCCTCCAGTTTTTTGCACCATATGTGTTTTGATTTACTCTTGCATCTACTTTGCATCCCTCCACAAATATCAGGATTATATACTGCCAATATTTCATTTCTCTAATGTTAATTCAATTAAAACAGTGTTGACATTTAACTTGGTACAGTAAAGCAAAAACTCTGCTTGAATGTGCAGAGTGTACATTTTATTAGTTGTTGAAAGACTTTCTGTTCTGCAGAGTGAAATCCCCATTCAGCGAACACGAGAGGTTGTTTGGGAGAAGATGCAAGTTTCTTGATGCAGGGCTTTGAGGATAGTACAATAAATAGTTTTCAGGATTTTTAACAGTATTAGTTGTAAAGTTTTAACTAATGTAATCACAGATGACTGTGAGACAAGATCACGAACATGCAAAGGAAAAGCGTAGCGAACGAGCAGTGAGGGATTGCTCTTTGTGTGACGATGTCCCTGTCTTGTAACATGCAGGCTGAAAGTGAGCTCCAGTGTCTGCAGGATTCTGCTGATGTACCCGTCAGTGTACACGAGGAGTTGGCAGAGGAGGTGATGAAGATTTACCTGTTGCAGAACCAAAACGGGTCAGTCGATGAACCTGCTGATGTAGAGATTGTGATTGTGGGCTTGGGGATCTTAGCAGAGCCTGCAAGGATCTCAAATATGGTTTTGAGGTATTCCAAAAAGTACTGCTGGAGCTGGAAACCTTTCAACCAAGGTTCAGAGACTTAAAGTTACCTATGTATGTAGTTGCCGACTACTGTCCAGCAAGATGCTCTCATAACATGGGAATTTTTCATTGGCAAGGTATACCTGTCTGAAAGTTTAGCTGATGTATTGTCTTAATGCTTACATAAGAGTTGAGATTTCTATCAATAATAAAACTGCATTTTGGACTGTTATGCTGTTGTGTAACTTTAATGTAAAATGCCACTGTTGTTCGTGCATTTCAGCCATATGTACAATTGCTTTATGTTTATTATTTGGTTTCATTAGATATATTGACCCTAAGTAAAGTACTCCTGGAGTAAAGGGTAAGTACAATTTTAAAAAAATAAGTAAATGTAACATTTTTATTTTTATAATTGATAGTCCAGTATGAATTAAATTCAGTTAAACATTTAGTAAATGTAGTACATTTGTTTTGTTAAATAATAGTCTTGTTTCAGTTACATCTACCCAGCATTTCAATTATATCTACTCATTTTTTTAGTGGTTTTGACTTAAGGTTATTATTGCATTGACTTAGGATTTTAATTATATCTTCTCAATTTTATGTATATTTTATGTCATGGTCCTAAATAGTTATACAGATCTACTTCAATTTTTTACTCACATTTATTCAATTCATAAGGTATATTTAAATGATTTCACAGCACATTTTTAGGAGTAAAAAACATAATCCACACTCTTTTTCCATTTATTTTCTGTTCCAGCACTTCATGCAGCACCACCAACCCCATGTTTGGTGGCTTTAACACCCCGGATAATGGATGGTTGCCCTTGAGGTAGTGAAGAAACAATGTTGTAACCACTTTCCTGAAGCTCACTGCAATGTGTTGAAAAAGATGTAAGAAAGGTGTGGGCAGGATATTGTGGCTATAGTGAGTAATGCAAAAGACAAAACTGTCAGCAATTATTTGTGCTGCTCTACTCTCACCTACAGCACTAAATACATTTTCTGGATACATTTTGCACATTCAATACACCTCTAACGTCAGCCAGATAGCCGAGGCAGAAACACACAGAAGCAAACATGTGATGCTGACTGCATGAGTCAAGAAGGTTGATGCAAGAGGATTAGATAGACATCCAGACTGTTCAATATTTCTGTAACCTTTTTGAATAATAACTACCTAGAAGTTAGAGAGTCTGTTACATAGGGTTTCCTCATTTTTTCCCCTGTTTGTGTCTAATTTGAATAATGAAGTTAGGAAAACACGCATCTTCAAATGACAAGCGTGTCATTTGAAGGAATGCCAGGAAAGCCTACATTTCAAGCAGCACTGAAAAACTCATCCTTGTGTATACTTATACAGAAAATCCTATGTGGATTCATTTCAACTAATCCCTTGTAGCGCTTCTTCATTTCTGTAATACCAACATCTGAGAGAAACCCTACAGCTGGGAAGACTGCAGTTTGGGCTTTAGGTGGATAATGGTTATAGACATATATGCTCACTGCATTTTCTTTGTGTGCAAACAGGAGAAACAAGGAATTAGTCCCTTCCCGATCCCTCTGTAGAGAGAATAGACACCAGTCGGAATTATGTCAGCCCTCTTTTCAAAACTCCCTCGCTTTATAAGATATTCAGAATTTCTTGGGGAGAGCTTAGTTGAAGATTGAATTAGGTATGACAGCAATTCTTCAAACAAGATGCTGTGAAATTTGTAATGGCTGCCTTCTAGTGCAATATAGCAAACGTAAGACATGTACAAGGCTGAAAAGATTTATTTATAGGTGTAGGTTAAGTTCAATATCATGCATAAACACCTTTGATTAAACACCTGCATCGTGCTTTTAAGATATTTACAGGAGATAACGTAGCGTTTCAGACACTTTTCTCTCAGCAGTGGAATTTTAAACAAAAGCAAGATACGGTTTTAGTATTAAATGTTCAGTGGTATTTCTCCTCCCTGTACAGTTTTTACTTTACACCTTATCCTCATTTCTCCTCTTTGTCCAAGGGTAATGAAAAAGTCTGCATGTACAGGAAGTAGTCATACACCTGAGGACTGACATCTGGAAAGGAGATGTGTGTGAGTGTATGTCTGTATGGGTAGGCATGTCTGTTGCCTGGCTGACTTCCTCAACACCGTTTCCATCCCTCACCCCCCTGCTCACAGGCCTCTGCTCCTCTGGTCTCGCTACTATTTAAGCAAACAGAGGATTTTCTCTACCTCCCTCTCCGCCCTGTCCATCAGACACGACTCACAGTTCGGTAAACGCCCAAGAGAGCGAGGGAGGGAGACAGCTCGTAGCTTTTTTCCTCTTCTACTCTGACACTGATTCAGTGCTGTAGGTTGGCTGGGAGAGGTGAGCCAAGAGGGAAATAATTATTTCCCTGAGAGATGATGCATATGTGCGCACACGCGCATGCATGTGGGTGTGTGCGTGTGTGTAGTTGAGACAGCTAAATGTCTCCTTGGCTTCTCACCAAAGAGAGAAAC
Organism: Thunnus albacares; assembly: GCF_914725855.1. NCBI lineage: Eukaryota > Metazoa > Chordata > Actinopteri > Scombriformes > Scombridae > Thunnus > Thunnus albacares. The sequence continues at coordinate 22,744,722 of NC_058115.1, forward strand.
TAAACAGCAAAAGGGACAAACTTGTTGTTTTACTTCTCTTGAACAGCGACCAATACGTTCGTTATTCTTCTCTTTTGTATACAAATATTTTTAAACAGAAGAAATAGAGTTAAAGGTGCAGTCTGCAGTGGAATATAATATTCATATGTTTTAATTAGTGTATTATCACCTGAAAATACGAATGGTACCTTAGAATAAGCCCTTTATATCTACATAGGGAGCGGGTCCTCTTCAACGGAGCCTGCCATGTTGCACCGCCATGTTTCTACAGTAACCCAGAACAGGCAAACCAAACACTGGCTCCAGAGGGGGCCTTTTGCATTTTTCATGGCCACCATAGGTTGTCCTACACGCTTGGAAGGGGAGAGGTATTCAGCTCACTGCTAGATGCCCTTTAAAGAGATCTAAAGGTCTCCTTCTCCTGAGGTTGTGTATGGAGTAACTATGAGGATTTTATAAGCTTAGTTTATGCAACTTTTTGGTTCTTTAACTCAGAAACACTCCTCTCTGTTGAGTTCACTCATTCTCAGCAGTGCATCAAAATTTTAAAAAAGCAGCACTCAAAAAAACACATTTTTGTTGAAAAATATGTGTTTGTGTCTGTATAACTTTTCACTGTTCATACTGTATATGCTCTGGTTAGATTGCATCCATGCTACAGTGTGTAGGAGTCTTGTCACAATTTAAGTCTGGTAACCCACTTATGAACTCTTCTAAGCATTTGGTGCAGTGCAAACTTGCATCAAGACTCACAAAGCCGCAGCCTAATGGAGCAGATTTTTCCATCCTTTCATATTTTTTCACCTCTGGCTCTGACTCATGTTTTATACTGATTATGAAACTCATTCACAGAACAGATGAGTCATGTAATAGTGGATAGTCTCAGTCTAGTTCTTTTATGACTCTTAGCTTATCAGTCGGTAGGTCTTGATAGACTTTCTGAGCTTCTTCAGACAAGGCAGCCACCTCAATTGGCAACCTGTCTTATCCTCCTCTTTTACTTGAGGAATAAAGTTGGAGTCCGTTGCAGCCACTGCCTCCTCCAGGTAGAGTTAGTGTTTTTAATTCTCCATAATTTGTAACACAATTAGGGGATATCAAAATATATAAATGTCTTTGGGAAAAGCAGTGCAACCACTTATTGGTTAATAAACAGTCTCCATTCTTCTCAAACAAATGTTAAACCAAACATCATTTTGCATTATTTGACCAAAGGCTTCCAGTCATTTACAAAATCCTTTTGCTTTTTGAGTGGTTTGCAGCTTTCTCCTCCTGATGCTGTCTCATCAACTGACTGAGCTGCCCGTTATATATGTAAGGAGCAATCAAGGTAATCATCCGCAGGTGTGGGCTGATAGTCTGCATCTTTAAGACAAAGAATACTGGGAGGAGCCAACAAGCTGTTAGTAGAAGTCACTCTCAACCAAACTCCCCAACTCTTCCTGAATGTGTTACAGTATATATTAGTGTATTATCTCTTTCTCTAAAGCTAAAGCTATGCACCTTGTCATAAACTGGCTCAAAGAATGCGACAAGAAGGGAGAACACACATAAGGTGTACATAAAACAAATGTAATTAATTAAGACTAAAGCTAATACAAACAAACAGGGTGTACAGATGAAGGCGCAAACCCAAACAAAGATGATGCAGGGTGGATGGTTAAGGTTTGGTTAGGTTTAGGCACAAAAGGTTTAGGAAACATTGCCTGGTTTGGGTTAAAATTACTACTACGTTAAGGTTAAGGGACAATCATGGTCATAGTTGTTGAACAGCAATCTCCCTAAGTGGACTTTGGTCGTTTTGGGGGAATCACACGACTGATTTTGTCACATTTCTTGAGAGGAAAATTCCCCAAAATAGACATGTATAACCTCCTGTAATATTAGAACTTCAGAGCAGTTTGCACTATGTTTTGTCTAAAGCATTTGATAGAGAGTGCACTGCACTGCTTGACGTGGACACAATGTACAATGTATGGAGCTGACAACAATGTAGTGGTCAACAATCTTTTTGATACTGATGTCCAAGCTGGCCTTGATATCAACAGATGTTTAAGTGCTGTAATCTGAACACATTATAGGCATAATGTCCGAAAACAGATATAATTTCCTCTTTCAAGGTGACACAGGCTGTGACAATTCAAAAAGGTCATTTCTGTGCTAATTAAAAGTGGGGGAAAGAAAAGGTTAAATATCATGTACCCCTGAGAATGCCAAAGACAGCATGAAAATGAATGCTTGTGATGTCTCTTAAGGTTATGCTTTCCATCTTGCTTGTTTTCACTGGCGGGTCAAAAGCAAGGCTGAGCCTGTAGGACCCTGTTAGTCTGCTAATTCTCATACTTCTTTTTGGCTCTAAATTAGTATTCAAACAAAGACTTTGACCTCTTACATCTCAAGAAATATTACCATAAAAAAAGGGCTTCAGTTCAAGAATATTATAAGAATGTGCTGTATACTATTGCCATAATTACCTGTATATGATTAATTTTAAAATATAAGTTCCCCCAATAGTGTTATTGTTTTGTATTGAAAGAGTTTTGCCTTTATTATCAAGTTACCCAAGATATCATGTTCTGAATGGTGGAGATCTCATTTTAAAATGCAACTTGGGGGAGATGACTGGTCTTATAGTCAGACGGGGAGGCCAGCAGGTATACAGATGTAGCACTTACTGCAATGTGTGGCATTACAAAGTCCTAAAATTCAGACATGCTGAGATACTTTTTATAGGGGAAAATACTTTAAAGGGTGATGTCTTTTCATGTAACTTGATATTAACAATTTATCAAACTTGTCATCTTCATTTCTTACTACTACGAAGCTGAGCAAACACAGGGAGGAGAATTTCTAAAAGTGCATGGGACTGGGATATTTTTTGAATGAGGAACTGTGATTTTCCTGTCGTTATCACTGTTGAAATTATAGCAGCTTAGTCCTTTAGGGATTGAACTGTCTTAGTCTCCTATTTTATTGAGTAAACATGCTGAAATTTACATGCAGGTGCTCAACCAATCAAAATAAACGATGTAGGATTTCTCCCTAAGCAAAGCACAGAGCTACATCACTCCTCTTTGACTTTTCTCCACAATACACATCAACTCTACGGATGGCTCTCCTGATCTCCTGTAGCAATGTGATTACTGTGTGTGTAGTGGTGGTATGTCTCTCATGGCCGGCCCTGCTGCCCTTTTCTCAGATCCCCCACTGTTGGTCTGCCCCCTTCCTGCTGAGATGGGTGATGCTGTTGCTTGAGAGAACCAAAGATGATCTCTCTTCTTATTCTGCCAAAGTAGCGTCAAGTACCTCCACCTTGTGCCTCACCTGCCACACCCTCTGATTAAATGCCTTGCACTGAGATCGTGTATGCTTTTGTTGAAAAAAAAATCAGTTCACTGCAATAGAATTAAACAAGACTAAGAATTTGCAGCCATGGGCTCTGTGAGTCTGTATAAAGGTTTGAGCTTTGAGAACCATGAATGTGTGTACAAAATTTTGTGTTGTTGAGATATTTCCATGTGCACCAAATTGGTAGGCCAACTGAGATGCTGCTAGTTGGCTAAAAATGCCTGTTTTCATGTATTTTTGATTTCAGTGTGCAGGCAGTTGCTTTGCTTTTCAGGAGTAAGCCCAGTAATTTCATCTAGCTATTCTCTTGTACTTTCTCAAAGTGTGTGGACACACAGTACTTACAAAACATGGCATCACTGGGAAATAAGAGTCCTCATTCTTTTAGTAATGTGAGTTATCTTTATGCTACATGAATCACACTGTCGAGTTGGTGCAGTTCTCCACAAGGTAGAGTCTGAGCTTAACTGGAAGAAAAGTGCATCATGACTGGATTCTACTATAAGTAAATTAAATTAAAGTCTAATTTATCAGAGTCCAGAGAGACAGTTATTGAGGAGACAAATACCTCCCGGACAAGTTGAGTTGGGACCTGCATCGAGAGGTGAGCAGGTGGTGTGTGGCCGTCAGGGTTGAGTCGTCACACCAACCTGCTTTAACTGACAGCAGTGTTGTTGGTTCTGCAAAGCTTCAACCCAGTGATAAGTAGGAAGGATGTGTTGATGAGTGGACCACAGCAACCTCTATTACCAGGGTGTTATCTGAGCTGCCTGAAATATACATGAATGCTGGAATAAACATTGTGGTTGCAGACGAGGTGGACCTGTTTCATTTGCAGCTGTGGTTGTGTCTGCTACCCTGAGACTATTCACCCTTCAGAAGTGATGCATGATAAACTATGCCTTGGCCAAAAAAGCTGTTATACTCTCCCTTTCCTCCTCTAAATTCTGATCTGGGTAAAACAAAAGAGTCTGGCAGTCTTTCTTATGGCTCTCATGCTGGTACCCTCATATGCAGGCAGCTCCTCAGTACTTAGGAACACTGTCACTGGTTTACAGGACGTTTTGTTAAGATTTTGCCCCTGATAAACATGGTGAACCATATTGGACTGTCCAATCAGTGTTTACAACCATAGTCTACCATACTGAGCAATAAAATAGCTGGGTTTCCAGAATCTTTTGTTTCTCCTTCATCCAGCCTCTGATTGAGTTAAACCTAAGATCTGTGTTTATATTGTTGACACATCAAGGAGTCAAATAACCTGGCATCACTTTTTTATCATACGCATTTTTGTGTTCTACAGTGTCGAAAAGGCTTATTTTGATTGGCATCCACATGTAAATATCTTTGTGCTGAGATGAGGGCTCTCTTCCTGTGATCAAAGACCTAGTGTCACAATGTGTAACTATAAATACTGTGAGGTGATAAACATAATTAAAAGAAAGTATTAATTACAAGAAGCAATAAAAAGGATTCTGGCTTCCTCTCAGGCAAGATAAAAAACCATGTGATACCCTGTTCAGCATCTTGGAAACAATAAAAAGTTCCTATTTCTGGTCAACTTTTTTTGTCAAATCTTAAAAAAGCTGATTGTCTAGACTTCAGCAAACCCAACACATCCTCTGAGTCTTGTTGCCTTGGAAACAAAGACCCTGCTGAGAAGCCAAGAGAGAATAATTCTGTGAGACATGGGGATGGTACTGGAGGGGAGGCAACCGGTCTATGGGGGCTGAAGCATGAAGGTGAGTGAGTACATGTGTTTTTTTATTTGTGTGAGTATACATAATGCACAGAGTACAGTATATGCTTGTGTTGCAGGGAAGGGATTTTGGTGTTTGAAGAAAATGCACCAGGATCAACATCAGTGAGTTCAGCTCGTGAGCTTCTCCCTCACCTTTCTTTTTTTTTTCTCCCTCTATCTGCTCTAAAACTCCCATCGTCATCACTACAAGCACTCTCTGCAGGGGCTTCAAAAATAAACACCACATCTTTCGTTCTTACCTCTGTGTTGGGTTTCGCATCGCAACTCTCTGGGGGGAGTGGTTTCAGTGCAAAAGCATTGAACATGATGAAATGTGAAAGACAAAACAGACAGGAAAGCTCAGCAGGTGCTACCACACCTTTTTATTTACTGTCCACTTCCTGCTGAGTAATGTTCTGTCCTGACTAGTTACTCCCATGTCAAAAATTGCAGTGCAAACATTTTCCATTCCCTGCCACTGCTTATGATATATAGATATTAAATGTACAGTTGAATGTCATAAAATGTGCTTACCGTAAGCCATTTGTCAAGTGTTCAACCCTGCTGTGAGTGCTGAACACTCTTCCACGTTGTCACCAAGATTTCTTCATTCCTTTTTGGGAAGTCAAGCTAAATAGAAAGCTATACATTTCAGGGAATTCTTGGTAAAGTTATCCAAGCTGGCGTTTCACTTTAACAAGACATGAATATGTTTTTAAGCACCTCACAATAGAATAAATTCAATAAAATGACTACTCATAATTTAAAGGTGCACAAATCAGTATTTTTATACTAACAATCAATGAAAGTACTAGTAATAAACCCACAGAGATTTATCAGTCTCGCAGTCCCCTTCAGCTCTATGAAGCATTTTAGCATCTTTCAGCTCATCGTTTTGGTTTATGGTTTTATGGTTCACTATCACCTCTTTGTCAGAGTTGTTTCCAGACACAGCAGGCCGCTGTTTTCAGCAAAAAGCTTTGTTAACTCTCTCATTTAACACCTCAAGAGCAGATATTTCTCTCACGACTTGGAGACCAAAAAAGAACATAAAAGAGAGTCAGGTGGACACAAACACAACGCTGATAGCATGATAATGTTGCTCCATGTCTTCTGAATGTGTAAATAAGCAAATATTGCTAACATGTTTGCCACAACAAGTGATAATATGTCAATGTTGTGCGTACAGCTTGTTCTGCTGCCTCCAAGTGGCCAAAAAAATCATCATTGATCAAGGAAGGACCTGAAATGTCAGTTCTCCATTTGCTGGTCTTAATTCTGAACAGGACTGCATCTAACGATTATTTTCATTATCGATTCATCTGTTGATTACTCTCTTGATTAGTTGTTTGGTCTATAAAATATCAGAAAATGGTGAAAAATGTTGATCACTGTTTCCCGAAGCACAAGGTACAACCTCAAATTTCTTTTTTGTCCCAATCAACAGTCCATAACCTAAAGATATCCAGTTTATTATCATAGAAGACTAAAGAAACCAGAAAATGTTCACATTTAAGAAGCTGAAACCAGAAAAAAAAAATCTCTTCACAAATGACTCAAAACGATCAATAAATTATCAAAATACTTAGAAATTAATTTTTTGTCGATCGACTAATCATTTCAGCTTGAATTCTAAAGTAAAGTGGTTAATTTTGCATTGCTGTTCTAGTTTAAACTTGCGTACACATTTGAGATTCCTCAGTAAATAACTTCCTATCATGAAAGTAAAACTAATCTGTGATTGGAGTCTCTCACAAAAAATAGCTTAAAACATTTGGAGACAATTCACGATGAAACATCCATTTCTGAAGCAATGAAAAGCAATGGAAGTTATTCCAGCACAGAATATCTGTGCATTTTTTAGTTTTGTTATGTCTGTTTTAAATAATTGAAACACAGAATGAGTTATATTGCCCCATGGTCTTCTAATCTTCAGTACCAGGTGGGAGTAGCCCGTCTTCAAACTTCAATTTTTTAAAAACTCACTAATGAACACAAAGTTATAAAAAATATTTTGCAGAGAGTAATAGCAGTCACAACCTTTAATCTCTGTGTCAGATAATTAAAGAGCTGTGAATAGGCTGTGCTTTGACCTACCAATTCAATTCCTCATTAGCATTTAATATGAAAAGAACTAAGCATTAAAATTTTAGCATCTTCCAGCACACACAAAATTATTTAAATAAGTTAAATTCTCATTTGAATCCAATTATGCCTTTGCCATTTGATTCAAGTGTCGCAAAGCTTACCAGTCAAGTGTAACAGAGGTAATGAGCTGAAACCTCCATTTTAGCATGTTGGAGATTTAACACGTCTGTAAACAATGGGGGGATGTTTGGAGCATGGGAACATGGACATGGAATTGCAATCATGGGATCTCCTGAATGCACAGAGATAGTTATCTTGCCTTGTTACCATGGTGATGCTGTTCATAAAATTCCTGAATCCTGCATCCCATTGATTGTGTTTTCTTGTGTATAGGTTCTTGAAAATTCACAGAAAGCCTATATTTTCTGGCTTACATGTGTCTTTTGGTCTATTAAGATCATATGTGGTGTCACAAAAGATGGTGTTTAACTAAGGGGAAAAATATGACCTCACTGCCTCCTTTAAAAACCTTTCCCTTGGCTCTACTGCACTCTGCATGACCAGGTGGAATAATAAGACTTGATAACCTGCTCCCCTTTGGCTATTGCTCATTTCCATCACCAAATAGAGCAATAAAACAATACATTTCATTGGATAACAAAGAAGTAGAACGATGTGCGTGACATTATTTGTTTTCCTCTCAGAGCAAAGAGAATAAAAATGTGCTCCGGGCTGCAAACCCACCCAGAGAAATCAATTTGCAGGTTCATGGTAACCTGAGACATATTGAACTCCTATGCAGAATAATTTCTTCAGGTAATACAGAGGCAACGTCTCAAAGAACACACAAGATGAAATTTTCAACCTTGAATGAAAAATTAAACAGAAAGCCCCTGAAAAAAAAAGACAATATTGATTCTACTCTTTCAGAATCACTGGTAAGTACTCAGCTACAAAATGGAGCATATTAAAACTTTACGGTCTTGAGTTTCAGCGAATGTCTAAAGCCTCATCTATCCAATGTACAGGTGTAAGCTTTCAGGCAGCTTCAACTGCTTGGTACATGGTTAATTTGGCTTATCAAAGCTTCTGGCATCACAATTTATCTCTGTGTGAAAAGGTCAGGCCTGCATCCATTACACTGATGCAACATGTGAACCATGAAAGATGAGTTTGAACTGGGAGAAAGGTTGACTTTATCCTCACTTTATGGCAAAAGGCCTTTTTGTGTACTGTCCAGTGCTGTTATTGTACTCTCTGTAAAAAAAAAAAGTGACTTGTAATCATAAATAACCTGCAGATATTATTGACTCTATAGGCAAGAAAACACCCAAACAAAGGTCACTCTGTCTGGAACTTACTCAGCAAAACTGATGAAGTAAAGCCCAGTGAGCGGCAGTGATGGAGGGCTGAAAACCTGATTCAGCTGTTCAGCAGTTGAGCAAAAAGAGGTCATTTCAGGAATAAAAGCTTTTGACATCATTGACATGTTTTCAAGACACAACAAGACTTGGTAGCATCAAACTACTAATGAACTGCAATTCAACCCAATAAACAGTTATGTGTTTACATTTGCTCATTAAGTGAGAAAAGTGGGTGCCACCTTTGAATAAGGTAACTGATGGCTTTATCAATGTGTAATAAATTGCTTTTAGATAAGTTATAAGCCATTAATTAAAAATAACTTTTGGGTTGCCACGCTGTAAAAAAAAAAGGTCTGGCATGAAACCTGGTTTGTCTTTTCAGTTTGCTTTTTATTCATTAGGAAGAGTCCTCCAATAGACCATTAGACCTTTTACCTTCTGGGGAAGGTTTGAGGAGCAAAATCTATTTATTAACAACTCAGCAATATTTATCACTGCAGGCTGGATGGATTATTATAGACCCTTATTAATGACATACAGTTATGTATTAGAAAGAAAGAAACCCATGAGCTAATACATTACCAATGGTTACCTGCATTATTACCAAATAGAAAGGACCAATACCAGCCAAAGAGATTTTTGACAACCTGGTAAATAAAAACATGTTCTTACTAATGATGTCTAATGGATTTATAAAGCATTAGTAAATTATTTGTTTACCATTAGCTACAATTTATAACAACTTAAGAAAGGATGCCTTATTAGAAAGTGGTACTGAAAAGTGTGTATTGCCCAAAATAAGTGGATTTTTTTAGATAATAGGGTAAGATGTGTCACCTCGTTTAAAAGTGATTTCTTGAATCAAATGACATTATCTTTGAAGACGTTGCATCACTCTACTGGAGTCAACAAATCTATCGAAATATTCCATTTAGTATTTCTGAGTAAATAGAATGATCCTGTCCCACTGGGGCATTTTTCACTTGTAAAAAAGATCAGCCGTTACTCAATCAATACAACAATAAAAACAAAATCACTCACTTGCGGTATTTGGTAATGACCTACCTCCCATTTATCTGCTAAACTGAGTCCTTGTTGGTACAACAAGTTCGAGCTGGAAACGCTCAAAGGAGGATTTTTTTCCATGAGACTTTTAGCAAAATTGTATCTGAAATGTCCTTCGTCCATCCGCTTTGACTCAAATAGACAGAGACATGATAAATTCCACAGAACAAGATAGAAACAGACGCCAAGTAGACAGCCTCAAAATATCCTTGAGAAAACGTCCTGCATACTGAGCCAAACAAATCATTGATTTCATCAGAAATGTACTGCCTCTCTTTGCTTGTTATTGATTTTGCAATGCACTTTGTTTACCAGCTATAGCACACAATACACCGCTCTATCTAATTATTGTAGAGAACGTGCATCATCAAGTCTCCTCAAAGGTAGGATTAGTCCTGGCAGGTCCACAGTGCTTTTGTAACAGCAGCCGGAGCGAAGGTCAGTCTTTGTGTACTCTCTGATTTTTTAAGGACAACAAACTGTATCAATTATACAATTAAAATTGATTTTCTCAAAATATACTGAAGTACCCTGTGCTGAGGCTCGGTAACTCTTGCAGCTGGGGAAGCTTCTCCTAAGATCGTTAGTAATAATATTTCAGATGTAATCGCAGGAGGGCATTATTGAACCTCATTTTCACATTGGCAGTACAGTAAAACCATAATTAGGCTCATAATTTCCAGGACAGAAATGTGACAAATGTTTAATGCAGTCTCTGGGCATGAGAACAGAAGATACTGGAGGTTTTCTTTTGCCATGTGGTGAAAGAAATCCCAATGTTTAAATAGTAAATATATTTGAAAAGGACAAACATGAGGAGCAGGAGTACCTCTTTCGATTAAACCCTTCAGCTATGAGGTGGTGAATAATGTATTTGGTGAATAATTTACTCTGAAGGTTTATTGATAAAAACAACTTGCCCCCAGTGCAGCGCCTAAACATCTGCAGGGGTGCTGCAGAGACGCAAAAATTTAAGTGACACAATTTCTACATCTGAAAGCAAATTAATTCCCTGCCTGTTTATGTGTCAAATGTCAAAGAGCTCGTCAGAAACCGACAGAAAATCACATAGAAGAGACTCTTTAATGAGCTGATTAGAGAGACCTCTGCTCTAATCAAAATGTCTTAATCTGTTGGAAAACCCGTGCATGCAGCTACTGCAACATAAATACTGTTGTTGATGCAACACACTGTGGTCCCCCTCTGTGAGTCGAGAGAGATGCAATCTGCCTTAGAAATAACCGAGAAATATATCTGTTCTTGCACTACAAGCTTCCCAGCTGTGAGCATCTCAGCAAAGAAAATTAAATCACCAGTAACAGTTCACTACTGAAAGTCTCTCTAACATAGCCACTGTGGCGAATGGATTTAACTATCTATATAAGTTTCAGTGGGTGTCACATTAACGATATCTGCAATTAATTTAGTTAAAACTTTAATTTAAGGCATTTTTAATTATACTTTGAATAGTACAAATGAACCATTGAATTGTATGAATAGTCTAATTAAAGATCAGTTTTAAATGCCCATACAAATGTTCCTTCTTACTAGTCAGAATGTAATTAGAGATATCTTAAATTTTAATTTTGACTGGTCAAAAAACAACTTCTGCTGTTGTCAACATGGAACAGAGAGAAAACTGGTTATTCACGCAGTGTGCAGATGTGTCTTGACTCCTAAACATCTCTGCATTTACCAGCAGAGTACACAGTTTCAGTGACAATACAATTCAGAATCTTCATTACAGAAGTCAGAGTTTCCATTTATTTCAGCATGGTGATCATCATTACATTATTTACCATCATATTTTTTTGTTTTACTGACCATCTACTACTTAATTTGAGTTTGGTGATGCATGTGAGCATGGCAGAGAATCATTAGAAACTCAAAGAGGTGTCACAGTATCCTGGTTTCTATCAGACCAGCAGGTACATCCAGGTATCTCGTTATCAGAATAAGGCACACTCTAAAAACCTGATCATGACCAGGATACTAGTGTGCATGTAAACACACTCAATCTAATGAATAACAAAATGCCATGATGATATCTGTTGGATCATTTAGATCTCTAAAAATAAAGATTTCTGACAGGTCAAAATCTATTTGGAGATACCTTGAACTATCCTTCTTACAAGTCAGATAGTAATTGTAAATATCTTGATTTATAATTCTGACTGCATTTAGTCCAAAATGCATTTGCAGATGTCTAAAATGTATAGTCAAGTGAAACCAAATACATACGGTATGCTCAATCTGCTTGCCGTGTAGCCCCAGATGGATTCAACCTGCTAAGAAGGAAGAAGATCTGAAAACAATATGGAAACTCTACATCAACTGCCTGATCAGGAAATAAGAGAATTTAAAATTAATCTTCAACTTGTTATTTAGACAGAAATGTTGAAAAAAATCCGCTGAAATAAAGAAAAAGTCATCAATTAACAAAGTAATTTACAGAACATAAGCTCCCTCTCTGAAAGTTGTTACCAAAAGCCATTTCAGACACACTCAGTTCAACAAGGGCCTAATTAAAGCAGCGACATTGGCAGATGTAGCCTCATATGACAGTCGTATAAACAACTTTAACAGCACAATGCACAACAATAAATTGTCTTCCTCTATGTGAGCCATATAGTGTTAGATGTTGTATTTATGGAGGCACAACTTTCTGATGACATTTGCTAGCGCTGCCACCTGCCCCTATAGATCAATACAATAATGCAACCCCTTGGCAGGATGCCTTTCATTTCATCCCCATACACTTCATAACAAAGTTGCCAACATAAGTCAGCCATGACAGTCTCTTCAATTATATGACACTGGTGAAGAAAGGAACATGATGGATTGGTGTCAAAGCTCTGGGGAACCATAAGTCAGACACGAAGCACAGTGCTGCCCATCTGTCAACAATCTCAATTAACCACTGTACAGATAGAGGCACACTGCTCTTTTATGCAGCGCTGCGGAAAAAAAACAAGGGTCTTTATCATGACAGTGGTTGAGATCCCAGTTTTTTCAAAGCAAAAACTATGTATTCAAGTAAGCTGGATTGGTCCATCCATCAGCAGGGGGGTGAGTCAAATTGAAATCTGACATTTAGAGCCTCAACGGCTTTCCTCACTGGCACTGATATGAACTATAGCAAGTGACAAATTGTTTGTATCAGGCCTGTCCCTGAGTGAAGCCTCTGATAATGTTTAGGGGTTGAAATAGGCACCCTTGACATTTCCCTGAAAGGTCAGGTTTTGTGTTCATTAATGCTCCCTTTTCACATACAGCCAGCAGTGGTGATGAGGATTATTGTCATAATCTGGGTTTGTGCCAACTCATGAATGCTGCCTCGTTTGTTTTGACTAGTCAATATCAGGACGCCAGGAATCAGAAATGACACCAATGAGTGTCAGGAACAAGATCACAAGAGGGTTTTTGTAAGGTGATTCACTGCATTTCTACAAAAACGGCAAAATAACAAGCAAAACTCATCACCCTCTCTGCGTGTGTGAGAAGATCTGTGACAATTCCACAAGCAAAAACGTCCAGGATTAATTTGGTTCTGTAGCAGGGTGTCCGTTTACGGCTGAATTAAGAAATCTATCTTTAATTCATTTAACGTCAGCAACAGACAAATTAGTGTCTTGGATCCAGAGCTAATAAACAGCTTGAAGCGGCGTCGATATGTACGTAGTCCTACATTATTGCTGATAGCGTGTGTGGCATTTTTGATTAGCCAGCCTCCTCAGGGAACAGTGGGGCAAATTGGGACATTTTCTTTCATTCTTAGTGTCTGTTGGAGAGCGAATACAAATAGATATCCAGGATGTCTGCTGAGGTTTTTCACTAAAAATTGAGGATCTGGTATATAAATCATGGCTTTTTTTTGGACATAAGATGATTTTTGTGATGTTTACATCCTCAATTTACCCTTAACATTAAAAATCACTATATTAAATGTAGGTACACTTTTCCAATAGGCCTTTTTTTACTGAAGAGGTGCCAGAGTCCTGGTCTTGTGCATGCTGGCTCACTTTCACAGCTTACTTGAACACTTGAACAGAACAAAGCCATTATTAATGTTATTTGGACAAGTCCAAATGTTTGCTGTGAAAGAGGCTTTTATCCATGAATCTTAAGCAAAGTGGACAACTGACTAATTGCTACTTTATGGGGAGGAATATGCTGTACTAAAGCATAATATTAACTGACATAATAAAGGTCTTTAGGTGGTTTCTGCTTTGTTTTACTACCTGATCTCAAAGCATTTTGAAACAAGTTTTTGGATCAAAATCGAACTTTAAAGCATTAGGAAAATATGCTTGTTTGCTTTCATGCCAAGAGTTTGGTGAGATCATTGATACCACTCTCATATCTGTACGTTTACTATAAAGCAGCCAGCAGTTCTTATACTTCCTGGAGATTCTGCTGGTTGCCTGGCAACCTCACAGTGACAACTAGTCTCCAAACATATAACCAGAAATGTCAAAATACTCCTAAATACTTTAAAATCATTATTATTTCATCTGATAGTGTACTCATGTGATGTCTTTTCATGTGTTTAATCAATTTATCAAAAGTAAACCTGAGGTCATGTACATAGACAATCTTATTCTTACACTCTTATCCTGCCCAAGGACACTACACGTTCTTTTAAACTTTTTGCCAGAAGAGTGCCTTGGACCTTTCTTATTTTTTGTAAAAATGTCACCATTTACACATCTGTGAACTCATCACATCCAACGTTACATTTGCACATTACATGTACTGTTTATACTGTTTAAACTATGAACATTTGAACATTCCCAGTTAACATCTTGTACAATATATTTTTAAACTCTTGTCACTTATTTTTTATTGTAAAATTGTATTATTATGATCACCTAACCTTCTATTTTTTCCTATATGTGCAAACCTCCTTGGCAAGAAAGCTGTTTGTGATTCTGATAAGGACACTGAACACATCACACAGAGAGTAGGAGGAACAAGGGGGGTACCACCTGCATGGCTCTCGAAAATACTATTTATCTCATGGTATTTTATGCTCATTTGTCCCTACAGGGATTTAAAGTTTTATTATGTAAGAGGTTATAATATCTCCATGTTGTTAACAATGAATATGACAGAATAATTGAATATATTGGCTCTTTCTGCTGTTGTTTTTGTTGTATCAGTGGAAGCACAAGACATGATATACTACCCTGTCATTTCATGTCATCTGACTTCTTGTTGTATTTTCATCTGACTCTAGCGGTGGCGCTTCCTAGTTTGTAACCAGGGACTTTAGGTGAAACGCCATTGGACAGTTACAGACGCATTTTGATTTGATTGGTCCAGATTTCTGTCGATCATTCAGGAGAAGGCTGATGACGTTTAGGGGACGAGGAAATGGATCCTAACACAAACACAGCGGGTTATATTGTAACTGTCTGCGCTGTGTGGTCGATTTAAAAAGTAACAATGTGCAGAGCTGTGTTTCTCCTCGCAGTATTCGTGTTAATCTGCCCTGTTGCTGGAGCCTTGGACAATGGTCTGGCGCTGAAACCCACAATGGGCTGGCTGCACTGGGAGAGGTTCATGTGTAATATCGACTGTGACACGGACCCTAATAACTGCATCAGGTAAGAGTCAACAGAGCTGTGATCCTGCACAGCCTGCACAGTTTGTGGGTTTAAACAAGCAAACTTACTCTTTTTCCTCTCTGACAGCCTCTTTCCTAATGATTTTATTTCTTTTACTGAACACATTTACAGCACAAGTAAGTTAGGGGAAAACATGAGTTATATAGAACCATTATTGTCACCAATAAAAAAATCATATTGTCAACAAAAAGCACAATAACACGACAAAACAATCATACGCGGTGATGAAGAAATATGTGAGACAAGATTAAACAAAAGGAAAACTGGTTGAGGTAATTACACAAGCACACAGCTATCAGCAAAAAAAGAAAAATCAAAAGCTTTCTTGTGATAGGCTAATTACTAATATCATAATTATGATAATACACTGAATTAATGTTACTATAAAGAAGGTGGAGTATGTTCCTAAGTAATTCAGAGGGAAATAGTGTATGTTTTACCCCACTACATGTACTTGACAGTTATAGTTACTTTATAGCTTTAAAGATTTTACATAAACATATGATAATCCTATAAAATACAATATACTGATAATACCGAATACTGACTGATATACTGATTTAAACCAGTTGTTCCCAACTTTTTTGGCTTGTGACAAAAAAGTGGTGTCTACCTGAGGCTAAATGTCACATTTCCGATGTCTCAGATGGTTTCATAACTGTTGGAGGCCCAACAGTTTTTTTCCTCTTCTTTCCTTCACCATTAATCATTCTTAAAACACTCCAGATTTATCCTTGGACACTTAGGAGGGGGGCCCACCTCTAGGCTGAAAACCACTTGATTAGACCTTAAAGTTAAAAATAGTTCAACCTCAATCGGCTACAATAGTGAAATGCTACTTGCAGATGTATCAGTATTAACAATCTAATAATTTAATATATATTAATTTAGTAACATTGGACATTTTCTGTAGAATTAGTACTTTAGATACTTTGAGTATATTTAGCTGATTATACTTTTACCTATGTAGGTAAACGTCGGGCTTATACTTATAAAAGCATTTTTACATATTGGTATTGGTACTATTACCTCATGGTTATGACGTAGCTGCAATGTTGTACCTTGTAATTATGAAGAAATCATTGACTGCTATGTCAGTATTATAAGATCTTTAGCTCACAATTCAGAAACTCATAAGAGATTGTTATAATTGTGGCAACAAAAACACGTGATTATGACAGCTCAGCTAATGACATTTGAGGAGACAGGACCATGATGACACTTCCTGATTTAATTTGCCTTTATTTCCTCTTTGGTTTGAGGCCATGTAGAGATATTGATGTTGGAGATATTGAAGTTATCTAGTAATCCAATAACCTGTAATTGCAAAGCATTTTCCAAACAAGGAGCATAAATGTGTGAGCACATTCCAGACGAGTTAAACGGTAATACAGTCATTTGCACAAATGGAAAAGATGGAATCAGAGACATGAGAGACAATGTTTTAAAAGACAAGAATCAGAGAAGAGAAAGAGAGACAAAGGTAAATTGTGTGATGCTGCAGCGACTAGTTTCAGTAGTGCTTAATCTGCTGATTATTTTCTCAATTAATCACAATTACTTAGAGCCCAAGTTGACGTCTTATGAGTTTGACCAACAGTCCAAAGCACAAAGATAATCCATTTACCAAAATGTAAAACACTCTAAGCAAATCCTCTGATTTAATCAGCTGGAACTAAAAAGTGTAACTGAAACGATAAATTGATTATCAAAATATAACACATTCATTTTCAGCTGATTATCTAATCAATGAATCCACAAATTGTTTCAGCCCTAAAACTGTGTAGATAACATTATTATATCACACAGGCATCTTAATTCATTGGGATGGTGCAGATTAAACACTCGACCGAGGTTACTCTTGTCTACCAGTCCAGTTTTTTTCCATGATTATGAGATATTTTAGTTGTAATACAAGTTTAATTTAGTGTTTTTCTATGATGAATACAGAGTACAATTAATTTGCCATACAATTTTGATAATCAATTAATCATTTTGAGTCATTTTTTAAAGAAAAAATACAATAATTCTCTTATTCCAGCCCTTTAAATGAGAATATTTTCTAATTTTTTTAGTCTTCTATGATAGTACTGATAATCTTTGGGTTATGGACTGTTGGTCTGGACATCTCAGGTTGCATCTTGGGCTTTTGGTAGCATTGATCAACATTTTTCACCATTTTCTGACATTCTATAGTCCAAATGACTATGAATTAAATGAAAATAATAGTTATTTGCAGCCCTAATCAGCAGTAATCTGCAAAATCCTGTTCCAGCAGGATACTTTGCCCAACAAAGTGTCACAAGTGCCAAATGTCAGCCTATTGGTTGAAATGTTATTGCGTTATATCAGCTGACAATGGACAATAACAAAAACTGGCATTTGTTTTCTTTAACGTGTATTTGTGTCTGCCATGTTGCTCTTGCACACGACATTGAACACTGGCATCTAACAGATACTATCAGCCCCGCCTGTCTCCTCCTGTTGCCTTGGCAGTGAGCGTCTGTACATGCAGATGGCAGATGTGATGGTGAAGGAGGGCTGGAAAGAGGCTGGTTACGAGTACGTCTGCATTGATGACTGCTGGCCTTCCCACCAGCGCGATGCCCAGGGCCGCCTGCAGGCAGACCCCAAAAGATTCCCGGGGGGCATAAAGAAACTGGCCGACTATGTGAGCAGTGGGTATAAAAGCAGCGTGAAGACTCTGGATGTGAATATAGTATTAGTGCCATAATTCCTCCATAGACATCAAAGAGAGACTGGGTTTCAGAGGGACTTAAGGAAAGTGAGAAATACTTCTATTTCAGTTATTTCACTCCCTGGAAAGAAAGAAAAAAGGGAATATGCACTAAGATGACTGTTTTCATTACAGTTTCCTCTCTCTTTGCCGCATTATACATATATATATATATATATATATATATATATATATATACATATATATATATATATATATATATATATATATATATATATATATATTATACACTGTTTTATAATCGTAAACCTATATTTAACACAGATAAGAGCCCATAGGATGTAATGTTGTCTGATCAGTGGTGCAGTGCGAATCAACTTTGAAATTCTTTCTCTCAAATAAAAACTTTGGGAAGCTCTGGTTAAATAACTCTAGAAATAAAAGTGATTACACAGTCAGATTACATATTCATTATACATCCATCCGCGCCGACCTGAAATTATTTACATAATGAAGAGGAAAAGGACCAGATGTGGAACCCGGGTTTCAGATTTCATGCTGGTACTAAATCAGCACCTGGCACTAAGGGAGATAAGTAGGCATATGTTGTGTCAGGTAGGAATCTCTTTGCTACAGACAGCTGCAACAGAGAGGATCACTCTGAGTTGGAGACCACTTTGACAGGTTCATTTCTAACACAGGCTTTACATGCAGGGAGGCAGCAAAGGCAGCTAAAAAGGGGATATACCTGTATTTAAGCCCATAAGGTCTAAGGCAGAGTTGTGTCCTTTAACAGCAACATGAAGTTTTTTTTTTTAGCGGTGTAACATCGCCACCTGCTGGTACTGAATCACTACATGTTCAGAAAATAAGTGGAGTCCATATTTTTTAAAGTAAATGAATTGAATTATTATAATGTATGATGTCCTTATTTTTAGGTCCATTCTAAAGGTCTAAAGCTGGGTATCTATGCAGATGTTGGGAAAAATACCTGTGCTGGATACCCTGGCAGTCTGGGTTACTATGAGACAGATGCTCAGACTTTTGCTGACTGGGACGTGGATCTGCTCAAATTTGATGGCTGCTTTATGAACTGGACTTTGCTGGGGGAAGGTGAGTTTTTAATTTAGAATTGAAATGTACAATTATTTGAACACGACAACACCAGTTCTCAGATACAGTACCCTGTCACTTATCGCTGCCATGTAGTTCAATGTGTGTGCTTTTTGGAAATTATTATACAGTGTTAATTGTGGTGCAAGCAGATGTTACTAAGGCCTATTGATGCCCATGTAAATAATCCTGGAAACAATATTTTTGTGCTATTTGACTTTAAAATTATATCTAAATATTAATTCTTTGGACATCATGTAAAAAGTTTATTCTAACAAACTTATATTTGTTTTGGTTAAGGCTACATGAACATGTCGAAAGCACTGAACAAAACTGGAAAAAGTATCCTGTACTCTTGTGAGTGGCCTTTGTATGAGTGGCCTTTTAATCAGGTGAGAGAGAATTTGTTTTGTCTTTGTGTCAACATTCACTACTTTATCAATGTGTGACTTATTTCCCAAAATGTATATATGTATACAATAGCACATAACTCAATAAAGAGAAACTACATTAGTTTTAATGCTAATGATCAATGACATGATGATACTGTGTCGTGCATCATGTTATACAACATTAAAGAGCATTTCTGTGCCTCCAGCCCAACTACACAGCCATTCGAGAGACGTGTAACCACTGGCGCAACTTTGCTGACGTGTACGACTCATGGAGCAGTGTCAAGTCCATCTTGGACTGGACTGCTGCTCATCAGGACGTCATCGTCCCCGCGGCTGGCCCTGGGGGCTGGAACGACCCCGATATGGTACTCTGCTCTACTTAAGCTCTCATACACTTCTCTTTGACCTCAAACTAAGCACCAAGAACCAGCAGCTATGCAGCAGTAGCCTTCATATACCAAGCAGTATTATTGTTATTTTATAAACTTACTGAATCCCTTCCAAAATGCTGCATTTTGAAGACAGTGTAGTGCTGCTTTGCTTCTGAACTGGAGGTCAGAAACATTTTGGGAAATACATTTTCTTGCCGAGAGTTACATGAGAGGATCAATACCATGCTCATGTCTGTACAGTTAATATGGAGCTACTGCCAGCAGCTGGCTGATTTACAAAAACGTCTACACAGGGTGCGTAGTAAAAGCAGCATGATAGCAGAACAGCAGCTGATTGTCGACACTGGATACGTTCAGGCACAGTATTGAGTATTGACAGTGCCGAGAGTGCAACACAATCACTGTAATTACATGCATAAACAGAAGAAAATAGAAACGAGTTGTTGCACAAATAAGCATGTTTATCAAAATGACAGACTATTCATTTAAATTTTTCAACACCTTAGTTGTATTTATATCCTTTTTTCATGCCACAGTTATGAGACAGTAGGATTATTCACTTCAGGCATCAGCCAAGAACAAAAAATACAAGCAAACTTTTCATTATAAATATTACTTTTATGGAAAAGGCATCACATCTCTTAAAGATCACAATTTCTCAGGTCTGTCTTGAAACAATTGTTTATGTCATAATGCACTTTCAGTGTAAGTGTCAGGGCCAAAATTCATAATGCTTTTGTGCAAAAATGTATC
Source organism: Thunnus albacares (assembly GCF_914725855.1). Taxonomy (NCBI): domain Eukaryota; kingdom Metazoa; phylum Chordata; class Actinopteri; order Scombriformes; family Scombridae; genus Thunnus; species Thunnus albacares. The sequence goes on from NC_058115.1 coordinate 22,765,309, forward strand.
TGAAGCTTCATACAACTTTTAAATATATTTTTGCACAAAATGACTGTGGATTTTGGCCCCCATCACTAACACTGAAAGTACATTTGAAAGAGATCGTTTAATAGCCGATATGAAAAAGAGAAGAATGATTAAAGCAAGGAAGCTTCTTTCAATGTTTATATTGATATCTGACCGCTGTTTTCAGACAGATTTTGAACCTATCCTCTAACATTAAGTTAATACAAAGCATGCTGTCAGTAAGACTAAATTACCTTGTTATCTATATATTCATGACACTAATATATTTTCCAAGCTTGTGATCGGGAACTTTGGCCTGAGTCATGACCAGCAGGAGTCTCAGATGGCGCTCTGGGCCATCATGGCAGCCCCTCTGCTCATGTCTAATGATCTGAGGGACATTTGTCCCCGTTCCAAGGAGCTGCTACAGAACAGACACATCATCGCCATCAGCCAGGACCCATTGGGCAAGCAGGGATACTGCACTGCCAAGGTGGGTGTGAGAGGTGACACAAGGCATGGTCACCTTCTGGAATAACAGCTGTCAGCATTTATGGTGCATTTAGCTCCTATTTGGAAATGCTAAATGTCACAAAACCAAGACTTGATTGCAATTAAATTGATGAATGTGAGCTACAACAAAGTGGTAAAACTGACTAAAACATAACTTCTTCCACAGGTGGACAGTTATGAGGTGTGGGAGAGGCCTCTGTCTAAGAACAGGATGGCCATCGCGGTGCTGAACAGACAGGAGATAGGTGGTGCACGAGGGTTTTCCATCAGCGCAATTCCTAGCTGGAAAATTTGTGACCCGCAGTGCAACGTCACACAGATTCTGCCTCAGTACAAGGAGATGGGTGTTCAGACTCTACACAGCAAAGTGGTGGTATCTGTCAACCCTTCAGGCACCGCTCTGCTGACCGTCACTCCCATCAACAGCAGTTTAAAGAGGCCAAACAAGCCACACTGGCAGGACACGTCCATAAAACACAAGCACGCCACTGTTTTGTAGTCTATGGGTCATTCACAAAAGTGGTGGTTATGCATTTTAGCTGCCTACACAATTATAATTCTTATGTGGACATTTGTTTTTGTTTGTATAGTATAGTTTTTGTAAAAGTAAGGATGGATTTATACACACACACACACGTATACAGTTAAAAGGTTTAACAGTATTTTCTTGAAACAACTAGGATCTTAAATGTCAAATCACTGGTAAATATTTTTGCATACATGAAGTGAAATGTCCAGATCAGGCTGCTGACAGTGTACAAGAATTAAAACCTTCAAGAAGTCTTAACTGCCTGAATAAGACAAGCTTGAATTTTGCAAGTTTTACACGCTAAGTGAAAATAAGGTGAAGCAAGAGTCAGATTCAAGTATGTTTTAACACATTTATTGAAAATAGTGACAAATCCATCCAGAAGACTGGCCAACAGCTTAGAACTGAATGACCTGGCCCTGTAAGAGAAGAGAGGGAAACCTTTGATTACATACAGCTCAAATGTTAAAACATGATACAGCACATGATCAACAAAAGTGAACTATATTCACTTTAAATGCTGCTGGAAATTACCATGAAGTTTTAGCCAATTAATGAAACATTTGTATTATTTGGTTGAAATGTTTTTGAACAATATTTGAACAAGTTATCTTCATATTTGTTTGCTTAGCCTACATCAAAAGGCAGATTCTGATCAACATCTTTAAATCAAATAGACTAACAAGTTACTGTGTTATAAACTGCCCTTGTTAAAATAAGTTTGGTCCACAAGTTTATCCTCATGAATTTACATTTCATTTTTAAGAAGTGATGTAGCTAATGACACATTCTTATATCCTCTTCATGAGCTTTATGGGAAAAATCTATTTCAATATGAGAAAATGGTTTTTGATGCATTTAAGTAACAAAATTTCACCAAATAAAAGACCCTATTTTCTCTGAAATGTCTTCACTTGACCCCCTCCCTTGCATCACTACACAAGCATTAGTCAAGAGAAACACTTTAACACAAATTAACCTGATCAGGAGCAATGGGCCTGAAAATGGGTGCATTTACTGCACAGTTAATCTACAAATTTGATATAAAGCAATCTGGCAGATTTTCATTTAAGATGCAGCATCAGGGGAGCAACTTGCTTGGCAGAGAATCTGTAATTTCCTTAACTTCTACAGAGACGGTACTTATGTTTTAATGTCATTGTGGTATTACGTTGATGTAAAAAAAAAAAAAATGCACATTAGATTGGACAACAAGACTCATAAGCTCTAATTTGTCCTAAATATTGAATAGGTAGACAGAATAATATGCCTATTTAAATACTACAATGCAAACCAACACAACAATAGATCTAGAAAAACTAGTAAACATCTACACAATACAAGAAGTCCAATTCAACACAAAAATATAAAAATAATTTTGTTCAACACCTATTTTACAGCTACAGTCACATGGTTCCAGTAACTATCAATACAATCCTACACTGTTAAGAGCACAATGTGCTCTGATAAAATGGACAAGTCCAATATTTGATTTCCTATTCTCCATCCTGATTCTCATGGTCATTTCTCTCACTGGGTCCTGCCTCTTCGACCTTTTCTTGTGAACATGCGTTTAAACATAGAAATGGTTCTCATACTTAGTTCCCATCTGCAATGTGTTACATTTCTGATATTTGTCAAGCTCCTTTTCAGCTTAAACCATCAAAAGTTTGCATCATTTGCCAGCTGCTGAGTCAAATTTAATCAAATGTGCTTTTCTTGGTCACTCTGCTGTCAAGCATAACCTGAGCAGGATGTCAGTTTAAGTGAACTGTCAAGATATGGATAGTTGGAAAGATTGTTGTAATTGTGTATTGATAGATTCATAATATGTGATACGTAACACCCTACTGAATCCAGCAAGTTTAGGTAAACCAACTGTGCACCCACAAGTAGAGCACATTTTTGGGGTGGACTGCATTGATTTCAACCTGAGACACCAAACTAGGCGATTCAGACGGCATTAAAGCACCTAAATACAGTGAACTACAGTATACACGCTGTAGGAATTCGCATGCAGACACATCAGTGAGTCCTACCTTTCTCTTCTTGTCACCACCCAACTCGAAGTGCTTGCATCTCTTGATGGCCAGCATTCTCTTAGATCTGCAGTTGGGCTCGACACACTCAAGCCTCAACACAATCTTCTTTGTTGTTTTAGCCTGAAAAAAAATCAAGTGTTATTGGTGTAATTTTTTTTTTTTTTTTTACATATCAGATTTAACAGCACAAGGCAGTTACACTTACCTTTTTACGGAAAATAGGCTTAGTCTGACCACCATAACCGCTCTGCTTTCTGTCGTATCTCCTCTTACCTGCAGAAACATTGCAGATTAGCTACATGTCGTGATGCAGCCAATTTCTCACAAACACATTCATGACTCAAGCACAAATAGCTCACCCTGTGCATAGAGGGAATCCTTTCCCTTCTTGTACTGGGTAACTTTGTGGGGTTGGTGCTTCTTGCACTTCTTGCAGTAGGTCCTGCGGGTCTTCGGGACGTTCACCTGAAAAAACACAGGAGAGAAACCTTGAGCAAACATGACACAAGCCTGACACAGTGAAATATCTCAACACCGATCTCCTTGACAGATAGGAAAATATGAGTTGAAGGACAGTAATTATACACACACATCATGTAGGTGCAAGGCTATTAGAAAGCAGCATCAACATAAAAAACGCCTACAAACTTGGTCCAAGCCACAAAATTTATCCAGGACATTTTGATCCTACTTGGGTCTTCGTCACGTCAAAAATGCTTGTAAAATTGGAAAAACACACCTATATTTATACATCCATGTGCAGCATTATGTTAGCAAGCTCTATGATGACAAGTGAGGTTAACTATCCAACCTGCCCATAGTGTTAATAATCTCAAAGCAATAAACAATTCAATTAAATTAATCAAAAACAGCAGGAATACAAAGACCAGACCTCAAAAATATCAAAACGTGTTTTTACTTTTTTTTTAAACAAGCATTTTGACCTGACCAAGGTCCAAGTCTGATCGTAACGTTGTCCAGATTAAATTTTGTGGCATCCAGTAAGTTTGCAGGCGTTTCTTTTATCCATTTTAACAGAAAAACATACTATGTTAATATAGAAAGCAAGTGAATTTGAGTATCCAGCCACTCTGTCAGCTGCATATTTTCAGACAATGCTAACAGTTAGCTAACGTGTTAATTCGCAAAAAAAAAAAACATTTATACATGATGCTGCTTAAAATGACAAAGAGTCCGCATCAAGATGAATGTTTTCAACTAAAATTATGGCCAAATCTTACACAGTGCACCTCAAACAGTGTTATCTTGTTGTTAATGGACAGAAAGCTCGTGTTACACATTGTAGCTTTGAGTTAGCTACCGTTAGCTTTGAAGCCTAACATTGATTCAATGTGAAATAGGGCTGTAAACGTGTGGCATTGCAATAATTTAACATTTAATGGGCTGTTGTTTGTCATATCGGCTACTTTAACTGACACACAAGCTATATTAGCCTTTAAATAAAAGGCCGGGTTGAGTGTGAGTGCGACTAGCAACGTCGTTTGGCTACAGATAAATCAGACATCGATACAAGATAAATTTGACATCATAAAATAAATACAAAATGGACAATAACACCATCGTTGTGTGCATCAAATGATTGTTAACATTTCTGAACCAACTGGGTACAGAAGTTATTCTTTTATCGACAAGATTAAGGTTGATTGTATAAAGAGTGTCCGTGTAATAATTTCATACCATGGTTGCGCCCCGATGCAGAGGAAAAGAGGAAGGACGAGGCCGGAAGAACTTCTTCAAGTAGACCTCCGCGGTGATGTGGCGCCGCAGTCTGCCCCCTGGCGGTGAGACGTGTCAGGAGGACAAAAAGTGCAAACAGGACAGCAAAGAGCAGCGTTTTGTCTTCTAGTTTTTATAGTTGGATGTTTGAGCTTCACTGTGCGGACTGATATACGTGCAGAGTTTGACACTAGAAGGCTGTTTTCACATTTATCTGCTGGAACTGGAAAGTTTCTCTGAGCTCATTGAAAATCTGATTTTAAGAGGCGGGCATAGGAGCAGGATTTGTGACATCACAGCTAGTTTGGAAGCCAATCCTGGTTCAATATTCAACTTACACAAGTGTGATGTGGAAACTTGAAACCTCCAGTGCACAAACACTGAGACTGGACATTACAGTGAAGTAGGATACATCTTGTGTCCAACAGGAAAAAGTTGTGAAATGAAATATATTTGCATATTTATAGATTCTGGAATTTTTAACGAGGGAGAAAAGGGAGAAGAGAAAGATTAGATGTCAATGTGGTAATTGTACTTTTTCTGCAAAAACCATATCAGAAACACGTTATTGTTCCAAGCAGAGTATTTCTGTATGTCTTAATACATGTGTAGAGGGGAGCTTTACATAAAAGTACAGGAGTATTATTAAATGTACTTAAAATATCAAAAGTAAAAGTACTCACTATGCAGACCGGCTTCTTTTAGAGTGTTATGTTATTAGTCTATTATATTGTTTGTTTTTATCACTAACAAATACACGTAAGAACATTTTAATGTAGTTCATCAATGTGGAGCTAATTTTAGATACCTTAACCACTACTATTATAGATTAATAGTAATAGTACTGCATCATAATATATAAGTGTATCATATGTTTTGATAATAATAATAACAATACAGTGCATAACATTTTTTAGAAAAGGAAGAAAAGAGCAGAATAAACAGTATTAAAATATATTATTTTGTGTAAAATCCCAATCTGAAAAGTAACTATAAGTGGCAAATAGATATAGTGGAGTAAAAAGTGCAGTATTTCCCCTTGAAATGTAGTGGAGTAGAAGTACAAAGTGGCATAAAATGGACATACTCAAGTAAAGTACAAGTGCCTCAAATTTGTACTTCAGTACAGTACTTGAGTTAATGTACTTAGTTACATTCCAACACTGGCAAAGAGTTCAAATTTTAAAGTGAATGACGGAAGTTAAAATGTTGTCACTTTATAACAAAATGAGTTGTCTTTTTAATCCATGTAGAAGTTTATAAATGATAGGTTTTAAGCCCTTTCACTGCAGTATTCATATTGGCAGTAGATTGAATAACAAGTCTAGTCTAACTATCTAGTCTAACTATATGCAGTACCCGAATATGGTACATTGTTAATGTTTAGCCCTCTTTCACTTATCACCAAAACTGTCCAGAGGGCTGATATGAAAATAAGCAGGAAGAAAAAGGGGAAGTAAGCAGAGTCAATTCCTCTGTGGGTGGGTTTTAGCTTCTTGCATCACAGACTAACACACACTTCATGGAAGGCGAGCTACTGAGTCAAAGGTTCATGCCACTGCTTCGAGTCTCAGCATCTGTTTGTTGTCTGATGCTTGGCCTTTTTTTGGGAGCGGGGACTGTCTAGGTAAGTGACAAGTCTCTTTGAATGTAGGCTGTAAGGTCAAGAAGTATTTTTAGTCATTTATTCAATGATAGAAGCAACTTTATGCACGCGTCTCATTTGAAAGACTACAAGTACTAATAAGTATCATGCAGCTTTCTGCAAGTACCGGATTGTACTGTTTGTATGCAGATGCTAAATTAAATGTGTCATAACTATAAAACTACAAATATATATGTCAAATCATAGTGACATTATCTGACAAAATGCATTTTGTTGACACTGATGTACTACAGTGTTTTCTGCTGTACTTTGCAGTGTTGAGAACTTGTTGCATGTTTTGTATGACTCTATCTTGCAGTACTAGAGTGATGTAGATATAAGTTGGGTTTATGATCTGATAGTAGTTTCGTGTGGTTGCCTACTATATCACTTATGCATGACAAATATCTTGTTTTTAGTGAATTAGTGAGCACTTTTCTACATTACAATTTGTGAAATGCTCCCTAAAGCTAATTTTGTTTACATGCATCACAGGAAATTTAAAATCCCATGAGTGTATTCTTATAATTCACCTTCACAGAATACCACAATCTCAAATTGATGTGGTATCTTAATCTTTGTGTGGGAGAGTATTCGCTGTGGTTTAGATTAACACTTGTGACTCAGACTGAACATCTTTGTCACACTCTTTTTTTATTTTTTTGCTCTTGCTGTCTCTGTCCTATACACACACAAACACATATACACACACGCACACACATTTTCTTGTACATACCACACACTTATCTGTCGGAAACGTCAGGAAAGAGAGCATCTTGACAGGTTCCTGTTAAACTAAGTCTTTCATCGGATATGGTTATGTTTGCAGTGTCATACATAGCAAATATCATGCAACAAAATAAATAATTGTATTACATTTATTAGTATTTAAGATTATTTCTGTGGGGCCTTTTACAACTTAAACACATTGCACTGTCTTTGTCACAGTGTGCATAGTTGCACATTAACAAGCTGCTTGTCAGTCACTCTCACAGACAACCAACTCATAAGTGGTCAAACATATTTTGAGATATATCTTGTCTTGTAAAAAGATGAGTGTATGACATTAAAAAGGTTATTTTAAGGATGCTGTTTGGCTACTCTTGACCAATGTTGTGAGTGAAAAGTTGCACTGTGAACAGTAATGATTGCATTTTTGATAGCTGATAGCTTTGTGTTTTTCGAGTGCAGTTGCTCAATTCATAATTTGCAGATAGTCAAATGGACGGCTCTAGTTATACAGAAATTCACAACCCAAGAACACACAAACCACTGAGAGGTAAAGCGTCACAAAGTGAGAAAAAAAACCTAGTGTTAAAAAGTTCTTACACTCTGCAGAAACAAAAAGTGCATGTAACATGTAGTATTAAAATAGTAAGGGGTGAAGTGGTGTGTGTAACAGCACGCATCACATGTATGTAACATGTTAAAAATACTAACAATAACCACATTTGAGACAAGATATAATGTCGGATTGAAGTACAGCAGGGCACTTGGTCTCTTCTCCCTTCATATTGCAGTACAACACTGATGCAACTTCCCTATGAGTTTGTCTGTGTCAGCCACCGTGAGTCAACTCCCTTCAGAAAATGAAAAAAAAAAAAATCCTCCTCTGGTAGCCACAATACAGTGAAATATGGGGGTTAGGTTTCAGTCAACACGCGCCACTCGATCAGACAGAAAGAGAGCGGGAGGAATAGCACATCAGCGTGTCTACTACCCATTACCAGGGTTTGTTGACCTCTACTAAAGTTAGTGATGTGAAAAAACATTAGGCGGAGACAAATGAGGAATGAGTAAACAATGCTTCACAGAATAGGGAACACTGCTGTCTGTATATGACGGCACAAACAAAACCAGTAGGTATTGTCACTGTAGTGTGAAGAAATGTCTCTCTCCTGGTTAGCAGGGAGTGACAGAAGTTTCTGGTAGTGTTATAGTTACAGTTCAGATGATAGAAGGAAGTGCTCACAAGCTGAAAATAGGCTGAGCTGAAGTGCAAACACATCTGACAGAGACTAACAGACCATAAGCATTCAGCTGTGTAACAAGGGTGAGTTTGAGCATCTGACTTATTGTCCATATTTGTCATGGCACTATCCCAGTATGACTTCCTACCATTAATGCACTGTATACTTGTTGACTTTCTGTACTTTAAAATTATATGTGTGTTAAACATTTTTAGAGTTGAACAGAGTAGCCGTTCAACACCAAGTAGCTCCTGCTTAAAGGACTTTTATTTTCTGCTGTTGCATTTCGAGCACGAGGCTTCTGGGAAGAAGTCTGAGATATCTTTTGACCCAGCACCCATCCTATTCGGTACTGGGATGTGCAAAAGTAGAGTAAAGTAGAGTTTCTGCTTAACGAGAGCACGTCTGTGAATAGCGCTTTTTGGTAATAGTGGTGGTGGTTTTATATCATCAGTCGTCTGCAACTAAAGCTGCACTAAAACTGATTTTGTTTGTCTGTTTCATAGTAGATGTTACTTACACACACAGGCCTGTCACTGGTGTATCTTTTGACTTTCAGTTCAATTCAAAGAACTTTATTTATCTCCAGCAGGCCAGTTTAAAAGTATGCGCAGCAGAGCACCCACACGTACACATACATCTTAACAAAACACACAGGATATGACACAATTATTAGTCAGAAAACCAAAACAGGAAAAAATATAAAGTGCATATTAAGAGAGCAGTAACAACAAAAGTTCTACAAGCAAACTACATATTTTAAAGTGCTTTAAAAGTGTCAATTGGGATAAATTATACTACATGTCAAGGATTATTGTGTTGCTGATTTTGTGTTGATTTTCTACCTTTTAATAGCACATAAACTGATAGGCTGAACAAAGGTAAAAACACACCTACAGTCTAGTGAATTAGGTTTCAAGTTGCATCTCTGGAGGTGAAAGTTTCATTTCAGTACTGGCGGTTAGAAGGTGCTGAAAACAAGACACCATATACTGTCATAAAATAAAAAGAGATAACAGAAAAGGTGTTTTAATATGGTACTATTAAACATGATTATAATATAGGTAAATGCAATTATTGGTGTGTGTGTGTGTGTGTGTGTGTGTGTGTGTGAGAGAGAGAGAGAGAGAGAGAGAGAGAGAGAGAGAGAGATAGAGAGAGAGAGAGAGAGAGAGAGCATGTGAGACACCAAATATCTAAGAACTTACATTTCAGGATGTATTACACGCACTTACAATAAGTAGCTGAGTTGCTGCTGGGTCATTGGATTCTAAAAATAGAATAGAAAACCAAGCTTAAAAAGTGGTGTTTGTGTAAAGTAAGGTTTCCCCATCAGGGCAGTCAAAAACATTTACATTTACTGTATGTGACATGAACCACCACCACCAAAAAACCTTTGGATGCAAGCAACTGTGCTGTATTCCCGTACAACTTCTCATACTACAAAGATTTAGTGGAAGGAGACAAGTAGTAGTAGTAGACAAGGAAACTGGCGGACGCTTTTATCCAAAATCTACTCACACAGTCACCCACTACAAAAGCATAGATTTGGGTCACTGAGCTAATGACCAGGATATACATGTAACTATAGCTCAGGGAAACAGATGTGGCATGGGAGGAAATTTTGGAAACAGAGGATGTCGTCGGCATTAAAAGTAGGGCTTATGCAAACTACAGCTAATCACACACTGATAAGTGCTCACCCTCATGCTGCATGTCTCTTCATCTCTTTCCAGATCTATACTCTCACCTGCCGTAGTGGTGTTGCTCTGACTCTATGAAGTGTGGGTACGTATTCACTTAAATTCTGTCTAAAGAGATCTACTCGTAAAATGTTTTTGAAGGTAATGAAAATAAAAGACTAATTCAACGTGAAGTGCAACAGAACACATGGCTGTCTTATACTGCTAAGCTAAGCATAGTAATAATGGGCGAGTCGGTCACAGCTCTAAGTGTTAAGGTGTGACTGTGGTGTGAATGTGCTGTCTCAGTCATCTAGATACTATGCTGCTATTATGCTTTTCATAAAGTTTATATTATTTCTTGTTCCCACGTAGATAAATCTTGACTCAATCATGTCAGAAAACATACTGGAAGAAACTTTCATAAAACGATCTCAGCAGAAGAAGAAGACCTCCCCCTTAAACTACAAGGAGAGATGGTTTATTCTTACTCAGGAAAAAATATCCTACTATGATTTTGATCCTGACAAAGGGGTGAGTACACACATGAAACTCTAAAATTCCTGTATTTAAATAAAAATATCTTATTGCACACGTTGCATTCAAACATTATGTCTTAACTTTAAAGTCCTGTGCAGCTGCATGTGTCTGTTTATCCCTGAGTTACTTGATCTGTTTCCTCATCTGTTAAGCAGAAGCGAAAAGGTTTAAAGGGATCCGTTGACCTTGAAAAGATCAAGTGTGTAGAGACGGTTCAGCCAGAGCCCAACGCCCCGCTAGAGCGCATGTATGCATTCCAGGTAGATATTTTTGTCTATTTTTACTTCTTTAACCAAGAGGGACAGCAATGAAGGTTATAGACAAATCTGCAAAAATGTAAATAATTTCAGCCACTTCACCTTTTCACTGGTATAAAACCCCCTACCTCTATCCTTCCTGGTTCCTTTTGGGGATGGAAAGAAAGGGTTGTGAAGTTACTTCAGCTCAGATTCTGTGACAACAAGATTGTTATTTATCAAAATATCAGTTTCGGCTACATACTAAAGCATGTGGAATATATTTCTTCTTTAATAATGTTTCAATTTCGAGTCACTGAGACAAAGCTGTTCTATTCTCCAATTGTTAATATTGTGAAAGTCCTCTGTAAAGAGTGAAACCATCTCTCATACTCAGATGAACTGGGGACTTTCAGTGACAGTGCAGGTGTTGCCATTGCTTACATGTTAACTTACAAGACAAGGTAGCTTGTAAAAAGGTTTCTGGCTTATATTAGCTATAAGAGAAACCCCCAAATTAACAGTTTGTAGAGTTTCTATCTTCAGTTGATGTAAATATAATTGCATACATCCTGTCATATTTACAACACATTAATCTGATCCAATATATTGAACGATAGATAACTGACAAAAAAACAGCTGATGGCTATTTTCTTTTTCATTTTCACCACAGATCATTTACGACGAGGGGCCGCTGTATATCTTTGCGAAGACTGAAGATATTCGGACTCAGTGGATAAAGAAGCTGAAAGAAAGTTGGTATATGCATACAAATTTACAATTTTATCTGATGTTTTTGTGTATTGACAGTCACAGTATCTCATATATGCAATGTTAAACCATATCTTAACATCACCCAGTGCCTGCACAACAGAGGAGCTGTGTGCCTATACAGATGCAAATGTTGATTTAATGTAAATGTCCTTGTGGTGTGTGTGTGTGTGTGTGTGTGTGTGTGTGTGTGTGTGTGTGTGTGTGTGTGTGTGTGTGTGTGTCCATACTCGTGCACAGTGGTGCGCTTCAACAAAGATCTGATGCAGAAGTATCACCCTTGTTTCTGGGTGGATGGGACATGGCTGTGCTGCCAGCAGGAAGTCAAACAAGCTATGGGGTGCAAGGTGCTGGATAGTAAGAACGGTGAGAACAAGAGTCCCTTTGGTTTGAAATCTGCCACAATCAACAACTTAACTTTGACAAAATTGACAGATTTAAATAATGTTATGATTAATAGGCTTTACATCTAAAGCATCTCGGCGAAGGGGATCCAGAAAACCTCTCCCTCCTACTCCAGTAGAGGTATACACACAGTCCTATAAGAACAGCATTCACTGATTACAGACAGACTTTTTTAATAATACATCCACTAATCTTACGTTGTTTCAGGAGAAGCCTGGCCGGCCTTTACCTCCACAGCCGCCTGAGCCACCTGGCCCCTCTATAGGTATGACTGTCATAGCAGAGTATTGTTACACACCCATGACACCTCAGGACCTGGAGCTGAGGAAGGACGAAGAGTACACCATCCTTGAGATGGCTGACTCAAACTGGTGGAGAGCTCGGGACAAATATGGGTGAGATGAGTGTGATACAAAAGTTAACAGAAGAGATGTCGCTAGTGAGTTAAAAGAAAGCAGTAGAAATCTATTAATATTAAATATGAGTTTTAAAAATCATGTTTATTCTTAATCTCATGAATCTCTGATGTGAATATACAGTATGTCCTAGACCTGCATCTACATCAAAACAGACAGAAAAGTCTCTCCAAAAGTAAAATGATTGGAATATTGAGAATTTTTTTATTGATGCATTTGAAGTGCATGCATTTTAAAAAGTGCATAAAGTGCTGCAGACAAGCCCTTAGAGATATGAATATGTATATGTACAATATGTATGTGTTCTTCATGCATTTCATCAAATGAATTATCTTGCCTACCTCATCCCATGTGCCATATAGATAAGGGAAAATAAGGAAATAAGAACATTGTGTAGCATGATTGGTACAAGGTCATTTCAATACTTATCATCTCCTATTTAAATATATTAAATGTGTATATAGAGAGCCAGGAGCATGAATTTGTTTATGAGATACTACTAACCAAAATGCACAGCTACTTGTGTATTTGTCTGTGTGCCTGTGGTTATTATATTGGGTTTGCTTTGTTCTTTTCTTTTGCAGAAAAGAAGGATACATACCAAGTAATTATGTTGTGGAAGCAGAAAATGGGTTAGAAAGATTTGAGTGAGTATGGGCTCTAATATACAGTCTCCAAATTAATGAATTGGTTTCCATTATTAATGGATAATATATCATTTACTGTATATCACAGTATAATTTACTGTATATTTTCTGTTAGTAGATGAACCCTTCATAAAGTTCCCTATTAAAAAAAACATGTAAAGTTGTGCGTAAATGTATTTTTGATCGTTGAAGCAATAAAAACTTCAAAAAGGAATAATAATACTCACCTTTATTTTCACAGCTGGTATTGCAAGAATACAAACCGTAGCCAGGCAGAAAAGCTACTGAGGACTGAGGTAAACTCAATGAATGAAATTCTGATACTTATACAAAATGGTATCAATAAATAAGTTGAACTTAGCCAAATTATATGAACTACTTATTTTCAAGTTTGTGTGTTGTTTCCCGCTCTCAGAACAAAGATGGAGGGTTCTTGGTACGAGACTCAAGCAAGGCTGGGAAGTACACAGTGTCTTTGTTCAGCAAGGGTGGCGGGTGAGTAAGCTGACACTGCTACATGGTGCACCATTTCTATACTGTATCCAGTAGCTCCAGTCATGTGTGAACATATAAAAAGAAGAACTGTATGAAATGAAAGCGGAAACAGTGGGCCACAGAGGGAGAGAGATGTAAATTATTTATGCAAAACTTGGATTAATCTGCCAGCAGAACTTTTCATCACATGACTCTGAAACTGAACTATACTGTGGATAACGCAGAGGAGATACTACCTACTCATGCATACATGATCTATGATAACCAACTGTATCAATGAAGACCTATTGACTAGTTTTATTGTAAGTTAATCTTCCTTTTCCTCTCCACAGGGAAACTGGAGGAAGTTGCAGACATTATAACATCTGTACCACTGCACAAGGACAGTTTTACCTGGCAGAGAAGCATAATTTCAGTACCATCCCAGAGCTTATCAACTACCACCAGCATAACGCCGCAGGTCAATAGCTCTGAACATAAAGATATCTCATATCTTATTTCTTTGGTATGTGTTATACAATAGGATATGACTAAATTCAGTTGAGGGAGCAGGAAAAAGGAAGTGACTCAGCAGGTGAAAAAGCAACAAAATATATGCACACAAGCAGAATATGAAAGAATGTTTGATATGTCCATCTGTCCTATCAAACATTTTAATTTAAAGGTAATAAAGTGGTTATGTTTTCTCCCTCACTAGGTATGGTTAGCAGGCTGAAATACATTGTATCTAACCGGGCACGGCCTCCATCAACAGCAGGTCTTGGCTATGGTAAGTGTTTAAATATGACTTGAGTTACAGGCTACAGGGATTAGATGCACCTGCTTTCTTGGCTTCTGAATATATTCTCCTCTTAATCATTACTAAGGGTGATTAATCTGGTAGTTAACTTGATGACTGATTAGGAATGTGTGCAATATATGAACTGCCAATTCTCTGACATTGTATAAACATTGCATGTATTAACATAATAATCATGATAGTAATGATAATTGCTGTTGCTTATACTGTACTGTATACTGAAATATCTGACTCATTCTACTGTATATACTGTTTAGTCTATGCTATTTATCCACTTATATCAAGACACTTGCTATTGTTTATCTGGTTGGATGCTAACAGCATTTTGGTGCACTGGTACCTACTGCATGCAATGACAAAGCTGAATCTAATCTAATCGAATTTGTAATTAGCATTTATGGGCAAAAGGTCATTTGTTGAGCAATTGTCAGTCTAACTTTATTTATATAGCACTTTTCTAAGCATAGTTGCAAGGTACTTCATCATAAAACAAACAGAGTAACTATAAAATATGCTAAAATAATGATATTGCTTTAGAAATAGAGCACAGAATCAAGGTCAAGGTAAACTTTATTATCCCAGATAGGGAAATTCAGGTGGTCAAGTTGCAGAAGTATACAAAGCAGTAATAAAAACAGATATAAATACAGTCATACAATATGCAGGCCCCTCTTCCATTGCCCTAACACACACACCCACACACACACACAGTAAATTATTGAGAAACATATAAAAAATTAAACCAAAACAGATTAAAAACAGTTCAAATGTAAGAAAATGCTCTCAGATAAAAGTGTGTATTTAAAAATGATTTTAAAAGTGTTCCTCTGCCCTCTCTTGTATGCCCCAGGTGTGTGGGAGATTGACCCCCGTTACCTCACCTTCATCAAGGAGCTGGGCACTGGTCAGTTCGGAGTGGTGAAGTATGGAAAATGGCAGGGCCAGCATGACGTGGCCATTAAGATGATTAAAGAAGGCTCCATGTCAGAAGATGATTTCATAGAAGAAGCCAAAATCATGATGTAAGAAAAACTAAGTGAATTTTAGACTGAGCTCACACGTCTTGCATTGACTGCAGTTTAAATGATAAACACCAGTGTTGATTTTGTGCCTGAGACTCATAAAGCTGATGTGTCACACTGGGAAGTGTGGCTTCTATAACCTCTATGAGGAAAACTAGCTCATAAGATCTAACTTCCTTCTCCTTTTTGCTCAAACCAGGCAGCTTCGCCATGAGAACCTGGTCCAGCTATACGGTGTCAGCACTAAACAGAGACCCATTTATATAGTGACTGAGTTCCTCTCCAATGGCTGCCTGCTAACCTACCTCAGAGAGGGCCTGAAACAGCACCCAACAGCCGTGCAGCTCCTAGAGATGTGTAAAGACGTCTCTGAGGGCATGGCCTATCTCGAGTCGAAGCAATACATCCACAGAGACCTGGTGAGAGACGAGGATACACGTCCCACTGCATTCCTACATCACTGCATCACCCTATGTTGAAATACACTGGGATTAGGTGGTTGAAGATAGTAGGTTTAATTATTACAATTAAATCAAGAGTGCGTTGTTTACTTTATCCTCAGGCTGCCAGGAACTGCTTAGTAGATGGCAATGGTACTGTCAAAGTGACTGACTTTGGACTGTCAAGGTAAAATACCTCACATGAACTACAGGACACATAAATAGACACTGGTGGCTGATAAGGTATGACATTGAATCCCTCTTCCTCTATCCACAGGTATGTCTTAGATGATGAGTACACAAGCTCTGCAGGTTCAAAATTCCCTGTTCGCTGGTCGCCTCCTGAGGTTCTCCTCTACTGCAAATTCAGCAGCAAGTCAGACATCTGGGCATATGGTGAGTAAACATATATGTACAGAAATCCATGTTTCTTTTTAAATTAATTTCATGATGAACTGTTAGTTCATGGCTGTGTTTCTGGACTGTTATAAGTGTAATCTATTTCTAAATGACTTAAACTATATATTCATATCTGTATACAAGCATTTTACCTATGTGCATGCATATTTTATCAGGGGTTCTAATGTGGGAGGTGTACACTTTGGGACGGCTTCCGTATGAACGCCTAAACAACACGGAAATAGTGGAGCAGGTGTCCCGGGGACTGCGCCTCTTCCGCCCCCAGCTGGCCAATGAAAAGGTCTACAGCATCATGTCAAGCTGTTGGCTTGACGTAAGTGAAATCTATATTGTAATGTGGTTTTCAATGGAGGTTACATGGGGGAAAAAATTGAATTATGACAATGACACTGTACAGAGACTGATATTATCATGATGATATTTTCCAACAACCAATCTTACTTTGCTTTATTTTCAGAAAGCAGATGAGAGACCTACGTTTCTGGAGCTGGTATCGACTGTTCAGGATTTGTTGTATGAGCTCCAGTAGACCTCAAAATGATGTCCACACCAACAAACACAAACACACACAGCCACACAGCCACTCCAACAGTTCACTCAGATCCCCACAGAGCAGCATCTCCATGTATTCTGGAAGGTTAACACAATCTTTAAAACAGTTAAAACCAGTTGAACTGAGGTCCTCTGTAATGTGAATATGTGTAATGTGAATGTCACTATAACTCATTGATTTAAATAGCCTACATATCACATTATTACAAGTACAGTCGCTACCCTATAGACTAGCTTTTGAAATTTGTATATTTCATTGAAGTTAAATTGAGTAAAAGATTATTGTATTGTCTTTATTGTATTCTGTGGAATCATTGTTAAATGTATACATTTGCATGTGGAAACAAGCTTTGTAAAAGCATATATGTTGCACAAATACAAGCCAAGTTTGCCCGGCTTTGAAATGATTGTGTAATGAAAATGACTGTCAAAACATCTGAGACTTGTCATTATTAAATTCTAATCAAATATAAACTGTTTTTGATGTCACAAGGACACTTCTGCAACGGTAAGTGTTAGTTTTATTGGTAAAATTAAATAGTGTATCAACATGAAGGTATACAGTAGGTGTTTTTTTTCTTGTGATTTACTTATTTTATTAGTTTTTAACAGTTTACTAAGTGTAAAGCAATAGCAAAAGCCTCTTTCCTCCTTTCTAGTACAGTATATCTGCTGTTTGATGGAGTTTGTTTTTTCAACAAAAAATAGCACATCGTACGTCAGGCACAAAACAAGTACACAATACAATACAGGAGTGCAACAAAAACAGTATGTGAATATTTATTAAATAAGGAAAAAATAATAATACAAATACAGTGAGACAAAAAAATCCCAAATAAGTTAAAAAATTAAATAATTATAAGAATTTGAAAAAAGTACATAGGAAGAGGGAAATTAATTTGACCTCAGGGGTTTTTTAATATATGTCACTCAGTACGGGATTCTATATATGTGGTGACGTGTGCCGTCATAGGAACGCGCTCTCTGATTGGTCGAAACACTTCCTGTTTCCCGTCTTGCACACACATACACGTGAAGGTCAGCAATTGAGCCATAAGACATTCATAATTAGAGAAATACTGCTGCTACGATTAGTTTTTATCCGAATATGGACGGCCAGGGAGCGACAGCGGACCCTCAGCTTCAGCACTTCATCGAGATCGAGTCTCAAAAACAAAGATTTCAGCAGCTGGTGCATCAAATGACGGAGGTTTGCTGGGTAAGCTAGCAGTGCAGCTTTGCAGTTTGCTTTTTACATATCTTTCAGGGGCTAAAACTGTTAGGTTGTCTTCTATAGGCATAACAGCTGCAGATAAATGTATTATCTGCTGTGTCCAAATACTACTTTTCTTATATTACCTTTTTAGTGAAAGAAGTTACGTGTACTTAAGTAACGTAAGTTAATGGACATCGAAAAGAGGCTGATGATATCTTGTTTCAGATCTGTCGCTGCTATGTGTGACTTATAAACGATATGTCACTCCTGTTTCACTGGAAGATGAAGATTACAACAGGCAGTGTGGTGGCAAGTAGATAAATACATTTACTCAAGTACTGTACTGTAAAATTTTGAGGTACTTGTACTTTACTAGAACATTTTCATTCCTTCACCACAATTCAGAGGAAAATATTGTGCTATTTACTACATTTATATGACAGCTGTAGTTACTTTACAGATTAAGATTTCACATCCAACACATTGGATGCACTGTTATAAACTACCCAACGTTATATTAAGTAATTAAAATGAGCTCCTCCTTGACCAACTACAACAGAAAAATACTACTTGCACATCAAATGCATGAGTAATTAAAATCCAATAATATGATAGGTAATAGTAAAACAGTCATAGGAACATATTCTTTGAATTATGAGTACTTTTACTCTGGATACTTTGAGTACACTTTGCTAATAAAACTGACATTTTCAATCCAGGACTATTGCTGGCAATGGAAGTATTTTGATATTGTAGGGTTGCTACTTTTTAATTAAGTAAAGGATCTGAATAAATTAAATTACTCTCGAGATTAAACATTTTGTCTATAAAATTTCTTAGAGCCCAATGTGGCATCTTCAAATATCATGTTTGTCTGATCAACAGTCTAAAATCCAAAGATAATCAGTTCACCGTCATGTATGACACAAAAAAGCTCAAAATCCTCACATTTAAGAAGCAGCAACCAGCAAATTCTTGACAATTTTCCATAGAAAATGACTAAAACATTTATCAGTATAGTTGCTGATTAATTTTCAACTTATTGTTGCAGCTGTAATTAGCTGCCAGTGTTACACAGTAGCTCCTGGTTAAAAATGGGACCTGTCAATGGCTTGCTGTTTTTATGTGGCACACAGCAGTGATATAATCAGCAATGGTATGTGCCAGTAAGAATCACCATATGTCAGGGTGGGAAGTGGTTGCAGTGGAACACAGTGACATACTGTTTTTATGTGCTGTATGCCAAACAAACAATGGCAGCATACAACTAACAATAGGCCTTTTTTCCCTCAGGACAGGTTTTGACATATCACAACAGGAAAAGCTCACGTGTACATAAATTATGAGTTAAAGCAGAATCCGTTTAGCTGCTTCGGTTTCAGGGTCTTACATAAATTCAGTGTTCTACTTTTACATTGTATGAGCAGCTGTAGTTAAAATAAATATCTCTGTCTTCTGTTTTCAGGAGAAGTGCATGGACAAACCCGGGCCAAAGTTGGACTCAAGGACAGAAATGTGCTTCGTTAACTGTGTGGAGCGATTTATTGACACCAGCCAGTTCATCCTAAACAGGCTTGAACAGACTCAGAGGAGCAGGGGGTCACTCTCTGAGTCCATGTCAGAATAAAAACCAACTCTGCAAGGATGATAACAGATGCAAAAGGCCCTTCAGCCGAAACAAGACCGTTTTGGTCCCGACGCAGCTGTCTATATGTTGCAGAACTGTCCGTTCATCTGGAAGAAGGAACAACAGGAAGTGTTACTTTTGATACAAGTGCCTCAGATTAACACCTTGTATCTTGCCCCTGCGACTCATGCAGAAGTGTTGGGTTTGATTTGTCCTCCATGTGGTGGGATATGAGTCTTACACAACTGTTAAATTGTGGTCTGTTGCTGGCAGTGACTTGATGTTGGTTTTGTTTCTTTTGTCATGATATACACATGGAATTCAGTAAGTCATGGATACTGTTAAATACAGTTGGACTGTGTTGAATATAAATTGCTGCAACTAGTGGGTGAAGTGTGGGAGACTGCAGCAAGATACACACATCTGGGACATTCAGCACGTTCACCACACCTGCTGCAAGTTAAGAGAACAAACAGTCTCTTGACCGAAGAGGTGTGATCAACTGCTAAAGGTTTTGGACTGTACATATGCAATAAACAAAATGCCAAATAATTCTGTCTCTTAAGGAAAAGTGTAGTCATTTAATGTTGTAGTTATGTTTTAATCAACATCAAACACAAAAGGCACAGTTACATCAGATATGTTACAGCTTGGCACATGTTGGGGAAGTCATTTATACAGGGAAACGGCATTCTTTGGTCAGGCTTGTATATAATACTGAGGTATTAAGTAACTCAGAGGAATTACTCAAACTTGTTCATCAACAACACATGATTAAAACTTATTCAGGGCAAAGAAAGGTTTGTTTTTTTTGCCTTAACACTGGTCATAAGTCAGTTTATACATTTGTACAGTATATGATCAAGATTAAAAGTGCAAAACTATGACTACGGTTATTAAAAAAAGGCACATTCTGGCTTCAGTTATTTTTGAACTAATGTAAAAATTGTACACAGCAGTGCAACAGACATTCACTTTCATATTTAAAGATAGTTTCTTGTATAAATTATACAATAGTTTAATTTTGGTCTGTCTTTTAGAAAAAATATGTGGACGTACCATCATGTTCAACTAAGTACATCATTTAAGTTGTACATGCGATCCAGTGTGCTCATAGTAACATATGCTCATATTAAGAAACCTTTGTTCATCCAGTGCATTCTGCATTGTGTAAGACAGACTCGAAATTCAGATTTAGTAAAACTAACTTGTCACATTGTAAAGCTGTGATGTGCATTAAAGCTTCTTAATTGCAATAAGCAATTTTTCTTAGTAGGGAAGGCTACTGGTCCTCCTTAAAGAGCTCTCTAGCGCACTGTGTACCCCACCTGTTCTTTGAACTTCCTTCTCTGGGCAGCTTTAACTCATCCTCTGCTTGGCTGTCATGGCTGGGAAGAGCCACGTAAGGCTGGTGGCCCCACGGAAAGCCCTGAGGACCCTTCCTAAGGTAGAGTGGGAGGGAATCCCAGCTAAATGTAATGTCCTTGAAGGCATGGAGGAGGAAGATCCCCAAAATGATGGTGAGGAACCCGCTGATAGTTCCCACCACTCCATCAGTGGTCATGCTCAACCATTCCTTGAAGAGGATAGCTGAACAGGCCATGACGGATGTGGTGAAGAAGACGTAGTAGATGGGCGTGACGATGGAGGTATTATAGATGTCGAGGGCTTTGTTCAGGTAACTGATTTGAACACTGACACAGATTACCAGGCAGATGACTAAGGACCAGAACAGGGGTTCCTTCAGCACGGCTGTTCCAGAAAACAGCTCCTTAATGCCAATGCCCAGGCCCTTGACACAAGACACAGAGAGGGAGCCAATCACAGAGCAGATCAGGATGTAGACCAGCACATTCTTCTGTCCGAAACGCGGAGCCACGGCAAAGATAAGAACCAGGCTGCTTCCAACAACGCACACAGCAAACACAATGAAACCTAGTGGGAGCATTCAGAAATGAGTTAGTACCCTGAAAAAAACCCCTCCAGCTGTTATCTGGGATTCATTTTCTCCACAGCATGGTTAATCAAGTCACACAGGGGGATTCGCACCCATCAAGCTCTGTTCCTACCTGGGTCTTTGAGCTTTTCAGCCATGGCACTGAGGGAAGCAACCTCTTCTTCCTGCGGGGCATGGATCACCATCACTGTGGAGCCCAAAACACACAGCAAACAACCAATCTTCCCATGCACATTCAGCCTCTCATTCAGAAAGTAAGAGGACAGCACAGCGCTGGAAGAGAAAAAACAAACATTGCAGACAGAGTGTTATCACACATGCATATTTAAAGGTGGTGATGGCAATATTATATTTTTTTTTACCGAATTCATGTTAATGAAGGTATGTGTCACTTGCTCAATGCAATAGTGCGGTTCAATGTGTTTTTAATAGAAGAATCAATTCATTGTTGGTTTTGGTCTTTTCATGGGATTTCTTGGCAATAAGAAAAATATTGACCATCACTAGAATCATCCTTTAACGTGTTGAGAGAGCTAGGAGTGTTATTTGTATTCTCACGTTTTCTGTATCACACTAAGAGAATGACCTGATAACATCAGTGGTATGAAAAGCTGCAAAATAAAACCTTAAAACAAGTACCTTACAAGTACACTCAATGCCCCCAGAGGTGTCACAAGTGTGGCTGGCGCAAATGCATACGCAGCAAAGTTTGCGGCCTCTCCAGTTCCCACTAGAACATAAGTATAAGTATACCATAAGTATATGCAAATTTATAGCTGTGGCAGCTGATTAGGATTTGACAAATGATTTTCTTCAAACCCACAAGTGAAAATGTGCTCTTTGAAGGAATGTGTACTTCAGACAGATGGTGTGGGTGCTGCATGTACTGCAAAAAATACCAAACCCACACCAACTTCATTTCCACTTTGAAAAACAAAGAGCACAATGTTCACTGGCAAGGCTGGTTGGCAGTGTAAGTGAAAAAATAAAAAACAGCTGACCATGTCACCCATTTTACCAGCAGAATTAAGAGTGTGAATCATGCACTCACTTGAAATTAGTCCTGCCCACCACAGCCATTCCTTCAGATACGCATAACCCCCTTGACCTGTGACATACAGAAAACAAAAATGAAGTAAATATTGTACAAATAATCACTCCAAAATATTCCTCACTGATTTTAAGTTGAAGGGTCATTGGGTTATTTCACCAACAGCCAGCTTCTTATCAAAACATCATTATACCTAATTTACACCCTGTAAGTTATTGGCCTTAATTAATAAGCGGTAACATCCTCCTGACTTATTATTTTAATACTCATACAGACATGCCCTCCTTTTCAGTAATATCTAATTATATTTGTCAGTGGTGGAATATAAAATAATACGGAATATAACAAAAAACAGATACACAATCATTTTATGCTACTTTATGCTTCTACTCCACTACATTTTAAAGGGAAAATATTGTGCTTTTTACTCCACTACATTTATCTGACAGCTGTAGATATGACTGGTTACTTACACATGCGATCACCTTATAAAATACAAAGTATTGTTGTAGATTAAACAATAACAGTATATTACATTTTTTAAGATTGCTTCACCTCAGCCAACAACTTTAAAATCTCCCTACAGTAATGCACCAGTAATTATATATTGTAACACAGACAGGTGTGCTGCAAATTAAGAGATGATTATACTTTCCTTCAATACAGATTTTAAGCTTTATTTTAACAAACTTGAACAACAGTACCTGCTCGCATTGAACCCTTGCTAGCCAATCGCAGCAGGCCCTTCTTCTTCAGGATGAAACTTGCGCCGATAAAAACACTGGAGCTCACAGCGAGCGAGAGACCAATGTAGAAGTCCAAACGGTTCACTTCCATCTGAAACAACGAACAACACTTCACTTATTAATTTACGTCTTTATGTTGCTGTTTCAACCAACTCTCGCATGAGAAACGAAGCTTTCGTCTACTTCCCAGGACTCGAGCAACAGGCGACCGATAAGTAAAATCACATGATGGGCGAGTAGCTTGAAACTAGCTTTTTAGACAGCTAGAGATGCCATTAATAGGAAGACTTACAACTTCTGCAACTTCTTTTTTGCGTTTTTAACGGCCGCGTAACGTTAAAATTCCGTAAATACTCGGTTGTCACGTCAACCCCATTCGTCGTCGTTAACTGCAGGCAACGGAGCAGCTGATTAACTGTCAGTCCACGCAGCACTTCCTGGTTATTGCTAAGGCAACCAAAGGGGGCGGCCTTTCTCCACTCCAGCCCTGTCACATACTATGCTGCTAAAATATATCCTATTAGCAATGGTGGAAGATGTTATCCAGACCCTTTACTTAAAAAATAGCAGTGATAACACTTTATACTTAGGGTATAACTTTAAAATTCCTCAAATACTTTACCTCGGTTGTAACGCTTCAACAAGCTACACGCAATTTCCGCTTGTTTAAATATATTTACTGAAAACATTATCTTCGGTTTATTGCTGGATAAATTAATAATGAAAGAATAGAAAATCGAGAGAGAGATGGGTTTATTAGGAATTACGTTTCACTTAAGTTTCGTTTCTCAAGTTTCACTAAGCTAATTTCTAAAATCTCTCTGCTCTTTGCTGGCTCTTTATATCTATCAAGCGCGGAGCGTCTGATGACGCTCCTCTCCAGACGCCCCAGAGGAGACTCCTCCCCAGTCTCTTTCTGAGAAAGGAGAAGTCTTTCTGAGAAAGAGACTGGGGAATCTCAGAAAGAGACTTCTCCAGTCTCAGAAAGAGACTGGGGAATCTCAGAAAGAGACTTCTCCAGTCTCAGAAAGAGACTGGGGAATCTCAGAAAGAGAGTCCTCCCCAGTCTCAGAAAGAAGATCAGTCGGGAGGAGACTCCTCCCCAGTCTCTTTCTGAGAAAGAGACTGGGGAGAAAGAGACTGGGGAATCTCAGAAAGAGACTTCTCCAGTCTCAGAAAGAGACTGGAGAAGTCTCGGGAGGAGACTCCTCCCCAGTCTCGAGACTGGGGAGGAGTCTCCTCCCGAGACTTCTCCAGTCTCAGAAAGAGACTGGGGAATCTCAGAAAGATACTTCTCCAGTCTCAGAAAGAGACTGGGGAATCTCAGAAAGAGAGTCCTCCCCAGTCTCAGAAAGAAGATCAGTCTCCCCAGATAATTATCTGGGGAGACTGATCCAGTCTCAGAAAGAGACTCCTCCCCAGTCTCCTCTCTTTCTGAGACTGGGGAGGAGTCTCCTCGCTTCTAGTCTTCAGTCTCAGGACACAGAGAATAAGATGCTGGACAAAAAGAACATCAGACAGGTCAGTTCAGAGCCTTGTGGAAGCAAAGCCAAGGTCTGATCCTTTCGATTTTTCGATGAAGATGATCGACTTGGGGTGAGTCTGTTTGACTTAATCTGCCCTTTTAGCAATATAGGATGGGTATTGTTATATTGGGAGACCTGGCAAAGTGGGACAGTCACTATTGGCAATAATGCTGTCAACTGTTAACAGTTTACTGTTTTTAAAAGACTGTAACAGACTCAGTTTTAAAGCTAGAGTGAAGATACTGGTATCATATGAAACTAGACGACTTACGGTATATCAAATATAAGGTGTCCCATTTTGCAAGTAGCGCATGGAAAAAAGTGGAATTAGGATATAGCCTATTGTTTGAGGTGGAGTCATCAATTCAGTGTTTGATTATTCTTTTTTCTGCATTTTGTCGTAAGGGGGTAATGTTTATAGAATTGCATCAAGTTGGGAGCTATGGCATTGGGATGATTGATTCAAATTGCCAGAAAATTACCACTCTCTCTCGAAAGGAGGGTAAAACCCCACTAACTCTCTCTCGCTCTCAAATTCAAACTTTGGAGAGATTATCAATAACGTTGATGACTGATATTATTGGAGATATGTCTTTTTCTCATGAAACCTGATTGAACCTCATCAATAATTGGATCCAACACATTTTTAATACACTTAGCAATTATTGAGGCAAAGATTTTGTAGTCATTATTCCATAAGGAAATAGGCCGCCAGTTATCAATAAAAAGGAGATCCTTTTTGGGTTTTGGGATTAAAGAAATTAAGCCTTGTGTCATTGAGCTCCTTTTTCAATGCTTTCTAAGAATACTTCAAGCAGAAAGGGAGCTAAATGTTCTGTAAAGGCCTGATAAAATTCAGTAGAGAGTCCATCAACACCTGGAGATTTGTTAATTTTAAGATGTTCAATTGCAAAAGTGACTTAATTTAGATTTACATTACGGTCACATAATTTTTTTTCGTCTGGACTAATTTTGGTGACATTTTTAAGGGAATTCAAAAAAGTGGTTGTAGATTGCTGGCAGTACTTTGAGTTATATAGATTACTATAGAAGTTAGAGCAATAATCATCTATTCTTTTTGGGTCATCAGTTACCATTCCATTAATATTAAGTTGTTGGATTAAATTGACTAAATTGATTAAATTGATTAAATTGTTCACCTTCTTTGATCCATCTTTTTCTTGATCTTATAAAGGCACCTTTTGCTTTATTTGTGTATATTTCATTAAGATTAAGTTGTTCTGAGTTTAACTGTAATCTGTCCTCATCTGACATATTTGCAGGGCCTTTCTGTGACAGACAAAACATATCTTAGTATAAGCAGAATGTAAAGGAATAGAAATAAAGACTGCATTATGATCTGTTAATGGTGTTGTAATGATATTAACTGATACCTTATCAATGTTCATATTTTGAGAAATTAGCCAGATGTCCAATCGTGACTGTCTGGTGGCACTTCTATTACGCCAAGTGAAAGCATTTAGGTTAGGATTCTTATTCCTCCATATGTCAATTAAATTAAATCTTTGCATAAATATCTTTGAATTTTCATTTTCTGCCATAGAATCATGTTGAGGCCAACAATCCTTATTATGGTCTAGTATCATGTTGAAATCCCCTCCTACTGCAATACCAGAGTTTGGAAAGTTATTAAGGGTGTGCTGAATCTGGTTCTCTAAAATTTCAAGAAGCTTATCATTCTCAGATTTAGAGCTATACCCATAGATATTAATAATAATAACAGTAAAGATGTCAATGTTAACAACTAGATAATGAAAATGACCTGCTATGTCATTGACAGAGTATAGAATAACTCCAGAGAAAGTGTGTTTTAGAGTGGCAAAACCACAACCAAAAGTGTTAAGATCCATGTGCCAGTCATAACTCGTTGCCCCATTGAGACCTTCATAAGCTTGCATCATTGGTAATCGAATGTGAATCTTGAATAAAACAGAAATCAGTTTTGTGCTGCTTAGCAAACAAAAAAATAGCTTTGCGCTTTACAGTATTTCTTAACCCCCGGCATTAAGAGTAATAACAGACAAAGACGTATTAACAACAATAAAGAATCAAACAAGAAGTAGTCTAAAGTTAGGATGAAACTAGGAAATTTAACCCTGCTGTCAGGAGCTGCACCATTTTAACATTTATGTAAAGTGAATTAGTGAAACAAGCTAAATTTAACTCTGAAACTAATAAGGCACCTTAGTTTTCCTGTTGATAAACATTCCAGCAGTTTTTAACAATAAAAGGAAAAAGTGTGCAAAAATTAGGACTAGCAACATTGACCTGAATGGGCTTAGCTACGGAAAAAGTGTCGCTCATTGTTAACAAGTAGCGTTATTTGTGCTCATCAACCTTTCAGGACAATAGTCCATTTGAAGAAAGAAGCAACTTGAAGAATCAAGGTGAACTATTCTTAGTTACTCTTTGGTTATTGCAGATCAGTATTACTTGGTTTTAAACATACACCGTCTTATAGGATGTTTGTCAAACCTCAAGCAGCAGTTCAAAGTTGCTAATGAGGACTCATCTATTGAAGAAATCTCAAGTCGCAGCAAGAGTCAGTTCAGTGTCATTAGCAAAGGCTCATCCACCAATGAAATATGCCGTTTTTCCTTGTCCGCGTGCCTTCTCCACCAGCGGCCAGAGCTTCATCCTTCTCTCTAGGGCACGATTCAGGAAATCTCACGATTCGATTCAACTCGATTTCTTGGGGTCACGATTCGATTCACAACTGATTCGCGATTCAAAAATCGATTCGATTTGCGATTCTAAATCAGTTCTCAATTCAATACATTCATAGATTTGATTCAAGATTGATGTTTTGAGTTACACTTTCCATTTGACTGCAGTAGACACTTTTATAGGTCTCAAATAAAAAAGATCACGCTGAATCAAATGTAAACATTTGCTACTCAATGTCAACCTGAGTAAGATTGATGTTCCTTTAGTCCACTTAGTCTTTTGGAGAAACGCAACCAGTAATGCTGTACAACCTGCCATATGAGAAAAACATTACTAGGAAGAGGGGAGGACATTTCTCTTCCTTTGATAACGTTAAAAGTAAAGTTAGGCTTTGATGACGGCTTCATTTCAAAAAGACAAGAGAGAGAAGCAGTGGTCGAGCGAGCTAGAGAGTGAATGAAGAGAGGGAGCGCTGGTAACGTTAGTGAGGAAGCTGTGAATCAGATCAATAAAACGTTACTTTCTGACTGTTTCACAGCGGTTACAAATAAATTAGCCCACAATGGCACAAACCTGCGGAAGTGCATTGCAGCGCCTGATAATGGCATTAGTCTGTAAAGCTCCTTCTTCCCTACGAGATAAGAAAATCCAAAATATGTCCAAATGATCGCCGTCATAGCCGATGGACCAAGTTGTATTTGTTTGTCTGTCCGGTACTCCATTGCTCGCGGCCTCTTCATGACACACACTTCACTTCCCTCTTGCCCCCAGATTTGGGTCCGGGGCGGCGTCATTGCGACATCTATGGGATTTAGCGAGCTAATTCATGTCAGAAAAAAAAGGAAAACAGCGTGGTGGCATGACTGAAAAATGTGAATCGATTCTTGGAATCCTGAATCGGCAGAGATAGAATCGCGATTCTTATGTGAATCGATTTTTTGCGCACCCCTAATATATATATATATATATATATATATATATATATATATATGTATAGAGAGAGAGAGAGAGAGAGAGAGAGGGACAGACAGACAGACAGATAGATAGATTGCTTGACCCCTACTTGTCCCCTTAGAGAGAAGGGTCACTGCAAATCAACACAAAGTTGTTCTGAGTGATCACCTTTATCCTATGATGAAACACTTTTATCCTGATGGGAGTGGTCTCTTCCAGGATGACAATGCCCCAATTCACAGGGCACAAGGGGTCACTGAATGGTTTGATGAATATGAAAATGGTGTGAATCATATGCTATGGCCCTCACAGTCACCACATCTCAACCCAATTGAACACCTATGGAAGATTTTGGACCAACGTGTTAAACAGCGCTCTCCATCATCCATCATCAAAACAGCAAATGAGAGAATATCTTTTCCAGTAGAGATCAGAGACTTATAGTATCAATGCTAAGCGTATTGAAGCTGTTCTGGTGGCACGTGGTGGCCCAACACCTTACAAAGACACTTTATGTTGGTTTTTCCTTTAATATGTCATCCGTCTGTATATAAATTGTCATGTATTCCATATGTTTCCCATTAATTGCAATTATGTCATTATCTTATTCATTTCAGAACTACTCCACAATATGGATCCTTTGAAGTACGACCAAATTGTGCGTTATAAAACTCTCAGGGAGTATCCCGTGGGGATGACAAAGGTGGAGAAAAACACTTTTCGTAGACGAACCCGCACCTACGATATTAAAGGTGAGAAACTGTCTGAATAATATCCCTTTATGTAAAGGAATTTATTAAATGCTTGTGTGCTTGTGTTTGGTATGGCTTATCATAACAAATTGTAAGGGGATGATAAGTAGGCCTACTCAACTAATTCACTCATCTTTTTGCTTCCCATTAAGATCTTATCGGATTATAACGTTGATGTCATAACTTTTTGAAAATGCTCAGAAAATTAGATATTGTCGCTCTCTTATCTTAATATATGGAGGTGAAGAATGACCGCACAGCAAACGGAATATTTTTGATGCAGATTTAGGTTAAACAATACAGTTCTCCTCAACAAATCACAAGGGGTGATGCTCTTACAAAGTACTTACATAGTCTACATGTCCGTGCCTCTGAGCAAGAGTAAATAAGAGTAAACTTTAGTGTTCTATGTAATTATAATGAAACAGCTGAGTGGATAACAGATAATTCGAAGCAGTTCTACCAACAGTGTCATTGCACTAATATAACCCCTACAATAACATAGATTATTATCCCTCACTGGTGTCACATAGATCAGCTTCATTGATACTCACAGTAAGATCTTTTTGCCTTCTAAACTTTCCAACAAGCAAACCAAGAAATACATAAATAAATCAAGACTGCCATTCTAAAGCTGAGATTTTAAACAATTCTCTACAGGACTTTTTGCTGACTTCCAGAAGAAGACCAGGGATGCCATTTCCAGCTGGTTCTACCTTCTTCTGTCTAACATCATCATCATCAAAACATTGGTGAATATGCACTAAACATTTTCTTCAATAGCATGCTTCACCATGCTCATTTTTCAGTTTGTATACTTCTCTCTGATAGGCAATGTTTACAGGAAAATAACCTCTCTCTTCAGATTTATGATTCTATCATGAAATATCATATTTGAAAAAACTGAACGCAGGGACATGGGAACTCTGAACTCTGCAAAAAGACAAGGCCACTTGAAAAAAACATGAAAAAGACCAAACATGATATCCATTTCTACAGATTAAACAATAAATCGACATGGTATCTGGGGCAAGCACACTCATTTTCAGTTTTACAATTTTATAATTTCCCCAGAAATTGTACCTCTCTACTCTTTGAAATATATAATCCTTTTTAACGAGCTGATAAATTCTTTTTTCTAAATGCTCCAATGCCATTAGGTGTCTCAGTGTGTTGCATGCCTGGCAAGTCAAATGGAAATAGAAGAGGAGGTTGAGTATACCCCAGCAGCACCACCTCCAGTAGCAGCACGACAAGTAGCAGTGGTAAAACCATTTGCGGCAGCAAATGACGCCATCACAGACAAGCGTATGAAATCTTGCCCATTATCCTAATGATATTTTACCATTGAGTTGTATTTTTCCATTTCCATATCCATGTACTATTCTTTGTAAAAGCATTTTTCAAAATGTTGTTTGAAGACTGGTTGTACAAGACAGAGAGGTAATCTGTTACTGTTACTATCACACTATTTATTATATGTTTTACAGGCATCCGAGATGCAATGAAAGGAAAGCTTCCCTTTGTGCAACTATCAAAGATAGGGAAATACCGGATTTTTTCTCCAGATATAGGAAGGACAGACACAAGAGAGGTAATATCTCTTTACTAGATGATTATCTATTGATATATCTGTGACAACAAATTTATGAATTAAATTTTCATTTTATATGTACTATGTACAAAATGTATCTTTTGCGGTCATATATTTTGTGGTCATATAACCCTCAGAATATCTTGCTATTTCCCCCTCTCATTTTTTCAGGTTATTTATGGATATCTCACAGTCCTTGTGGAGGACTTCAACTGGCAACTCAAAGAGATGGCCGGAGTTATTGATTCCTTGGCTATGACTGACATTTGGAAAGGAAAAAGTTCAGAGCTGAAGGTTTGCAGTGCAATCTAATACATAGACTGATTTTTAAAGACAGTATTGGATATGTTTTTGTTTTTTGTTTTTTAACTCAAGCCAACATATAATTGTTGCACTTTTCAAATTTTAGTTGAATCCAAAGGACTACAAGTTGCTTCTTGGAGTCATAAATGAAAAAAACCATTGGCTGTTGATGGTGAGTTTATATTATTTTACATTGTGGGGGACCAAGTGGGTATGGGGTGGCAGGCTTATCTTGGACTTTTAGCTACTTAAAAATGTCCTGACCCTCTGATGGAGCTCATGATTCATCCATAAGTGCTGCTTTATTACAAACAATTCCACCATATAAACCTAGAATCTGTGTGTAACAGCTGACCTGTGTACATGTTTAGCAGAAGACAGAACATTAATTACCGTCAGATCCTAACCAAAGCTACGGCTGCTGTTTGCTACATGCGTAAACGCGCACATCACTCTCTCAATTTAAAGATAGACTTATTCTTTCAGCTGATGTATTTTGATGTATTTCTTGTTATGTGCAGCACCATATTCTCCCTCTCCCTCTGACGCTCCACGTTAAGTTCTGCTCTGTTACATTAAAATACCAGTTCTGAGGACCAGAAATTTGCGAGGCTAGGCTCAAAACATTCGGGGCTGAAGCAGTGGCGGCCCACAGTACCTACAGGACAGACTCAAAGCTTTGCCACTGCACTTACAGCTGCTGTGTTCACTGTTGCTGTTGACATGAACACAAATGAGACGCAGGAGGTTGTTGTGGAAAAATCTTCAAATGGGCCAATAAATCTTCAGGTCACCCACAATTTAGTATTAAACTCAAAACTTTAGAAGAGAAAGACTCAAAAATACACTGGAAGCTGGTAGAGTTCAATGTGAATAGGTTTATTGTGCATATAAACAGATACAAAGCAATCCGAGGCCTCCTTGTCCCGGGACAAAGAAAAAACCCTGATGCAAAATCATAAAACTTCATATTATATACTTTTCATAACTCCTCCTATTGTGGAGCTTAGTTTCTAGTCTCCACCTCATTTTTAATTATATTCAACCATCTGGTCATTATTTCTGAGGTTCATAAGTTATTGGTGATAATACAAGTGTGACTTATCCTAGAAATTACTGTCTCAGCATCTTCCACCTTTTTCTCACACTAAAAATGGACCTGGCGGCCTTTAATCATTTCACACAGAAAACCAAATTGCTATATCACAGATTAGCCTTCTTGCCAACTCCCTGGGATCTGTCTCTTATTGGCATAATGTTATCTTTGCATTCTCACAGGCACATTCGTTTGATCATGCAAAGGCAGTTTTCCACCACAAGGTTTTCTGTGAATGATACATATCCAGTGCATTTTGGAGTCGGTTGAACTAGAAATCAGCTTTATTTCAGCCTTTTGGGGGAATCTGATGTTGTATCAATTACAAATATTTTGGGAGGGACAAATTTCCATGTTTCATGTATTGGGGGGACGTTACCCCCGTCTCCCACAGTGATTATGCCAATGCAACATAGGGTATGTGTTTCCCTAAGTATGCATTTGCAATAATTTACATTGTTACATTACATTGTGACATTGTCATTTAGCTGACACGTCAAAGTGTCTTACATATTGTATCAAGCAGGGGCCAATCTCCCTTGGAGCAATGCAAGGTTAAGGCCCAGGCTCTTCCCTCTGGCCTGACTGTGCCCTTTAATTTGGTCATCTTGGCCATCGGCCTTGCCAGGGACCCCAACCACCTCGTTTACCTCAGGGGCCCTGCAGTCCCTGAGCCTAGCTGCCGCCAGGGCCCAAGGTGTCACAGGATGTCCAGAGGCCCCACAGAGACAATTGTGTGGGTCCCTCTGGGGTAGTTAATGCACATACTTTGCTGCATGTGTGTGTATATTTATGTACTGTAAGTATAAACATAGTATATATTTACAATGTATATTTACATTGTATTTCCATGCAGGTCATCTTCCCCTCTGAGAAGAGGTCTCTCTTCTTTGACCCATTTGGGGAATCCAACTTCCAAAAGATAAAATGCTTTTGGGTAACAAGGTAAATATTGGTAATTTTATTTTTTTTAAATATAAGTAACAATTATGGAGAGCACATATTCCAATGATAGAATTTTTAAAAAATGTGAAATATTGTGTATATTCAGAGCGTTCCTGAGAGACAAGGGATGTAATGTATCCAATGTGACTGTCAATAATCTCCTCCATCCATGCTCAAAAGACCACTCCTCATCCGGGGTCTTCACTCTCAAAGTGAGTGTCACATTAGGGCTCGCAGAATTCTCTAAAATCACAGAAATTGTGCAGAAATAAACACTTGTTTCAAAGATTGTAAGGCAACAAAACAGCTGTTGACTCTTATCTATTGTGTGTTTTAAAGAAAACATGTTAAAATCAATCAAAATTTGGTTCTGTGGGAACCCTCCATATATTTCATTTTGTATTATGCAGCCCATAAACAATGAGAACTACTGTATTTAGGTAATAATATTTAATTGCATTAATTACTGTATTTTTTCAAAGATGATCCTTTTTATAATCTGTTCATTTCTATATCCAGTTCGCTGAGAGCATTCTAAAGGGGGAGGAAGAAATCAACTTCCAAACCTCAGACGAGGCACTCGCAGGGCATCGGTTTGCAATAGCCAAAACCCTGCTACGAAGGAACGGTATGTCTACGGGTGTTTTGAAAATTGTAATATTAATTCTGTTGTAAAACTCTTAAATGTGTCCCATTTGAAAGGTTGACATGGCATATAATCATGGGTAATCTCTTGAAATGTTGCCAACACATTTGTTAAATTATTACCCATGGCACTACTAACATGCCATCCTATTGTGACAAGATGATTTCTAGGAAATAAGTTGTGAATACACCTTGTAATCTGTTTATTTGTATGTTCTAAATAGATGACCTGAATCAGCACCGCCACATTTATGGGGAAGATGACTCAGATATGCTGGGTAACATGGTTTACTTACCTAACATAAGCTCTGCCACTTGCATTAGTAATAATAATCATAATAGTACTGGTATTAAGTTGAGATAATGTTATTTTACTTTAGTATTGTCTCAGTCCAACACTTCTTTATTATACCACTCATATAAATACAGTTATATATTTTCTTTTTCAGATTTGCGTTGACAACTGTACAGGGCTGTGCCACCACTCCAGCGTCAACCTGCCATCCAAAGATGTACACAGTGTTGCAGTACTCGAGTCCGAGTCCTGGACTCAAGTTTTGTAATACCAATAAGTCCAAAGAAATAAAAACATCATTAATATTAACATGAAGCTGTGTCATTTTTGTTTAATGTAAATCTTTTTTATTTTCGGACTCTCCTTTGGTGACTTGGACTCAGACTCGAACACTAGGGACTCGGGATTCGACTCGGACTCGAGACTTAGTGACTCAACTACAACACTGGATGTACAATATAATGTAGCTGTTTATTGGGGGGTCTATGTAGGGGGCAACATCTTTGACTTTTTTGCTTATGTATGCCTATTTCAGTTCATTCCAGACCAAAATTGGTTTATATCGCAGCTTTAAGGTTGTATGTGAAGGCAAATGTCCGTTTAATGTCCATCTGGCAATTAAGAGAGACCAAATTACGTCATCAGCTCCTCCAGAGGGATTCCCCTCTGGGTAACGCCTCCGGACCGCCCACCTGTGTTGGTGTCCCAGTCTGGTCCTGCCTCCTTTCGTCACTGGGTCCAGCCACCAATCACCAGCCTTCCTGATCCACCACTCAAGATGATAAAACTTGGGAAGCGTACTTTGTTTTGTTTTTTTATGACTTGAGGCCTTCCCCTTTGCCCCTCGCCTCATATCACTCAATTTCCTGTTAGTCACTTTCATTGAACAACTGAGCAGAAAGCTTGTATTTTTGTAACTTTTGCTATTGTCGGCCCACTGATCAATAAATGGCAGTACTTAATTGATTACATCGGCAGTGTGTTGCTTCCCTTATTCCTAGACATGTGTTGTGTACATGTAAATGACTCTGATGCATGTTTAAAATGTAAAACTTTCGTTACGGGACCAAATATTTTTGTTTGATAGCCGGATTTGGCCAATATTTGCCTACCACTGCTGTAGTCTTATTGTTTTAAAATGTTACCTAACAAGAAGACTTGGCTTGACTTATGTAAAAAGCGAAACAACAAAATTTGATTCCCCCTCTAGTCTCTCCCCTGTTGACACTAGTGACAAACGGGTCCAGATATGTCAGCAAAGAGATTTTGTTTGTACCTTGAACTTTCGCACCTTGAATTGTCTACAACAGCCTAAGAGAGGACTAGAATTTAGTTAAGTGAAACTAAGTGAAACGAAATCTTTCATAAACCATCTCCCTCTCGATTAACTATTCTTTTTATTATTAATTTATCCAGCAGTAAACCGAAGATAATAAGACTGTTTTCAGTAAACATTTAAACAGAAGCGGAGATCGCGAGTAGCTTGTAAGTGTGTGCGCGTTCACGCGAAGGAGGGTCACATCTGCAAGGGAGTCCGAAAATTCTGTAACATGTGGTTAACTGTGGGCAACGGAGCAGCTGATAAGCTGTCAGTCAACGCAGCACTTTCTGGTTATTGCCAAGGCAAACAAAGGGAGGCGACATTTCTCCACTCCAGCCTTGTCATACACTGTATGCGGCTAAAATAGACCTTAAAAGTATCCAGACCCTTTACTTTAAAAGTAACACTTTACAAAATCATGCACTTAAGTAATGCTTTACTAATGCATGAATCACGATGCTTTAATGCATGAATTAATGCAGGATGTATCATGAATTCCTGCTCCCTGCTCACCGTTAACAAATGATCAAGCCACTATGACTTTATATGATTGGTTCACACTCAATAGATCATCAGTTAAGGAATTTTAATTCACGGTTGCTTCATACATTAATTCATATGCAACCAAATTACATTAAACGTTATATCAGGACCATGCATTTGCTCAGCCTCTCTGATTAAAAAAAATAGCTTCATATTTCTTTGAGAATAGACCCAATGGTATTTTTGACAACGAAGACCGGGCAGCGCTCTCCCTAACAATTAATAAAAAATAAAATAAAAATAATAAAGAGTGAGAGGAACAAAATGTGCAACAATTGACAGGTCTGATATATTCCAGTAAAGCTGTCTGAAAAAAGGAGGATGGTTCCTTAAACGTCATGCTGCTCATCTACTTCAGAAGTTACGTGAAAATAAAATACACTATGTCGCGTTCAGGTCATATCAGAGCTGTCGTAATTACGAGTTTCCAATATGTAAATAGCGTTCATGTCAATCTCCAAGACAGTCGTAATTACAACTTGGAAACTCGGATCTTTCTGAAAGCTCCGATATCTTCAATTTGGCACTTAATAATATGGAAATACCTAAAAACCAAGCAAACGTGGCGTGAATGCTTTACATCAGCCAAAGTACGTTGTTTAATGTAGTTTGTACACAAATTTAATGGATATATAGTGTAATTTTGTCAATGGACAGTATTTTAAGCCTTCATATGACCGGTTATCATACAACCCTCCTGACTTGTTACTTACGTGAACATGTGAATAATTCAGATCCATCCGATATGGCCTGAACGCAGCATGATACAGGTTGAACAAAACTTGGTAATCCTCGCAATCTGATTGGTCGTTGGTGTTCGTGGTACATAGTGCAGCGATTTGATTGGACGGTGGGCTGACGCTTATTAAAAACGGAAGAAGCTCTAACCTTGACAAGCAAGCAACTCACATGTGCTGCAGATCGAGGGAAAAAAAGCTTAAAATCCAAGTATTTCTGCTATTTTAATATAAAACATTTGCCAGTACTAGTCTTACAATCTTAAGTTATTTTCCGAAATTGGTATCGTTACTCGCTGATCCGCTTTTCTTATCTTTTAGCTAGCTAAATGAATGACTAGCATTTACCAAATCATTAATACTATTGTTTGGTGGACTTCATGTGGGTCTCGCCTGCTATCCAACAATGAGGACACCGTTTATGTTTGTCACCAGAAGCCGTAACGCTGTTCACAGACTGCAGCAAAGCCCCTTTTTATCACCCATTTCAGCTCTATTGAGGCATCAGAAGATCGCTGTTTTGAGACACTCCAGCACCCATCTGTGCAAAGATGAAAGGAGTTACTACATCACCACCCCCATCTTCTATGTAAATGCGTCTCCTCATTTAGGACACTTGTATTCAGCAGTTTCAGCTGACTGCTTGCACAGGTATAAGCTACTTCAGGGATTCAAGTCAAAGTTTGCTACAGGTAAATCCTCAATTCACCTAAATGTATGCGTGCATGTTACTGTTGTTGCCATTGCTTGCATGTATTAAGTAGGAAACCTCACACTGTAAATCTCTACATTATCTGTAAAAGTTAAAGATGACACCCTGACATCTTTAATGGCGTATAAAGTACTCTGGTTTGAATAATAATGATTTTAACAGTAAAAAAGTTAAATTATCTATGTTAAAAAATCTTCTAAGCACATCTACTCCTTCTCCCTCATTGACAAACACAGACTCAATCAATGCAGATATTTTGTTTGAAGTGTGCTGGAGGTTTTAATGCTCCACATCACACTTGTGTAAATTTCATACTGGGCTAGGATTGGCTCCAGTTGTGATGTCATTAAGTTATACTCTTATGTACACATCTTAAACTGAGATTTAAGGTAACTAAAGAAAAACAGTTGAGTAAAATGGCATCCTGCCACTGGGAGGTCCAGAAAGATAATATTTTTATCTTGTGTGTGTAACGGGGGAAAAAATATCATCTTTCAGGACTCTGGGGGCTGAAAAGATTAGTAGATTAATTGATTAGTCGATCAACAGAGAAGTAACAGCTATTTTCATAATCAGTTTATCATTTCAACAGTTTTAAAAGGAAAATGCCAAACATGTTCTTTATCAAATATGAGAGTTTGCTTTTTTTTCTATTTTACATTATTGTAAATGGAATATCTCAAGGTTTTGGACTGTCAGTAAGACAAAACCAACAATTTGAAGATGTCATCTTTGGCTCTTGGAAATTTTGATGGACATTTTTATGAACAATTCTTCTGACATTTCACAGACTAAACACTTAATAACTGCAGCCCTAATTCCTAATAACACATCCTATTATCTTGCATTCCAGGCACAGACGAACATGGCTTGAAAATTCAACAAGCTGCTGATGCTGCAGGGAAAGATCCCCTGTCCTTCTGCACCGATGTGTCCGAAAGATTCAAACATCTCTTCAGCAGCTGCAACATATCGTACACAGACTTTATAAGAACCACTGAGGAGAGACACCGGCAGGCTGTGGAGCATTTCTGGTCTGTTCTTTGGAGCAAAGGGCTCATCTACAAGGGGAGTTATGAAGGCTGGTACTCCACACAAGATGAAAGCTTCCTCACACCATTGCAGGTGACCGATGCTTTGGACTCGACAGGGAAGGAGATCAAGGTATCGCTGGAGAGTGGCCACAAAGTAAGTTGAAAGAACTTGAGCTCAAGTTTGATTTCAGTGGACATGAGTGGGTGCAAACTTTACAAGGGCACTCTGACAGTTTTGCACATTTAAGATCAGTTTGCCTGTCACAAAGAATACTACTCAGCTTGTGGAAAGAGTTGTATAATGTCTTCTGTGTAGCTTTATAAACTCTGAGAAAAAATATCTGCTTGAGCTTTGAGACTACAGATTTATAACTGGAAGCCTGTGTGTGTGTATCTAAGAAAAAGATGCTATTGTGTTGCATTATGGGAAATGGAGGATCTAGTGTTGTTGGAGATGGACCCACACCTGACATTCCTGACAACATCTGTTATCTGTTGTGTGCACATTGTGACAAGAAGACTGCTCCTAGCAATAAAATGGTTAGGCACACAACCCCCCATAAAACCACGACTTATTGTTATTACACTTTGGTTTTTGTATGAATTAAACAAACAAGATATTGTGTGCTAATTAGTCAGCTTTAGAGATGGTTGAATGGACAGATATGAGAGTTGTATTCTCATCTAATTTGCAGGAAGGAAATAAGTGAATTTCTCAAAATGTCAAATTATTTATAGCTTTTGTGCAGTTTTACTCCATCACAAAAACAATGAGGCTGCTCTCCAATATTTTGCAGGTGGAGTGGATGAAAGAGGAAAACTACATGTTCCGCCTGTCTGCGTTCCGGTCTCAGCTGCTCGACTGGCTCAGATTAAATCCCGGGGCTGTACAGCCGGAGCGTTTCTACCAGGCTGTTCTGCAGTGGCTGCAGGAGGACCTTCCTGACCTCTCAGTGTCCCGTCAGAGAAACCGCCTCCAGTGGGGGATCCCCGTCCCAGGAGACCCTGAGCAAACCATTTATGTGTGGCTGGATGCTCTGGTGAACTACCTTACAGTAGTTGGCTATCCAGATAAACACAAGCAGTGGTGGCATGTGGCCCACCACATTGTGGGAAAGGACATCTTAAAATTTCACGCCATCTACTGGCCATCTTTTCTTCTAGGGGCTGGGCTGCCACTGCCTCACACGATACACGTGCACTCTCACTGGACAGTAGGTGGAAAGAAAATGTCTAAAAGTTTGGGTAATGTGGTTGATCCTCTTGAACGTTCACAGCTGTTCACAACTGATGGTATGAGGTACTTTCTGCTGCGTCAGGGGGTTCCAGACTCAGACTGTGATTACACAGATGACAAAGTTATCAAGCTGCTCAACGCAGAGCTCGCTGACTCTCTGGGCGGCCTTCTTAACCGCTGCACAGCTCCTGCACTTAACCCAGCTCAGGCCTACCCCTCTTTCTGCCCTCAGTCTTTCCCCATTCAACAGATCGGCCTTAACGGCAGGGCTGTGGTTGAAGACTATCACATGTTGGATGCTGTGAAAAGTCTCCCAGCTTTGGTGGAGCAGCATTACGAGAGCATGCATGTGTACAAAGCTCTGGAGGCCATCACTGCCTGTGTGAGGCTAACCAACGGGTTTGTTCAGCGGCACACACCCTGGAAGTTAGATAGAAAGGACAGCAAAGACCAGTGCTGGCTCGACACAATCATCCACGTGTCTCTTGAATGCCTGAGGATATATGGCACACTCCTCCAGCCGATAGTGCCGGAGATATCTAACAAGCTCCTCTCCAGACTCGGGGTGCAACCAGGTGAGAGGAGCTGGAAAGCTCTGAACTTCCTGCCAAGGCATCAGGGAATGGACTGTCCCTTTGAAGGGAGAGCGCTGGGGTCGGACTCTGGAGTGCTTTTTAGTCGTTTGGAAAGTCAGAATGTAGATAAACAAAAACCAAAGAAAACAAAAAAGCAACAAAAGTGATCTAAGGAATTGTTTTATGTTCCCTGTACACCAATATTACAAATAAAAATATACAAACTTGGTGTTACCTTCATTTGAAATTACTGAACTGGCATTTTTAGTTTTATATACATGCATCATAAATGGCTCTGATTTTGACTAACCTTATGTTTTCATGTGGCTTTGAAAACAGTAGTTTACAAAAAATCTCACCACAATGTACATTACTGCTGGTAGTTCCTCTGGAGCTTTTGGTCGGTGGATTTTTCCCAGTTGTCATAAAACTGTCGATGTTCAAATTACATTTTTCCAAGCAGTTAAAGGAATTCTCATCCACATTAGCTTAAGAAGTTAAGCATGAAAGTTCCTTCTTTTTTTGGAGACAGTAGTTACCAAGCAAGACACAACAGAGAGCTCCGAAACAGCTACTGATGGATCTTGTTGTGAGATTGTTTTGCCAACAGCTTTTCTTTTTCTGAAGCTGTTCCTTGACCGTTTCCGTCCATCAGTAATACTCCCGGCGCTAAACGGAGACAACCTAGCATCACAGCTGTACTGTTGTCCAATTAAAAGTTAGTTTGAGAAGGAGACGCATCCAGACTTCATCAATGTACCTGGATTTACTTGTAGGAGAATCTCACACTAGTTATGGAATAATTCTAAACCACAAATATAAAATGTTGAGATTAAATCCTTTGGGGTCAGATCTATTGATGTTTTTTTCCCATAACTGGAAAATTAAATGCACATGTAACTAATGTTCTTGTTTAAACAAACACCTTAATCTGAGTAACTCGGAGACTCAATCATACACTGGTCAACATAATCCCATTTTCTCTCAATTGGGGATGTCCAGGTTATTCAACATGTAAATGACTGCAAATGTTGCATTAAAAGGTAACTTTATGTCATTAAAACTTATTTCTTATGTGATACAAGAAACTCTTTGATCCCCCCCCAGGTTTCATTAACAGTATACAGGTACCCAACACAAATACAAGACATAAAAACTGACATGATTTTTTAATAAGAAATACACGAAACTGAAAAAATTGTACAAATTGAAATAAAATAAAAAAATTGCATTCTTATAATTTCTGGTACTTTTTTTTACATAGACTTTTCCATTATTAACCATTATCTGTTTACTTTAAAGCAGGATCCCTCCTTGATAATCCATGATTACAAAACTGAAATCAAGATATTTTCTGATCGTTGCTTCAGTGGTCAGAGATTGGTTTTGGTGGTCCGTTGTGCCTTGAACAGTCTTCTCTCCTAACAGCCTACACAGAACTCGACACATTCATCTGCCAATCTACAGGCCTCCACACATATCGAGTGAGGGACTTTTCTTCACAGACTACTATGAACAAGCACGATCAGTAATATGAATTGGTGCTCTGTCCTGGTTGTGTGTCTGAAAAGAGTGGGAAGAGTTTGATTATAAGCATGAAATCTGTTGTTCATCATTGTACATACATGGGAACAACGAAAACTAGGGAAATGGACATAAAATATGTCTGAAAAGTTTCTGACTTACTTGAAAGTTGCTGTTGCAGCTGCCTGACAAGAGCTGCAGTCTGCTGCTGCTGTTGGGTCTGCTGCATACCCTGTCGGGGAAACTAAGATAGATATGCACACAAATTGTTTTAAGAGAAGAGAAATTACAGTGTTTTTTTCCATAATCCATTAAACCCATTAACTACCAGTTGCATATATGTTACATTACTAATGATCATTTTGCATTAGGCAGCTGGTGGTTTCCATAGTTTTTAGTATGCCACAAAAATCAACATGTAGAGGGTAGAAACTAATCAAAAATACATTATCCTGGTTGAGACGCATGAATGTTGTCATTTTGAAAATGAAAATATAAATTAGGTCATTCCTTGTTTTAAAAAGGTCACTGTTTGGCAGCTCAATTGGTTCTTGGTTATTGGAATCATAAATTGCACAAAAATGATTCCAAAACTTTCAAGTTTTTCCAAGTTACTTTGATGCTGTAACGATATAAATAGAAAGTCGATGCTTTCTTGGAGAGCATACATTAACTGTTTCTTAAATATCAATGAAAGAAAAATAAATATTAAGACCCACATGGATCTTGTCTTGATCTTTCATCTTTGTGACACAGGCAGCGCACAGCTAAATTACTTTCCCCACACGAAATGGCCACATCAACAGACCGCTTGTGATTTGGAGCAGTTGTCACCTTTCATGTTGTGGTAACTTACGTCATTCATAACCAGCGCAGGTACAGGCGAAGAGCATAAGCCACTACACAAACTAAAACCTCAAAGCTTGGTTTTCAGGTACTACAACCAACGACTAAGAGAGAGGAGACGGAGTATGACTCAGAAGACCCTCCACTGTAGTTTCATTATGAGTTGTATACAACCCTGTCGGTGTAAGAGACTGAACTTTATCTGTCATTTAACCTGCGCTATGACTTTGGTTTGCATTCAGTTAGTCAGAAGAATACACGTTGATTGTGATATAATCTATCTCAAACATAAAAATGGGCACTTTGGAAATGAAACTGTATTTTTATGACAATGGATTTATTTTAATGGCATTGCTGACTGATTTTCTTTGCCGCTAATGTTGAGGTGAAAGATTATTTAATAAGGGCTTATAAATGGAACTCAAGTAAAGTATTTCCTTTGATATACAACTTTGAGCCTACGGTTCTCATGTTCAGAAAATAAATTTAAAAAATAGCACTGAAATATAGCTGTTTCTGTGATATGCAGAATGCTTTTTAACTGAAGTGATTACATATGACTATTAATTGGTAGTACTTTTTAAAAAAATCCTTTGCTTGCAATTTTTCCCAATTCCTGCAATGTTACCTCAAAAAGAGCACATAAAACATTGCACATCGTATCACAATTTTTGAGAAAAGCCACTGCAAAATCAAGCATTTTTGGCCACAATAATCGTAAAAAAAAAAAAAAGCAAAATCCTGGTGGAACTGTAAAGGTCACAGTCACCTGTATAGGACCTACCATGGGCTGCTGTGGGGGCAGTGGCTGCATGCCCAGGCCCTGGTTCTGTGCCTGGCCTGGTGGTTGCACCGCTGACACCTGCTGCTGCTGCTGCTG
Source organism: Thunnus albacares (assembly GCF_914725855.1). Taxonomy (NCBI): domain Eukaryota; kingdom Metazoa; phylum Chordata; class Actinopteri; order Scombriformes; family Scombridae; genus Thunnus; species Thunnus albacares. The sequence goes on from NC_058115.1 coordinate 22,808,971, forward strand.
CTGCTGTGGAACTTGCTGTTGAGGAGGAACCTGCTGAGGCTGGACTTGTTGCTGCTGCTGCTGCTGCTGTTGCTGTTGTTGCTGCTGTTGAACTTGTTGGGCCTGCTGCTGCTGCTGCGGATACGAAGGAAAGAGACAACAGTTGGTGCTTGAGGAAGAGACCTGTAATTTTTGAATTTATCGTACTGACTAGACTAAAGCGCAGCTTATTCTGGCCTCTGGCAACATTACAGACCCGTTAATACTGTAAGAACTGCAGCACAGCCAGAGTTTTGCAGCCTGTGGGCAGCGTCCTTCACAGCCTCCTGCAGCCTGGACTCAAAATTAATGGTGATCCTGTTTTTTAATAGCAGGACCCTTTCAAACACCCTGCCAGAGCACCTTAAACCTGAATTTTACTTCGTCAAGGTTTATAGTTCTGCCTGGGCCCTACTAATTCACTGCATCATTGCAAAACTAGATAGAGTTGTTCATTCAGGCAGTATCTTCCTTTCACTTTATATCATGTTTACATTGTTTTACCTTCACTTTGTGATGATTTAAAACAGTAATAATGGCAGCAAAGAGATGTGTCCAGAGGTGTTCATCTATCCTGTGTTTCTTCTAGTCAGTTAAAGAGGTTCACACAAGCGAAGGCCCTTATAATTCTCTAATTCAGTGAAAGGGGTTCTTGTTTTTATCATTTGTGGTTTCAAGTTCTTTCTTTAGTTGAGGTAAGATTTGGTTAAATAAGTTATTTATATTTCTGTTTTTATAGCTACACAAGGCAATTTCATATGCCTGCAGAACCAAAGAGAAGCAAAATGTATCCGACCAATCTGAGATTTCATACCAAGAAATCATGTGATGCTTGATGTTTAGTAACTTGTCTGTTTATGCTCATAAACTCAATAATACTTTTCATGATAATCTGATTTTACATTGCTGTAAGGCACTTTTAAACTCTAGGGATACATAATTTGAAGGGTTGTAGAAGTTTAACAGCCTCCTGAGTTAGAAAGTCATCCAAAACATATCTAAATACCCGGATAAATGAATAGTGAGAGGATGAAAAGCCAAGTGACATACTCTGAGTGCTTGTCTGAGGTACTGCTGCTGTTGCTGTGCTGCTTGTTGTTGCTGCTGTTGCTGCTGCTGTTCTGCCAGCATCTGATTGGGCCTCAAGCCTGGATGGACACCCTGGCCTCCCATGTGACCAAGACTGTGCATGATAGGAGCCTGCTGGAGGGACTGGTGGGCAAACCTGAAGTTTACAGAAGAGGTAAGTAAGATGAAGCCATGTAGCAATGTATTTAAAAACAAATTTCACAATGAAAAGTCAAAAACAGCAACCCTGTAGTAATGTAATCTAATGTTAAACTGCTGCTATTTAGAGCTATAAAGCATTATTACAAAAAAAAAAAAAAAAAAAAAGCCCAACAAAACCTTTGCAACACTATACTGACCTTTGTGTGTTCTGCATATTGTGTGCATAGCCTGGGGCCTGCTGGTGAACGTAACCACTGGGCCTCTGCTGCATTTGCCTAAGAGGATCCACCACAGCTGGGTTGGCTCCTGGATGGGTGCCCTGGAAGTTTTGGTTCCCATAGGAGGAAGGAACTATACCACCACCTTGGGACGGATGCTGCTGCATTCCCATGTGTGATCCGTATGTGGTATAGCCCTGAGATATGTTCTGAACAAACAGAGACGATGTTGATCATTAAAACCACAGCAGGGAAGGCTACCGTTATTGATTTATTGATAGTCAGGATTTTTTATTCCACAAAACCAAACGAGACCTTGAGAGTACACATGTGAGAGCATGTGCAACTGCAGGTATTTGTGTTGTTTTAGCTTTTCAGCGTGGATGAGGGTGGCAAACTTTCATAAAATGATCTTTAAATGAGAGCACAGTGGACTGAATCCTGTTTAAACATCTTAACAGCTAAAATTAATTTGCATTACTGTGTATAAATAAAGGTGTACATCCTGTTTGTGTTTCCACCGCATCCGAGGAACCAGGTAGATCATGCAAATTAGACTCATGAGGAATTAAAAAATGATGGCAGCGTTTTCACACGTGAGGAAAAAAACAACACAGATTTGTCCTCTTGTTCTTTGTGTTTACTGGACTGAAAAGGAAAGATGCAGAGGAGGAAAATTAAACTGAAACTAAGAGCGTCCGTCTCCACAGTAAATCATCTGTTGAGTGTTAGACGATTATTTATTTCTGCTTTAAAATGTAACCGCCATGAAACAATCAGAAAATGTTTTATATCTCTCATTCACGGGCTTTGTTCTCACTACTACTGCTCACTCTCTTCATGCACTCTCTAGCTCACTCAACCACCACCGCCACTCTCAGCTCACGCTGTTTGTCTCTCTCTTTTTCTCTCGCTCTTTTTAAAAAGGAGTCGGGAAGCTGACGAGAAAGCCTAACTTTATTTTTAACGTTGACAAACAAAGAGAAATGTCCTCCCCTCATCCTAAATAAATACTAGAGTACTTCTTTTTTTTTTATGAATGAAGCGGTACAAAACTTGAAGCAGCCACGGTGTCTGTGTTTGACCAATCAGAAATGTTCATCCCTGCAAACCCTGCCTCCAAAGTTCCTATGCTTTTGGAAAGTACTTCCCCCAGAGCAGGGACTTTTTTCAGGGGTAACACAATCTCCCTGGAACTTAATTTAGACTCCGGTTCCTCCGGTGGAAACGCAGGTAGATGAACTGAGATCCCCAAATGGTTCTTAGTGCCTGGAGAAAGTTCCTGTATTGGAAACAACAAAGGAAGTGGCAAAAAAAGACTTACCTGAGACGCCTGCATTGAAGTGTAGGGTTGGTTGGGTGTTATTTGTCTAATCTGCTGCCCTATCATGCTCTGATTCTGAAAAGAGAAACAACAAATCAGCAAATAGCAAAGATTCAACGTCCAGGAGGTAAATTCTTACATTCCGACTTGATAACAAAATCTTTCACTCAAAACAACTACACCGTTCTCATCTTAAATAGTAAAATTAAGAAGCAATCAAACAGCAACTTAATTATCTTAATTCTGCTCCAGCTTACTAACTCCTGCTTTTGGTCAACTCTCAACCTGATTAGAAGGTGTTGCTTGATTTGTCAGTGCGGACTGACTCACCAGTCTGACCTGTAGCTGTTGGCGGAGTAACTGGCCTTGTGGCATGGTAGGCTGGGGCTTATAACCCATTGGGTATTGTTTGTCCAGTCCCATCATGCCAGGCATGCTTCCCTGCATACCAGGCATCATGCCCGGGTAGCTGGGCCGTGTGGGCATTATTTTGTTCATTGGTGCGTTCCGGGTAGGTCTGTATGGAGGATCTAAACCAGGACCTCCTGTGGAAAGAAAAATGATTTAAACCACAATCCCAGACAGTATTTAAGATGATTGCTAGACCTGTATGTCATAATGATGATGATTCAATATGCTGGGAACTTACCTGGAGGTAGAGGCTGGTTCTGTGTGTACATGCCCATGGACTGCTGGCTGTAGGGTAGCCTGCCATATGGATGGTTCTGCATCAGCTCAGGTGGCATATTAGTCCCATAACTCACACCACCTGGTGTTCGGTTCACATAGTCCTGGTGAGAACAAGGAAGAAATCAATTACTTCAGCCCAGATAATCAAATGTATACAGAGTACCGATTAGGTCAAATCATACTAATCCAAAATCATGAGTTTTAAGCCTAACTGACCTCTGTCTTGGCAGACGGAGTTTTCTTCTTCTTGTTTGATTTCTTCTTGTTTGAATCAGAGGGCACAGCGGGCACGTTCTTCTCTGGCTTCACTGCCTCCATCATCTTCTTCTCTGGTTCCTGGGAGACAGGCGTCAGTGGCTCCTCCTCTTCAGGAGGCAGGGGGAGTGGCTCCAGGTAATAGCTACGAGGTTTGGGCTTCAGGTGGGTGTGGTAAAGCAGGAAACGCTGCTGCTCCTCGAATTTAGTGACCTTTCGGTCCACACGCACCGTACCGAACCAGCCCCAGGATAGAGGGGCAGAGTGTTTGAGACCCTCAAAGACATCCCACGGAGAAATCTTCTGTTTGGTTGATACTTGAAGGCCCTGAAGGAACAAAGACACTGCAGTGTTACTTAACTGAAGATTTGCATGCACTGCATATAGTTTGTGTATCTTTGATGCAGAGAGAATGTCACTTTGCTTTTCCTGTTGCTGTATTTATTTTTCAAAATAAAAGCGGCACTATTTTTTCCCCCCTCTCAATCTTTTAACATACTTGTAAGCACATTGAAACACAATGTAGTTATGCATTTTGTGCATCAGATTTTGCACACAGAATACCAGCATACAGTTCTATTAGATCAATAAAATTCTGGTCTGACCAGCTGATACAAATCACACTGAAACTGTGTGTAACTTTGCATGTAGACATCATGGTACAAGTGCTTTACCTCCTTCTCAAAGCCAGCGATCTTGTTACCCTTGGTGTCGATTAGCGAGCCCTGAGGTTCACAGGTTATGACGTCGCGGGTTTGCTTGGGCAGCGGCAGCAGCTGGCGAACCTTTTCCAAACTTTCTGACTGCCGATCTCCAAGCTCTTTCTGTGGATACAAAATGGGATACAATATTGAAAGAGGCGATTATGAAAGTGCAAACAATGGACAACGACGCTGAACTTTTCTGAACTTTCCTTCATACCCAAGCATATTATTCAAAATCTTTGTTTTAGCTGGACACACACAAAGTAACCAGCTGATCAAGACAAATGTAGTTAAAATGAAAACACATTGCGTTTTTGTCACCCTCATTCTCTTGTGGTTGGTCACATTTTCAGCCTGAATTTTAGGTGAATATTTTGTGTTGGTTCATTTAAACTCGAACCCTTTTCATCTGGTGTTTATTTTCTCAACTCAATGCCTCCTTACTTCAGAAGAAAAAAGAAAAGAGAACGGTCCTAGACTTTGAAGCACAACAAAACCCAAAGCCAGAGTTGACAGCTATTATATGAATACAAGAATATGACATATGAATCTACACTGAATCTGAATATCTACAGATTAAACATGTGCTGTTCTTACCCTGAGCTTCTTGACCAGATTCATGTAGGCCCTCTTATTCTCCTCCATGCTGCCCTGAGAGATACTGGACATGTCAGCAGCCAGAGTGCCGTTAATCAGCACACTCAACATGTCCAACACTGTTGTGAAGAGCTCACTGTTGGAGAGAAACAAACATGAGAGCCAGGCGGATCAAGTGACTGATAATTGCTGACAACAGAGTTTGTGTTCAGGAGTGTCCAATTAGAGTAATAATGTGTGGATTGCACTTTGAAAAGGGGTTTTCTCTGTATTTGGCACTCACTTATTGGACTGCATGTCGACTGTGCCGCTGCTGATGATGTCGAGGAGTAGAACAGCCCACTCAGTGGTCTGCTGGGTGCTGCGCTGCACCGTGTCAAACATGCCTCCCACCTTGTTAGCACAGGGGAAAATGCTGTTAACATAACACGTTTGATACAAAATAGTAGAATAGTAATAAAGTGAATGCTTAATATTTTGGATGATTAACTTGTGATATGAGAAAAGTAACAAAACTAATGCTGCCTTATAAAGCTGGTTGTGGTTTTTGAGGAGCTCTTACAAGATTCAGTCGTAGTTTCAGAGCCTCGTGCATCATTTGCTTCGCCTTGCAGTCGTCCTGGTACTGGTCCTCTCTCCAGTTTGTGACAATCTGCTGTACTTGGCTGTAGAGAGAGGTGAGAAGGCCTTCCCTCTGCTCATCCTGCCCCTTCAAGCAGGTCAGCACCAAAGACAGGAATGGCTGCTGGCTCAGCAGAGACATACTGAGGAGGGAAAAAATGGAAAGTAATCGTGTTAAAGATAGCTGGAAGATTTTGTTTTTGCAGCTTCCATATCCAGTTAGTGGCACAAAATGAAAACAAAACATCCTGCCTTTACCTTGTAGGACAACCAAATAAAATCTAATCCAATTTGAGAAAACATGTTTGCCACTTACCTTTTCTGTTTTTGCCTGTCCCTCTCCTTACGTGAAGAGGAGCCCAGGTGCTGTCCTTTCTCCAGCTCCTCCCCTGCTGCCTTCAGTACATGACCCTGAACTGATGTGGGCAGCTTTGCTATCAACGGAGCCACCAGCCACACACCTGACCGCTCGGATGAGCTGAAACACACAGTGCGAACAATGTTAGATTTCCGTGCCGCTGTATGTTGGAATGTTAGCATTTTATCATTAAAATATTTCCAGGTGATTTAATTGCGAGATAAGTTAATTACAATAAATGTAAAAGCAGATTCAGTTTCATTTTATAGATGTCAAAAAATAGTAGTAACCAGCAGGCATCAGTGCAAGGGTTGGAGCCATAGTGTCTTAGCATTATTGAATGTAAGAATAAACTACTAAATTCAATGCAGAGTAAAAAATAATAATAATAATGAAAAAACCACGACAAGCCCTGAAGGGAGGCACAAAGACACACACCTTAAAATAGGTTTCATCTTGCTTGTGGTGCTGCTGTTGTTGGATGCAGAGCCACCTTGGACCGCTGCTCCATTCCCTGAGGGGTTATTGGAGTTCATCTCAGCTGATTTTTGAAAGACCTCGATTGTGGCCTTGGCTATGTTCTCCAAGAGAGAATAGAGCTCCTATTGGAAAACAAACAAGGTAGAATCAGATTCATTTGACGGGATGCACGAAAGTTAAGTCCATTGAAAACAACAGAACAGGAAACTTACATTGTTAGTGCTCTGTTTGATCATCAGTTGCAGCTCCAGAGATGACTGTCTCATCGTCCATTGGTCCATATTCTACAAAAAGGACAGAGTTTATGTTACTCACATACATTCTTCCTTATGTATAGTATTTATCAGCTGTCAAAAGCCAGTTCTGGGTATATGCACAGCTCAGTGCACTGGTAATACACTGATTCAGCCAGAAGAGGGAGGCAAACCCCCACAGTTCCAGTCACAGAAAGACAACTTAATAGCAGATTAAATGGATTTATCAAGCTTCTTTTTAACTGCGTAATCAGATATTCAAGGCTTACCCACTTGTTTGATGTACTAACTGAACCTTTTTCTTTTACTCAAAGATAGATGATTTTTTGGGCATAAAACAAAAATAGAACTGAACCTGGAGGATGCGTTTGATGCGCTGTCTCTGGGGGTTGTCACCATCATCACTGTCCAGCTGGCGGTGAGGGTAGCAAATAAGCTGCAGTAAACGTTGGGCCTGAATGTTTACCAGCACTGGGTCCTGAAGGGCACTGCTGTCCTCAGACAGAGATTTCAGGCAGCGCTCTCCAACCCACTCCTACAGAGGGGAAGACATGAAAAGGATTAAGTGGCACAAGGGAAAATGTGAAAGTGGTCAGCAAATTACATTTCCTAATGGGAGGGATTGAGTTACAGCATCTTGTTTTAATGAGCAGTACTGCAGTGATACTAAAGCTCAAGTCAGAGTATCATGAGTCATGCAAAACGATCTTAACCAAAGATGGTGGGTAGTGATATGACAAATACAGTGCGAGGGGGTCATTTCTCAGGAATAGATCCGCACATGACAGAGCCTTTCTTGGTAGAAAAAGTGTTTGAAGTCTCTTGAGACCACAGAGCATGTCCAGCCCTCTGAGCGGCTGCCAGCTCCCTTTGGCCTTGATATCTACGTGAGATAAATGACATCTGCTACTGAAAATGATCTCATTCACGCTTTTTATGACTCTTTGGCTTACTGCTTGTACAAGCGGCTCAGAAAGCTCGGCTCAGAACTGTGACACTGCGTTTTATTGCTTCCATGTCATTTACCTAATTTCAGCTCATGTTCTCACCTGCTGGCAGATGGTCTTCAGCACATATTTTGCGTATACATCCAAGCTGGCTGTTTCTATGGAGACATTGCGCCCCTCGGATATGTCGTCAAGGCCAGCGGGGTGTGACAGTCCTGAGCCCCTTAGCTCAGCATCACCTATAATAAAATGGAGAAACCAGTAAAATCAACCAGTAAAATCTATAATTAACATCACAACAGACTATTTTTACAGTATAATAATCTGCATCGATCCCATGTAGGAGGCAAATGAGACGAAACAGAGCAGAGTTTTGACCTGGAAAAGTAATCAATCCTCATCTTGATGGTTGTTTTTGAAACCGCATTTTTTATATGACACATTCTGATCTTAAAATACTCTTACCCAGCATAAAAACGGCTTTGAGGACAGCAAATACAGCTCCAACAACTATGCTGTTCTGAGAAGCAGCAAGAAGGTGGCGATCACAGGACGACCGGATACCAACTGAGGATTTATCTGCAAGACATGACAACACATTATTAGCCAAAAAGTGAAAGTTATGACAGTTTGATAGAAACAAAAAAAAGGTTTTTACTACCTGACTTCACACCGTCTTGGGGGACAGGGTTGCGCTGTGGCGTCTTGAAAAGGTGCAACAGAATCCGGCAGGTGAGTCTGGCTCCTGGCTCAGAGTCTTGCTCACTGCAGGCTGAAGGTAAGTACAGACACGCACGCATCGATTAGAGCTGAGTTTCCTCATCTACACAATCTACTACATCAAAGTCACACATGTCACACATCTAAATTTAAACCTCGTCCTAGATTTTTCATCAGCCAGGATGAAGAGGAATTTTCACAGAACTCTCGTGGGGAAAGAGGGAGTGAGAACAAAGCATTTGCCACAAGCGCGAGCTGTTGGCATGTGTGGTTGCGTTATAAAATGAGCCAAACCCAACCAAACAGCATGGCTGAATGGGGCTTTGTCTCCAAGCTGGGAGGAAAAAAAAAAGATTAACAGTGGGGAGAGAGAGGCACTTCTCTGGCCAGTGCACAAAGCACATCAAGGCTTCATGGACCCAGATCAAATATGCTGTGTTTACTCTCCTCTCTGATAGAAGTAATGCATTATACAGCTTGGTATTCCTTCCTATGAGCCAGGCTGCAAAGTACTGCTCACTCATTTATAGAATGCTTGATGGCTGTGATATTATATATTGATGCTTTGGGGTGGGCGGAGGGGTTCATGGAGAACCCTGGTGAGATTATATCACAGAGCAGACCAACTAAAGTGAACAAAGTCTTATCAACTGCCTAGTTTGAAGGATGATGATCTGATAGCAATGACATCAATACATATTTTTGTATAGCTTCAGATGAAATAATCCTTACCTGCGTTGAGGAGGGAAGGAATGGCCACACAGCGAACTAGGTCTTCAAGGAGTAGGCACTGTCTAGCGATGAGAATGGCTACAAAGGTTGCCAGGGAATCATGGAAGGACAAATCGCTAACCTGAGGGAGACGTGTGCAGAGATCAGCTTTAAAATGAATGCTGTGTGATGAGAAAAGCTGCTGTAATTTAGTAACCAATCAAATAAGAGACTTGAAAATAAATATTATAAGTGAACTGAAAGGCTGGTAAGAGTAAAAACATAGTTGTGACGTAAAGAAACTAAAGAGAACAGATGAGATCCTTCTACCGGTTTCACAAGTAAGCAACGGTGAGGGTCAAAAGCACAGGGTTCAAAAAAGAGATAAAAACTTACTAAACCACAACTTACATCTACATTACACAGCAAATCATTGAAGCCACAGTTGCCATTGTTGGAGGAGCAGCAGAGAGCCTTGAGGATGCCGAGCCACTCGGCGCTCAGAGAGCGACAATACGCCGTCAGCTCTGCGCACAGGATCCCGATATCGTTCACCCTGAAAGCCCATTAAATGACATCAAACAACAGTCTGACAAAAGAGTACAAAAATGTAGCCGTCTAAACCAAACGTAACAAACCTCTCAGGGTCTCGGTGGTCCACGCACACATCCATGAGCACGTTACAGACGAAGCTGTAGCGGTTGGCTGGGCTGTCGTTGAGGATCTTACCCACCATCGAGTGGTTGAAGTTATGTGCCGAGGGGTTGGCGATGGCCTCCATCATAAACACAGGGTCCCAGAGCATGTTGGAGTCTGACGGGTCAATATTGCAGTAGATGGAGTTCTTCACTTTGGAGCAGAACTCACTGGAAGAGAACAAGATTAACTAAAATTAAACAACCATGACTTACATAAAAGTGAAACCCTGCCATAAATCACGTGATTGAGTTGATTTATTGTACACAAACATATTTTAAATGTTAGGTTCTACACATTCCACTTTCCAAAAAAGACATCTATCCTTCAGAGATCAGTCAAAAAAGGTAACTATGCTTTTCTATTAAAGCAGAGGAAAGCGTTTATTTTCAAATAGCTGAAATAGAAACAAATAGCTCGTTTATTTATACCTGAAGATCTCGCCAAACTTGTTCTTGAGGTGACTGCAGGAGGTGTAGAGGTCATACAGGTAGGCCAAGATGCAGCGCTCAGCGGAGGAACAGTCCGCCGGGTTCACTCCTGATTTCACCACGATGCGCAGCCTGAGGAAACAATTACACACATAGTTCAACAGAAACTCCTCAGCTATATACTTAATAGTGTTTTGTTGAAACGTTACTTTTATATTTCACTTTAATTAGAGGCTTTATTTAAATTATCTCTAGTTCCAAAATTACCAGCATCACAAACAACTGTTAGGAGCACAGCTTTTGGGAATTAAGAGCCCTGTCAGCATCCGTGTGACAATAAAAATACTCAATTAAAGTAGAATGAGAAAGCCCTCAGAGTGCAAACCACTAGCAATTCTTTAGTATGCAGTTACAACCCAAAACATCCTTTTTACTACTTTAATTATAAGTTTAACTGATGCCTTCACCCTGCAACCATTCCTTTAGGCTTGGAATCAAATCTCTGTTTCTGTTCATTTTGACAATACATGGTGTGATGGTGAAGTCTACGGTGGTTCACCAATGCAAATCTAAGCAAGTCTTTACAAAACTGAGATTTTTTTTGAGGTATCCTGTAGACAAACATCAAGGCTTATAAGTGACATACCCATCAAAAACCTGTGCCGTCTGCTCAGGATTGAGAATGAGGCAGGAGTGGTACCTCCTCAGCACAGCCACGATACACAGACACAGGCTGGTGGTGTAGCTTCCCACCAGGCTGGACGACTTCAGCAGCAACTCGGCTTCCACCAGACTCAACTCATTCAGAAGCTGCAAAAAACACACACAATGTATTTTCGATATATATATATATATATATTTTTTTTTTTTTATAACAACGATGAATAAAACAAGATTCATTTGGATTTATTTATGTACATAAGTGATAAAGCTGTCCATACCTGAATAGCAAAGTCTATGAGGCCACTAATGTTGAGGGAGTACTCCATGAGGTCAAAGATGAACTGGATGTGCTGGACGAGAGGCAGGTGATAAGACATCCCTAAGGCAAAGCTGGTGATCTGTTCCAGCACATTTCTGGACACCTGCGCACAAACAAAATATCAGACATTGTTAACATGCAAAAAAAAAAAAAAAAAAAAAAAGCAATAATATCTCCAGTCTTGGCTCTGACTGTGAGCGCCCAACACAACAATATGTTTTCATTCTGCAGAGCTCCAACAGAGACAGTCTACATGTAAAATAAGCAGAAACATGCGGTGATGCCAAAATATTTTGTCAGCTACAGAAATGTTGTTGTTGTTAGAGGGAGACAAGCCAGACGAATGAAGGCAAAAAACAGCCAAAAAGGTAAAAATGTAGCCATTCAAACAGTCGTAAAAAACTGGGTACAAATATGTCTTTGCTTGCTTTGACAGTGCCTACTCCTTGAAGACTCCATTAAAACATGCACAACATTTTCAAGTACAAATCTTATCATATTTTATGCTATACAAGCTTACTTCAGTGGGTTTAGTTTCCTACAACTCCTACAAATGTACCATAAGCACAATAAATATTTAAATATTTTTGCCTTTCAGAGTCACATTAATATAAGAATGAATGCAAAAACAACCACGATGTTCCTGGAAAAATGTTCCTATACATCAAAGTGACTAATAAATAAAAACTTTTAAGGGCCGATCACTGAACTTTCTCAAACAGCTTTTGGCCTCTTGAGACTTGTTAAATGGTAAAAGTTCCACACAGACTTGACCCTGGAATTACTGCCAGCTACATTTTAATTAAAAGCACTTTAATAATGCAAAAAAAAATAACGCTTTATGCAAATGAAATTGTATCATTTTTATAATATAAATCATCCATTGTCTGTTATTGTATTGCATCTGACGTTGAAATGTATTCTCTGTTACAACCTCTACAACTGAGAAACCTAAATACGTTATGTTCTGCTGTGTTTTCAACTTACGCAGCCACTTGAGTCAATTATCCATTCAAATTGTATTCAGACATCTCACAAGAGAAATCAAATTATATTCAAATTACATTTACATTCAAATTAGTCACCTTAGGAGGTCTTTTGTTTTGGGCTGCTTCTATTAATAAACCCTTTGAGTAATCCCCAAACAATTAACTGATTCCTATATTCTCTGAAACACACATGAGGACATCTAAAAATGAATTTTGTCTGGTCTAACCTGGGAGGTGACCTGGTGCTGGTCGAAGTGGGAGAGGTGCTGGAATTTGGAGAAGATATCCTCAGCAGTGGGAAAGGCCTCCGGCTTACTCCTCTTCCTCTTTTGTCCTTCCTCCCCTCCTGTGTATGTGGGAAAGAGAGGCAGGGAAAAAAATAAAGAGAGGGAGCAGCAACTCAGCGGTTTTCTTTCCAGTCTGCCGAGTAGGCCAGCCGTGAAATCAAGTTAACCCAATGGTCTGTTATCTTATTTCCAGCCTCCTTCGATTTGGCAGCTTCGCTGCAAGAGAGAACGCTGTAAAGTAACTGAAAGCGAAAGGAAAATTTCTCATCGAAGAGAAACACAATCGTGAGCTGAAGGTCACCATCGGCTCACAGGAATGTACTAAAGTGTCATAAAACACTCCAATCTATGCAATTATAACTCTGAAAACCCTAAATCACCTTAATAAGGTCACATGTATATAAGATAAAGTGGCTGTGAACAGTTGAGAGCTATTAGCATAGAAATTGGATGAAAAGAAGATTGAGTGATGCAACCCCCCAGGGTCGATAGAGCAAGGGGGGGGGGGGAAATGCATGTTCTCTTAAGAAGGGCAGGGGAAAAGGGAATACAAATGAAAAGTATTCAAAGAGGCAGAGTTATTAGGGGGATAACAGCTGGAATGGCCACAACGGGAAAGAGAGAACTCAGCCTGCATGTGAACAATGTTTTACAAACATTAAAGCATGACAAAGCTCCTGCGGTCCACACTGCTGTCTGGAAAAACATTATCTCTCTCATATGATGTACATGGATTACTCTGCAGAGAGATGCAGGGGGGAAAAAAATCACTGAAATAGGGGACACTATAAAAACTTCAAAACTGGCTCCATTTACATCCTTAAACATGAGAAATAGCTGAAATTAAAGTGTAATCTTAAATGACAGTTTGCTGCCAGACAAACTGCATGCCCACAGCTAAGCTAATGTAAAACATAAGTAAATGGGAAATGTGGGATGTTAAGCAATCAGTCATGGGCTGATAAAACTGAGAAGCACAGTTAACGTACCTGTTTCTGCTGTGCTTTTGCGGTTGAGCACCTTCAAGATATCTTTGGTAATTTTCTTGATGGTGTGTCGTGCCTCGTCTCTCAGTTTGCCCACACCGTAGAGGACCACTAACCGCTGGTTGCACTCGTGGCTGGCACTCTCCTCCTAAAGACAGGGGGGGGGGGAAAAGATCCTTATAAAACTGGATGCACCTGATAACCTGATCAGCACAGCAAAACCGTAAGAAAAATAAATTGGAGGCATATATCTTCAGCCACCAGATCCGATAGGGTTTGAGGAGTAAAGTTACCCTTAAACACATCTAATGTGTTTTGTAAATTATAACTTGGAAAAACACTCAGCCGCTATCAGGAAAACATATCGATATTAAAACAAAAGTGGCTCATACAGTATGTATTTGTAAAGCAGACTCAATTTAACTGGCCAGTATTACAAGAAATTACATCACTAACATGATTTTTAAACTCTCAACTATCAATATCGACCTCAAGAGTTCAGTAACAGACTTCATGCGGGCTGTGATTGTTCTTACCTGAGGAATCGGGAAGTGAGTAGCATACTGAATGTGTCGGGGTTGCTCGTACAGTTGAGGGAAGGCGGGGTCCATGCCTTTGTCTTTACAGGCAGCCTTGCTGTCCTGCTCTGGGGCAGGTTTCTCAGGAGAGGGGCTCCCCTTAGACTCGCAGTGCATCGGAGGAGAGAACATCTGCAAGGCAAGAGGAGGCAGAGATGACTCTGAGGAATGCCATAATATATCCCACTTGGTTCCAAACTAAATTTATGCACGAATACCATGTCTACCTCGTCAAAATTAGCGCTGGAGTTGTGATCGATTTCCATAGACTCCGACAGACCGGTATCCTGTTGAACAAACAATAACCATATGTTACCCTTTTGCCCCCCACACATTGTACTGCTGCACAAATGACTCATCAACACCAACAACAGACGCCTCCGACGTGCCTCCATTTTGACGCTGCTGCCCGCGTCCTGCTCCTTGCGTTCTGATTCATCGGAGGGCTCGTCGCTGGGGGAGCGCGGGCGCGGCAGGTGGGAGTCGGAAGCCAGGTCACCTCGGGAAATCAGCGTGCACATGTAGATGTTGTGGGAAAAGACATCGTGACGGATGAGCTCACAAAAGAGCAGGACCAGGTTGGAGAACTCTACTCTTTCACTTTCATTCCCAGGCTCCGCTACACAAGAGGAAAAAAAAAGAAAAGGATTTGAATAATTTACCAGGTTTCCCTCACCAAATCATTTATAATAAATACGCACCGGGTAATAAAATAAGAGGCAAAGACAAAAGGATATAAAACTTCTTTAATATGAGATCAAGTTTGACACATTTAAGAATCACAGCCGCAGGAAATGTGATGGAAAAAAAAAAAAAAAAATAAGAAAAACAGAGACTCACTCAGTGTGGGGGCCTGAGTATCGAGAAACTGTAGCAGCACATCCTGAAAGACTGGTAGTGTGGCAGCAGAGAGGGAGCCGGATGACACAGAACCCTTCTCATCCACCACCTCTGACTCACCACACCTCTGCAAACAAACACACACACACACACACACACACACACATACCAGACAGACAACACAGAACAAACAGTCTTTGAGTGCTAAATGTAGAAAATCTATTTAAAACTTCGCTCTGTTTAGTTCGGTTTGTCTACAAATGCCACAAAATATGAATTATGGAGTAGGAATTTCAAATATTATTGCAATGTTTGGGGTTATTAGTCAGATCAACCCTGCAGTAAATCATATAAAAGAATCTTACAGACTCATGATAATCTATTTTAGTGTAATATAGCTAGAGATGCTGTCAACTACTGTTTTTTGCATGCACATATTGGTCGGTTGATTTGTAAAATACAAACCTATGCAGACCAACATCAAACACTGATACTTTAAGTCGCTATTTGAGTGCACTATTTACAAATGTTTAAAAAAAATGACTTGGTTAGAGGTTTATAACCTGCAGTGATACAAAAAGAAAATTTAGTTGTTTGACACTGATCACTTCTAAAACAGGTGAAAAAGGTTTCATTTTGAAGCTGTGGAAAACAAGCAGGAGATTGAACCGTGTAGCAGTGAGTCAGTAGGGGGTGGTGTGCCTCTTACCTCGGCTTCTATTTCAGCCTGTCTCTTTTCCAGCAGCTTGGCCACCACCATGGCCCTGTGTCTGCCAGAACGCTTACAGCACACTGCCCATTCACAAAGCAAGGTCACCACCGCATCGTCATCTGGCGACATCTGGACAGAAGCAGGCGTTATGAGACAATACGGCTAAAAATAGAAATCACTTGGTGTCACTTTTTGGTTTTTTTTTTAATCTGATGATCACAAGTCACAAGGGGTCAGCGCAGACATACCTCATGGCCGTCTTTACTCTGGCCTGAGCCAAATATTCGGTTGTACAGGGAGTCCAGGGAGTTGTTAAAGTCAGACTTCTCAAAGCTGTGGTTGTCTAAAACCTCCAGGGTGTGCAGAACCCTCCCGATGGTGAACCCTGGCAAGAGTTTACAGAGATAATTTCAAACATGCACGCAAACCTCTTCTCGCGAGCTGTGAACAGGTGTAAGCAGAGATAAAAAAAAAGGACGGTTTTCTAACCTGCTGTAGTCTCCTGGCACTTATCAAATGACCACCTGAACTCCACAGCCTGGCCTCTCTCCTTAACTTGCTCTTCAATTTCTCTCAGCTTTGCACGTACCTGCAGCGGAAGAAAAAGGTGAGAAAACATTATCTTAACATCTGACAGCAAAGGAGAAAACTGCCATGACACCTTTGTGCTGCACACAAATATTTACATTTCGTCTTGGAATAAATTAGCAGTCCCCGTACTCACTTTTGTGTAAAGATTTTTACACAAAAACAAGGGAAGTACCTGCTGAGTAAAGGCGGTATTTCCCCCTGGCATTGGTAAGCTTGAAGGGGCGATGGGCAGGAGGTCAAGAGGGGAACCAGTCTTGTTTCTGCTGTCTGTCAGAGAGTAATGCCACACCAGAGCACTAGGACAACACAACACTATGCTCTGATGTGACAATAAGAAGAACATAAATAAAAAAAAAAAGTGGAAAGAAAAAGTAGAATTACTAAGTGAGGCTGATAATTTATCAAAGCAAACAGAATCCATGTATCAATTATATATTTAAGCTTAGTCAAAATAAGAGCATAATACCTGTAACATGCAGCTGAGGCCGAACACCAGGGGCCGGTGCTGCGGGCAGATGTAGAAGTCTGTGAAAGGTGTCTGCGGCTGGTTCCCTCCTGCCGGCTGGGAGGTGGGAGTGGGGGGTAGGGCGTTACCTTGCTGCGCCAAGATGCCATGGCCCGGATGCCCTCCTGCGCCGGGGCCCAGGCTCCCGTCGCTTAGCAACAGGTTGAGGCGGCGCGTGCAGAAGTAAGCCAGTCTCCGTGACAAGTAAGCCGACTGTACAAATTCCCCTGAGTACTGCGGGACGGGAGAGATTCACAGCGTTACCCACACTCACTCGGTCAAGCATCAGTCGGGTTTGGTAATAGAAACAAAATTAAAAAGGTTGTGGGCCCCGGTGGCCACTGTCAGCAAAGGTCAACGCTGCCAAAATACTGTGGATGAAGTTCATGATAAACTGTTGACAGCTGTAGAAGCCTGTCACACCACAGAGCAGCTCTGAGATATGTAACTGTTAATAGCAGTATGAATGTTAAGCGTGTTTCCCCAAATGTGATCCATCAGAGCATGAGTGGTGATATGAGACTGAGGTAGAGATGCTGAGGTGACAGTGAATAAATATGTTATAGAATACCTGTAGTAAAAGGGGCAGGAGAAGCCTGAGAAGCTCATCTTCACCCGGTCGGACCTTCTCGAAGCACTCCAGCACCCATGTCAGGAACTCGTGTCTGTCTAGCATACCATCCTGAACACAGAAACAACACGGAAGTGCATCTTTGTATTAGGTCGGTGACCAAAAGAAGTACAGTGTTTACAGCATGAACCGTTCTCTGACTGCAGCATGTTATGAGCTCCATCTTCACATCAAGGAAACAGGTAAATCAAGTTAGGAAACTCAATCAGGAAAAAGCAATCCAGGATAATTCCTGCAACTAACAATTTGCATTATTTATTAATCTGCTGGTTATTTTGTTTGTTAATCAGTTACTCGTGTGGTCAGGTTATACAGTAAGACAGTTTGTCAGTCCAAAATACAAAAGATATTTAATTTACTATGAAATTCAATTAAGGAAAGCAGCAAATTCTCACAAATGACCGGCTGGAACTGAGGAATGTTTGGAATTTTTACTTTAAAATAGTTTAAACTGTTAAAAATAGCTGATTACTTTTATGTTGATCAACTAATTGATTAAGTGACTTCTGGCGACAGCTCTTATAAATTCATCTCTTGAATTACTCTCCCCGAATGTAACAGGATTACTTAATTACTCAAAGGAGAAAAACAATTTGAAAGAATTTGTTTCAAAGTTGTACATTCTGCTGCAGACATGGGAAACATTTTTGCCACTTAAGTTGCATTTTCTCCTCTTAAATGTCTTAATTTCCCCTGTGATACTCGCTGCACAGCTGCTGCCTCTTTAGCGAATCGTTAAAGCTTCTTCTGTTGTTTTGTACAATATACTTGTCCAATAAAAAAATTAGTCGAGGAAGAATTATTTACTTTGATAGCTAAATGTTGCCACGATGCATCAACAGGTTGCAACATAATTTCAAAATTGTACATCTAACACAAATAATGCTTGTTATGAATTTTTTACACTACTTTGTTACTGAAAAAAGTGAGTAATGTGATTAAAGTAACCTTTGACACTGTGACATGTTAAACACTGTTCAGCGTGAGACTTAACAGACTGAACTGACCTGAAACATGAACATGGCTAGCTTCTCGTTGTATTCCCACTGCTTCATGGCCGTTTCCACGTCAGCAGGAGTGGCTGGTAGTGGTGAGCTACAGCCTTGACTGGGAGACTGCCGGTAAAACTCAGCCACCTTCTGAAGCTGTTCCCACAGGTACTTAGTAATGATCTGGGTCCATTCTACACAGACACACAAAATGTATTTTAAAGCCACAGAAATCAAATTAATGGCAGCACATTTTCTACTCAAAGAAATCATGTAACATCCTGTGAAAGTAAGCATCTTTTAGCTCAAAAATTTAATGGAAAAATGATTCAAAACAGGTCAATGTTTCCTGCATCACTTGCTTACCTATGCAAGGGTCAATCACATGCCTCTTCTTGACTTTAGTTTCTGTGATGGCTGCATGATACGCACAGGTCATCTTGATCATCCATGCCGAACGCATGACAGGGACCGAGTACTTGGCCAAGTATCCAAAAACCTCTTCTTTCTTGCTAAAGATTGGCACCTGTGATAAGGAAATATCATCTGTGTCAGTAATGCTGAGAGAAACAAGGCAAACACAAGGAAGATTCTCAAAACAGCACAAACAACGAGAAAAAAGAAAGCGAGAAGAGCTGTCGGGAAAAAAAAGCAAGCTTTATGTAAACAAAAGAAGAAGAAAAACATATATATATGTGCATACACATTGATATAAAGCTGCTAAAACTCACATGAAACAATAGAATCCAAACATAAACAATATTAGCATTTCACTTGAAATAAATATAAAGGATCATAAACAGACGGCACATTTGATTCGAGGTAATTTATTCAAGTTTTCTGCTTGATATGACAAGAACAGAGTTAACCACTTTTCAACCAGCTGACTGAGTTCAATACATAACACTAGGCTTAACTACAGTCAAAAAATGCTGAATAAATAAAACTGTAAACATAAGATAAATCCTTGTTTTGAAAAGTCTGTTGCAAGAAAAAAAACAAAAAAACATTTTAGCTAGATGTATTTTCCTTTCCAACACTGTTTATTCTATGCATGAAGTCGCTGGATGAAGCAGCTGGAGAGGAGCGGTGCACTTGTGAACGTGATCTGTCAAAGTCAATAATACAGAGAGTTAGAAAACATTGTTTACTGTTGTCAGATGAAATATGCATCTACCTGTGCATGTAGGAATAAAAGAAAAGCTCTAACACAAACTACAGGGGTAACAGTAAATGATAAAGGCCTTTCATCCACACATAAATAGAAAAGCTCACCTTTAATTTAGCCTGATGTACTCAACATTCAAAATCTATCTGCTGCCATTTGTAAGAAGCACATATTGAGAAATTAATTTGCTGTGAATGAACAAAAACACCTCACTAGACAATCTATAAATAATAGATTTTCAAGTTTTCAAAAATAACAAAGCAGAAATAAAAACTGCTGCCATGTAGTACAGACAATGACATTCACCGTGTTTTAGTTCAATACAAACAAGACAAACAATAGACTTGATTTAGACATAAGCCAGTGTTTCCTCTTTATTCGTTTAGCAGTGGTGCATCACCACAACAAGGGAATTACCACCACTGCAAACATTATGTATAAACATTGTAATTTAGCCTTAAGGTTATCTATAATTAAACTAAGTGCATACCAGATGCTTTAGAAGTAATGATTATATAATAATTAAAAGGATTTTTAACATTAGAACCTCCACTTTAAACATAACTTAGACACAAACAGCAACAAATATGAGAAAACTAGAATTATTGCCCAAAGCACCGCAGCTGTATTAAACACTGCAAGCACCAATTGTTCTAACAGGGAAAAGAACAACTACTTAACTTACCTCCACTGAATTGTTCTTGTTTAGTGGTGTTGAACTGAATCATCCAGGAGAGTCGCACAGTTCAGCCACCGTTTTATCGCCACGTTCATTTGTTCTCTTCTTTGCTTGCACATAAATGATATGTAAAATTCTCCAAATGGTCACGTACACGTCGGGATCCTCTATACTTAACCTGCTGGCTACGTCTGCACAGGATGCCCTAGTAGAAAAAGTCTATCGAGCTTTACTAAACCGCAATAAGTGGTTAAAATTCAAAATTTAAATTTAAATTTAACTGGAGCAAAAATTTTGAATTGCCAGTTAAACATGCACTAATATATGAAGATTTTAGTACTGGGCAATATCAGTTTTAACAGTAACACAAGTCTCTCGCAATACTTGCCACCCTGTAAAGGCCGATTCATGGTTTCCATGCTCTGCGGACAGCTGTAAACTTGCATGTGGAGACGCATGCGGTTCAATACACACTACAATCGGCAGGTCTGCGGATACAGACGCGTTCCACATGTGCGCACTAGAAAACGAGGTTGCAGCCACGATAACTTTACAGAGTTGTAAAATCCAGTCTGAACATTACGAACATCTGATAAGCCTTTAAACACAATGATATGTTATCCATATTTTGTATTCGCCCGCACCAACACAGACCCTTTGTTTTACACAGGACTGTTTTCAGTGTGAATGAAGCCGAGGAGTTCCTGTATGTTGCAGAACAACAAGAAAAAGTTAAAAAAAATGGTGTGTGCGACAGCTTAATGAGAATAAGAATACAGTACATACATTAAGTAGACGAGACAGGCATTTCTGTTTGTTATTCTAGCGCATGTGCTGTTGGCTCACTTGCAGTGTGTACGGTCTGCACGGTCTAAAATTTTGGGCCCTCGCAGACATGGGCAGATGACAAAATTAACATCATGCAGACCAACGCCAAAGCAGAAAGCATAAATTTGCCTTTAGACTATAATTCTCATCATATGCCAGAAAACGCAGTTTTTTGGAAGTTCTTACATCTAAGGTGACAAAAAGGTTATGCCTGGTCCTTTCTAGCAAACTATGTAGGACATCTTAGACTAAGCTTGACAAGCTCACACTCAGCTGACCTTTATCAGTCTAAGCTGTATTTTGTCAGGCTCAGCCGTATTCAGACTCAGCTGTGATCTGTTCAGGCTCGAGTTTTCAACCCAAGGCACAGTTGAGCCCAGTCGTGTTAGCAGGATAGCATAGTAGCATGTTACATTTAGCATTTGTTAGGAATGGTAGCATGCTAACATTTGCAATGTTAGCATGTTATAATAGAATTTACCTTATTTTGACAGCCACTTAATTACCGGCAAAATTGAAAATTGCATTTTCCTTAGTATTTGTATCAAATTAAATTACCTAGTATCTGTTTGTATTGTTGTTTATTGCTTGTTGTCAATGTGAGCCAGGTAACACAATTTTGTTCTGCTGTGCACCTCTAGAGTGCAGTTTCAGAATTACAATAAAAGTTTACCTTGAACTTAAACCTACCAAGACAAGATATATAAAGATGTATGTTTTATCAGTGGTGGTCAGTGTGGGCGGGAAAAAGTTTGACCCTGAGGAAGACTGATGGGCACTGAATCGTGAAACCGCAATGATAAAGGCTTATTAACTTTGGTGAATCCGTTCCCTTACTTGTGGACATGGGTGGGAAAATGCTGGGTTCAAAAATCTACACCAGTGCTTCCCTTATGTAGGCTGTGGAAATTAACAGGAAGAGGAAATCTGACCATGTAAAGAGAACTGGTGTTCAAAGAAGAGACACTGGTACAATGCAGTAGATGAAGCCAATGTGGCACCTTGTTTTCTTCACATGTCCATAATATATTGCCAGTTAAACCAATATAAAGAAAACATTAATTAGTAAAGAAGGCTTTTAGTGTTTTACACCCATGGTCTTACCTTTTTTGCCAGCTGTGTTAGAGGTTTAGTCCCCGCTAAATCTGTGAACCAATTATTGATGGAGCTCTGTGACCGTGCTGTGACGAGCCAGAAATTATCCTTCTGGTTGACCTGTGGCTTACGCTTCCCCGTGTCTGGAAACGTGTTGTAACGCAGCTTCTCAGCAATGATGCTGCTGAAGTTTGAACTGATCTGTAAAGCATGGAGGAAAAACCTGTTTGATGGCCACATCGATCAAACTACTCACATAAAAATACAACACGTATCGGGCTGGGTAGAACCAGAATTTCTTTTAAAAAACACCCATGTTTTACCTTTGAAGGGTTGAAGTTGACATTTTTGGCACTGCCATGTTCATCACCAGACACAGCCGGCTGATTGTTGAATCCTTGCTTCACATTCAGTGCAGTCAATTCATCCTGAATAAAACATTGATATCAGCACAAACTTCTTAGTGCTAAAGTACAATATCATATAATTTCTGTTCTCAGTTGAGCAAATGGTAGTTTGAGAAAATTAGGTTGAGTTTATCTGGGTTTGCTGACACTAAGAAAACAAACGTAACTAAAATGAAATATTACTAAGTCATAAGATATATTTGCATCAACGTAGATAGGATATCCCTGAGGTAAAGCAGTCAGTTTTCCATTTGCATCAACAGATTATCTCAAGTTAATAATAGATCAGGAGCCAACAGCAGTGCTCAGCTAGGCCAAAACACTGCTGCTTAAAATCTAGCACGGATAGTTTATTTCATATTTAGAGAGTGAAGGGTTCAGCTGTGCAGGTTTAGCTAATTCGCTGTAAGAAAACATCAAGCTAACAAACAATTACTAATCACGCACAAACCAAAAAAAAAGGCGACGCATACTGTTTTCCATCACAAACCGAAAATGGTTGCAGATGATTTCAAACTGGATAGCACTGGCCAGCCGACGAGCTAGCCGGGAAAACTCCATTTCTAGTGAACCGGTTGTTTTCCAAGTAAGCTGACGAGCTAGCTCACAAACTGACAACTAACACAGGAGCTGTTCATTGTTATTGCTAGGCCCAAATCGTCTAGAAGGCTTGCTAAAGAGGCTAGCTAGTGTTAGCTTGAACAGCTTCTTGGCTGGAAATTTTCGTGCCTAAAACGTTATCGCTGCACTTTTAGTTTGTACATCGTAAAATCTGACCTCTTTTTGCTTTGGATCTTGAGGATAAACGTCCGGAGGGCCGAGCCGGGGCCGCTTTAATGGCCGGTGTTCGTAACTTAGGATCCCGAAAGCAGCCATCATCCAGCGGCATCACAGCCAGGGCTTTCCTCCTCCTCCTCCTCCCCGCAGCCTGAACACAGAGCCACGGCCACTCTCACTTCCGGCTACGGTTCGCCCCCAACTTCAAAATAAGAGTCCTCTAGGCCTACACATTTCTGCAGCAAACACAAAACAACAACAATAATAGATAAACAATAACATTAAAGGACAAGTCTGTCTTAAAACAACAGTCAGGTGCCCAAATGAACACTGAAAGAGGGTTTTCTTCGCTGTAATTATTCCTCCTGTTCATACTGGCCATTCAAAGATCCCCTTCAAATGTGCTTTCAATGTATTTGATCGATGCCAAAATCCACATTTTGTGCAAAAACGCATTTAAAGGTTTATCTGAAGCTTATATGAGGATTCAGCAGTCTGAGTTAGTCACATCAAGTGGATATCTGCCACATTTACAGTCTTTTTGATCATCAAATTCCCATTTTGTGTCTCCTCCTATAGTGTTTTCCTTTGAGCTGCAGAGACGTATAGAAACAAAAAGAGAGACTTTGGTACGAAAAAGACTGTAACATTGAAAGATATCTATTTGATTTGACTCATTTGGACGGCTGATGCTTCATATTAGCTTTAGATAAAGTTTTAAAGGACCAGTGTGTAAGATTAAGTGGCCTCCAGCAGCTGAGGAACCCTGGCCTTCCAGTGACTGGCTGGTTCTTCATGTACCTGGTGCCAGGACTGATCTTGGACGGACTGCTTTTAGTGTTTTAGTGCAGCAGACTCATGGAATATCTTGCAACGTGAAGTAAAACTGAATACTCTCATGCCTCTTGGACATCTGAGGAATGTTCTTAATTACCACCCACTACCCGCCTGTAACTGTTTTAACTGATTTTGTTTGTTGATTTGTATTGTTGTATTTTCCATGATGTAATCTCAGCATCATTGTAAATCAGGGTCACTCTCAACAATTTCTCTGAGAGTCTTAAATAAAGGTTGAAAGAAAGAAAGAGGTTGCAACAATCTGAATACCCCCCCACCCCCACCCCCACTCCCTTTCCAAGCATGTAGGAGATTCTATGGTTCTCTTGTTCCACTTTCTTAAATGTGAATATTTTCTGTTTTTTTTAGTCTTCTATGATTGTAAACTGAATATCTTTGGGTTGTTGACTGTTGGGTGGGACAAAACAAGACATTTGAGTTTGCATCTTGTGCTTTGGCAAACAGTGATCAACATTTTTCATAATTTTGTAGACCAAATGACTAATTGATTAATTGAGAAAATAATCAACAGATTAGTCAATAATGAAAATAATCATTAGTTGCAGTCCTATATGAGAATGTCCAAGTAGAATTTGTACACAAATTATGTAAATACTGAGGTTACACAAAGAGAAAAAAGAACATCTGTGAACATCTGGCTACAGATTCAAAGCAGAAAACTGTGTGAAACTGAGAGTTCCCACTCCGTGTGTGACGCTGAGGTTACCCATGCATACACTGAAGTTACAAGTGTGGCCTTGGCCTTGCTGAGTGTGCGCATCTTTGTGTATGTGTAACGTTTTTCTTCAGCAACAAATCTTTACTTCACATTCACAAACTCAAATGTCTCCTTCACAGGTTAACACAGGTTGATATACAACAGAGACCATAGAACAAAGGACAGATTGTTGTGCAAGTCTGAAACATTCAAGGTTGATGCATGGATTCTGAATGTGCACAGTTGTGGACAAGGCTGGATTAACAATTAGTTGCTCCTGAACTCCACAGAGCCTGAAGGCCTATCAATAGGTTTGTGCAAAATTGAATTTAAAATTGTTTTGAAATACATGCCACTAAAGAACAAAATCAACTGACATGATAATGGCCTTGAGGTGTGTCCTACTTTATTACCTAATTTTGAGGACCTCTTGAAAAAGGTCCCTGTGTCAATGTTTAGTTTTATTCTTCTGCAGTTTTGAGCTCATATTTTGTATATTTCTAAATTAATGTGTTGAGTCAAAATACCACACAGCAAACTGGGACCAGGAAACAGGGAAGCAGGGAAAGCAGGGAAAAACTGCACATGTTCCATCGAGAGTGGGACTAACAGTGGGTTTACAGAGAGGCCCAGCTGCTCATTTTTGCCCTAGGGGCCCCCCTAGCCGGTTATTTATGAGCAGGTATTTCACCATAATGTACAGTAGGAGTAAAGAATGAACGACAGACACATATTAATTTGCAGTTTCTTAATCTTAGGTGTTAAAACATCCAACAGTGGCAGTTCAGTGGTCTTCTATCATTATAATGTAATGTTAAAACAAATATTTACTATTCAGATTCAGTCAAGGAAGACTGACAGAGTGATACATTTGAGTGACAGATAACAGTATAGAGGGCAGGAAACTGTGGGTTTACAAGATAAGGTTAACTCATGTTGCAAAGAAATGAAACCTGGACAAGAATTACAAAGGCTTTCAGTTATTGATATGCAATTACTAATCAATGGATGATGAGAGTAGGGTATCGAGCAAGTCCAGTTGTTTGTGTACAAAGTTGTTTATCTCTCTTCGACTCACACACACATACATCTTTGCTTTAGACTGGACATACAGTGTCATTTTTGTGTTGTGTTTTGTAAATATAAGAACAAATAAATAGTTCCTTTCGCGCCTGTTCGGCTTCAAGACTTCCAAGTATTTTCTTGCCTCGTTAAGGAATTTATGACATTTGCTAAGAGCTGACTGGTTTCCTCACAGTGCACATAATGGCCTGATAGCAGCACATTGTCAGCTGTTTAACAGGTGTGTGTTTGTGTGTGGAGCAAGTTAAGTGCGTTGCTGACGGGCTAGTTTAGTGCAGAAACCCAAAAAATGGTATTCAATGATGTCCAGGAACAAGCTACCAGAGGGGCAGGTCACAACATTTTAGTGCTTCAGTTTGATCTTTCTTCACTTGCTGTTGATCTCAGGGCTTAAACAAGTGGATTTCTTTATTTGCTGTTTTACAGTGTATGTGAGCAGATCTTCGCTGTGACTCGGACCTTTAAACACTTCAAAACACTTTGAGGTGAACACACATTATGTCACTCGACCCTTTTAACCCTATGTGTGTGTTATGTAAAAGGTGTTAACTCTATTCCTGCGCTAAGCTGTTCTGAGAAGTTGATGACAATCTGACAATTGTCTAGTGGAATATTTAAGCTTCTTATAAATGTGTCCATTACATTATCAGATAGACCAATAAAAAAAAGTACAAATAAGTATACAAATACTTTTATTGAAAAAGATCCTTCATAACAAAAATCAACCACTTACAAAAAATATATTGCAACATTACAATCTCAAGTGTACAAAGGCAATCTTGAAAATGTATCAATGCAATAGAAACATATTGCACTCTTCATGTTTTTTCAGCACATACTTGATTATAAGGCAGAAGTTTACAATCCTCAGTTTTTACTGAAAACACAACATTTGAAGACACATCTTGACGATCAATTTCAGCTTTGTTGCTAATAACATACTGTACCATGGTTGACATCTGCAATTGCAACTGTGTAACGTACTTTTCTTCAACACTACTGCTACCTTGCTGGTAAAAACAATACTGTCAGTGTAAAATGTGTAGATTTTAAACTCCAGCATTTGGATTTAGAGGAAACATTAGCTCATTTTTAAAAAACACAGTACATGCATGCCATCTATAACAGCATGCTTACATGGCTAATTCCATTATATAACCTGAAATATGGACAGCTCTAGGCACATATTGCATCTGCAATAATTTACTGAAATGACTGCACAATAACATTGAACTAGATGCATCAAACATAAAAAAAAACAAACAAACAGTGAAACATTTTTAGACAGTGCCTCAATGGAATGGTCACCATGTATTTTTTTTAAGATTTAGATTAATGTGTTGAATAATAATTACTAACTGATAAATTTTCTAACCTATCATGATATATAAATGTTGATTGTTAATCTGATCTACAACATTCTTTCCTTAACAGTAAATTCCTGCACAGTGAGGTTTTGGTTACAAATATAAAATGACTAAAACTAAGTCTGAGTTTTACTGATAAGCTGTCCCGGAGACAGATGAAAAAAGGGGCCTCACATGTGCTTCCATGTGTCCACATGAAATATAAAGTGCTATTGACAGAGTCATTGCTCTGTTTCACTTGCAGTTAATTATTTGGCCTCCAGGAAATAGCTTTTGCAACAGGGTGGCAAAGAGCAGGAGGCTATGATGTCTTTCTTTGCATAGTAAGATTTGACGTATCCATCAGAAATGTTGTCCCTGGGGTCTTTGGTTTGGAAATAAGCAGACATTGTTACACAGAGCAGCTATCGCAAAGAGTCTCTGTATTTCTTAACACATCACTTTCACACCATGGCAGGATTGGGTTAATTGTATTTTTGTGCATTTCAGGTATTTCACTGAATACTTTGTGGTGTCACAGCTTGCATCCAAACGTTCAGCTCCATCATCTTTCATCTGCTTTGGTTTTCTGATGCTTCTATCATGGCTCTGAATCTTGAGTTTTCATCTGCCAGCAAAGCAACGGGACTGTCAAACTCCAAAATCTATGAGAACGAAAAGGATAAAAACAATGATCAGAACTAATATACAAAGCCAGAGAATCGACTTACTCATTCTATGAACTTGTGTAGGGAGAAAGAAGAAAAAATCAGACATATTTCCTCTAAGAATATTGCAACCTAAGTTATTTCCCGCAGGCAGTATATGAAAAGAATTTTAATGTCTGGAAAATATTGTCCTTAGAAAGCCCCTTTATGCTTTAGTGAATGATACAAGTTTCTGTAACTTCTGTAGCTAATTGATTACTAATAGGTACTTAACACTCAGCTGTTGTTGACGTGGCTCAAAAGCTTTTTTGCAATTTCTCCTTTTTTGGATAGCTTATAGTACAGCTACACACAATTAATAATAAAGAGAGACAAAGAGGATATATAGCAAAAGTCCTGGGTTGGCCTGCAAGTGGTCGCTTGATCATGGTCACCCAGTTGGAGGGTCGCCTCCCTCACTGTGCTGCAAATTAAGGACAACACCATGGAGCTCATCTATCCTCATGCATTCATCACGTTTCATTCACCCCTCTACAGTCTCCACAATGATAAATCCTTAAAAAGCCAGGTGAACTCTATTAACAGAGTTAAAGGGTGACACACAAGACCACCAAAGTAAAGTGTGCGCTGTCTTATCCAATCCATCAGCTCAAAGGGACCAATTCACGCAATAAATCAGGTGTGTTTCAACTTGGTAATGAGTTTCAACCAGAGGCCGGATCCTGCAGCACCAGTCATGTTGCATTAATACAAACCTGGCCGTTGTCCAGGACCATGACCCTGCTGCAGTTCATCACAGTGTTGAGACGATGGGCGATGATGAGGGTGGTGCAGCTGCCAAATTCACAGCGAATGGTCTCTTGGATCAGACGATCTGTCTCAGTGTCGGTGGCTGCCGTTGCCTCGTCCAATATGAGAATCTGGGAGAAAAAGCAAATGTTACAGAAATAATATCAGATAAAGAAGACAAGACAATAAAGAGGAGGAAGAAGATATCATTAAGAATTAACAAAGAAATGGTTTTGAACTCATGGTGCCTATGCTTATTGTATAACTGTACAAGATTTTTTTACTGGTTAACATGTAACATAAAACACTATTAACACAACAAACCAGGAAAAACATATATGATGCTGCTGATGCCTTGTTCATGCTTTTATAAAAAGGTTAATGAGCTGCAGTTATGATTCTAGCCACTAGGGGGCAGTGTTATCTCATGCAGGGAGAGCACACAGGGGTTCTGTTTTCCCATTATAAAAATGAGGAGAACCTCTTACTTGAATTGCTGTCATCACCCATCCCAAACAATGTTACACATGTAAATGTGAAATAGCAGAATTATACAATCAGCACCTTGCTGTTTCGCAGCAGAGCTCTGGCCACACAGAGTAGCTGTCGCTCTCCCACTGAGAAGTTCTCCCCGTTCTCTGTTACCTCCGAGTGGAGGGAGTGAGGCAGCTGGCTGACCTGAGGAGGGTCAAAGATACACAGAGGGAAGAGAACAATTGTTACAGGCATTTTCTATTCAAGTATGTGTAATTTAGCATAATTTGACACTGTTTAACCATTTTATCACTTACCATCTCTTTAATATGTGTCTTCTCAAGAGCTTCCCATATCTGGGAATCAGAGTATTGGTCCCATGGGTCTAAATTGGTCCTATTGGGGAATAATTCGTCATTTTAAATTGGATTCAATATTATGACAACTTCACATTAAGACAAGACATACAGTGTATTGCTGATACTGCACTCTCACCCCTCAGCTGACCAAGAGCAACTCTCACCTGAGGCTGAGGTAAACGGGATCAATAAAGCAACCAAATGGAAGTTTTTATAAAAACGGTGCTGATGTTTTGTTTTTGAATCTGTATTGCCTTTCGAATTTAGCTTATCTGTTCTTTCATTCCTGACTGCTTAGCACCATTCTTGTTTCTGTTATGATTTCCCAATGGTGTGGCTTATGATTTACACTGATAGGCACAGCCCAGATTACTGCTGGCCCCAAACACAATAAATAGTATATGCCCAAAAAATATTCAGACAGACAATATCAAGAAAATGGTGGAGGACAGTAATAAAATGGATTATTGACAGAGATGTATACTATATGCTGTTAATTTTAGCTTTAAATATGCAAATTGACTAAAGGCAATGTACATTTTGAAAGCATAAAGCAATAGACAAATTACCATTCTTGTTAATACAAATAATTATCATTGGATTACCTGACAGTGCCAATGAAGAGTACAGGCTCTTGAGGAATGATGGCTAGCTTGCTCCGCAGGTCATCCAGTCCAATCTGGGCAATATTGATTCCGTCAATGATAATAGAGCCTCCAATCAGCTCGACAAGTCTGAACAGAGCTACACCCAGGGAGGACTTTCCTGTAAATAAAATATACTGCATGAACAAGTGTGTGTACAAGTTGAGGAAGAAATGTTAAAAAAATAAAAAAAGGCTGAAATTGCTTCTGGCTGGGGAACATAAAGGGTCACTCATACCTGATCCTGTGCGGCCCACAATGCCGATGGTCTCTTCAGGCAGGATGGTGAAGGACAGATTCTTAAGCACCAGCGGCAGATCATCACGATAACGCATCTCAACATCCTGGAAGGTGATCTTTCCTTGCTGAGGCCAGGAGGGGGCAGGAGCGGCTGCCTCGAGACTTTGTCGCGGTGCTTCACTCTCTAGAGACTGAGATAAGGAACAGCGATGGTATCAGGTATTAATCTCTGAATCTCTGTGGAGGTTCAAGCCCCCCCCAGCTGATTTGTAGTGATTCTCTCTCTGTGAGCTTTTCCTGACACTTGAGACGGAAAAAGAAAAATGATGGCTGTTGTGTGAAACAAGCCCTGTCATGTGCTCTGGACTGTGTAAAGACCTCACACTGGGTTTCTATCTGCTTCCTGCTGTGTTTATCACACATATACAATCACATATACACATCAAAAACACACGTCTGGACAAGCAAATGCCCTGAATTCAACTATTCTGTTACACTGGGCAGTGTGGTTTGATTTCTAGATAATGTCCAGTGTCCCAGTGTACATAACCATGTACAATATACCTCAGTGCCACATAATCCACCTTCCTCACAGTGCTAATCAATGCTCTTACCTTTATATAATGATTGATCCTCTCTACTGATGTAAACCGAGCCTCGGTTTCTGTGAGCAGCCTCACCGTGAACTGAAACAAGCCAGTCAGCTGCAGGTGACAGAAAAGTAGAGAGAGAGGTGGAAGGTTAATGATTAACACTGTCACACCAATTACTGTGAAACACTTGCTATTTATGTGTGCTGCTTCCCTTCAACGAATGAGCAGTAAAACATTTTAAGATGAACGGCCTAATAAACAGATGTGCTGATACGGCTCATTCATAATCCAGCCAATCGATTTAGATTCATATTCCTCTGCCATGGCTGACATGACTCTGTCGATTTTGACATGCACTAAACCACTGAGCATTAAAAAAAAAGAAGAAAAAAAAAAGAACATCAGACAGCTTAACGATGACACAAACGTTCCTTCAACACAGAATCTCTTTTCTGTTTTTACCCTTGTATGTATGCAGTCGTTTGACGTGTCCTACTTCAAATAGGAGAATAAATGGGGTTGAACCATGTATGACACGCTAGCTCTTTAACTTTTATTGATCCAGAGAGGATGTAATAAGTAGGGACAATTTTTTTCGCTCAAATTTACATGCAAACAGTTGGCCAAAAAGACATGAGAGCTTCACAGTGCGACCGGTCTTAAACTGCTGTCAAATGAGCAAATCCATTAAATAGATGCAAAATGCAGGGATTAAAGCAAGAAGAGATTTGTGAGCCTGAAAAGCTGTCCAGGAAGAAATGTGTACAATGTATTGAATTAAGTATCATATGAATTTAAAACTGCTCTATGCCTGAAATCAGACATGGTGCCTGAGGACTTTAACCCCTGAATATGTTAAAGTAAAAGTCCACTCTAAAGCACTTTAAAGGCACTTTTATGGTGGCTGTTAAGAACAGAGTAGGCTTCACTGTGCCACATTTTTGTTTGTTTGTGTGTAATGTGTTTGTTTACGAACCTGCACTGCGTATGATATGGCCAGGCCCGCATAGGCTGGAGGTATCTGTTTGTGCATGAAGACAATGAGAAGTGCTACAGCAGTGATAAGAGAGATGCTGATGAGGTCCAGGCGGACAGCCAGCCAACGCATAGCGCAGCTGAAGAGGTAGTTGGAGGCCTGGTTGGTGTCCAGCAATTCCTGATATCTGAAAAGAGAGATAAACACACTTCAGCTTGTGCAAAACCAAGCAGAACTCTGCACATGCTCACTTAGGGGAAATCTCCTGGTATGAGGTTTGGTATATGTGCTTCTTCACTAACCTAAACTGAAAATCTACAAGGAGAGATAAAATAAAAATGAAACTTTAATGATCTCCACGGGGAACCTGGAGACACAGGAGGTACACGGCTCCTCTCTGACAGACGCCATTACACTCACCTTTGGAGGAAGTCGCGCCCTCTTCCGTAGGCGTGGATGGTGGAGAGTCCCTGAAGACTGCTGGTGATGTGAGAGGTGAATGGTGATTGGCTGACGTTTTCCAGGCGCTTCAGCTCACGGATCAAAACCCTAAAAAAAGGTGGAAAAGGATGTTTTACATTTAAGGAATTCATAATTTCTGTAAAACATATGATTGAAGATGATTAAATGGGTATTTTTCACAAATTGGTACACCGATTCATATTTTGATGGATAATTCAATGCTACAGCATCTTAAAGTATACATTCTTATTTACAGGCAGATACAGGCTAACTCCAGAAATGAATTACAACTAAGTTTATTTTGATTGCTAATCCTAAAATGCTGTGAAAATCCTTATTAAGTGAATTGGAAAGACACTCAGGGTTGCCTCATTTGAATGACAATGGTATGTTATTATGTGCAGTTGGGAGCTGGGTATTTTGACTGTTCCGCATGTGAGGAGTCTTCACAATAAATTACACTCAATTGGGAAATAATGACGAAAAACACTTCACTCCTAAACTGAGCCACAGTATTTACAAAAGAGACGATCTTAGAAGAAGCACACACATTACATGGAGATACTCAAACATGACTGAGAGATGAGGGAATGGAAAATGCATCAGCTCTAATGATGCAGTTGTGTGGCAGGCAGGTAATGATGTCACAGTGGACAGAGAGG
This sequence comes from Thunnus albacares, assembly GCF_914725855.1. Taxonomy (NCBI): domain Eukaryota; kingdom Metazoa; phylum Chordata; class Actinopteri; order Scombriformes; family Scombridae; genus Thunnus; species Thunnus albacares. The sequence goes on from NC_058115.1 coordinate 22,842,120, forward strand.
GACACGGTCCACGGCGCAGCACCCGTTCTCCTGACAGAGCACCGGTCGTTTGCCACTATCTGATGCATGCCTGTAACATTATGAGCATCATCGCACACAGACGGCCGTATACTTGGCAGCCGGAGAGACAACAGACTCGCTGTCCACGGGGTAGTGTGAGCGAGAGAGGGTTTATTGACAAAGGTGGGGCATCTTTCTACTTTTAGACGCCAAGATAGAATGGATGGTGCATGTGAATTACAAGTCTCCCATGAATCACTTTGGTTTTCTCATAAAAGCAGAGAAGAGAGAGGGAAAGAACATGACACTTCCTCGCTTCGGGGCTGTGATCCAGACAAACATGTTTATGCCCTGGGCAGTTTCATTTCAGAATTCAATAAAGGCTGCTTTAGAAGCGGGTAATTTCAATGGGAGATCCAGTTTGATGTAACATCCATACATATCCTGGGACATCGTGACTATGTAAGATACAGTATTTCATCCTTTGAAACAGTATTGCCAAGGGTGATCACTACCTTTTTGTAATCTTTGCGGATCATGTCCTTTGATTTTAGTGCACTTAACATTCAAATCAAAGTTTATCAGTAATTCCACTGGCATTACATACAAATCGACTGTCTTTTAAAACATTAATGAAATATTTTGTAATTAAGCTGATCCCTCAAGAGGCAAACTGGTATCAGATCTGATTAAAGAAATCAAGAATTCCAGTTTATGTGGGGACAAGATATCAACTTATACATATCCACAGGAGGATGATCTAAAGCAATTTAAATTAAGTCAATGTTTCCTCCAAAAATTCAGCTTTGACAGACAAATAACATTCTAAAATCAAAATCGCCATATATGTCATCATATATCTGCCATTACTTTTATGTTGGAATGCTATAAATGAAATGTATATATTACATACACATTCTTATATGTAAAATAATATTAGTACTATTAATGTATCTCCTTTTTGTACCTTCCAGCACAACAATAACACACAGTCATGTGCTCTTCTTGATCTCTCTGATAGAGGAAATAACAAGATACTGTGGTTATTTCCCATGATACCAGCGAGCTGTTGTTCCCCTCAGTGGATTCACCTTTATTGCACAATTTCTGCAAAACCGTAAATAATGACTAAAGCAGAGTCATCAGATCATCCAAGGCACATTTACCACAGAACAGAAGCTGTGAAAAATTAAATCAATGTCCGATAACAGTCCACACACTTGCAGATAAAGATTATCACAGCGCTTCTCTCACTGGTACTTACCCTCACTTTTATCTTGGTACAATTTGAAGTCACTCACGAATGAAAGTTACCAATTAGAATATCATGTGTTAGCTAATTCATCATACTAAATACCAATGCCCATTTACACGATACAGAAAGTACTTGTTATATTACTTAAAATGTATTTAAACATGAATGACTCAATATTAAAAACATCCTACTTTTGAAAATGAAATGAGTTTTTTTCAATATGTTTATATTATCATGTAATCAGGTGACTCCTCTAATGTGAAATTGGTAACTTATTGTGCAAAAATCACAACTTTGCAGCTCTACAGAGGTTTTTAGCATCTTTAAGTTCCGTGTTGATGTTGTTTTTTTCTGTTAACTCTGCTCAGATTGCTTGTAAGGAGTCTGCTTGTATCTCAGACTCAATGCTGATAGACATGATATCAACAGAAGTGATGAGAGTCTGACCTGGACACACGGTTGACAATGCAAAGGAAGACTACGAGGGGCAGGATGGAGACCAGGAACCAGGGAAAGATGATGCCCACCATCCCCAGGCAGAACAGCACCAGAGTCAGGTTCTGCAGCAGCATTTCAGCTTGCATGGTGAGACGCACATCCACTGTGGGGAGAAGACATAAACTACATGAGACACACTGTGTGATGTTGGATCTATTTATATCTATATGTGAAGAAAACTTTTTCTTTGTCACTCTCTTAGTGTCTTTTAGTGTTATTTTCACAAAATTAGAGCACAATAGATTCTCCAAAAATATTATTCTCTGAAACAAAACCAACCGCCCAAAAAGATGCAAGCCACAAATCAACATGTCAAGCAAAGACACTAGTGAAGTGGATAACAGAGAGCCACTCACTAGGGAAAATGCTTCATGTCAAATCACACTGTGTCTTGGCACTACACCTTGTCAACCAGGGTGACTTCACTGACTGAGTGCTCTCTTGGGGGGGAGAAATTCACCGTCAAGACAAATCAAGCCTCACCCTCATCCATGTCTCTGGAGAAGCGGGTCAGGATACGACCCAGAGGTGTTGTATCAAAGAAGTGCATGGGGCTGAGGAGGAGTCGGCGGAACAGCTTGTCGTGGAGCACGGAGGCAGCCTTCACCGTGCACTGTCAACACAAACAACAGCCGTGTTTGAACATGAGACCTGGCACATGTAAATAAACAACTTAAAGAAACATATGGAAAAAATCTTAGCTTGGATAAACACACAGTTGGATGGAAATCATCTATCGATGTGCTCAGACAAAATAAATACACACAATGAATAAATGCAGTGGCACTTGTACTGTATGTCGCTTGCAGTATTACAAGCGCTACTTCACCATATGCTTAGCATGTGCACAGTTGGTATTTATTTTTTCGCACAAGGCAAGCTGTCAAATCTTCATTTATAATGAGTTTCTGGGAGGCTGACATAAAGGTCATGACCTAATGCGCAAGAGACATTTCACCAATTGGACAGAAATTACATGTGGCAGCAGAGAACAAATTAATTCTATTAATGGAATATTCAACACTCCCAAAGATCTCATCACAGCTAAGAGTAAAAAAAGATTAGCCATCTTTGAAAAATTAGCAATTTCAAGTGGCACACATTAACATGGGGACCTAACCTCTGCAATGCAGTGTCAGGATGGGTTAGCTTGAAAAAGAGGACACACACCCGAAGGGGTGCTGACATGCACGCACACAAGTGCGCACACAAGTGCACACACAGCGCTTCTGTCTGCCTCTTTGTTTCCCAGGCAAACACACACACACACACACACACACACACGCACGCACGCACGCACGCACGCACGCACGCACGCACGCACGCACGCAAACACACACAGCTGTTCTGAAGCTAATAATAATAATAATACGCTAATAACATGGGAAGAGAGCATGAACAAATGACAATAAAGACAATCAGTGGGGAGCATTGCTTAACTGTGCAACACCAATATATCAACTTTTTATATTCCTTTCAAATGCCGCTATCACTTTAAGGTTCATCAGTGGTTAAGTGGACAGAGCATGTCCAAAGAGGGACGTCTCTGAGGGGATGGCTTACCTTTACAAACACCAGCCCTCTGATTGTCTTCAGAAATAAAGCAGCTCCCATGGAGAGGACGTAAACAGTTGAATAGTACTGAATGTGAGGGTTGAGCCTCATGCTGTTGCTCGCCATCGTTTCGTTCACCAAGATTGATGATGTGTTCTGAGGGCAGATGGAGCAACAAATTACAAAGACTGAGAAAAAAAATCTAATTTTTTTCCCATGTAGTGAATTTTGCCTCTAATGAAATTGAGCACAGCACACTTTGGCATACAAAAAGTACATGAAAATCAGTCAGTTCAATGATGTTTATTATTCCAAGCACATTTCTCAATGGCACCGTCTGCTTTGCTGCACATCTGTTTCTTCACTGTTCGTGCTTGTTTTTAATTAAGTTTACCGTGGTGCTGTTACTTTTTTAATCATGCACATTCAGATTAATGCTCAGTCGGCTGCCAGAACTCATTGAAGCATAGTAGTTATTTTTCTTTTGGGAGCCAAATAAACACTAAAGAGAGGTGTCTTTTATCGTGAAGCAGGATCCTCTCCAAACTCACCCCGCTGCCCTGCCTGATCCAGTGGCTCAGCCACCAGTTACAGAAGGCTATGCAGCCTGTGGTGGAGAGGAAGAAGAAAATGTTGATGATGAAGACTAGCGGACCTCCTGCTGCTTTGATGTAAGCTCCATACACAGACCAGGCTACAGCACCAGAACCCTTCTCTTCAGCTTTCATCAGTTGTTCTAAATAAAAGATGCACCAAAAAAGCAAGAAGGAAAGAACAATAAAGTTACTTGTAAGCCATTCTCAGGCAAACGAGCAGTCAGCATTAATTCAACATGTGGAGTATGAAAGCTGGCTGGGTCTCTCACCTCCTTTTTTGCTGTCCACCCTGGGTGTGACCTTGATAACCTGGACAGCACTGTCAGCCTTTTCTGCATCTGCCTTCTGTTGTTTGTTTTTTAAATTCTCTTTCACCAGATTCTAAGAGACAGAAAAACAAGAGGGGAAGACAGTGAGTTTTGAAAATATCCTCAAACATGCCACCGCCACAAATCACAGCAGCTTTAACAAAAACACCCTGCGAGTCATTTAAACGGAGATATCTGTGACAGGGTCTTTAGCAGCTCACCAGTAAATCAATGCATGCATAAATAATGAAAGGCTTTGTATGCATTTAAGATCCCCTCCAGACATGTTTTAAGATGTATATAAATACTCTACTTTGAGTAATAATTTGTGCCTGATATGTTTTTCCACAAAAAAAAGTTAAATTATGTGGTTAAAATCCTAATTTAGATTTTTAATGAGCACAAAGGAACTTCCCACTTTCAGCAGATGAATGTGAAAACATCCTTTATGTGTCAAACTCTGCAAATACATCATTTTGCACAGTGAAGCTCAAACATCCAACTGAAGGAAGAAGAAAAAACACTTTTGAGTGCAGGGGGGCTTTAACATTTCCCAGCTTTGGGCCTGCCTTTCTGGACTTATGAATTATTCAGCTTGTAATGTACTGTGCAATGTTATTGTGTAGTGGGGGCAAAGATGCTTTATTCAAAAGAACTGGCCTGGTGCCTTAAGTGCCCCTGGCCTTACCTCCTGTTGCATGCTGTTGAATAAGGTGGCATAGTCGCGCTCTTTACCCATTAGCTGAGCATGGGTGCCGTGCTCTGCAATCTGCCCGTCCTTCATCAGAATAATGTCATCACACTCTGACAGATACTGAAAAATAAAACGAGAAAAGCACAGAGGCAAAATAGCTCAGATTTAATGTTGCAGACAGTGCATAGACATTTGCAGCTGTAAACGTAAAGGGTTATCAGATAAGCAATGTTGCTCTCAGAACTACTACTTCCCAGTCATTAGAAGAGCAAAACAGACTAAAGGGGACAAAATGTATGGAATGTTTTCCCTCACCTGCAGCTGGTGGGTTACAAAGAGCACAGTCTTGCCTTTGGCGGCTCCCCGTATAGCTTTATTAAAGACATGGGAACCCACACAAGCATCAACAGCACTCAGAGGGTCATCCAGGAGAAGTATGGGCCGCTCGCTGTACAGTGCACGAGCCATGCTCAGTCTCTGACGCTGTCCCCCACTCAGGTTGGCACCTCTCTCCCCAATCTAGAAAGAGAAAAAGTGTAAAAAATATGCTAAAAAAACCTCCACATCTCTTACTGTGGTTGCGCTGAATTTCAAACTTAAACTGCTGCATAGGCCATTTCAGAAATCATCCAGCTCTAAGAGCACAGACTTTGTGGACATGTTGTGAAAAGATATACATTTCTACAGATACCTCTGTCATATCTCCATATGGCAGCTCTGCAAGATCTGGGAGCAGACAGCAAGCCTCCAGAACAGCATTATATCTGACAAGGATACAGAGACATAAAATTAGGGACAAATCTTAACCATCATGGCTTCTGTTCTTAATAACATCATTATGGTTAAGCTTACTTGTCTTGGTCGTACTCGTTCCCAAACAGAATGTTCTCCTTCAGTGAGTCATTGAGGATCCAGGCTTGCTGGGACACAAAAGCAAAACCACCGCTGGCAGCTACTCTGCCCTCTAACCGGGTCATCTGTGACACAGAAACAGAAGGTTGGAAGCAGAGAAAACGCGAGGAACATTCCTTTTCAAATTGCTTCACGTCGCTTTGTGACGTGTGTGAATAAAAACTTCAGGAAGGCTAAAGCTATGCTTGTGATATATAGCTGTTTTTGAGGAGGAAACTTAAACTGAGCAATCTAGTTCAACATTCAGTCACCTGTCCCAGCAGAGCAGACAGAAGAGAGCTCTTTCCACTACCAACACCTCCACAGATCCCAACCAGTGCACCCTAGGAAGAGAAAAAACAGTGGCATTGCAAACACTCTGGAGCATATGGTTTGTTTAACTCCTTAAATAAAAATATCCTTAATTCAATTAATTTGTTTGTACCCTCTTAATACGTAGGTCAATGCGGTGCAGGGTCTTGTGCAGTGGAGGTCGTATGCTTTGAGTGGAGGAGATGGTGCTTTGTGGACTGTCCTGCTCCATATTTGTGAGGAGACTTTGTGCGTTGGGACCTTCCTTGTTTCCTTTGCTGTCCTCTGTGGAAATGTAAAGGCTAAGCTTCTCCCTGCGCAGCACACGCTTCATCCCTCCTCTCTTATACTGCTTTTTGGGAGGTGAGTTGACTTTTGCGGTCGGAGGTCGTGCCCTTTCCCATGCCAGTGTGGCATCATGAAATTCTACTGCATTGCTAGGATCCTCCATTTTGATCAAAACAACCTCTCTGTCATCCATCATGAAGAGCCTCTGTGGAGACAGACACAACGGGTTACTTTTGCAACATTTAACTCCGACCACGCGTTGTGATGACCAAACAACCAAAATTTCCTAAAAAAATCTGCGTTCGCAAAACAACAGCTGGGAATATATTAAAAAAACCTCAAAAGTTTCTGCCTTTGTGACTTGTGACTTGAGGTTGTGGCTCTGGTGTGATGACTGCATTACTTAGCCTCATGCTAATGGCCACACCATAGCAGTGACAATATCATAAGACACAGTGCAACCTCTTCTTTCAGTATATCATTACTTTTTTATGCTCTGCATAGGGGTAAAAAAAAAACCCACAGAATGTCTCGAGCCTTTTGGTGCATCCTTGGCAGGAACGTTTGCTTACTTAACCCTAGTTGGCTCAGTGCAAACATCTCTCACTAACATGTGACATTTACCATGTGTTTGGAATACAATATGTCGAAAATGTCAGTATGCGATGTAGGTGGGTGTGTTTTTAGCATCAACAGGAGTACCTTTTGATTGGCTTGGTCTGGACAGCCAGAAAAGGCAGATTCTATCAGTCTGTTTTAGTCTGGTGACCTTTATAGAGTGTTTGCACTGTTTGACAAGTGATACAGTACCAGTCAAAAGTTTGGACGCACCTTCCCATTCGCTTGAATGAGAACGGTGTCCAAACGTTTGACTGGTACTGCATGTATATACATTTTGATAGTAATATTCTGTCTATGCTTTAACATTGGGATTGTGATATTCTGTTGTGTGTGTACACAGACTTGAAATCAACCCCAGGCAACGTGTTGGGTAAAAGCGACAGAGGTGGCTGACAGGTTTCTCACCTGGAATCTTTTGACTGCCACAGCGCCCTCTGACAGTGACCTCACAGCCAACGGTGTGACTTTTAAGGCAAAGGTCATGGAGTTGAAAACTGCAACCACGGTGAAAGCCTGAGGCAGAGTGAGTAGAAATGGAGAAAGTTATTATAGGATTTTTTTCCTTGGGCAATACCTGTAAAAGGAACTGGCAGTTCTCTCTGGTCCTATATGCAACCAGTACAGCATAAAGGCTTCCTGAGATGCACAAAAAATTCTTGTGACATCAGCTCTGAAACAAGTTACAAATTGAAAGCCTATCCATTTGGTTAATGTAAAGAAACACGAGAAATATTATTTTATTGGGATTTGTTAGTTAGCAGAACATTACACCAATCTGAATCCAGATACAGATAAATATATGCATGTAGGTCCTTGTGTAAAAATACCTCAGCCGCAGTAAGGTCATAGCCTACAGCCATGTGCAGAGTGAATGTGCATACACTCGCTATCACCACGACGATGGGAGCCACACCCACTGTGAAGCTCTGGATGACCCCAGCTCGCTCCAGTGTCCTCCTCTCTTCTGACCTCACCTCTGTTGAGGAGATAACAAAGAGAGAGAGAGAGCTGATAAAAAAACTAAGAAAGAGAGAAAAGTAAGGGTTGAGTGACTCCCAAAGTGTTCTCAAGTGAACATTCAATCTACAACACTCTAAGAGTCACTAACCAATACACAGAGAGTGGACAGAAATAGATACAAGAGGGAGGACAAGGGCTCCGTACCCATACATGGCATGAAAGGGGCTTCAAAACCTGCTGAACCTTGACAACCATCCAAATCTAATGCCCAAATCCTGCCCCCCACTCTTCCATGTTTGTATCTCCCAAATGCACACGCTAGCTGCTTTGTTCACCCGGTTCACTGGGTACAAACACAGAAACAAAAAGCTTGTGCATCTTTAATTTAGGCCTAGCAGCACTGTGTGTGTGAAATATGAGAACTCCTTCCTTCTGGTACGTTATTCCCCGTGGGATTCCCTTTGGATGCTACACGTGTGTCTGCATGGACTACAAAGCAAAATTCACAGGCCCTGAGCAAAAACACTGCGATCATCCATTTAATAACAAAAGTAATTGAAGGGAATGACACGGTAACTCTTAAGACTGGTCGGCCATTACGTTGAATGCCAATTAATTATCATTACAATAGGTAATCACAGGACAGCAGTGAAAACAAGCCCCACCAGGCTAATGATTAAAAGGGGAAAATGATCCTTATCTACAATCTACAGCAAGGATCTCATGAGAAAAGGCCATCACTAATTCATGGATAAGTAGAGCTGCCTTGACAGTCATTCAAGGTATCATAAGGCTCCAAACACCTTGCAAATTAACCTTGAAGCCAAGGGATTCAAACTGGCCTTGATATTATAGGATGGCACAGGGAAAGACTTAAACAGAGCAAGTAATTAAAATGGATTTAGGGTCAGGATTATCTTTCCAGTTCACTAAGAGGATAAGTCTAATTTCAGGTGATAAACTGATCATTTAGCTACTAATTTGCAACAGTGACAGACGTTCAAATGAGGTGGCTCTTTCTTGTGATTTAGCTGTGAATAAAGAGCCTGATAAAAGCACCGAACAGCATGATGTTTGCATGTCTTGAAAATTGCAAGCTCGTGACCAAAAACAGGAAATGAGTAGTGTATTATGATGTCACTTGGGAGTCATTTGGCAACACAACAGCAACTCACTGTGAATGTTCTGCGCAAAGGCATCTTCCCAACAATACATCTTGATGAACTTTATGCAGCCTAAGATCTCGTTCATCAGCCTCACACGCCGGTCAGTCACTGACACGCACTTCTTGCGGAAATACGCCGTCAGCCTCGATGCAAGCATCTGTCCAGACAGGAACAGAGGAAATGATGACAAGAGAAATAAGTGGCAGGAGAGGAAATGAAAACAGACACAATCACATTAACTGTGCTGCAGGTCTGTCTGGGGGACCAGAGTGATAAATGCCTTTCACATCAATACCAGGGTCTCCGGCTGTCAGGCTCCGGCTTAGACTGGGTGTAATTTGAAAATAACAGCTACAAAGTTGACAGGAGATTGATGACCAAAAGACTTAGGATGGTTTTAAAAAGTGTTGGTTGTGTTCTCGAACAGCCTGAATTAACTTAAAGATTTTAAATCGATGACCTCTAATGCCCTCTACTAACCAAATTCAAAAAAGTTCTAGCTCAGAAAATAATGAGTCGACAATGAAGTCTCTGGTCATTAACTTTTGGTTAAACATTTAGACATTTCTAAAATGAAATTGCTTGTCACAGCTGTAATGTGTCTGATCATTACTTTTGGTAAAACTTTTAGAAATAGTTGTAATTAAATTGCTTGTCACTGCTATAATGAGTCTGATCATTACTTGGTAGCACTTGAAATGAAACTACAAAGTGTTGTTGACAGCAATTTACACTGTATTAAAAACACTGACAGTTGTCTGCGTTTGTGCCTGCATGCTTGTACGTATGTGTGAAAGTATTCATCTGCTCTGCTTTATGTGCCTGTACAAATCAATCCTGTATTGTGCAGCTTCACATAAAAGCTCCAAACTAGAACTGAACAATCTTTTCATCCTTTTTTTTCTCACTGTTACAAATGTTCTAGCTGAAGTCTTACCATGGCAGGGTAGAAGATGATGAAAATGGCTGACCCCAGCAGGGCAGTGGGACCCAGGAAGTACGCGGTGTAGGAAAGACCCAATATTCCCACCAGGGGCCCTCCGGCAAGCAGGCAGCCCACTGACACTGCTTCATACAGCCGCTGGCCGTCACTGGAGCACATGTTGATCAACTAAGTATAGACACAGTGGCTTACATTACAAATTACAGAAAAAATTACAATGAACATAAGCTGAAACCTTATCAAACAATACATACTGAGAGCTCACCATTAAGACTATAAAACTAATTTTACGAATACAGTCGTCTTTATTCCCACATTTACTTGTTGTACAATGATTCCTCTTAAGCTGTGTAATGACTAATCTTAGACAGCCTCCCCTCCCTCAGGGTTTGGGATTTGTAGAGATCTAAGCAGGAATGGTGTAAGAGTAGAAATTAAATCCATCTCAATCATCTGCATGTGGTGCCCTGCAGCGAGGGATGATTTAGTTAATTTGGAGATGAGACCCCTCCAGGGTTATACCACCGACCTCGCCTGGACTGATGTCTTTAGTGCTGCGCAGGCGGAGGATCTTCTGGAAGGCAAAAGTAAGAGCTGCCCCACGGAGGCGTGCTGCAGTGCGGTAGTTGACGGCCCACATGAGCGCCAGAGACCAGGAGCGCATCAGTTCCAAGAGGAAGATCCCTGCTACCAGAGACAGGCCATACGGCACGCAGCTTTCAGAGCTCTGGGTATATTCCAGCAGAGCTCGAACCAGGAGAGCCTGGGGGACAAAAAGAGAGAGAGGAGACAGAGTGTAAAAGAAGGTCGAGGAAACAGAAATGAAATAGTGCCAGAGCAAAAATTATTATCAGAAATGAACACAGACAAAAAGCGGGAACATGGTGGAGATAAAGTGGGACAGGAGAAGGAGGAGAAAAAGAACAAGGAGATAAAAAGGGTACAATTTAGGAAATACCATAGATTGAGATAAGCACGGCAGGGAGCAAATGAAGGCGACAAAAAAAGATGAGAAGAGGAAGATGAAAGAGAAAACAGAGAAATATTCTGAATGAACAGATTAGAGATAATGTGAGTAAAATAAGCATAAAAACTGGATAGAGGGGCTATATAGACAAACTGTCAATTTAAAGGCCAGACCGAGACTACATGAAAAGATTAACATTTTGTTTTAAGTAAAATGTGTACAATAAAACAGAAATTGATATATATACAACACTGCTCTGTCAGCAAGTGCACTGAATAAATCAAACAGGAATTTGAGACAAATACGGCATTGTGTAAGAACGAAATCCAGTTAATGCTATTAGTTGCGGGCAGTAGCAAGCACGTGGTGTACACTTAACAAGACATCAAAATAAACAGTTTACGGCAAAAAGAACAATAGCACAGACTCAATAAGATCACAAACTGGGAGCTCCAAACATAATTACTCCTCAGTTAAAGGTGATCATTTAATATTTCTGATTGGTTGTCAAATATCTGCACTTTGAATCTCTGTTTCCTGATGCGTATCTAAGGCCACTTTTAGGGAGGATATCTCAAGCCAAAAATGTGAGAGATAAAAAATACCGCATATTTCTGGACCAAAGCGTGACTGGGTACAAACCAGCTAATCTATGGTATTAATATGGGTTTCACTATCTAACGCTTTGTAATCTGCCAGTATGTTTTCATTTCAATTTTCAGACCAGCGTGAAATGGGATAAAGCGATTTTCAGAAAATACGCCCGGACTTGGGACTCCAAGCCAGCAACCACGCTGAAAGGCATATTAGTCGAATCAATGGAATATAAAAGGAAAAAGGAGGATTTGAACAGTACTCACGGGCCCAACGAAGCCTGCCACCATTGTGAGGAGGAGCGAAAAGATGGCCACCAGCATGCGGGTTTGGCAGAACCGCCAAAAGACTCTTGTCAGGGATGCCCCCTCTCGCCCTCGCCTTTTCAGCTCATCATGCCACAACGATTCAAGCCTAGAAACAGGAGCACAAAGACAAACAACATGAACACTTCGACTCATTATTTCCACCCTGAAGAAGACACTGAGTGATTGAAATTGGTTTGTTTGTTTTAACCAATATCCCTGATTAAATAAAGGCTTTCAATATAAGTCCTCTCCTTGCCTGAAGAATGTTTTCTTTTTTCTGTGATCATTATATTATTACTAAACTTAATTTACTTGAATGATGACAATTAGTCAAATTAATTTGTCTACTCTTTGGCACATTAATGCTATGCAAAGTACCTCGATAGTACCAATTAACTGTATATGAAAGTTGGCATTTTTGAAGAGTGGAATTATCATGAGTAAAAAGAATATTTTATGTGCTGTCATTTTTCCTTAAATTAAGTTGATTAAAAACTGTATAGTTGACTTCCAATTTATCAGACCACCCAAAAGCACAATGGGGGATATAAACAGGCTAACAGGCAATCATGGCAGCTGAAAACCACAAAAGAAAAATTACAGCAGTTAGTCTGATAATAATCTAAAGGTGACCTACAATATGCAATATTTTTTTCATGAATGATTCATCACATAATTAGACTGAGAAAGGTATTACCAAACATGTTAAAAGATGTGCTAATGTGCTTTTATTGCTGTATAATGCCCCTTGAAGAGGGTAAAATATCTTGTTGGCCAAATGCATCATTGCTAATGACTCAATAAAGCAGCAGCAGAGCAGCTGCAGAAAGTAATTTACGCCCTAATGACTTTATTAAAAACGTATCAAAGATAGACAGAACATTAAACCACTAGACTCTCACACAGCCTGATAATTACTACTTGAAATCAAATGGTGTTGAATCTAAGAAATTACAATTAATTGCAGCCCAATTGCTGCAAAGGGCACAGCTTGAGACAACGGAAATGAAACTTCTGTGTGAATAACACATTGTGTGGTGCAAAATCCCCTCAATAGACCAAGCAGAGACCAGTGAACATTGTAATGAAAGAACAGCAAAGAAAAGAGAGACTTCTATACTAACATGCACCTACATAAAGGTAAATATGAATACACTATACATCCACAGTAATGTGTATTTATAGTTTTCATCACCAAAATGAATAACATTTCTAAGACTTAAAAACTCGATACAATAGTATATTTTTTATGTGTGCGTGGTCACACACATGAATGGGAGTGAGAGCACCAGAGCAACAGCGCGGTATCCAAAGAAAGAATGATTTGCTTTTAAACATGGCTGAAATGTTCCTAGCAGTCATCGTCTCTGTTTGCCAGATGGCAAGCATAGCTGATGTTTCGAGAGTGTGTTGGCCAGGACATCACATTCAAGGTTCGCACCTCAATGAGCACTAACAAGTGTCAACTCTCCCAGGGTGCTTTTCCCATTCCCCCCTCTTGCCATCATCTCGGCTTTGCATCTGGGTTGCGTAACTGTTCTTGCTGTGTAAACACAAAATAAAGCCCTCCCTTCTCCAGTGACTCTACAGCGCTCATGCATACCATCGCCTAGCCCTGCTAATGTGATAGCTTTGTGCTCCATTGCTGCTTCCCTTTCTGTGTTCCTTAACATGCACACAAAGCGGCAGCAGCACTAAATGTCCAGGCCCCGAGCCAGAGCCTTTTAACAGAACGGGTCATTTACTGTAAATCCCTCACAGTTGTCACCAGACACAAGAGTGAACTTCCTCCTCTTCTATACTGTTGAGTCATGGCGACTCGACGGTATAGAAGAAGAGGAAGTTCACTCGTCACGAGAGTAATGGAAAAAACACTGGTTTTGTTTTCAGCGAGCAGTGAAAACTAAACACCTCCTAATGTGCTTATTGTAAGTCTGTATTGTCCATTCATAGAATTAGTGCATTACTACTTGGCATTGCTCAAGCTGTGGTTTGGCAGGCACACAGTGACTTTTATCTCATGGCCTGCTCTATCCTGGCCCCAGTCAATGACAGCTAATGAATGTGACAGGGAGACACAGTGCATCCCAGGTAGAGGAGTTAATGACATAACCACCCAAGTCAGGCACTAACTCTCACTGTAATCTCTAATCCCTGCTATTCTTAGCAGCCTCCCGCACAAACACAAACGCCCTGCGTTGGTAAAGAAAGACTGGATGTTCATCAATTAAGTCTAACTGGTGCCAACATGTGTTCAGAGAGTACACAGCACACTGGATGGCACGCAGAGAGGGAATCACATCCTTACCGCTGCACAAATCCCCACACCAGGAATACTGCAATGCAACCTTGGCCTTGCACCTGTTGTCCTGTTACCGTCTGTGTTTGACCAAGTTTATCATCACATCCATCCTGCTCACGCATAGAGCAGGGAAAGCAGAGAAGGTTGCTCAATATTTGTTTAAAAAAGAAAAACAATCTCAGTGACCCTACAGCGTGAGAGTGAAACCAGTGTGGTGTAGATCACGAGTTCACCTCAGCCCTGATACGACAACATAAAACATGCATACGTGATTTTTTCTTTCTTTTTTACAAAATTACAGCAACATTTTGACTTCTATTTAAGTAGAAGAGAACATACAAATGACAAAGCAATGCACCAGCAACACTGGATTACAAACAGGTCAAGGCTGGTTTACTACATGTTAACTGGTTTTGGTAAATTAGAGAATTTGCACCACTAAAGCGCATTCTCATCGATGTGTTCACACCTAACCTGCTTGGTGCAGTTCAATCAAACACTGCTAAGATTGCATATTTGTTTCAGTTGGTTTAGGCTGGTGTGAAAGCTGCCACTCAAACTCTGGTGCAGACTACCCCCAAGCAATGTGTCAAAATCTAGTTTTGACACTTTCATTATTCTGTGTTTAAACAAATGGGCACAAATAAATAGCTGACACACAGAGAGCCTGAGGCATATAGGACTAGCATAGGAGTACTGGTTGGACTACTTGGAGTCTGGACATTCATGAACCACTGAGCTACCCATTTGTAGTCTGCTGCTTTCTCTGAACTTAATGGGAGCATACACAGGGTCCATAAACAATTCACACAACACAGCAGGTGGGGCTCAATAGGGGGACTGACAGCATATTTTTTTGCCCCAGGGATTCCTAAGAGCTTAATCTGGCAATGGTGTCCCACCTAACAACCCATTTTATTCTTCAATATGGTTGCACCTGTGTATGAAATTGATCCATTAGGAAAAAAGTCTGACATTTGTGGTATCATACCATTTTGTGGCATGACCTCACCTTTAGACAAACCATTTTCGTGTAATGTCTCACACCGACTCCTGTTTTCTAGGAACAGTGTGTGCCAGCATCGAAAACTGTTTTCTTAACACCGCAGGTCACTTTCATCAGACAGACCTCAGCAGTCCCACTGTTACCTCACCTCTGGCAGTTGATTTCAGAGGCTTCGTGGCAAGACAGTCCCCACACATCATCTATGGACAAGCTGGACGTCTTGTAGGCCTTCAGCGCCAGCGGGGACAGCCAGTGCAGAGTCATAAATGAGAAGAGGCCAGCGTTATCGACTGGGTGCTGGTGTCTGGAATGGAGAAGAAGACGTGGAAATGGGTGAGATGTCTAAAAGTGCAGGCACACACAGAGGTGCTATGTTGGGGGAGCGGACCCATATAGGCAGTTGAGAATGAAGCGGCGCCTTTGGTCGCCAGAGTCGATGAAAGGTGAATCACGCCCGCAGTGTTTGAATAGTAATTTGCACACTCTTCACAGAAATCTGAGAGAGCAGCGAAAAAAAAAAAGTTCAGGGCCAGTTTATCAGTCGGTGTATGTTCAAACATGGTGCCGTCTGTCACTGGGGGATAAGTCTCAGTCCCTTATCATGGCCTCCTGCAACTCCCCAACAGTCAGCACATTAGACAAGCAGCAAACACAGTACAAGTGAACTTCTGTGTCTATGTACGACTTTAAAGGGATATGTCTGTCAATGTGCCTGCCTAAAACTGAGTCTGTCTTTATGTCTGCTTTTATCTGGCTCACTGCCAGAGTCGCCACATGAATTTAAAGATCCCCTTCAGAAGTGTTTTAAGACGTATAAAAATACTTTGATACTTACTTTTACTAATAGTTTGTGTCTGATATGGTTTTTCTGCAAAAAAAAGTTCTATTACCTTGTTAAAAACTTAAATTAAATTGCAAATTACTTCTTGTACCTCATTGAAAAATCCATAATCTATTAAAATAGAAATATTCTTCACAGATGAAAGATGTCTCATACTTCACTGAAGTGTTCACAGTATTCTCAGTGTATGTGCACTGGAGGCTTCAAGTATCCACGTCACACTTGTGTAAGTTGCAAACTGGCAAAAAATAGCTTGCCGGAAGAAGACCTTGCAGGTCAAAATGTTGCAATAAAAACTTGGGAGCTTGCAAATTTCAGTGTGCAGACAGTGTCTCCTTTCCCTAAGTTGCAAACTAATTGTGATGTCACAAATCATGCTTGTAGGTAGATGCTTTAAACTGAGACTTAAAGTGAGCACAGGCAAACTTTCCCCCTTCAGAAGATGAAGGTGAAAACAGCCTTCTAGTGTTAAACTCTGCACAGGGAAAGACACACATCCAAATGAAGTAACAGTGCCTGGGTCCACTTGACAATTCTGTCTGATATCATGCAAGAAGTAACATGAAGCAGAACACATTTTTGAAGGGAGGGGGACTTAATTACAAATTTGTTTACTTGTGTGTTATCCTGAAGGGCTTCAAAAGCTGCAGGCTTTTGCGATAGCGGCCTCGTCTCTTTGGCCCCCTTTCCACCGATATCTCTGCCTCCTCTTCTTCAAGCTCTGGTAGCGGTTGCGGGGAGGACAGCGGCAGGCCCTCCACCCGCCCGGCTGCTTCCAGGGCATCAGGAAACATGGCAGACCCTCTGGGGAGATGAAGCAAAACTACATTAATCGCAAATAAGTTTCAGAACTGTGACAACAGCCTGAAAATATACTACTATAAATATTTACTCCCTGGAGCATTTAAGACCGCTGTGAGATAAAACCTGTAATTTCAACTTTAGTCTAGTTTTCAGACACGATGTAAAACAGGTTGGAATTGCTTCAGAAAAAGCTGATTCGACATCTTGTTACATCAGAGGTCTGATTTGATGTAAGGATTGAAAAGTAGGGCTGCAAAAAAATAATTATTTTTAATTATTGATTAATCTGCTGATTATTTTCTTGATAAATTAACTATTCATTTGGTCTGTAAATTGTCAGAAAATAGTGAGAAACGCCCATCACCATCATCTTATCATTTCACCTCTATTGAAAACACTGAACAACATCTTCACATAGTTGCAACAATTTGTTTGAATGTTGTATAAAGTAGAGTTTATAGTTTACTTTTTCCAAAATGCATCAAGATTTTATTCCTCTGGAAAACCACTCCCTAGCTGACATTTCTAGCAAACCTCTCAGTGGGAAACAGATGAATAAAAACACTGTAATCTGCCTGGTCTGTCTTCCTTTAACACAGAGCACTATTAGAGAAGAGCAGTGTTTTGCTGAATCACCCTTTGAGACGCAAATAGACTCAAGAAATCACCTTGCTCAGAGGTCGCGGCACCTCTCTGGTACACAACTAAAGTGCTTATCTATTTAGAGTCGACCTGCCAGAAACCCCAGAAGCTCGGGAGCAGACATCTGAGCTGCCAGCATGTCCGCACACTGTCACTGATCCCCTCTATGGCAAAGCTCCGGGACAAGGTCAGCCAGACTCAGTGTGCGGCGCAGGTCGACTGTCCCGAGATTGTTGTAAACAATGAGATTCAACACAGATTGTAGGGGCAGCGGCAGAGTCACATAACAGAAATTAACGCAGTAAGTTCTGCTGAGAAATGCGCTGCAACAAATACTCACTTTCAGTGTAAAAGTGTGATGGGAACCATACTCTGGGGTTGAGAAAAAGCATGAAAAGCTGTTTTTGTGTATCCCTCTGCAGCAATGTGTGCCCATATCATGTGAAGTTTGTCCTGTGGCTGTGAACTTTTTCAGCGCTATTTTTAGAGAAAGACCGCTTGTCATTCATTATAGTCGAGAACCCTGCAGCCCTGCATTCCAAGAACTGCAAATAAAAGCTATGTTTACGGGCTCAACTTGTCCGAAAACACCGAGAAGGTTAGTAGGTGCACTGATAACTGTCCTCGAGAAAAGTTTACATACCAGCTGATACAGGAAAGAGACACATGTAAACAAAGCTCGCAATTAGGGCAGGGAAAGTTAATAAATACAGTTATGGTACACAAAGGACTGACCTACATTACCAAAAGGTAAACTTTGGCAAATGTCAAAGACACGGATGTTTTTGTTTCACCTGCATTTGTAGCTGACCTTGTCAAATATCAGTGTTTCCACCACATAATCAATACTGCTTCTCCAAACAAAACAGTTATGAAAAGGTCACTGAGTACAAGACATTTACTAATTAATTCACCCCCATTTCTGTCCTTTGGGTCATTCTTGAATCAAAGGGCTGTTAAAGAACATCACATTAATTGACAATTAAAAAAAACTTTTGCCTAGTTTTCAAACTATTGCTAGATATGGCGATCATCACCATCACTTTGTCTCATCACCATGAAGCTAATACTTCTATTACTATCAGTGTTGTGCTGATAAATTAAACAGCTAAAAATGCAGCTGACTGAAGTTTTTCATTCACAGCTCACTTACATTCACGTCGGGTCTCGCTCGGGTCACCTCAGCGGCGGTACAGACTTCAGAGCTTGTGTTTATGAGCAGGAAACGCAGCTGACCATGTTGCCTCTTCTCTAAGCTCTGCCATCAAACCTGAACTACTTCTGCACGAGCGCGCGGAGGCACGTCTTCTTTCAGCGGCGGATGAAAACACGGTAGGCAGGGAACACGGGCGAACTTGACGCCTCACGTGTATACAGTACGTGCCGCTTCCTTCCAGCGAAGCTCGGGGCGCGGAGTCCTACATGGGAGAGGAATTCCCGATAACACTGACGTCATAACGGCTCCGCCAACCGGGGACGGTGCTGAACAGTCACCGTAGTAACGGGAATTATGATGAAGTAGTACACGCGCGAGACAGGGGCGGGACCATGGAGTCGGGAGGTGGTGGTGGGGGGTTGTGGTGGTACCGACGCCGGATCGCACTGACATGTGATTGGCCACCATCCTTTTAAGATTATAAACGTGATAAGTAACTCTGCCTTTACTACTGTGTTACTACTGTGTTTTTAGTAATGTCTTTATTTGACTTTTTTCTGGAGTCTCAAAACGTTATAAAATACATTAAAATCGTGGTTAAACGAGCAAACATGAAAAAAAGTAAATTATATCAATGTTTAATAAGATAATAAGATCTTCCAGATGTTTTGATGACTCATTCTTATGAAAAACAACTTGTTTCAGATACCTGATTGGTCACTTTATACATAAACTCATATACTGTACATTTTTAGGTAAACCGTCTACTATTTTATACATCTACTACACATTACATGTCAAATAATGTACTTGTTACTCCACTACATTTATTAGACAGCTATTAGTTACTTTGCGTATGACGATTGTACATACACAACATATGACCAGCTCATAAGATATGATATTAGGGATGGCCAATATCTCAATATTATATTGATATCGTGATATGAGACTAGATATCGTCTTAGATTTTGGATATCGTAATATCATGATATGTCTTTTCCTGGTTTCAAAGGCTGCATTACAGTAAAGTGATGTAATTTTCTGAACTTACTTATTTGACTTTACCTGCTTAGTCATTATATCCACATTACTGATGATTATTTATCAAAAATCTCATTGTGTAAATATTTTGTGAAAGCACCAATAGTCATCTCTACAATATTGGTGCAATATCGATATCAAGGTATTTGGTCAATATTTTGTCCAGCCCTAACTTCTAGATATGACGCTACCAAAAACAGTCAAAAATGTTACCAACTCATCCAAGTACAACATAAAAATGCAGCTTATACGTTAATAGTCAGTAATAGCAACTCCAACAATATAACACACTGTATATAATAATATAACACTCTGAAAGAGGCCGTCTGCCTAATGAGTACTTGTACTTTTGATACTTAAAGTAAATTTTGCTGAAAATTACTTAAAACTATTCTTATATTACTGTACTTTCATTTAAGTAAAATTTTAAATCAAGGACTTTTACTTGAGGGTCTTTTGTATTTTATTTATTTCATTTAAGTAAAGGATCTGAATCATGATCTGAATACTTCTTCTACCACTTAAAAGAAGTATTTGCATGGCAAACAGAGAGAGAGGCGGATGTCACTGTGCATGAGAAAGTATTCTCACTTTAAGAGACTGGAAAGGGGCTTTTTTTCCATGGAGGGACAAATCTTGGGCCTTGGGCCCAATCCCAGTGTCCACACTCATGGACTCACAGACTTTAAGGCGCGTTCCCGCTAAATCCATGAGGGCTTAGGGCTGTCCCACTGTAAAATCGTCAAGTGCAGGAGGGCTCTCCGGCAGACATTTTGAGCCCTTTATGCACACTTTCTGTAAGTCTGCATCTCTGCAGACTTTGCCTGAGGGAATTACCCACAGTTCATAGCGTTGTGACGTTAAATCAGCGTTAAATATGGGGTTACCAGGGGAAGCCCGGGAGCGTTTAAAAAAAAACAGTAAACAAACTGGCACGTGTGTTCAGCCTGGCATAGTGGGTGTGCTGGTATGTATAAATTTACAAAGAAACACTATATTAACAAGGATTTAAGATGGTAAATAACAACACATGAAATCAGAGGAATGCAAGCAGAGGGTATATTACACACATTCATCAACCATTTATTTTTATTTTTTCTTAATGATGCTGTTACCTTTCGTCCACTCTGTAAGGCGAGAGCCTGGAAGACGTTTAAATCAGGCAGTCGGGCCCTTACTTGAATGTCATACACGTGATTATTTTATGGCTTGGATATGTTTTCTGTATCTGTTTTATACTTTGTTTAATGTATTATGTGCTTTATGAGTGAGTGGTTTTACTGTTTTTCTGTTTTTGTTTGAGTGAGCCCACTAAGACAAATTCCAATCAATCATGTTGATATGTGTAACAAATGCCTCTTGCATGTTACATTAAATACATAATTTGAGCTTTAAATGGTCATTACATATGGCAATAAAGTATTGAAGTGCCTTGGCCATGAAGAAAGCGATGTCCCATTCCTATTTAGACCATTTCGAGCACTTGCAGCCTCTCGCATTTAAGCATTTACCAAGTGATGTCAATTAAGACTGTGAGGGTTCAGGGTTTAGGGATTAGGGGGGACTTGCGATTGGGCCTTGGTCTTTCTACAATACTTTATTTGGCTGTAAGCCTTAAGGTAAACAAACTCTGGCTTCTCCACTCCTGAGGGTGTAAAGGGAGCCTTCAACCTTTTATAAAAAGTGTATTCCATAGTGTAAACAGTTGATGAATCAATTAAACATCATTCAACAGTAATGAACTGATTCCAATTATGATAATTAACCATTTTAGTATTTAGTTTCTTAGTGAGAATATTCATGCTGGTCACAGTTTTGCAATATGCTAAGAGGTAGTTGCCTTTCTCATTTATATATCCTGATAAAATGAATATTTGGGGGTGGCTTTTGATCAAACTAACTTGTAATTGGTAGCTGTCACTTTTTTTTTTAGACTAAATGATTAATTAATTACTTAAAAATAGACACATTCATTTAAAAGTAAAATGAGTTTGCAGTTGCAGCTGTTGTCCATCAACACCTTAACGAGTTTATTCACATATCCGACTAAACACTGAAGTTAATTGATATTATGACTGAGAGTACTGTTTGGCTACAACACATGCTTATGCATAATTTACGGTATAATTCAGATCATTACAGGGAATCACGTGGAGATGTTTGTGAGTGACAGCGTGGGCGTGTTTGTTTTTGAGTGTCATGATAGTAAACTCACATAAAGCACCACTATATACACCTACCAGTATAAAAGAGGCAGTGTGAGTAAGCTGTATGAATATTGTATATATCATATTTCACTAAATGTTCCTAAGTGAGATTTGAAGGACCACCTTCATTCTTTTACTTGTCACCAGCTGCAATCGTGTTTACATCTAAATTAATCAATTAATTCTGAGTGCTACTTATAACACGTTAATCGAATCCTAATTGGCACAGCTTAACCAACAGAGGACAAGGAGTCACAATTAGGACGCCATAAACAAAAACAAACAGAAACTCCGAAGCAGACAGAGGCGCTTTAGATGTTGTGGTAGACTGCAATTATCAAGCTGTGCTGCTGGTACAAATAGAAATGCTGTCACTGGCTGTGAGACTTTCACCATCCTAACCATGCTTTGTTTACTTTGTTGACAGGAGCATGGATGAGTTAGACTGAAGCAATATCTGCCAAATAAACTGTAAACTCTCTCTACAGTGACTTGAAGTTGTTCTCGCATAAATGATTAAGACCCTAAGCCCAACTGGTTACACAAATAACAGCTACACTGAGACCTCCTCATGGGCTAAAGGCCGTGCACAACACGACTCAGAACAACAATACAGCTGCAACTTAACAGCAAGCAAAAGAACAACTGGCTCAGTAAACTGCATGCAGGTGCACTGAGGCTTGTTTTCACACAAAGTTGTCAATAATGTGTGCAGTCTTTATTCAGACTATATAATTTTTATAGGATTTAATGCTCACCGGTGGTGAATCTGTCGTCCTTGGATAACCAGTCCTGTGCTCTACACAAACAACATGTAGGTTCTGCCCACCACGCCTTTGTTTTACTGCAAATTATCATGAAATTTAGCAGGATGGAGTATGTGTCAGCATCTTGAAACAGGTTCCTTAAACCAACTTAAACCAAACCATTATCATACAACTGAAGTCACCTTCATCAGGCTATGGCTTTGGAGCACAAACATCCTCTTGAAACAAGTACATGTGACTTGAAAAAAAGAGAAAAGAAGTAGTATCTGTCAATATTGCCCTGGTGATGACACCAGAGGGTTTTGTTGTAAGTGTGTTTACAACAAAAGGACTCGTCTCTCTCGAGTAGTTGTGATTCATGATTAGATAAAACAGTGCAGAAAAACAGGCTGACCTCCTTCTCTATTCGTCTTCAGTTCCAAATAAATTTCAGTGTAATGAGGCAAAACATGCTTCTGATCTGGGATAATTGATTTAATTTTGTGGAAAAGTAAAGAAACGATTTTTGACAAAAACACAAAAACGATTTGCTGAACTAAACTCGAAAAATGAGCTCAAGAAACGGGGAAGTTACAGGCCAAAGTGTTGGACTTCAGACTGATGGTGGTGCTACAAGGACTGCTGATTGGACCTCAAAATGTGTACCAGGGTCTCTTGAAGTAAGTATTCAAAGAAATTCATTAAACACACACACACACACACACACACACACACACACACACACACACTCACACGGACA
Source organism: Thunnus albacares (assembly GCF_914725855.1). Lineage (NCBI taxonomy): Eukaryota > Metazoa > Chordata > Actinopteri > Scombriformes > Scombridae > Thunnus > Thunnus albacares. The sequence continues at coordinate 22,865,583 of NC_058115.1, forward strand.
TAAATAAGGACTCAATTCCATCTAATCAAATTCACATAATGAAAAAGCAACTGAAACTCACTTTCAAACCAGCAGCTTTTACTTAATGCCATAGATCTCAAGATTTCCTGCTATTAACATCACAGTTTTAGCAAATAACATGTCCTCAGGATGTGCAACATCCACTTTGAACAACATAATTAAATCTTTGCTGTGCACAAACCTACAGAGGGTTTGATGGGATTTCAATCGTCTTGAGGCCAATCTGTCAGCGCTACTGCGCACTGATGAACAGGCTGCATGGCCAGTGTCTCTGCTTCAGCCCTAATTAAACAAATAGAAGAAAATAAATTCCAGAGATGTATTTATGAGGCAAAGTTTATACAAAACGATAAAGCATACTACTTGCTAAAGGCTTTTGTACAAAGTGATTAACTGCACCATGAATTGATAAGAATATGAGAGACAGAAGACTAATTATGTTATATCAAGTGGTTACTGCATAGTTGCAGGACTTGTCAGCAAATATAAAAAAGAATTTCAACAGTTTATCGTCTCTGCTTCTTCTTTTCTTGCAGCATCTGTATTCAGTGTGACTTAATACAGTGGTGCAATCTCATGGGCGGCTTTCTCTGCACCACTGACTGACAGAAAGAAGCAATACACGAAATAGTGAAGAAAATCATCGACAGCGTCTCACTTTACTGAACTGAGAAATTTGCTGAACTGCAATCAATGCTCAGAATCTGGACCTCGCTATCAACCTCCTAGGACAGTTATGATAACTGCCACGCCATAGTTGAGTCTGAAGCACAGCAGGATCACCAAACTCACTTTTTTTTCTTCTCTTTTCTATCAGTATTACATGATTTAGAAAGGCTACAGTATGTTGTCACTGATGGCCGTACTCTGAGAAAAAGCTATTTCTAAACTCTCAACTGAACTATGTAGTATTCTCCACAGTGAGTTTGTGAGTGATTACTCAATCCGTAGCTCCAGACACCTGAAATTTACACAAAATAGACTTGAGCTGTTGACTCGGTCCTTTCACTGCTACATTTGGAATTTTTCACTTTGCACAGTCCTCAATACACAATATCATCATATAGTCCCTCACCATGCTGTGAACTTTGCTGTAGGGTAGGCATTTCCATTATTTATGGCCTATTGAGGCCTCTGTCAGAAACACATTGGTTTCTCTGCCTCTTCTATGATAGTGATTGTTAGATATAGGTGCCAAATGGTGAGTCTACAAGAAGGATCCTGCTCTGTTTCCAAGAGACTGAGACAAAAAGCATTGATATTTTCTTACATTAAACTCTAGTGCAGCTGCACCAGAAACATCTAAATATGACATTACAATGCCAACATTTGACAAGCTATCCGCACAAGTAAAGAAAAACATTTCGCCAAACAGCAAAATAGATGTAAGGTACATCGCCAATAGCTATTTGTCAACAGTATTTCACAGAAACCTCAGTGTTCTCTGCAAATCCAGTCTCCTTTATACCTTAAATGTTCCAGCAGATAAATGCGGAGCACAGCTTGTTTGTTTCTTCGTGGCGAGTTGTCAAATTCCATTAATATTCATAAATCAGACAGTAGCATTGCACATTCTAATTACTTGGCATTTATTAGAATGCGGGTCTTGTCATTTACATAATGCAACTGAAGAGAGCGGTGCAAACGTAGTAGGCTTTGAGTGTGCGAGGAAACCGACATGAAGCAGACTTTTAATATTTTGATGTGAAGGTGTAGACGCTTTCATCATGAGCGAGATTATGTGTCCGCATGTATAACCTCAGGATTGTAATCAATACGATGCGGAGGATGAATTCAAATGGACCGAGGCACTCAAGTGAAAGTCTGAAAGCCATAATGCAGTACAATGTGTCATTTGATCGGACCAAATGAGTTTGTCCATGCTCAGTATTTTTTCAGCAAAGGTATTTTCTTTATGTTTTTGGTGCTGCTGTGTTTAATTTGATCTCAAGATCTTTCTAACCCTTTCTAAATTCTTCAGTCTTTTCCATAATATTTTTCAGCTTCACCATGTTTGTAACAACCTTGACGCATGAATGCATCTTAGAGGAAACTGCAAATGCCTTTCTTCAAGACAGTCAGGACAGGTAGAGCCAAAACAGTCAATTTAAGACTCAAATAAAGTGCAGTGACACTGACTTCCAATTAGGGCTGTAACTACCGATTATTTTAATTATTCATTTATCTTCTCAGTTAATCACTTGATCATTTGGTCTATAAATTGTCACATAATTGTGAAAATGCGCATCACAATGCCAAAGTTGACATATTCAAATATTCTTTTCTGTTTGACCAACAGTCCAAAACTCAAAGATATCCATTTTACAGTCATAAAAGATACAAGCAAATATTTACATTTTAGAGGCTACAACCAGTGAATTTTTTGCTGAAAAAAATTACTTATTATTTAAATTGTTGCAGATTAATTTTCTGTCGACTAATCATTAATAGACTAACAGCTTTAGCTCTACTTGAAATGAATAAATTCAGTTTTCATGTCACAGCCAGGCATATTCTGAGAAAGCAGAAATGTCCCAGCAGCTACACCCTACTACTCAGCTGCTTGCCTCATGATTTAAATTATGAGCCATGTATACAGCTCGTTTGAGCGGATTTGGTGTCTTTATTCTTCCTGTTAGAGATGCTGCTGCTTCTCTGGAGGAACCACAAAATCCCTGACAGTAACTTGAGGAACAGAGCTTACAAGTTGACAGTCAATCAGGCTTAATAAAGGGTCAGTCATGCATTGAGCGAAAGCTCAGGGGCTGTCACTGTTGATTTTGCTTCATTGTATCCTTTAGGATCTTGATCAAGCTGTGCAGCAAGGACTCAAAAGACATTAAGAAAAGACTGATGCAGTTTTAATGACACTGACACAGTCAGCTCCGTGGTTCATCCAGGGCTGCAGTCAGAAAGTCTCCTTTTATTTTCTTATAAATTAATGATTATCAGCAAATATTATAAATGGTAATTAGCATGTGATAGCAGTAATCACTGCTAAGGAGATTTATAGGAAAAGAGACAAAGAAAAGCCTAAAAAGCCACAGAATAACTGCATCAAAAGATGATTTCAAACTGATTATAGATTTTCCTTTATAAAGCTGGTAGTTACTGAAATGTTGACCATTTTTTAAATTTGTGCTCCCTGTGTTCAGGTATGCTGGATGTTAAAACTGTGTTAATTGCTTTTTCCCCACTAGAACTTAAAATCAACAGACACAGCTCTTAACCCTTGTATACTGTTCATATTCTGACCCTCATAATTAGTCTCTATACCAAACTTCTGAAACGCAAATGTATTTTTCATCCATAAATACCTCATCAGTCATCCTTAATTAAGCTTTCAAAGAGTAGAGACAGTGTATTCTTTAGGGTTTACACTATTTGTTTATGGAGAAAAACATTCATAATCACACTATGTTATGGTTGTTTGTTACCTAAAACTGGAGATCATAACACATTTTCAATGAGTGTTGTTGAATATGAAGAATGCAACATCAGAGCAACATCAGAGCAACATTTTTGAATGTTGATTTTTGAATAAATATGGATCAAATTTAACTCAGAACACCCTCTACAGTATGCACAAAAATGTGTATTAGCTGCATAAACATAAAAACAAAAGTTGACATATTTCCATTTTTGTATATTCTGGGTCAAAAGTCATAACATTTCAGGCTAAAAGAATAGTGTTTAGTGTGTTTTTACTGATCTCAAATGTAGAAACGGGTAAAATTTGACCTGAACAGTATGTATGGGTTAAAAGGTTGTTGTACTTTTAACATGTGGAAGTCAAGTTATGGTTTAATTCATGAGAACACTGTTGCTAGGTAACAGACAATAAAGAAATGGCATCCCATTGTTGTATGGTTTTCAAAAATAGTTAATATTTTGTTTCCTGCAATTTACTGTCATAGCAGGGGCAAAGTAAAGTGGTGCTTTTAGCGTCAGCCTGCTAACATGCTAACATACTGATGTTAAGCAGCAGCTATTATGTTTGCCATGTTCAACATCTCAGTGTAGTGTGTTTGCATGCAAATATTGGCTAATAAGCACTAAACTAAATATAAAATACGACTGCAGCTGATGGGAATGTGTTTGTTTTGCTGGTATTAGGTCATAAAACAATGTATTAGACAAACTGAAATGTTGACATGATGATGGCGCTAAATGGAAAGTCATGAGATCATCAAAGTTATTATAATTCATCGTGTAGGGTGTAATGTTTGTACAAAAATAGCCGTTCAAACATTTCACTCTGCCATTTAATGCATGCCAACTTCTACTATGCAAAGATAATTGCTCAAAAATCATCATAATTATGGGTAAACATCACATTCTTTCACGTAAATGGAAAAATCAGAAACCCTCATAATTGTGTTTCAGTAAATGAGTTAAATAATTATTTTTCTTCTTTACTAATATTAGCTGACACACACCAGACAATACAAATAATGTGTCACAGTTTCTGGTGTTTTGACCAAGACTGTGTTTTTTTATTCATTCATTTAATTATCTTTGTCACCACATGGGCCAATATATCTCAATATATAAATGATTTATGGTACAATGAGTATGTTAAGTATTGAAATCTAATTGAAACTTAATACATTGACAGCTGGAATGTAAAGATATTTTGCCTTACGTATATTTATTTTTATTATGTACATGTAGTTATTATTTTGTTTATGTATCTGTTTTAGGGTGAAGTGGGACAATTTTTGCAATTGGCACTTCAGCAGTATATTTTGATATAAAGGCAGTACATTATATCCACACTCAATACCATTCTGAAATCTCTGAAAGTGTTTTCTACTCATATCAGAAAAGAGAATGCAGATATCACACTCGGAGAAAAAATGGCAAATATAAACGTGTTTCTTGTGCCAAATTGTCCCAGATTATGTGCCTTTCCTCACTGACACTGACTGACAGGTCTAAATCACCTTACATACAATAAAAACTTGAAATAAATAAAAACTCTGGTCAATACACTCAAGACGAAAGTGCATGCACATGTTCGGTCATTTCAGGAGTCTAATTATAATGTTATATTATAGTAATGTATTATATTATGTTAATATTAGTTAGTTATGTGTTAATATTAGTAATAATATATTGTATATATATATATTTGCAATCTGCATAGTGAGTGTTACAAGAATAAGACCCCTGACTAACTATTAGTATGGCACATTTAATGTGATTAAATGCATATTTCACCAATTTAAGAACACATATGACTGTCCCACATTAGAAAAACCATGATGTCCCACATTTCAAACCACATTTTCTAAAGTGGGACAATGAAGAATTGACTGACATTTAAAAAAAAAATATGACACCATATTATAGCATCTTTTGATGCCTGATCATAAACACACTGATAGTAATCGGCAACATTGCTTCATTTATGACTCTAAATCGTTTGTCACTGACCTTTGACTGGAGTTAACTGCAGGTACTTCCTGTTGGATTGCCCCACCCCAATCCAGACACCCCATGTTTAATTCGACAGCTGTTCATTAGCATTGTTTGAAGAAGAGATAGATGCATTTGAGCTTAGATGTCACACATTAGTCTAATTCATCCTATATTGACAGTGTGGCCTTTTTGTTTGTTTGTTTGTTTTTTAAATCTGCTCTAATTTTTGAGGAATATTCCTTCGAGAAATTGTACATGTTCAAAATGGAGTTTAAAACAACATCAACAGCAAAAACAAACAAAAAAACATGTCACTGAACCAAATGTTAACCTAAAGGTGGCGCTATAGTTCACTAAAGACATTGACAAAACAAGATATATCGTCTAATGACCACAAACGTCTGCACCACATTTCGTGCCATTTTTTTTTTTTTTTAATTAAAAAGGTGATTTTAATGGCCTCTGATATTTTTGAAAACATTTGCATAACTCTACAGTAAGTCACAACTCAAGCTCTCAGAAAATTCCCACATACCAAGAGGTGAAGACCATAAATGGGAGTGGCTCGTAAACACGGTAAACATTAACTACAGTATTACAGTATCATCACATCATAAACCAGCTGACATGTTAGAAAACAGTTACTGTTACTTACACATCCAGCAGATCTTCAGCTGAGCCTGCTGACCTGTCTGGACTCACCTGACGCTACTGTCGGCACCAGGAAGTTGACTCTTTTTCTTAAAAAAAAACAACATTCACATATAGACTGTATAGACGTGGCGAGGTGTGACGTCACCAACAGCGGAGCCGGTTTTGCACCGTATTTGGTGACCCATTAGACTCTGTGACCTGACCTGATATTCTTACCTGAACCCTAATCAATTCAATTCAATTCAATTCAATCATTTAAATTGATTGGCATGAAAGTTTCAAGAACAATGCTATCAAAGCATCAAAATACAATTTGTCCAAACATTTGGACAGTACAAAATAACAATAATATGAACATTAACACAACATTTAGATTGATATATATTCATTATATATATACAGTATATCCTATTCATGTATGTGTGTGTGTGTTTATTTTTAAACTTTGCTTAAAGTGATTTTATCATGTTCATCAGTTATGCTGATATTAAGCAGCTTGAACCGTGACTGTGTATGAACGGTGCTGTACAAATAAAACTGACTTGACCTTTTCAAGAAGACATCATCACACCATCATATGTGATCTCATATGGGAATCACTTTGCGAATAACCAGACATGGAAAAAGGCTCCTGCCTAATCAATATCTGATAACATGAGATTTTACCCCGCTAAGATATATTTTTAAAAATTCAGAAAAGATATTGACTTAGTTGTACATGTTGTTGCAGCTCCTCTGAGACTACTGTTGACTTATTTTGGCTCTTTTGTGAATAACATGTATCTTTATTAATAGCCATATTGATGAATAGTTTATATTATCCTGGAAACATGTACTGTTTGAAATACGAGTAGATAACTCTAAATTTAATTACTAGCTATATATTAGAAATCTTTTAATTTATTGGCTAAATCTAATATTCATAAAAGCAAATTTATAGGTAAAAAGCCGAACGTCTTGTTTTCACAAAGGAGGTCAAACAGGACATTGATTCTTTTTGATTTTCCTCTAATTCAAAGACTGGAAAACCATGAATGCCTGTTTTTTTGTTCAAAATCTTTATATGAACCTTAACTCCCCCCACTTTACTTTTCTTCTTCACACCGTGAGATTAATTTTGATATTCTGTATGATCACTTTATGGATGAGGGAATTTGTAACTGTTTTTTATGTCAATAAAGAAGAAGAGGGTGAAATTTTAATCTGCAGATCTCAACTTTATTCAAATTTGTTTTTTCAATGACTCTTGTTTTTGTTGATGTGCAATCAGATGTTGTGTGGTGTTGAGGCTAAAAGGTGTGGTGTTTCTCTTCTATTCTTCTATTCCTATTCTGGATTCAAGTAAATAATAGTAATCTCTCCATATAAACTGTATATGCCCTCAGCAATTTCTGTTTTGAATCTCTGTTAAGAAACAGAATCACATCATCAGTAATAACTTTGCACTTTTCTTTCAGTTAGTCTGCAATTATATAACTGACCTTTGGTTTAATGATTCTTGGAAATCATTGTGATAAATATAGGGTTTGATGATGTCATAACAAGCTTAAGTACAAGTTTGTGTTTGAGTCTTTACTGATGCTCATAACTATATCCATCTAATCTCACTTAACTCAAAAACTCTGAAGCTCATATGACTGCAACATGAGAACCAAAAGACCCATATTTACCTCTGGGGATTGGGAGGTAATGTGGTAAATATGGGAGATTTTTCTATTAAATATACCTTGAGACGAACCTTAACATAACCTTTATATGTTTAGTGTATTAGGCTATTGTGAACAATACTGCAAATCAGTGATCATGACTGATCTGTTGACAATATGTGATAGTTATATGATTTCTGCATCAATGTGTGTGTATTTTAATTATTTAGTATTTAGTGTTGGATTAGTCAAAAATAGACATTCCCATCTGTTGTTTGTTTACCCCAAAATGTAATACATCATAATATAATGTATATGGATATTGTGAAGATTACACACACCATGGTAGTAGGGCTAATGATAGTATATATGGTAATAATGGTAGTAACTAATGATTATTTTCATTATAAATGAATTGTTTTGTCAATAAAATGTCTTAAAATGGTGAAAAATGCCCTTTAATAATTTCTTAGAGCCCGTGGTGACATCTTAAAATGTCTCATTTTGTCTTCTAAACAGTCTGAACTCCAAAGATTTAGTTTATCAAATCCTCACTTTTTAAGAAACTGCAACCAGAAAACTTTTGTCATTTTTGCTTGAAAAATAACAAATGATTACTCGATGATCAACAGTTTTTAGTTTAAATAGCTGATTAATTTTCTGACAATCGACTAATCATTGTAGCTCTGTATGTTAGAGGATTTTGTCCATACTGTCTACTTCTATTACCTCCCATATTTACTTCATAGACAGAAATCTGGTTTTGTATGGGCTCAGGCTCACAGTGCTTGTGCACTCCTGGGGTGCCAGGCATCCCTGCAGGCTTTCAGGTGTTTGCAGTTCAACAAGAGCTTAATGAAAATCCTACACTCACTTAACTGAAAACACCACATGGGGATGCTTTGCCAAGCATAATAAATACCTTACACCAGTATTTTTGGACAGAACTTACACGCAAGGGGACATGTCAAAGAACTGATGCCAAACCAACAACCTCTTGTGTCTAACAATAAACTTGGTTTTTTTCCAAGTTTAGTTTCCACTGTGCAGGTAATTGCTGTCGGTGCAAGGCTACTCTTCTTTGGTAAAGGTCACTGGATTTATAACAGCATGAAGAGCGGCCATCACTCATTAGGAGAGAGTTTCACTACCCCATCTAACCTGGCATGAGCCGCATTGTGCTGGCATTTCAGATCAAACACGCTGATCAGGCCCACTGGTTTCCACTGCTGGACTAGAGGACATTTTCTTGCCAGTGAACAGTATTAAACTGCAAAGGGATTTAGAAGAATCCCATGAATACGCTTCTTAAGAGTACAGAGAGAGACTTTCCTTCTACTGTGTCCCCTCCATACCCTTCCTCTCACCTGTGGGGTCTGTGTATTTGATGTGGAAGAGCCTGCTTAGTGGGTGCAAATACCTTATGGCCATTCACTGCTGTGCTTTCAACTATTTTCCTACTTTGTGTAATGGTCTATGTATAGGAGAGACAAGGAAGGAGGGAGTGAGACAGACAGAGAAAGAGATATTCAACTGAAATCCACAGCTTAATATCCTGTGCCCAGACACCCCAGAGAGCGCAGTGCAATTACTCCAACACTTGCCAGTCATTCCAGGCTAAAAGTGCACGCAGTTCTGTGAACATACCGAAACACAGTAAACAAAACAACTTTGTGCGAAACACGATTTGCTACCTGCCAAACTAATAACCCTCAAAGAAATAAAATCTCTTTCATTCTAGCTTTAATATTCTATAGTTTTTGGTTTCTAAGATGTCATTCCAAGTGCCTGCAGGCAAGTGTTTCTGGAGTCGTGCAGCATCTCTGTGCTGCACGGCACTGGCACCCTGGAAACAGAGTCAAATTTAGGAGCTTATATGCACACATAAATTAATGAGGACCATGCAGATTTTATTGAGAAAGAACATGTCCCCCAGCGCTGTAGCCATACACCCGCTGTCAATGCAAATCACCCCTGGTGCTGCCCCACTGGCTGAGAAATGGTGGCGTAAGGTGTAGCTCCTGTTGTGCTCAATAGGAGGAGCTGTTGACTCACCACCTCCTGCCAATGAGCTTTTTAAGATTTATCTGCAGATATATCTAGTTAAGATTTGTAGTGATTTATCTGGTGACAGTGCTGCTCTGTGAGATGTCAGTCTGTCAGGGAGTCCAAACTCTCCAAATGCAAACCTGTCGGCCCATGACCGATGTGGACAAGCTTAGAGGTGATGCCTCCTCTGTGCTCTTCTAATCCACTTTCTGGTGTGATTTTTTCTTATTCTTCTTATTTCGGGCCACACGAGCCATGTGTTGCACACACAGCACACATCCTCTCACCTCACCTCAAGGGAGGCCATAATCATAATTAAGTAGATTGGGATGCCTTCAGGAAGCAACATGAGACGAAAAGGTAATTAAGGGTATCTCGAGCATCATGATATCACCCAAAAGAAGCTGGTTATCTCCTCACATCCAATTATACCCATCTTAAAACGTGATGTGAGTATGTATTAATGGATTTAAGAACTCGTTCTAAGAAATCCCCCCAGAATGACACCAGTGCACTTAAATTTAAAATTCAGACTCAGTATTTGCTCAAGCTTAACATCAGCAGATGCCCAAGGACATCTTCAAACATCCCTCACTGAAGAGACTTTGCAAGGTGGCAGTCGTCTTACTGCGTCATCTCTGCTGGTGAGCTAAATCAGACTCCTTAAATGCCTTTCGCTTGCATACATCTTGAATTGAATTAATGAGGAGGCTCCTGACTGTGTCACAGCGATGAGAAGACAAGAGTGAATGGAGAGCGGCATTCACCAGGGACTGCTGGTGGATTTAATTAGTCTGTGTTTACCTCCTTGTGTGATGCCCGAGAACCTGATGCACAATCGCAAGCATGCTGGCACGTTTGTGCGTGCACACAAACACACACATACACAAGCAGCTGTAAAAGAGATAAATTGCAAAAGCCTCCAGTTTATCAGTGCATAGGAATGGCAACTCAGTTGGGAGGGAACGCTAGACAGAAGGCAGCTTCTGAAAGAAAAGAATGCGCCATATTAGTGTTTTGTTTATGTCAAGGGGAGCAAGAGAGAAACTAACGAGTGAGAGAAGAGGCTGCTGTGAGGTGCGCTAGAGTTTGTCATCAGGGATGTTCTGCTGAGATCAACTGTGGAGAGGAAGTGTAGTGATGCAGAGCTCTGTACAGGCAGCTTCTCTCACCCTCCCAAGTGTGCCGACGAGCAGGCAGGAGTGAGAGTTTGCAGCTCCCCATCTATCAGTCATCATCATAACAAATAACTGTAAAATATCTTATAAGAGAGAAGCAGTCATGATCTTTGCACTTGCTGCGACAACTTATAAAAAAATTATGCACTGCATTACAGCACCAGCTCTTTTCTAATCACGCTTGACGGGAGCCTACAAACTCAGTGGGTTGGAGGTTACATACTGTATTTAACACTCAAACAACTCCACTCCCACGACAGATACTTTTCACCCATGAAACCGTCTTCCCTTTCAAACCACTGCTGTTAATAATGAATACATGTGTACGGAAGGAAAGCCTTGTAGGAGCTCGTAGGCAAAACATACACCCCATTATTAATTCAGGTACAAGGACTAGTATGCTGAAAAGAACATGAGCACAAATTTTTCAAATGCAGTGCCTGTAGGTGACGGAGGGGGCCGGTGAGAACAAATCATGTTGTTTTATAATCCTTCATGGCCTATTAAATCCTTTGCTGCTGTTTCTTTAAATACAAACTATCACCCGAAAATCGGCTGACACAGAAATCGGCTTTTTTTAACTACACACCAAAACCGTGGAATTTCCTACCCAAGGCTATAAGAGATGTAAGCTCTGAACATATTTAAACGACAATTGAAAAATGTATTTATTCAACATTGCTTTTAACTAACGGTCACTCTTCCTTTGTGTTATTCTTTTACATATTTTATTGTTCTTATGCCTTCCTTTGTTTTATTCCCATCTTCTACATATTCTATTGCTCTTTGCATACCTGTTCTTGCCATTTGCTCCCTGTTTTGTTTGTTATTCATTTGATTGCTTGCTTTTATCGTTTTAATTTATTCTTTTCTTCACCTTATTGTAAAGCACTTTGAGCTACACCCCCTGTATGAAAGGTGCTTTATGAATACAGTTTTATTATTTTTATTACGTGTAATAATAAACCTTTGTTTACCAGAGCAACAGGGGAAGAGCGTGAGCTGCCAAATAGCCCAGTAGAGGTGCATTAAGAATGCTTGACTGAGCTTTTGGGAGGAACCTCCAGTCCTGGCGGCGAGAGCTCTCTATCTGGCGAAGGTGGGGAAGACAATTCCCCTCTGTAGAGTGTTGTATAACCGCTTAATATATGGATCCAGGCAACTAGCACACAAACACAAACAATTTGTGTGCGCCCCATGCCAGAAACCGCACACACCAACTGCCTCACCAATTAAACACCATTAACATGATCCCCTAGGTGCATTTCCCAGTTAAGTGTGCTGCAGCTGTGCGATGCTTTTAGTCAGACTGAGAGTCAGGCACGATTGTCTTTTGAAAGACACACGACCTTATGCAAGGTCTGAAAACCAGCCTTGAGTGCAGCTACAGTAAGAACAAAAAAGGTAGATATAAAAAAGAACGCCCTTCAAGCAAGAATGTGCACAAACTTAGAAGAGGACCACTTGTCCTGTGTAGGTGTGTGTGTGTCGCTCAGGACTGATGTTTGTACAACTGGAGACTGCACTCAACCTGCACACACTTATTACTTATTTTAAAACCAGCCTCTGTGAGTATCAGACATATAAAAATATACTCAAACATTGTTATATTCAAATGTTTTTTTTTATAATCAAAAATATCATCCAAGCATTTACAGTGTATTACAACAAATGATTCTATGCAACTGTTAACAGCCTTTACAGATAATGAAGAAATATATCCATTTTTGATCTATGTTACAAACCAGGAACAGCAAAAAAGAGAAGAGATGGGAGGCCAAAGGGTTTGGAGGTTTGAAGTATTCAGTTAGACCCTGATAACCTTGCAGGTTAGCCCTGTAGTCCTGGCCCGCACTGACAACATACAGAGCCAACCGTAGGCTCGGAAAGTACAATGCCCTGCCCATGTGGGCGACAACTACATAATAATCCAGTGACTGTAGGAATCGGTGCTCTTCTGTGTCTCCCAGGAAGTCGTCATGTCTAAAAATAATTGCAGACACTTGGAAACTGAGAGTTCAAGCTCATGAAGACCTCGTCATTGTGGTTGGGTGTCAACATTCCTTTCACCATGGAAATGCTGCGTTTTTACATCTCTGCCACATACACAGAGTCCCTGAAATGCTCGTGTAACATTCCCTCCTAATCTGAGCTTAGTCTCCTGTGTCCTTGTACAGTCATGTACCGTCCACTGTCTTTGATATTTGTGGGCTTTATACTGTTACTTTCACATCTCTACAGTGCCCCACCCCCCTCCCCGCCCCCATGTTGCCTTGTCGGCCCGTCGTCCCAGAAGTGTCACCAGCAGAGTCTATGTGCTTTTGATGCCCTGGAAGCCGCAGAAGTTCCAGCGTTTCTCCAGACTGGCTCCAACGCCGGTCAGCTCCTGTCTGAAGGTGCAGGGCAGCCGAGAAAGAAGAGCCTCAACCTCGCTTGGGTTAATCTGCAAACCCACAAACACAAAGAGCAGACAGGGGTCAGACACAGAACAATCGTAAATCCACATGCATTAAAACAGATTCATCTTCAAGTTACTGACAGTGCTCTGGTCTACAGTACGTCACCAGTGACTTGCTGCCGAAACGGTATTTCATTTAATTTCAATTCTCCTTGAACATAGCTTGGGGACACTGACTCCTCTAGTGTCCCACTATCTCATGGGGTCCCTCAAGTGTCTGTTTTGGGTCTCTTCGTATTCTCTATCCTTTCCCTTAATTGGAACGTATTGTCCCCAGACATAAAAACTGACAGCGACTGCTATGAGTTGACAGCTACAGCTTGAAGTCACAGATGTGTCCTGCATTATGTCATGTCTCTCCGATACTAACTGCTATATGTCCAAACTCTTCACCGGCTGAAGTGAGAATGAAAGTCAGATATCTTTGTAATTCCTCTGTCATGCCCCAGCACCAGCGCCATTAATTATCCACAAATGTCAGAACTGTCATGATACTCAACTCACTGAAGTTGAGCGATCGTGTCATTGAGATCAGGTCATTTCTTTTATTGGCAGATGTAATGAAGGTCATTAATGCTTTTATCTGATTGTTAGTAATGTATTACAGGGAAAATATTAATGACTGCAGCTACAGTAGAATCCCGTGTCTGTCATGCTCCATTTGGTCTATAAAATGTGAAAAAATTGTGAAAAATGTCATTTCTCAAAGCCCGGCGTGCAACCATAGATGACTTGTTTTGTCCCAACCAACAGTCCACAACTCAAAGATATTCAGTTTATCATAAAAGACTAATGAAACCAGAAAATATTCACATTTTAGAGGCTGGAATTTAGAATTTTAGCATTTTTCTTTAAAAAATGACTCAAAACAATTAATTGATAATCAAAAAAGGTGGCAATTTATTTTCTGCTGATCAACTAATTGATTTATCAACTCATAGTTGCAGCACTAAAATGATTTTAATTATAATTCTGTGATTTCACCGCATTTATTTTCATTTTCTTTTCACTGTGTTATATTTATATTTGTGAAAAACTATAATGGAGGCATGTTGCACTGAAAAATGTTGAACAACTATTTGTGCACAAGCCTGAAAATAATGTACCCAAAATAAAAAGCTTACTGTTTTCCAGCCATTTGATTACAGTCATAACCCTACTTGCATTTGAAAGGCAACTCTTTTTACAACCAAGGAGTCAGAATAGTATGTTATAAAAGGTATTAGTGATCCTGAACCAGAGTTACAGAGGCTTAAGGGCAGTGTCATTTAACAGGTTAAAAAAAGCTTTTATTACCAGCTCTTGACGAGGTCATCTAGTGAAGTTTGGACATTGCTGACACATCCCCTTTATACACGGCATACATATATTACAAACTCCACACCTCCTCTCTGCTCCAATCATACTCACAAAACATCCAGTCACTACACTTGCTCCTCCACTGCATCAGAGAGTCATAGTGCAAGTAAATTTATAGTGAGAGGGGTGATATAGCAGCCACCTGACTAAGCGTAAACTGGCTCACACCACACGGGTGGGCTGAGGATCATCAATTGAAAACCTGAGGTGATGTTGCCAAAATCCATTGTATAGGCTGCTGTAGACAAGCTGCAGTGTCTTGCATTAATAACTAGATTGTTCAAGCTCTGCACTGATGTCAAGATGCATTAAGGCCCATCATGGAAATACGACTGGTGTGTCATTACACACAATGGAGCTGTGTGTGGAGCCACCAGATAAGCAAAATTGGGCTTGTTGTTGGGGAGTCTAGTCAGTGATATTGACAAAACTCTGTGGGCTGCTTGATGTGTGTAGCGGAGAGCCGGTGTGGGAACAACAGATGCGCAGGCAGACGCACACAGACAGACAGGCGTGGGTGTATGCTCACACACACACACAGACAATCACACTCACACACACACACAAGCCAAAAAAAACCAAAAAAAACAAAGCGCAAAACCCAAAAGGCATGAGAGAAGACCGTCACACTCTATTGTTTGCATGTGTGAGAATGAGTCAGGGTAGTGATGAGCATATTCAAAGAGCTGCTACAGAGAACAGTCATTTCTTGGGGCAATCTTGTGGATGTGGTTGAGAAAGTTTTTGCAGATGAGAAATTTAATTCTCCCAAATGATGAATAAGTTGGAATTGCTTAAAATCTGATGGTTTCATCCTGGACGTGTCTGCTGTGTGGTCAGTGAGTGAGAACGTAACGGGATCGGTGACATTTGCCATTTTTTCCCTGAAGGTCTTCTTAAATGGGTGGAAAGCTGAAATAGGCATTAATCACAGTGTTACCTTTTGAAGGTGACATTGAAAGTTGGCATTTTCAAAGTCTTGTGTAAAGCGGCAGTGAAGAGCGATAATATGTCTTAAATGCCTCCTTGGGAAGATGGGGATAAAATAGCTCTTCTTCGCCAGACAGAGTGGAAGCTGAGGGTGTGTGAGGATTGACGGCGGTGTTTGGCTTCAGGTGTCAGATTGAAGGATCTAGTTTTAATATGTTCTGGCATCAAGGGAAATCACACACCTAGCCAGATATGGCTAGACATATACAATAGCGATGACATTTTAGGACAGAAAAGTGAGAGAAACTGTCTCTATAGTTCGACTTTCTCCAAAATATTTTGAAGTATTTTGGATTCGACTTCCAACCAAGCATCTATTTAGAGATGTCTGTGAATGTTGCCGATGTGCTTTTGTGTGACTGATTTCCTCTATGTTGTTTTGCTGTTCTCAGGTCATGAGAATACTAAACATTTTACAAAATCTGCATCTAGCTCCCAATTATTTAGAGGAATTGTTTGACAGTTTGGGAAACATGGTTATTAGGTTTCTTCAGCATTCAATGAGAGGATCCATATCACTTCTACATTTGCTTGGTGCTGGTAGGAATTGTTTTACCTTTAGACAGAACCAGCCATCTTTTTTTCATCTGCTTCCAGTCTTTGTACTGAGCTAAGCTAATTGTCTGCTGGCTATAGCAACATACTAACCCTACAGTCATGAGAGTGGTATCGATTTTTTCATGTAAGTCCCAGCAAGAAACTGTATTTCCCAAAATGTCAAACTATTTCTTTTAAGTGCTTTGGCTTAACCTAAAGACCTCTTTGCAAAAAGAATCAGAATCGGTTGCATCGAGGGGCTGTGTCTCAACTGCACAGCAGGACCCTGGCATACAACAAGTCCATATGTCAGCCCTGTAGGGGGGGCTGACACTGTGTCAGTATGGGTGCATGTAATCTAGAGTGATACTGGAGGCTGATCCACTCTGCAGTGATGGTTGTGATTCATATGTGCCTGTTACCTTAGTGTCCAAACGCTGCAGGTAGGAACAGATGTACTCGATGCTGGCTCCAAACGGATGGACGTGCAGGAACGTTGAAATGATCCCTGAGGTAGAACAAACAAGTCATGCAAAGATGTTAGTGCAGAGATATGTCACATGCCTCCAGTTTCACTTGTCACCTGTCAAACATTGACAAACTTCCAAAGGATGTGTGTGACACCACTTTATCTAACTTCTTCTTCTCTTCACAACACAAGCTTCCAGAGGCTTTTCCCAGAGTCCTAGTGCTGTTAAGAGCCTCTTGTACATTGTGGTTCCAGATTAGAGGGAGTGTTTAATAAGGGCTTTGATGCTGTTGTCTCTCATCAAAGCCTTACTCTCCCCAAGCTCAGACAAACTGCTATCAACTCATAGATAGGGCCAGGAAGGAGATAATCCTCCACTGCTGCTTACTAACCACCTATGGAGCATCGAGAGTCCAACAGTTGAAACAAATACACACAGTGTTAAAGTCACAAAGCTTTTCACTGGCTCAAACACTGAGGCAAGAATACCATAATCACTTGAGAGTTTTAAGAGGAAAATACTACTCTAACACTTCATTTTTTCCACCTGTGGGTCAGTCTGTACTTGAACACAAATGCCTGGAGCTGCTCCACGGACAATGAATAAGTGACTACAATGAACATGTTCTCCGACTGACAGTACAGACATTTGCTGTAACAACACGTACCCACTTCATGTGTGTGCAGATTGCCAGTATATGTGCAACTGTCAAGGCTGATAGTAAGACTTATATTCAATGTTACTGATGTTGTCAAAAGATGACCATTAAACACTTACAAAAGTGAATAGAAATTCCTCTCATTTTACAGTTTTTCCACCTTTGTGCTCCCATCTCTGCATATTACAACTCAGGAGAAAGGAAAACTATTTGATTTTTCTGCATCTGATGGAAATCCCAGGCTTGTGCTTCACTGTGTCATGTTATATTTTCGCTAATTTTCAACTTGAGTGGATGAGAGATAACCTTAAATTGCATCACCTAGTGCAAAACAGACACAACAACTCTATTTGAGTTGTTGTGCCTTCCTTGCATTCAAGCTATCTTTACATTTTGCTTTGTGCTGTATTTTAAGGCATGAAAAGAACGTTTGCAGTTTTCACACCTGCTACCAGTTTTCAGCTATGTCATGTGGGCCCTTATTGATCCCCCTTTCCCTTTGTGTACATATCCTATTGCCTTTAAATACCCACCAAGTACAGCGCCCACAGCCACCAAATAAAACCAGTACTCCAATGTTGGAATACTTCCCAGCCCCAAGTTTTCTTTCTGTCAATTACAGTAGTTTAAGGTATTTTAAGGCAACACAAAATCTGATTTTGACAAGACAGGGATTAATCCTTAAGGCTTCTGTACATTTCCAATAGGGAGTGGAATGGAGTTTGACAATTTTTGTGATAAACAGACAATCATACAGTAATACCCACTTTATGACACAATTGACCAGGATTGGTGTGCAGAAGTGTGTAAGCAGGCAGGGTTTGAACCACTCCCTTAACCTTTTTTTTAGCACTTTTATTCTTTCATTCTCATAACTACTTCTGTCACTTTCCGTGTCTTCAACCAAGATGAACCATGACACCATGAATATTTATAACATTTGTACTATTAATTGCATCAAGACTACAAAGATACAAAAAAAGACAAAGAATTCTTGGAGAGAGATGAGGGAGGCAGTAAGTTGCAGCCAGGAGGTGACTATGATAACTGCAGTATCACTTTAAATACACACATTGTGCAATCTAGTTCATTTGAAGCATTCTTTAAAGGACCAGTGTGTAAGATTAAGTGGCATCTAGTGGTGAGGTTGCAGATTGCAACCAACTGAGTGCGCCTCCCCTTCAAAGCGTGTAGAAGAACCTACGATGGCCACGAAAAATGCGAAAGACCCTCTCTAGAGCCAGTGTTTGGTTTGTCCGTTCTGGGCTACTGTAGAAACATGGCGATGCAACATGGTGGCCTCCGTGGAAGAGGACCTGCTCCCTATGTAGATATAAAGGGCTCATTCTAAGGTAATGAAAACACAACTATTCTTAGTTTCCGGTGATTTTACACTAATTAAAACATACTTATGAATATTGTATTCCATTTCTGCTGAGTCAGTTCTGCTAGATGCCACTAAATTCTACACACTGCACCTTTAGGGCTTTTTTATGGTGCTTATCATATCATTGTTTTCAGTTAGATATTGTTCTTTTGTGATGCATTTTCACAATAAACTAATTTCTCAAATTACCAGTTGATACACAGACCTCCAGGGGCCTTTTGGGGTCCCTGAGGGTCTGAGGTCTCTTTGTCTGTATGCCTAGAAATGTATAATGATGATAACGCACATGTTCCTACAACTACTGATATTAGAGTAATGAAAATGTTACACTTGCGTCTAACTGATATTGACAGCATAAGAGTCAGAGTTGTGCCAGCTTACCAACTAGCAGCGCTTCCCTCTCGGAGTGGACAGGACTTGATGGATTCTTCTCTGTAGGACCTTCCTTCTCTTGACTGCAGGACACCACTGTCGATACTGTAGCGTCCTATATACATACATACATACACACACACACACACAAAAACACACAGTTACCTTAAATAAAACATCTACCAGCCACTGGTACTGTTTGACTGTGGCTGACGTGAAGTAAACAAGATTAAATTTAAGCCGATGCATGGCACACGATAAAAAGACAATCAAACACAAATAAGTGGAATGAACACATCAGAAAGTTCCACCACCAACACGGCGACAATGAGGATGAGGATAATGAGGCGAGGGAGAATTTTCAGCCGGAAGCTACATTTCTGATTGCAGGATGAAATGCATGTCACACACACCAACACAAAAAGAGATGAGTGCGAGAAGAACAAATGGAGGGAGAGAGGAGGAGGCTTGGAAGGCAAATGATCAAGCTGTTTGTTTCAGATCTCTGACAGGTGAAAGAAAAAAGGCAGAGGAATAACAGAAGTTTTTGTTTGGTGTCCTACATAGTATTTTGTGTACTATTTCCACTCATTGTGTGATGTGCCTTGTGGCCTTTTTTCTGTTTTTAATCTATCCATACACACCCTGCGAGTGTGTGTCTACGTGAGGGTGTGTAGACGTATACACATGTGCAAGCCATTTTGACTTCATGACTCCTTTATATCCTAGCCCAGTTGTGTCTGGGTGATTTATTCAATGACAAATGCAGTTGCTGTGAACTGGATTGGCCTGTAATGATCTGTCATGTCACTGGAAGAGATTAGAGAGGGAAGTCAGAGGAGGTAGAAGGGAGAAGAAGGGAGAATGAGGACACTAAAAAAGAAAAAAAAAACAACAACAATAAAAAAAAAAAAAAACAGCCAGAGAAGAGATGGGGCGGGCTCAACCTTTTTCCACTTACACTGGTTTGATTAGGGCTCTCCTCACCGCCTCTGTCGTCTTGCTTCGACATCTCCAGCTGCGGCACATTGGAAACATATGAGAAACAAGCCACTGAGAAACAAGCTAAGCGCTAATGTAGACAGATGGGGGAGAATGGTGGCGCACAGCATGGTGTGCAAAGGCAGACAAATAGGAGCATTGTTTACTTCAGAATAATGTCCGGAAGTGTGTGCAGATTTTGAGAAAACAAGGAAAACAAAGACACTAAACTCCATATGGATACTATTAAGATTTTTGAGTCAAAACTGACACAAAGTCTTCCATTGTTACAACTGTAATAGCTGTTTATGTGTGCTGATTTCTTGGAAATATATTCTCTTAAATTATTAGTTGATTATATGATCAGTAACATATTTGATAAGTAACCATTTTACGCAGGATTATCAGTTTACTTAAGGTGTCAGTATGCTCGAAACTAACTAGTTCATACTAACTAGTCCGATTGTGTATGGAGGCAAAATTGTTTATAGCTGTTTTGAATGGCTATACTTGAAGGCAGGGTGAAAAACTAGTTGCCATAGAGAGGGACAGGACAATCTTTCCTTCCAGGGTGTTGCACTTGTTTGCAACTGTGTAAAAAATGAAAAATGTGCTTCAGCAAAAAATTCAAACCTGGCTTACTTTCTCAACTCCGCACACCTGGCTAATCACTGCGTCAGGTGGGCGAAATGGTCAGATTGTCCGTTTTGGAAAGTTAAAAAATTGTTGGACGCAACTGAGGGGGGCGGGGGGGGGGGGGGGGGTTCAGATGCTGTTTGACCATCTGATAAGAACTTCGGTTGAAGCACCCTGACACCTTTAGTCTCTGAAAAACAGTTATGTAATGTCTTCTGCGGCTCATGAAGGGAGCTTTGGAAAATAACTTGTATCAGGGTTATCTCAGTTTGCACTTAGGGCAAATTTTCTAACAAAAAGACCCTGTTGAGTTGCATTATGGGATTTATAGGATCTATTATTTTTGGAGGTTGAATCATACAAGGGACTAAAAGTCAGGGTATCTTGGCCTCTGCTACATCAATTTTGACCTTCTTTTAACCTTCCAATTCCCCATACTTCATAGACCTGCAATATTAAATTGCTTTTTTTTTTTTTTTTTTTAAAAGATTACCCCTTTAATCAGAAATATAATCAACATATCAATCAATAATGAATAACAGCTACTGGCAACACTAAAATATATATGGGAAAAATTTGATAAAGCAGTTTGTTGTGATCATAATAATAATAATAAGGTTAATAGTCTCAATGACCTGCCCTGATGTCGATCCTGTAATGTGTGGTGACAGTTTGGTGTCAGCATGGACAGTGATGGGACCAGTGAAGGAAAACGGATGGCATGAGGGGCTCCCTCCAACATGACAAATCACCTCACAACAATCGCTAATCTTCGGAGAAACCCACACCCAAAAATTGATTTCTCTTTCTCACTTTAATGAGACTGTCTCTCATGATTCATGTCTGCCCATATGCAGGAATTTAATTAGCATATTTCCCAGGGCTCACAGTTGTGGGGACACATTTCTAATCAAACCCATCACCATTAACGCCCTATTGACAACTCTGTCACTCCGGTTGAGCTGAAGGAGGAGATCCGTTTGCAAATTACTAATTCACCTCTGCGCTTTGTGGAACCTGCAGTCGGGCTCGTACATCTCGGAGTAAACAGACAACACATGGAGCAGCTCCCAACGTGGATTGAGAGCCTCTCGTTTGTATTATTATCCAATTTAATAGGCAATTGAACCTGAGGCTCATATTAATGACAGCCCTTCCGCTCATTATGCTGAGCCAGAAGGAACATTAACAAACATTAGCACTTGAATACTGGGAATATGGGACAACACCTGAAACATTAGTAAACATGACAGTCTAACAGAGAGAAATGACCCTGGAAACTTGAAACTGTTTAATAAAATCGTAGATCTTGGTGCACCGTATTAAGAAGTGTACTTTTGTAATAATACAGCTCGCCACTAATCAATATCAGACGGAGTTTTGTTGTGAAAAACATGCCTCAGTGTAAGCAACACATTCAATCAAATAACAAATGTGACATTGGGATGGATGAATAATGTAGCAGGAGTGGCCCTAACTGATGACGTGGCCTCGTTTAACAAATCTGAAACAGCAGCATTGGTTTACATTTCCTGCAGGTAATCTCTCTCCATCTGGTGATCACACCATTACTCTGTGTACATACTGATAACGGCCTGATCTCTTAGTTACAGCCTCTTGGTCAATATGAACAAAATGATTGCTTCATGTGATGTCAGTGCTGATGTAGCTCGAAGGACAGAATGTTCAGGAATGAGAGTACGTGATTGGGTTACTGCCGCTTGATGTCACATAAAATCTCAGCTGCAGACAAATAAGGAAACAATTTGACTGCGGTCAACCATGCTCAATATGTTCCCAGTTAGGAAATGAATGGATTTCTTCTGGGTTTTTTTTTTTTTTTTTTTATGTGGTTGCAGTAAGAACACACAGTTACAGAGGAGGGGACGGAATAACACAAGAAAAACATCCTGTCTGGTAGAGAAGCACAGATCTGCAGGGAAATGAAAACGATTTGTACTTTCTGGATTTAAATACGGATGCTTTCTCAATGTTTAAAGATGGTGTGAGTGATTTCTATACTTTATCAGTAACTGTGGGCATCTGATATGTTTAGCACGATTTGCATTCTTGTTGCAGGAAGACAAATCCCAACTACAGCCGGCTGTTGCACCAGCTATGTGTAAATGACACCTCCCCCAGCAGGTGTAAAGCACTCCTTAATAACTGTTACCATGACAGAATGGTTTGAAAGACGGGACACTAATGATAGCAGAGCAAGAGGAAAATTACACGTATGATGACACTGACATGAACGCTCAGTATTGTGCTGTACAGTGTCAGTTATTTGGAACAGATGGGGGCACAAGGGTGATTTTATGCTGCATTCACCTAAGATGCTGTCACTTCTTGGTCGCTTGAAACAGAAACTATCAGCTGTTAATGTGTTGACTTTGGCAGAATCTTTCTCTCCGAGATGGAAGAAAGATGTTCAGGTTTTTATTATTTAGGGAAATATCTATGTTTGAAATACCCATCCCCACTTTAAAAAGCTTATAAAGTTCAATAGAAGCAAATTATTGATTTTAACGGAGGTAATGAATGGTGCACTGGGTGGAACATCACTATCCGCGTCAATTTGGGGAGTTTAGTGTGAAACTAACAGGCCATGTAGTAAACAATTAAGATTTAGAAGATAAAGATACTATACTGTATATAATCAGTCATTTCCATTATTATTTCATTATTATCATAACAATTAAGTGTTTTCTCTATTAAAAAGTCAGGGAAATGGTGAAAAATTCCCATTATTAGTCCCCAGACATTTTCAAATTACTTGTTTTATCAGACCAACGGCCCAAAACCCAAATAAATGCAGCTTATCAGACACTATTAAAGGAAAAGCATCAAAACCTCACATCTGAGAAACTGGAAGTAGCAAATGTTTGGCATTTTTGCTTTGAGCTATCACTTTATTGTCAAAATAGTTTGCATGTTTCATTCATTACAAACTGTCTATGAAAGTTTTTCACAGTAATGCAGAACAAGGTTTGAAGGTCGCTGATTAACAATAGAAAAAAAAATGTTTTCTATACACAAAAGGATGATAAACAGCCCTTCAGATGATTATTGGTTGTTTTTCTGTGGCGCACACTGTGCCATAATAAAAGAAAGGGAAATCATAAACTATCATTTTACAGAGCCACTTAAAACTTGAAAGCAGTGATATTAACTTTTTTTTGGATGGGGGGGATTAGAAATTAAAGAGTCTATTATACTTTATGTTAAAAAATAATGAATTAAACTCCCTGGGAGGGAAATGGGAACAACAGAACACTGACTGAAGTTAGAAACTGTTTGTCTCACTGTGGTAGGCCCTTCGCTGCAGTGGTGATATTATAAAAATGCACCCAAAAAGCTATTCTGGGATATCTGATGAGCTTAGAAATAAATTCAAATTATTGAGTAATTTCCTCGACCCAAAACTATCATGTTCTGTCCTTTTGTTTATTGATGATTTATTTCTCCATTATGTTTCCTGCATTGAAACTCATCAAGAACTAATTTCTTTCTTATTAAAGTGCAAATCAGGGTGTGTTCACCCTCACTACAAAGAGAATAACCCAGAAATGAACTTTCCCACGAAACACACTTGGGAGATATGCTGGCTTCGGTGGATTCTTTCTCTTTTTTCGTTCTCAGAACACACACACACACTTTAATCAGCTTCGGTCACACTAACCTGCATCATGTGTGTGTTCTGCAGGTTCTGCAGCCCTTCCTTCAGGTTCTGGACTTGGTTCTTCAGCTGCTGTTTGTCCTCCAAACTCTTCTCCAGCTCAGCCTCCCTCTGTTTTAATTCTTCCCTCATTGTTAATAGTTGCTGCAAAAAGGAGAGAACGGTAAGCCGCTAATGCTACAGTGAACTAACTAACCGTGATGCAAACCTCGTTATCAAACTGCTCCGAAAGCCGAGGAACAATCAGGCATTTGTTTTATTAATATTTAGCAAGTAATCCTTACTGGTAATTACAACTTCAGCTCGATACAAAACACCAATTAACAACTGACATGAATTAAATCTTCAATAAATATTTCCTGGAGTGAAAATTGTTGTACTCTATTCTATCTCATGCTACTCTGTTTACATGTGTTGAAGAGGAGCAGTTTGCCAAATGCTTTGTTTATAAACACTCAAAAATTACAAATTACATATAGAAGAAAAACATTATGAGAAAATTAATACTCATTTGGGTTTTATCCTCGCTTTGGGTAACACAAGCACTGGCTTTTTGAGAAAGCTTTTGATGGCTAACAACTATGTTTATCTCCAGTTTGTCCTCTGATGTTATCTGCTAAACACAGATGAAAAGATTCACCTCCTGCTGTGTTAATTTCAACAAAAAGAGGGTCTGTGAGTCGCAGGGGGTCTTTACAGCTAGAAATTTTCATCTGCGCAACTACACGTTGAGTGCTTTTGTGTTGCACGCACAATAAATCACAAAGAGGTAACAGGTTGCCAGTTTATGCTGATAATATTTCATTGCAATTTGTGTGGCTGCGTGATACATGTGGACCGTGGCAAAGAGAGGTATCCAATTTCAATGTCTTCCAATTCATTTAATCCATTTACCTAATATTTTTCATAAACACACCATGAGAGATGCAAGTTGGAAAGGTAATTACTCTCTACAAGCAGAAATAAACAGCAATGCCTTAATGGATTCTCTAAACATAAAATCGATCAAACATTAATTTCCATTACCTGTGACACCTCGCTCAGTGAGGACACTTGACAAATGCGAGAATGAGTCAATTTAGTAGTTCTTTACAATTCAAAGGGTAGATTTAAGGGGTTCTGTCACTACAGCGGTAGTTGTTTTGAAGGTGGAAAGGTTGGTCATCCTGCAAACTAAAAATAGAGCAGCTGAGAAAACAATCTCATCACAGGGTCAATTTAGTAGCCATGGCGGAGCTTTTGTTAATATCATATGATCTTCACCAGCAGATGGGAGTTTTCTCAGTTGAAACGGATTTGCAGATGCTCAAATTTCCATTTCTTCCTTTTTTTTCCAGCACTTCAGGGAATTATTGTCCGGATATCGTGTGGATTTTTTTCTCTATCTGCTACTTTACATCATACCGTAAAACATGATCCAACAGCGACTAAATCCACTGTTCGTTTTTGGATTGTTTTCTCAGCTGCTGATTCCAGGGTCAAAAAGATCTTTGAACCTCAGCTAAAGATAAAGAAGTTTAAAAGCAAACTGTGCGCACGGTTTCTCAATTTTTGAAATATCAAAACACAAAAATGAGTATTCCTTTCATCATGATATTAACTATCATAAGTTTCTCAGTGCCTCCTCTTCTTTCATGTGTTTGTACATACACATACTATAGTATCCTATACACAGAGACATGCATACATCTATGGCAGTATTTTTTATTTTCAATTTATTGATATTTGCATCTTAAAGTACTGTTCATCTTCAAGATGTCTACATGTCATCATGCTAGACAATGAATCCATCTTGATAGTGGTTTGTGGGCTGTGTAAACACCTGGAGCAACAATTAAAATAAGTCCAAAACTTTATCATTCTATCTCTGAAACATCTGATATGTTGGAAGATTGAAAATGGAAAAGTGAACAAACTATTTTCAAAGAGAGAGAGAGAGGGAAAAAACACTTTTCTTCAACTCTGAATAAATGGTCTGAAATTTGTTTTAATGGCCTGGGGTTTGTTCCAAGAAGTATCTGTGTGCTGTCAGACTCACAGCACACAACCCTCCAATCCCAAAGTAAAACCCATTCCAACAGCAAATAAGCTTTCTATAACCAGAGTAAACCTGAAAATATTACATTTTAGCTGCTCTTCACACTAACAGCTGCTCCAGACAGCTGTACTTTTCTACTTGTTCCCAGACAGCACTTGGTTTTCTTTTTAAGTGCTGGATTATGAATAAATGACAGCTGACTTTTTCATCTTGCATGGAAAATTCAATAGGGTAACCTGAGTGACATTGTTCTTAAAAAGAACCTGGTGGAGAACAGTAACGAAGGAGGAGGAGGAGATTAAACTTATTTTTGGACAGACAATTGGAAAAAGTGTCTCTAAAACTCTCTCTCTGAGTACGTGTGTGTGTGTATGTGTGTGCATACACAAGTGCTACCTTCTGCATGCCTTGCAGAGCCTGCTGTAGGAAGCTGAGCTGCTGAGAGTGTGTGTTGTCCTCCTCACTCCTGATCGGTTGGTTCTTGCCCTGTTCTTGTTTGAGCAGCTCCACCTCGTTCCTGTAGGCGTCCAGCTGGCAGCGCAGGGAGTCATTCTCCTCCTTTAAGGCCTCTGCTTGGGAAACACCTACAGATTCATATACATAACATACAGAGAACAGTGTGGAATACTGAGGTTATTATGGATTATCACCGGGTCATCTCACTTATTCAGTTTGCACCTCTGTTCTCAGGTTATCCCTGACCTAGCTCTTTTGTGGACAGTATCTATTTGAAGGAAACTAAATATTGAAGCTTGTATGTGTGTTACACAGTTATTGAATTGCTCCTCAGTCACTTGAGTGAGAGCACAGACGAACTGTTAGGCGTGAGCAGTAACGCAGTAAGTTCCAAGAATAATGGTGAAAGAGAAGAGCTCAGTTTTACTTTAGCAAATTTCAAGCATCTTAAAACACAGAATGGGACGTGTTCTCCTGATAGACGTCTGCTGGTAAAAATGTCTCTGCCCGATCCTACAGGACGGAGCGTTTCAGAAATATGTCTTGTAGCATTAACTCCCTGAGTTTCAAATCTGACATACTGTATATCAATGTAATATTAAATATCAAAAAAAATATCCTTAGGTAGTATTAATTAAGAGTTAATCACTCGGAAATTAATCTAATCTACTTCATCAGGATGATGTGCATGTGGTTTGATCAGGCTTGATTGACAGTAGCCTGGCAACATAAGAAAAAAAATGCCACAACTGTCAACACATTTTGATTTAAATGTTGCTATATTCTGTGCACTGAAGTATGCAACACCACCCCTTTCTATCTGAGCCTCGCCGACTTCAAACAAGCGAGAGGAGCACTGACAAAAACACAAACACAAACTTTGGCAGAAAATTGTGTATTCATGTGTTTCCGTCACTTTTACTAGTAAGCCATTTGAAAAAAAAAAAAAAAAAGGCTTTCAGGGCCTAAAAAACATCCAGAACAAAAGGGCCCAAAATTTCAAGATACAATCATGTCAAACAATGGGGACATTGTCAATTCAATATTCACTCCACAACCCATGATCAAACACAGTAGATTACTTTAAGATGTGATAATCCCAGAGTATTTTGTCCAATAGCTCTCTACTGGACATTTGACCTGACCTATTGAGCAAAGAGAGGAGACAGTGGGAGTTATTATATGAGACCTGCTCAGCGCTGGAGATGTCCAGTATTATCAGCTCTACTCTCCTCCTGTGGGCCTTGAGGGAAAGCTCTTTGGGAAAGTGCAATACACTGACTGGACTGGGGAGATAAGCCCCATCCTGTGTGTGTGTGCGTGTGTGCATGAATGCGTATCTGGTTAGGTTTTTGTATGGGTGTTCATGAGTGCTGCCTGCAGTCTATCATGGACAACCATTGGCAGCGTTAATGAACTCTTGCTGGGTGCTTGTCTATGTGTGTGAGCACACTGTGTTTGTGTGTACTTTTCTCCCAGCAAAATGAAGGTTTGAGGTGAGCAGAGTATTGATCTGAGAGCCTCATCAACTTGGTGTGAGGGGATGTCAACCGCTTGGCCAGATTCTGAGCAATTCCCCTTCTGTTACATAACCGGCAGCGCTATCGACCTGCAGATATCCATGAGTGTGCGTGCACACACATACACACACACATACACTTACCAGGCATACAGTTACGCACACAAGCAGTTTGCTTTCTATTCTGTACATGAGTCAGACGCAAAACATTGATTCGTTTTTTAAGAGGCTCTAGTCATAACACAGGTGTTTTCAGCAGGGCTATCTGACATCTCAACATGCCCCTTTGCTTAAAGGTTAGTGAGTAAAGGGGCTGTAACAGTCAGCCTGTTAACACAAATACCAAGAAGTGTCACATTAACACCTGTCACCTCAGCCAATCCTGCAGCATCGAGTGAAGTGACAGGTCTTTGACAGCAATGCTAATTACTGATCGCTAAATAACAAGGTTGCAAAAGAGAAGGGGCTGAGCTGACGACTGCATTTACATACATTTGCATGCTGATTAGAGAAGCTGTCATATTAGCAAATGGCAGAGATCAAAATGATTAAAAGGCAAGAAGAAAGAGTACATGAAGAGAGCATAACAACAGGCAGGAAGGCACGTGACGTAAGATGAGAGATGACCTTACATGTGGTGGTAACTGTTATAGCATGTTGCCCTGGTGACTACCGACGACTTAGGGGTTATTATAATTGGGGATTAACAGATTAGCTGAGCCGTTACTTTTTCTTGCTTCGGCAAACACAAACAGACTCCTTCGAGCAAAAACCAGAAGATTATGGCACTTCAGTGGTACCCCAATCTGAAATGAGCTGGCAGCTGGCAGGTGTGAACAGATTCATATACACACACTCTTATGGAGCTGTGTACATTCACTAGAGTGGACTCAGGTGGATGTTATTCGACAGTTATGTTCAAAATCAACCCAGTAAAGCGTGCGTTATGTCAGCATCTTAATATACTCTGAATGTTTTTTTATTCATGTGGAGTTGTCACATGGTTGTCAGATGCTTGAGGGATGATTACTGTCATTTCAGTCAAACACAGCTGTCTCTCTCAGTGACTTAACGTTGACTGTGTTCATCCTCTGGAGATCTTGATCAGTGTATGGGCCTGTCATGTTGACAGAAGTGTTGTACTGTGAGTATGAGCATGCATATGCATACCGGAGTCCTCAGAGTCCTTGCTGTCAGGGGTATCCTCCATGTCATCATCAGACATCTCCATCTCCTCCTCTCGCCTGATGCCCATCAGCTGCTCATTGTGCATGTTTCTAATCTCCTGGAAAACACAAGGAAAAGAGTGGAGAGTCAAAACTGCAAAGACTTTTAGGAGGTGCTGAACTAGTAGGAGTAGGATCATCAGTGTGGCACCTCTTTGTTAATATAAAGCATTAGTTGTAATGAATACTAATGAATACTAATAACAGATCAGCAGAGAACGAAGGAGTGTAGATGAATAAAGATGAGAAGGATGATCTCAGAGCTGGGGCTCAATTCCTCCTCAGGCACAGCAAAAGGGCAGATGGTAGCAAAAATATAGCCAGACCCCAGTTTTGTACTTAAATGTTCTTTTTTTAAACTTTTTTTTACTTAGAAAAAACAGCATATTCATGCAGCTACAATACATGATAAGTATACAGCAATGACAACCACAGCCACTGTCAAAACATCACATACTGTAACTTCATGAGATTATGATCAAGAACGACAACACATGTCTCGGTGCATGTCTGTTGTTGTTTTTTTTTTACATCCCTGTTTTATTCTAATTGAGCTCACATCTAGAAACACTAGCAGTAACTCTAAATCACCAATTGTTTCCGTTTCATTTCATCCTCACAAACAGTCTCACTAATGACTACATCTGTCCTGAGACCAGTAGCAAGAAGCAGGTTTCAAAATGGTTTAAAGGTGAAGGTTAACCGACTGAATTGGATTGGCTGTAAAAGAGATCATATCGTTCAGGTCTATGCTGAGGGACAAACAAACAAAATCCTTGTGATACATTTATACACAATGGACAGTCCACGCATGCTTGGACCAGAAACAGACATAATGCCAATGAGAATCTGTGGTTGCATGGGCTTTCAAACACCATTCAGCTTGTGTTTACCGTTGAGAATATGAAGTACATTATGGTAGTACACAGTGTCTCCTTGAAAAACAAAAGGTCTAATGCTAATGGAGCAAGAGAATGAAGAGCACAGCAAACTGTGCATGAAAGACATAAATGGACACCCCTTTTCCACTCAGAGGGTTGAAGGTCACAGAACAATGTCCAGCAACGCAAGTAGACCATGGACATTGATGTCAGGGTCAGACATGCACATCAACATGGGAGGCTCATAGAGGTTTGAGAAGTGAAAGGGGAAAAAAAAGGATACACTGATTGTTTTATCAGAGCAAAATCCTATTCTCTTTTTCAAAATACTTTATATGTTCAAGTATTTAAGGCCTCATGCTCTGACAGGCTGATGCCTGAATAGAAGTTTGAACATTTTATCACACTAGAATTTTATGAAGAGACAAGCAATAATAATGAATTATTGCTCCGTCACGAATGCTCAAAAAGTGAATGAAATGGAGCCCTACAATAAGTCACCTTATATAATAAAATGTTTATCATTAAATTGATTACCAGATATCCTCTAGTGTTAAACCTTTATCACATCTTAGAAGAGGCTATGCAGTACGATTCAGCAGACAAATCAAAACTCATCAAATACTGAGAGGTAATAAACCAATAGTCTTTAAAAGATACATATCTCACCTGCAACGTCAAACTGGCTCATTTATAGTTATTTAGTTATTTAAGTTGCTTTATGCAATGAAGTTCATTTCCTTGTTAAAATGATTAGATGTGAGATTTTACTATATAACGGTAGATCTACATAGAAAATATCACTTTACTCACCTTTAGTAACCTTAAATAACTTATCAGAGCCTTGCTGAAGCCTATTTCTCCCCTTGATTTATGCCAAACACAACTATACACACAAGGATAACACTCACTCTACAATTCAAACATGAGTAGGTATTGGGACACACAAGTACAAACTGTATGTATAAACAATTGTGAGAGAAAGATACATGAGTGCTTTATCAATAAAATATTCACACACACAAAAAAAATACTCCTAAAAAAGTAAATGGAGCAACAAAAAAAAAAAAGAAGCTGCCTAAGAGTAAATAAACTTACAACCATCTGTCAGCTGACGTTATCAGCCTGAGCCCACGACAGAGGTCAAACAGGTACTCTACACACACAAGCACATGCAGACACACAACCATCTGGTGTGTATGGAGCACACTGTGCGCACACATATCCACTGCAAAAACACACAGACACACACACACACACACACACCACATAAAAACATTGATAGAGTGAGGCAGCTGTTGTCTGATTCTGCCTGGGAGCTGCAGCTAGTCAACACCGTGGCTCGTTCCTCCATATTTCACCTCCAGGCCAGAGAATCATACTGAATATACAATATGACAGTGTGAAACAGGCTGCCTTTTTGATGATAAACTACCCCTGAGCAACTGCACTTACTTACCTATTCTCTTTACACTGGCCAGTGGCTGCCAGTCCTATACATTTCAGCCTCTGAGGCAGGCTTGTGTATCAATGTTAAAATAAACCTGGATTAAGCCATATTTTTGATATTGAATCAAATCACTCCATGTGGTGTGAAAGAACTACCAATTGTGCTTTAACACCAAACTCTGCAGCTTTTCTGACACTTGTAGCCCATTATTTTGTTTCTCCGACCTTCACACAGAATCTATGTTCGAGCATCACCACTCTTATTACCCCCTCATATATTACAAACGCCAGCAGTTTCCAGTACA
Source organism: Thunnus albacares (assembly GCF_914725855.1). Classification (NCBI taxonomy): domain Eukaryota; kingdom Metazoa; phylum Chordata; class Actinopteri; order Scombriformes; family Scombridae; genus Thunnus; species Thunnus albacares. The sequence goes on from NC_058115.1 coordinate 22,897,956, forward strand.
GGCGAGCTGAGTGCACTCTACCAGCCCTGCAATAAATGACAGAAAGCTGAAGTAAACAAGTCTAGCAAGCCAAGAGCCCCTGATGTTCTTCATTAGTTCGTGGAAACCAAACCAAAGCTAAAAAGAGAGCAGTATATTGAACTTAAATTCATTAATTTGCCAGAAACATGACTCAGATGGGATGCTCAGGTCGTTCTGTGACTGCTGCAAGTATAAGAAAACAACTGTTTGCTAACAGGTTATATTTATTTTTGATTGATTTATGAGGTTGTTTTTGGCCTCCTACTGGTTTAAAAATGTTTAACACAGTTTTAAACCTGCAATTTTTGTCTCAATTTGTTTCTTGTCACACACATCAGTTTTCTGATTTTGGGCTAATTCCCTATTGTGTATTAATTTATTTAAACCCAGACAGACAGCTGCAGAAAGATTCAGACTTAACTTGGGCCAATGCTGAACCAAGAGCTTTGAGTCTCAGTGACTTCATCTGTTTGCTGTTTGCTTCCTCTGAGACACACAGACACCAGGACACAGACACACACACACACACACACACACAGACACATACATATATACACACACAGCATCTGTGATGTCACTTTGAATGACAAAGTCTAAAGTCGCAGTGCTATTATGAAGTGTAAAATAGCTGGAAGAAAAAAACTACAAAGAATGTTTGAACCAGGAGTTCATTTAAAGGATTTTTTCCTGACAATATTTTCTGAATGAGGACATATTTAGCAGCAGAGTAACCGCCTGAAGGGGTCTCTTTCACTTGCATCTATGGCCATGCTGTACTCCAATAAGGAGTGTACTGCAGTCAGTCTGAGAAGAGAATGGACAGATCCTTGAGGCCTGATGTAAACACACTGCTATCCACATAATAGTTTAATACTTCCTGGTACAGTGTGCAGTATATATATATATAAGAGAAAGTGATTCTCCAGTGACTAGGTTCATGAGAGACCGTCAATGTCTGAGCAGGGGAAGACAGCAATACATAAATGGTCTTTTCTGACATCAGACAACCAGGCATGTACTCAGGCATTTGCATGTAAACATGCATCATCCAGTGTCTTACTTACTTATCAAGTGTGTGTTAAGAGACTGCCACATAAGCTATTGTAAGTCTGATAAGTTCTAACAAACAGTTGTTGCTACAGAATAGTAAAAGTTTCAATTTTATTTGACTATTTTCATGATTCTGCAGCAAATCTGAACAGTAGAGCGATAGAGATCATTTTGCTTTGCAACACCTACCTTTAAAAAGAGGTTTTACAAGTTGATTGCTGCTTCTGCTGTGTGAGAATCTGTTATTATCATGTGCGTGCATGTCTGTATTAGCCTCTAAATTACACCTTAAATCACTTGTTTTTCATACTGAGGTTCAAAGAAACTTACCAATCAGATATGATCATATATGGTCCATTAGACCCAGGACTGCACCACACTCCAGAGCCCTCCATTACATACAACCCATCATCATGCTAATTAATGCTCCATTTGGCAGAGAGAAAATGGTGAGCAGATAGTGGATGACAAAAAAAAATGTTAGAGTCGAAAATAAATATGGTTTTACGCGTCAAGATGTTCCTCCTCAAATATCTGCTCATAAATTTGGAGACTGTTTTTTGTAAATGCAGGGTAGAAGGTTTATACAGATTTACCTGTGTTCTGGACACCCTTAGAGATGGAAAACTCACCCAGCAGCTTGTATCCCTTCATGGGGGAGAGCAGTGGCGGCAGCAGGGGGAGGAGGGGTTGGGGGTAGGGGGAGGGGCAGAGGTTTGGACCTAGGTGTGTCTGGATCTTACAGGGGCTGGAGTGAGCAGCCACCTGTCCTGTAACCTGACTTCATTGAAAGTACTTACTGTCAGATGGAGTCTGCTCTGTTCATCTCTGATATCACCTATTTTTTTCTGCTCTTGTTGAACTTTGAGTATCATGATGTAACCCTAATGCAAGCGCTCTAACTATCAATAGAAACATATAGAACTTTACAATGAGTAAGGAGGGAGACAGGTATAGAACAAAATGGGATGAAGTCTAATTTTCCATATATCATGTGAACAACAGAATAAAAATCAGAGAGTACCAACCTCTGTTTGTTTGCGCCACATGTCCAGGTTCTTGCGCTGAGCTTTGGAGAAATGGTCCCATGCCTTTTGTTTGGAAGCAGCTTGGAATACAGACACAATCTGTTCAACTGTGGCAGGATGCAGGGAAGGACCAGAGACCATCCAGAGACAGAGAGACAGAGACAGAGGGCAGGTGGGAGGGAGCAGAGGAGTGAGAAAGTGGAGTCAACTAGGGATGTAAAGAACTGTGTGTGTGTGTGTGGTGTGTCTGTATATATGTGTGTGTGTGTGTGTGTGTGTGTGTGTGTGTGTGTGTGTGTGTGCGTGTGCGTGTGCGTGTCAAGCCTGTGATCTATTTACCTGCAGATGCCAATGCATCATCTTGTGGATGGTTGGTCAGATAGCTCCCACATGCAAGGACTTCAATAAATCATACATTCTTCCAACATACTTAAATTATATATGATATACTGGTTTATACATATATGCGCCTTGTCCCCTTTTAAGACTGCAGCTCTGCTACATCTGACTTGATGTTAATTAGCCACGCCACAATCGTGTAAGGACGGAAATGTCTGTCAATCCACCACCTTGGTCAAGACTTAAAAATCTCCAAAACTATTAAATGGTAGTGCTAAATGGTAGCTAGTGGATTGATTGTCATAAAATTTGGTATGGATATTAATGTCCCTCTCAGGATGAATTGTAATAACTTTGGTAAACCCCTGACTTCTTTCTAATGCCATCATCAGAACAAAATATTACCTAATACCTGCTAAAGATCAGCATGTTAACATTGTCATTGTGAGCATGCTGACGTGAGCATTTAGCTCAAGGCACCACTGTGCCAAAGTAGAGCCTCACAGAGCCGCTAACGTGGCTTTAGACTCTTGTTTAACATTTGTTTAACGAGGGAAAGTTTGCTAAGCAACTGGCATCTGCCAAAAATAACCTACTTCACGTCAGCCACTGTTGACCACTGTGCAGCTCCACTACAGCAGTGGGCTGTTAAGAACCTTGCCCAAGGACACCTTGTTGAAATAATACAATGTTCCTGATTTACTTTCTCTATGCAAATTTCTCAGATTTTAAAGGAACAGCAGTAACCTTCAAATCTTATTACTGTAGTTAACAGTTCAGCTGTAACTGCAAAATGAAAGTGTAGAAACTTAATACTGGGCTGAGTTGAGCTGAGCTGAGCAAGATTTCTTTGGGTCAAGGAGTCTTATTAGGACCAGACAGCACAACCCACAGCCCCTACATATGATGTATATGATGACAGCTTCTCTGGGTCTGTACAGTCTGCGACAGACTCTATCGTAGCCGCAGATATCGATATAGTCATTCCCCTCCAAGCTATCTATCTGCTATCATGTAGGTGGTCATGGAGGACTGTATGGGTGGTCTGTGTATCCCAGAGGTCCAAATGTACACAGGGGGGAGTCAATAAGACCACCAGCTAAGTGTGTATGTGTATGTGTTTGCAGAGCAGTGAGAGAGAAGAGTACAGGGATCAATAGCATCTTCCCAGCTCCCTGTAATTTGATGGAGCAGATCGATAGTGAAGGCAGAGAACAGAGAAAAGTGTACAGACAGACTTTCTGGGCTGTGAGCTTTTATGTAAGTATACGTATATATATGTATTTGTATGTGTGTGTGTGTGTGTGTGAAATCATTTTTGTATTCTGCCGGTTTTGATTGGGACCATTTCTTTGGTATAAAGTAGTTCAGATAGAAATTGTTCAAGGTACCGCCTGTGGATTATCCTTCGAAAAGATGACACATTGTTTCTGGGAAGGCAAGATACTTTTGGAAGATACTTTGACGTTTTTAAATTAATTTTTTGGTGCTTTGAGCACCAGAAGTGAAATTCTCTGCACTTTCATTGTATAAGTGCAGCAGCAGAAGATTGAGAAGCCAATATCTCAAAAACTGGGCACATAAAATAAAAAAAAGAAAACTATCAGCATGGTTATGCACCACTAATGATTAAGTGAGAATATTTTTTTGTGACTTGGATGAATTGGCCCTTTAAGGTGACATATTACATCATATACCCCTCACAGACCTATGTGGACAGAGGGACAGGCAGTATTTATTTGGTATGGAGAGATTGTTGTTTCCAAGTGTAAAACCTTCTCACAGGAGTCCTGTCTCTGTCTTATCGTTTATATGACTAGCAATGCACCAAGAGGAAGGCTAAGTCATGAATAGGAATGTGTTTGTGTGGGCTGAAATTATGGAGGGCAGCTAATACAAGGACAGCAACTCTGTTTTTCTCTCTGGCTTATACAAACACACACACACACACACCCACATACACCTATCCTTTTCTACATTTATTAACCCAATAAACAAAACAAAAAACAGGGATTTTCAATTCATGTTCCTAGTGTGTTTACATTCTATTTAACATGCGTGTGGTGATATCTGGAGACAAAGTGCTGCAGGCACTGGTGTAAATCAACAGCTGCATAGTCAAAGCTGTCAAAGGTGGGCAGGAGCAGTATACATTGCCTTTGGCCTTTCATCAACTTAAATGAGCTAAGCATGCATTTACTGTATATGTTTAGCCTCCACTGTATTCATGTGAGGCTGCTTACTATCTTCATCTGGAGGCAACCTGAATAATATTCTACTCCAGTCCTTCTCTTCATCCATGAATGATAGCATTGGTACCAGTATTTTTCTTCCCTTTTAATGTTTATATATAGATATAGATCTTTTTGTATGTTGGAAGTAATGACAGAAGTCAGAGAAGTAAAAAGTGTGCGCCCCAGTCATAAAATCCTCTTGCGTGGCTGCCAGCCGAAGTGTTGGTCACACTGGACGGCGGTAGAGGCATTTGTACCAGCATCTGGTTCAAAAGTAGTCGAGCTGACTTTTGCCTCAGAGCTGAGAGTGTCAAGACAGCGAACAGAAATGAGTCACTCGGCTCTGTGTCACTTTGTCCTCAGTTTCCATCACCCTTCTCTATTTCCATTAGTTATTTTTGAAGTTCTGTGATTGTGAGACAAGATTGTTTTGTAGAAGTTCATATCCTGCCATGCTGTTATCCTGCCTTGATCTGTGTACAATTGACACAGCTAAAAAAAAAAAAAAAGATAAGTGCAATGATTCAACTTAGGGTCTTCTTGACTCGTGATTTGAATCATCAATGTTTAGGGGTCAGGCCTTATATAAACAATAAGACAGTTAGCAAAGACATTAAAACTTACCTCTAAGCCATCTTTCCCACAACAAACTAGCACAAAGTAAGATTGCGCCTGAGAGACTATTAAACTCAATAACCTTTATATCCACCTTGCTTAGGTATTTAAAATACTGTGCAGACATGCTCTGTGCACCACGTGAGCATTCATGAGGGGCTGTGAACAAAATTATACTTACTGTTTTGCAGCATTCAGCACTTCAGACACAACAGTCTTGCTGGGATTTTGACTTCAATTGTGAAAGCCTGTAACCTACAGTATGTTTATGTTGTGTGTAACCTGCAATATGTTTATGTTGTGTATATCGCTCTATGATAGAAACTTACACTGAACCAGAAACTTGGCCAAGAATGGATTGACTGATTCTTATTCTCCTCCTGCACATATACTGCACAACAAGGACTATTCTAAATGTATTCTCATAGTAAACCTTAAATGAGTTCCCAGTGAGAGCGATCCTGAATTTATACAGTATATACAATACATACTCCATTATACATTCAAGTCTGTAGTGTGTGTGATTCAGAACGTAAGACTCACACTGAGCCAGTATGCCAGACAAAGCAGTCTTGAACTTGTCTTTGGCCTCCTCCATCTCCTTCTCATGCTGACTTTTTTCGGCCATCAGTCGGCGGATGTGGCTGTTGGAGGACTGGATCATGGAGTAGAAGTTGTTGGCGTTCCTGCGATTGACTTCGCCTCGTTCCAACCAGGTCAAGAGCACACGCACTGCGTCAGGAAACTTGCAGTCATCTGGCAAAGATGACAAAGGAGGAAGAGTGAGGTTCTATACAGGAAAAAACATCCTCCATGTTCAGTCCAATGACATTTAAGGTGTTGAAAGCAACAGCTGGCAAGATGAAAAAGGATTAATAACAATAATAAACCTTGCCAAAGTAAACATTTCAGCCATAATATAAATATAAATGAAATAAGGCTGTAAATTCAAAACCGTAGAAAGCAAGAGTTTTCATTTATCAAGTTGAAAAGTAGACAAAGTAAAGTTAGAGTTAATATAAGCAGCAGAACACTGAGCAGGGATGAAAAATAAATAACACATAAATAAAAGGACAGGTGAACAAAGAGACAGCTGGGCTGTTGGAAGAAAAAACTGAACTGTCATACACTGGGTAACATAAAACATCAAGGACCTCGATGACACCTGACAAAAAAGGTAAAAAGACTGGAATGAAACCCTTTTTAGGCAGTCTCGGTAAAAATTTCCTCTGTGAGCTTCAAGTCATCAAAAGGAGGAACTGGGTTTGGAGTACTGGAATAAAACCGGCATTGGAAAAGGTTTGAACCCTTTTTTTCCCCCTGTAGGTGGAAGATTCAGGGAAAGAGTAAACCTTAATCTGCAGCAAATAGCCGGGATGTGTGTTTTCATAACAGCAGCCCAAAGTGATCAGAAACAAATCTTTGGCCAAAACAGCACAATGTTAGAGTTCTTTACACCAGGGCCAAGAAGGAAGGACCGAAAAAGACGCACAGATGGTGGAGTGTGAGAAAGTCACAGCCATTTTTTTTATAAATCGGGCAACTGTGACTGAGACCTGGAAGTGTCATTGCTCATTAGTGAAACAAGTTTGTTCAGCCAGAAACTCAGCGGAAAGCGGAGAAGAGGGGAAAGGAGAGCAGAGGAGGGAAAATGGAAAGGATGAGCAGAGAAGAACAGAGAGTGCAAAGAGGAGAGTAGAGGAGAAAGGACAAGATAAGAGAAAGGAGCATGTGCTGAGGGGAGAGTAAACCGATATATCATGTTCAACAGCCTTTGTGTAACGTCTGCTGAAAATAAATTCTATGAATTTCTTAGCACATCAGAGAACTGCACTGTCAGTTTTACCAGCTGTAGTTAAGGACCATTCCTGTAAATCCTGGTTGCCCTGCAAGCACACAAACACACACTCACACACACACACACACACACACACACACCCACCCACCCACACACAACTGATCCATTACTCTAAATATTTAGTTTGTGGTTTGCATGAATTATGATAGCACCTCTCCATTTTCACTCCTGTTTGCTCATAAATGATGTGACAATTTGTGATATAAACGCTCTTAAGTTAATTAAACAAATGATTTGTTTCCGTATGGTTCAAGGTTTTACATTTTTATGCAGCTCTGTTCATTTGGTTTGTGTTATTATATCATGCACAAATTATATAGTACATGCTTTATACTTTGCCAGCATCCATGTCCACAAACCTTTGATCTTGTCTCCCAGCTGGCTACACTCATGCTCCGAGTAGTGGACGATGGGAGGAGGCGAGGGTGGCCGGAGACGGTCCTCCTCCATCTTGCGCCGGTGCCGCTCCTCTCTGGCCAGCATACGCTGGTGACACTCCCACTCATAGAGGTCGTCTCTGGCCTGGGCGAAGTCCACGTGGAGACGACCAGTGTCTTTTTTGTCTGTGCTGGAGCCCAAACGGATACGGTAGCCTAGAGAGACGACAGTGGAGGGATTAAAAATGGAAACAAAAAGATATGTGAGGAGCTGGAGCACCAAAAAAAAAAAAAAAGTAAATATGATGGGGGAAAAGCAGATGGGACACCAGGGAACTCGCCAATTAAAATGAGGTAATCTGTCTGCTCAGACAGTTTGATGAGATTTTCACAGTATGTTGTGTGTTCAGCAGGTGCTTAAATGCCCCTCATTTTTTTGAGACTTTTTTAAAAAACTGCATTTAGCTTTTTATTAGATATTTGACAGTAGAGAGCAGTGTGTGGAAAGAGAGAAGAGGGTGACACGTGGCACAGATCCAAGACCGATTCAAACTGACAAAGTCATGGTTACGTGGTTTGTACCAGGATGCCTGAGTGCATCTAATTTTTTGACAGCTGTCAACTTCACACATCCCAATCACATGTGAGTTTCTTCAACTCTGCTTATTTCTCAGTGATTTAGCAAATATATATAATAATCACTCACTCAAAGCCTCACAAAAAATTAAAGAACAAAAATAAAACATTTTCAATTGGGAAAACCATGTGTCTTTTAAATGCAAATTAAAAACATGGCCAGGGGCATGAAGTTGATTCAAGTGAGCAGCAAGAAAGACAAGAGGGAGCAAGAGACACATGTAGAGACACAACAAAAGGTACGCAAACGAGTATTACTCATTACTTTGTGGGGTTTCTCCCTGAGTCAATTGTGAGACATTTTACATCACCTTCCAAAAATTGTATTTAGACCATTAGACAGAAAACAGAGTCAAACCACTGAACACTGTCTTTATTGAGGTCTAACTATCAACCGTCACTCTCTTTAACCTCGTCACTACTGATTTTGCTTGTTGGATTTCTACATTTCAGATGATAAGTGTTGCTGTAGGGTTTTGTTGACAGGAGGCCTGCATTCTTTTGTCAATACACAAGAGAGACTAAGGGAGACCAATTACCTCTTTAGTGGCACTGAAAGACCACAATATCCCTCATTACCCCCTCTTTTCCACACTACTTCCCTCTTATGCTAACTCCTCCTTACTCAATTTTCACTAATGGCTGGTTTGCGGATTTGAAGTGAAATCATGCCCATTTTGTGATTTAATTGGTTGAAATGATCAGAGTGTGTTCAGCATGTGTTTGGGTACATGTGTGTGAGTGTGTGCTCTAGCCAAACACCGTAATGATGCCCAGTTTGATTCACTGTGACCCAACACACCCCTCATCGCAAGAGAGGGGGGGGCAGTGGTGGATGCCAGCACAAACAGGAAAAGAAATGAGCATGAGTTTGGGGGTTTCTACTTCAGTCTGGTCTCTCTGCTTCAGGCTCCCAATCTACCACTACTTCAATATTTCATATGAGGAGATCTCAGTGTGCTGAGTGTGTGCCGTTGCTGGGAACTATGTTTGAACAGGGTGTGTATGTGTGTGTGTGTGTGTGGGATATTATTTATAGGAAAGCTACACAGCTCTGTCATCTGGCTAATATATGGACCTCAGCTCCACATCTCACTGTAAGAATAGAGGCAGAAGAAATCACAGGATCTCTAATTCAAACTCATTCTTACACACACACACACACACACACACACACACACACACACACACACACACACATACTTTCAAATGCATGAACACACACTTAATAATGCCGAGGATACTACTGAATTGGCTGCTGGGTTAAATGGGTTTTTAAAAGTAGGAATATATGGCCTGCAGTTTGCACGGAGAGATTTAAGACGACCGGGCTCTAGAGGCTGCTGTGAAAATGAAGATAAGATAAGAAACCATAAGCTGGTGTTACATGGTTAGTAGCTATGCTTTTTTGTACTTAATGGTCATTTATTTCATTTGTTATGTGAGCCTCTAGTAGGCTGTAGTTGAACTCATTCCTCGACCATGTCTGGTGTCTTAACTGATTTTTCTAATGGTTAACCCAGAACAGTTGTGAAGTGAGAGGAGTCACTGTTTCTGGAAGTATTCTTCTTCCCTGCTGTGACGTTCCATTTTAAAATTCTCTTTTAGTCTTCTGAATGGTTTAATGATCATATAGGCTTTGGTATGGCTGCCAGTTTTAATTATTTCAACACTGTTTATAAGAAATAATATTTTTTGTGTAAGTTTGGTATGACAGATGGCTCTGAATAATACAATACCCATGAGTCTCGACCAGTATTGCTATGGAGAGGAGAAAGCTGCAGCGAATGCAAAATACTTTATTGTTGCTGCTTTGAACAAAACACGCACGTCATAGTTTCTTACTGAAATGCACCTTGTGAGTCATAGTAACCTTCTCTGTATCTATTCTGTTTTTAAAAACGCATTCTTGTACCTTCAGCTTGTTATCGAGGAACCTATATTTTCTTTTCTTCAGTTAACCTTGTACTGGTGATTTTAACTGAGAGAGTTCAATGTCCATTCAAGCCGTAAAAGTTCTCCAACCGTGTGTCATGAAATGAAACTGTTACTTTCAGATCCAGGGGTGCTGGAAATAGCTTCTTCACCTCTATGTATTCTTGCTTGACATTCATCTAAGTGGCAATTCAACTGACCGAAATACGCTTCACACATAAGCACTTACAAAATGATTGAAGGTTTTATGATTGCAACAGCTTACCAGACAGGAAGAGAGCCTTGTCCACAGTGAACTCCTCGGCAAATCTGATATGGCAAAAGTTCTTCTTGCTTTTGCGGATGGCGGTGATATCACCGCACTGTCCGAAGACCTCCATGATAAGCTGCTCGTTCGCATTCTCTGGCAGACCGCCGACAAACACCGTCTTACACCCTGGAGGGCGTTCTCTTGTGGCTGGAGGGGGAAGGTCTGTACAAAAGTAGTGGAGCAAAGGAGATGAAATAAAGTTAGGTGTTGAGCACATTATGGCTGGACTGACAGATAGATGAATAATAGATGAATAACCAAAGCAACCAGTGAAGCTAAATTTAGAAGATGAATTATGCTCTTTGAAAAGCTGAAAACAATATGTCCCATAGCAGGAACATCCTGTTATGATTAAATCGTAGCTGGAAATCATTGGCGCAGACCTGAGGAGAATTTCTGATTTCCTGTCTTTTGTTTTTACTCAAAATGAAATATGTGTGCCTGTATGTCAATAAAAGAGACTCTAAATAAAAACAAAGTTATGTTATCTGAAAAGGAGGAGGGAAAGAAGCAGCTGCAGAATTGTAGCTCCAATCCAAAAATACTATATTCATTTAATTCTTACTTTAAACACCAATATTTGAATAGCACAGATTCAATTAAGAACAAAAGCCTGGGTATGTCAAGACATCAAACAAACAAAGTAGTAAACAAAACTAGATAATAGAAAATAGGCAAATAGCTTTACATTTACAAGCCAAAGCACCATAAGGACACCCGTACAAACAGGAGCTGACAGATCCATTAAGACATTTAATGCAAACAGCACACTCCAAAAACCTGCGGAAAAAATACAAAATTAAACCATTTTGTCACCTAAATATAGGCCTGTATGATAAGGCATCCAATCCCAACATAATAGCAGATGAAAATCAATGCAAATACATAATATTCACAAAGCACAAATGTCAAATCACAAGAGGAGCCTGGGGTCAAATTCCAGATTGAGGCTGAGAAGAATAAAGGGCCAGGTCACAAAAGATTTAAAAAGAAGAATAAATCTGTATAAAATGCGATTTAAGACTTTGAAAAACAAACCGCATTCTGGTACTTGATGCAGCAAAATTCAATTAAGTCATATTTAAAACATAGCACTTATGACCTAAAAAGTGATAAAGCTCAATGCATGAATAATAATAACTTGGAGCAATGTGTTCAGGTCGTTTTTTGTTAGATAAATGTTAATATCAAACCATTCCATGCATGAAAATGAAATCCTTTTGGCCATAAAGTGATTGCAAATCCTCTCCCTGCATTGTAGAAATCACTTATTCAACACAGAAGAGTGTTGAGTGATCTAATCTCCAATAGATCAGGCTTCTCATCCATGATGAATGTGATTAGTGTGGTCTGTGAGGAGTGAACCAGCTAATCAGTGGAACACTGTGGATGCTGTATTTCTGGATGTCTGCTACAAAGGCCTCGCATTCACTCTTATCAACAACTCCACTGTAGACATTGATACTCTGAGAACTGGGATTGGCCTTGGTTGGATACCTGAAGAGTACAACGAGGGTCTGGTTGATCAACTCCAAGTGGAGGAATTGAATTATTGTGGAGTCTTATTCAAGTGTGACAGATTTGAAGACTAAGTATTGGTTTGGTGCGTACTTTGCATCAGACTGTGGTCCTGAACAAAGCCATAAACAAAAACTCTAAATTATCTGCTTCATTTTAATTCCAACCCTCACCTTTAGTCACAGGCTTCTCAGTAGAGTGTCTGGTCTCATTCTACATTATAAAACAAGGAGCTCAGTTATTTGGGAAAATCTTGGTATTGAGCTGCAGCACCTTCACGTTAGAGGAGCCAGCTGATGTGGTTTGGCTACCTGTTAAGGATGCCTTCTAATAATATAATATTAAATAAAGCAAAAAACTGGAATATGTACAAAAAGAAGAGGAGTTAGGTAGATATCAAGCAGTGAAAACATAAAAATCCGAAGTTAGAGTTTCCTTCTGGCAAAAAAATTTCATTAACTCATAATCCTCCTGCTGTCAAAGCTCCTTGTACTGTAAGGCTCTACTGCAAAGACTTGCAACAAAACCTTCCAGCTAAGAGCAAACCAGCACTCTCTTACATACACAGACTACCACTATACGAGTATATATATATGAGATGGACAGAAAAAGTAAAGGTGGTGCTGAAAAAGCTTGCGATAGCAAGAAAAACCTTTGTTGGCAGGTGCGACAGAGAGTTCCAAATTAAATGACCTTTTCGGTCCACAAGTGGCTGATGGTGGTGATGGTGACGATGGGGAGAGCAGTGAGGAGAGAAAAAGGGAGCATTGCAGCAGAAGTCAAATGTTTTATGTTGTAACTAAAAAAGTTTTTAAATTGTCATAGAAAGTTTGTGGTATTTTGTTACTTTGGCTGCAATCAGATAACTTGTAATTCGCTAACAGGAGTTTGCAGGAGTGAGATAATTTTGTGATCCTCTCAGCTACCTGCTGTGCTACCAAATCCCACTGTTAGGGACATTTTATGCAAATGTGCTATATACAAGATCCAGATGAACTATTCATGATTTCCTGATTGAATTACAATAAATACATGATATCACACAATATATTACTGTATTTGTGAATCTTCCCACTGATTGCATTTTTATGCAAATTAATCAAGCAGGTGAACCTGAGGCAGAGAAGCACAGAGAGAGGATGGAGGGCAGCTTTTGCAGGATATGTGTGAGCATGCTGCTGGCACACAGAACTTAAAAACAAATTTTTTTGTTCAATTCTAACCCGATGCCTGTGTCTCTCTGAGTAATTGAGAAAGAAACTTCAAGGTTGATTATTTTAAAATGCAGACGGAAAACCTGAGGAGAGAGAGAAGGAGAGTGTGGATGCCGGGTCCAGAGTAGAAAAAAAACAGAGAAATAAACATGAGGGAGAGAATGCAGAGAGTTCAAAAACTGCATTATAAAGACTATATGGTGATTCTAATAACTTGTCCAACTTATTAACATATATAAATATTAGAAACACCTGAAAATATAATAGTTACAAACTACAGCCTCAAAAAATACCACAGTTGAATCTGACAGTGTGGACAACAGCTAAAAGCTATAGGTTTTTCAACACTAATATTTATTTCAGGACTGAACAGATTGGATTGCATTATAGTTTTTCTTTTTTCTGGACACTCAGTGAGGGTATGTTTTCGATCTTGGGAAATTAGCATAATGTATTTTGAGACATTATAACTAATAAGCTGGTTGATGTGCTTTTATTTTGAGACATCACTATAAACGGAGGCTGCTGCAAAGTAAATACGCCTGCTGATTCTCAGTCCAGCCCTGTCTGACAGGACTGCTGTGTGTGGCCACCCACTGGTCTGCTACACAGGTCATCACCATCCATCACCTTGACTGGCTAAACTCATTTTTATGGTCTGAGGGCTGCTAAAGGGAGGAGGCTTCAACCCTTGAAGGACTGTTACTCAGAAGATAAACTACATTTAGACACAATCAAGTAAACACATTTAGTGCACTCATGTCATGCATGAACCTGCGCACATGGAGATTTATCACATGTAAAAACTGACATTATCAGTACACTCACACACTAGGACCCCCCTGTCTTAGAGACTGCTTTCTGCATGAGTACATTTATCTACGGAGGGACAATTTTACTGAAAATACTCCACCTGACTATCAAAGAGAGACCACTGTTCCAAAGTATTTACAAACCATTAAAAAAAAAGGTACTATTACGCTTCAGCACTAATAGATGAGTGGGAGAAAATGGCGGGAGAGTGGGTGGAAGAGGGGTCAAGACTGAATGGGGAAGGTTTGACTGCAGAAAAGAGAGAAGGAAGCGACAAGAAAAGAGCTTGATGAGGATGTACACTGACGGTAAGGTTATTCACACTGAGGAGATGGAGGAAGTGGGAGAGCGCTCGGGAGCTGGGGGAGGGCCGCAGGGTTGTTGCTGCTCAGCTAAAAGGTCAGTCAGAGCGGATGCTGCACGTGGTGTCAGGTTGAGTGTGTGCAGCTAGAGGGTAATGACTGCTTGTGATGGACACCATATGCAACCTTGTTGCATAGATCCAACACTTTCCCTGTGATATTAGCTAAAAGCCTGAACGCAGGTATTATCAACACTTTGTTTCCCTTTGTTCTTCACAGTGTATAACTCTCCAGACTGTGTATCATCTGCATTCTTAATACATCTACCATGTAGTAGACTGTTGTATCATTGATATTACAGTCATTTTCAGTAATGCTACACAGAGGAATTTGTGAACATTTTTCATATGCCATTACAGTTTTATGTAGGCTCCATCTAGTTTGCACCATGAAATAATGATATGCCTCTATCATCAGTGACTACATTTACATGCACACTAATATTCCATTATTATTCCAAATATGACAATATTCCGAATTTGATATGGGTCATGTAAACAGCATATTCTATTTGGATATTCTGAGTTAGGCCTTATTCTGAGTGTAGCATTTCCCAATTAAGACATGTGGGATATGCTTCAGCATTCAGAATATGCATCTAAATTGAAGTTTTTACCACAGTTTTTACCACAGCACTCGGCCTCTTGCCCGTTTATGGTCAGCTTTGTGTGTTGTAAACAAACCAACTGGCCAACAATTTGCAAGGCTGGGATAGAGATGCATGATGGGCTGGTTGTGTAACGCACCCCTGCACAGGCAAAATGACATATGCTGGAGCAGGAAGGCAGACAGAGGAGAGGAATGAGAGGAGAGTGGAGAGCTGTTCAGGGCGTGCTGGAAAAACGGAGCGGACATTCTCCACAACGGGGACGGAGGGGATTGGTTATTATCCTGACATGTAGCCATGGACTGACGGTGATGACTCGGTGTGATGCACCAAAAACACTCAGCAGTGTAGTAAACATCATGATCATGGGACAACCTAGGTACTGGATGTGCCTGTAACTATAAATTTACAATATCAGTCATTTCAATATCACTTATATATATCAGGCAGCAGCTCACTAATGTTTTTCACCTCGCTGGTTTACTTCCCTGCCTGCGGAGATCTTGTGATTCCTGTTCCCACTGAAGCAGAGAGAAACCCTGAAAACCCTCTGCATGTAAACGGGAATATTAGTGGAATATTCATTTTTATTAGCCATGTAAACAGCTTATTAGGAATGCTGTCTTTTTCGAAATAAGGGCAAAAACCAGAATATTTTGCACATGTAAATGTAGTCAGTGTTCCCCTCCCATTCCCTCGCCGGCCCTGTCATACTGTGAGGCAATGCAGCCTTTGTGCAAGAGATGCTAAAAAGATAATTTTCTCAACAATAAAACTCACTTCCAGCCATATTTTACATCTTTTGTGATGTGAAAGGCTGCTTAAGAAGTTGATATAACTAGTAACCTGCCTAACAGCTGATTTCATAAAATCTGAAAATAATTAATGATAATCATAATAGAATTTAGCAGATAGCAGTGCTTATTTGATAAACAGATTAAGTGTTTATGTAGGTTTTATTCCTAAGGGTGCAAAAAGCTCAACAAGGCATTCTTTCCATCTGTCCATTTTCTGCAGCTTTCTGCAGGTCCAGGTTACGGTGGCTGCAGAGGTCCCCAGACATATCCCAGATGCCCTTCACTCCAGCCATGTCCTCCAGCTCCTTGAGGAGGATCCTGAGTCATTTTCATGTCTAGGTGGGATACATAATCCCTAAAGCATTTTCAGAATCTGCCTCAGAGTCTCCTTCCAGTTAGACGTGCCTAGAATACCTTCACAGGGAGGCATCCAGGGCACATTCTGAGCAGATAACTGATCCACCTTGACTGCCTCTTTTCAATGTAAAAGAGTCCTTCAGGACATCCCAGCTTTTCATCCCATTAACATGAACCCAGACACCAGCCCAAAAAAAACAAAAAAAACTGCTTGCATTCTTGATCTCAGTCTTTCAGTCACTACTCACAAATCATAACCCTCAATCAGGCATGTGATTGGCAAAGGACAAAAGAAGCAGGGCTGAAGCACTGGGGTTACTTAACCATATAAATCATTTATTAAGTATGTATTGCTAGATTCAGGTTCCCAAATTTGACAATTTACTGCTTTTCTGTTGTGTTAAATCATCATAAATTTCTGTCAGTCAGACAAAACAACCAGATCAGGACAGTTTTCTGACATTTTAGAGATGATTAATTGTCAGATTAATCAATGATGATAATCTTTTGTCCCAGCTCTAATCAGATTAGGATTATATTCTTGATTAAATTATTAGTTGTTCAGTCTGTGCAGTGACAGAAATCAGCTAAAAATGTCCATCTCACTTTTCTTAAGAGTCTAAAATGATGTTTGAATGTCTTATTTTGTCTGACCAACAGTGCAAAACTCAAGTAATCTGTTTATGATATAAAAACAGAAAGAAGCATCAGACAAACTGGAGAAGCTAAAATCTGCAAACTTTAGGGATTTTTGCTTGGAAAATAACTTGAACGATTAACTGATAAATAGTTGCCGACTACAACGACAAATAATTGCTACATTTTACAGACTTGTATTTCTCCAGCAGAGTTTTTGACAGGTTTACAGGATGATTTACGAGCACACACTTACTGATCACCATTTGAAATGCTCAAAATCTCAAACTTTAAGACCATAAATAACTAATTTGAGACAAATAGACAAACTATTTGTACTCAGGTTCAGTGTAAACTCTGACTTATCGATCTCACTGTTTAGAAGCAGAAAAATAACTTTGTTCCAGTCTGAATTCTTTCTATCTGCAACATCTGTTAGTGTGGAGGTTGAAACTCATGTCCTCTCACACTGTTGGTGATTAACACCGGGATCACAAACCACATGAAAACTGAACTTTCAGCTCCATCAGAGAACTCTGCTGAGTTCAGACTGTTTACTTATGGCAAGCTACACTCACAGATAACTGGGCCTCCTACCTGCCTGTTAAACAGCAGACAAACCATAAACCTTGTCTAGACCGTCTGGAACTGAGTGGAGTCCTGCGGGGATCAACAGATGTGAAGTCTGGTGGCTGCTTGCTCGGCCTGCATGCTGTTGCTGCAGTTCCGTGGCTAACAAGTGGAGCTAACTGCTAACAGCCACCGCTACAACCAACAAACTCCACATGTCCATTCAATAGCTCCACCATCAACAGTCAGACTTGCATGACTGCTTATTTACTGCCCAATCACAGCTAAAAAATTGCTTACGCTGCTCCGGTGTGAGTGTTTTGCAGGCTAGCGAAACATCCTGGTGCCGACTATTTACTGGCGTTTACCAACCTGTTGGCACTCCAAGCTCATAGAAATCATGATCCAAAATATGCCTTGTGAATGTGTACCTCACTGGCAGCCACAACTAGAGCAGAAAGATGTACATCATACTAAATGACCAAAGTAATAGGTCATTGGCACAGTTTGAGTTTTTAATGTTCACCTCATGCCTCCTTGTTACGTGCTTGGTGGACGCACAACACTTGTAGCAAGTAGAATGCTCTTTCAGGATCTTCTTCCTGTTTTCCAGAGGCATTTCTCTGAGACCCCTACATTTCTTTATCGTTTGGGGCTTGCAATGTATTGGGCATTGCCCTTCTGGGTCTTCAGCATTTTTACTTTGCTGTCGGCAAGAGGAGGATTGGAAGAGGACGAGATGTCCATTTCATGAACAGAGACTGGTCTATGGACATTACTGTGACTCTCGAACCCATCTTTCCTGTTTGGGGTCATGGAGGGTGAAGTGAGATTAAAGCTGGGATCATTATGCGCCTGGGCTTCTCTGCGCACAAACTCTGTTAAAAAGGAGAAAGGGACCCGGAATTCCTTCTTAAAGTGAGACCCCTGCATCATCCACTTTTGCTGTAGTCCATATAGCAGCTTCTCCACAATTGAGTTGACACCCCTTGCAGTGTTGAGATATGAGAGGCCCGGAAGGTAACCATCTTGTTTTGTAGCCTCTAGCTCAGTCAGCAGGTCATCTAATTCACGATGCCTTTGGTGGTTTTTAACCATTATTTTGGGAAAGTTTTCTATCTTAGCCTCCGGTGACACATAAGTCTCCTCTAACCTCCTCAATATGAGGTCCAATCCAGCAGACAGATTTTTCACATGCATGCTCTGCTGACTCTTTCCCTAACCATTTGATTAACAGATCTAATTCTTCTATGACTGTGAGATCTGAGCCTTTGATGGTATTGAGGAACAATGATTTCCAAGCCAAATGACTCTGTGGTCAATCATCAAACCTTGTGAGCCCTGATGACAACAGCTTGCTTCATGCCAGATATTTGGCAAGACTGAATGAGGCATCGTTGTCACTGGAGTAGTGTGCTGTAGAGGGCATGTTGTCACTACAGTGATTGGAGTAGTGTGGGAAGTTGGTCTGACTTGAAAGGTGATGGTTGCAAGTAGGTCTTTGGAGTAGGGATGTGTTCTCCCTTTATGTGAGGGGTGATATCTTCTAGGTAGCTGGATAGTACACGATACTTGGGCGCTGGAGATTTTTCCCTTCACTCATCACCTGATATTCGGTAGAAAGAATGTATCTGTGCCATGGGGCCCTCTTCTTTAACTCTCTATCTCTTTCTCCATGTCGCTGTCCGCTGTTACTTTTGTCAGTGTGCCGACTGACTTACTATTCAGTGCGTTGTTTTAGGTTTTGTATTTGTAGCAAGTGTGCTCTGTGTTCTATTTTTGCTGGCTCCAGATTTGCTACTGCAGCCTCCATCACAGCTGCTTCAGCCCTAGCAGCCTCTGCTTATCTCTCTCTCCAGAGCATCCAGTTTGGCTTCTAGACAGGCCTTTTCCATCTTTATTTCAATCTCTCTCCTTGCAAATGCAGCTTTAGCTTGTGCGACTTCAGCTTCAGCCAGGGCTTTAGCTGCTGCCGTACTGGCCCCTGACACAGTGGATGACTTGGATTAAACAGATTGGGCTTCAGCCATTTCATTTTGCATATTTGTGACAAAGTAACTTGCTGTTGTGTATATACAGTGTTTCCCCTATATTCACTGAGCAGCAGCACACTGCCACTACAAAATTGTAAGTGCTGCTGCAAAAATTTCACATGATCATTAATATCAATGGGCTAATGATTTTCACTCGCACACTGTGCAAGAACAATAACATCCCACGTTATTGTGGAATTTTTTTTAATCATCCTCCCTCTCTTCATTCTTCAAAGGATATCTACATGAAAGGTACAAGAGTAGCGTAGCTCCGTTAAGGACTAGGGCAGTGCTTAATGTGTGTGTGTCTGTGCGTAGTGAGTGTGTAAATGAGTGTGTGTAGTTGAGCGAACGGCAGAAAAATGACGTGAATGTGAGCGGAGCAGAGGAAAAGGTTAGCAGAAAGTCCCCCCCACCTCCCCCCAAGCCTCAGCATCACACACGGGCTCACTCCACTGCACACTCACTATATACTGAGCTATTCCTTAAAGGAGCTACACTACTTGTACAATACATTTTCATTTAGAAAAAATCTTAAAATATATATTTTTTTGATTCCCTGATGCTTAGACCCAGTGGGAGGTCAACTCAGGCTGGGTGGGCCGCCGGGCTTGCAATACACTGGCGGAAACCAGTGTACTGCAGCATCTCTGACATGATAATAAGCCGTCATATCAATTTTCCAATTCATGTATGAGTTCTACCACACATACAACACAAGAAATAAGTTCTACTGGTGTGTCAGAATAATTGTGACAGTCTCGAAAGTTGTTTGGTGATTTCATGACAAGCTGATCCCACATTCAGCCTCAGGGTGAATGTGTGCCTTTGCAGAGTACCTAGTTGATTTCTCCATCGTAGCTGGAAATATTTTCCTAGGTGAAGTTAAACTTTTAATCAGCTTTTCCCTCTGCACCATATTGTGACAGTTTACACTGAGCACATAATACACACCGCAGGTATACAAGCATATCTTAAAACCAGCTTTGTTTAACTTATTTGCCTAAGAGAATGCGAGAGTACGTGTTTTGTTTTGTGAAAGGATTGTTAACTCCCAAACACTACTGCGGTGAGGAGCTTTTGTTTAGTTCAACCTTGAAGATGACATGTAAGACTTTTTTGAAAAAAGTCCCAAGGCAGAAACTTTTCTCGAGCACAAAATCTGAAAAACAAAGGTGGAATCAATCAAAGGACCCCCCACTACCTCTTTTCTAACTCGGGATAATTGGAAGGTGGAGGGGAGATAAATATAAACAACAGCTTGTGCAGCACACCTCTAGTCAGAACAAACAAAGTGACTTATCCTGAAAATTTAGTGTGCATGTAATTTCTGTTCATCATAATCAGGTTAATGGTTAGGCAGAAACAGGACTACACATAAAAGAGGAGCAACACAGGTTGTCATGTCTATACTCTAGCACTGATGATTAATGTTTTCCATATTGGAATACTAACTCAGAATTAAATTTTAATAAAATTCTTGTTCTGCCAGAAGAAACAACAGCATGGTGAATCATCAAAATAAACACACATATCAACATCTGTCCTGACAATTCTCTTTTCTCACTTTCTTTTTTCTTGCATTTGAATAAAAATTAGCAGATCTTTTGGTCAAAGTTGTAAAATATTTAGAGCTGAAGTGATTTGTTGATTATTCTATTCAGCTTTAAATATTTTACAACTTTGCAAAGAAATTTTCAAGCAAAAATTACTTCTCAAATATTAATGCCATTTTTTTTGTCTTTCTCTATTGTAAACAGACAAAACAGGCGATTTGAAGATGTCACCTTGAGCTCTGGGAAGTTGTGATTTTTCACTATTGTCTGACATTTATGGACCAAATGATTGACTGATTAACCGAGAAAAAAATCAGATTAATTGAAATGGTTGAATGAGATGAAATGAAAATGGTTGTTATTGCAGCCATGATAATATCACGTCACCGAGATTCCACACTGAAGCCCCTTAATGATAACCAAACTATCTCTATGACAAATCCCATCCACTGAAGGATGTGGTTGAAAAATTAGGAAAATGTTACAGAGTTGGAAGTCTTTATAGTCGTGTGATTCTTTTGCATGGAGGCGCTGGTGGAGAGGCAGCTGGTGTTCTAGGATCAGCATGAGATCATGACTTACTGGGGTTGGGGGGGAAGAGGGTGCAGCTCTTGCAGTGGATGATCTCCTTGACAACCGGTATATCCTGCGAGAGGGGTGCAGGCACCATACCTAGGCTGGGCATCATGGGGTTCATGGGGGTAATTCCAGCCATCATGCCAAGATTGGGGTCAAAATCTGGAGGTAGGAGAGAAATATGAATGAGATCACACAGCAGCTACTTCCTGTGAATAAAGTAACACCTACACAGTAACATTTAATTACAGATGTTTTTCCAACAACTAACTTTTGGCCAGGTATCAGTTCAGCCCATACTGTATCTTTTAAGTTCCATTTCACACTATGTACTTATTCCCTGAGTGACTCCTTTGTCAACACTGGTGACACACAAGCAGCCTACACATAACTGAATACACAGCCATTCATGAATAAATCATCTCGTAAACAACATGCATATTTTAAGAAGTTTTTACTGAGTCACAATCTGTCATTCACTCCCGCTTGTTGACGTTGACCTTATAGACACTGTTTTGTGTCTAAAACCTACATAACAGAGAATCTTTCTTTACAATATTGATTTAGACTGCAGCTGGGAAAATATGCACACACCTACACACAAACACACACACACTGGCATCAAGAGTCACATGTGCTTTTATGTGCACATGCATCCCAGTATGGAGCTTTTTGAAATGGAAATGACGCTGCCCTCCAGTATGTGCCTCAACATCACCTGCAGAGGATTTGGCGTTGACAATTATGCCGCAGGGCGTGCAATGTTTATGCACCTGTGTATGTGCAAGCAGAGGCACTGCTCGCTAAAACAAATCCTTCACTAGAGATTATACACACGCTTTAATGTACTGGATAGGTAACAAAATCAATATGACACACTGTCTAAAAACTGTTTTATAGAAGATGTCTGCTGACTGTAAGACACAGTTGCAAAATAAGAAAAATGAAATGATTAAACAAAAAAAGCTACTTAGTGACAAGTTAAATTTGAGATAATTTTTGAGGCAGAAAATTGAATGTCTTTACATTGAAAACAATGTAAAGACTTATACAAAAGTAATCCCTCTTCATCATTACTTATAACCCACCAGAGGTGTGTGGTGGTATATGTATCTACAGAGACTCTGCCCTCTGCCTGTGTTTTCTTATTATTCTGCTGTGCTTGGGACGCTTCTGGGTGTCAACCTTTGGATAGTGTGGTGTATAGCCTCCAGCCAATAACAGCGCGCAGGGTGTGAGGTCGAGAGTCATAGCGTAGCAATCAGGTTACATCGCTGTCTCCGTCTCTATCCTCAGCTCTGCTCTGCTCTCTGCTCTCTCTGTCTTGGATGTGTAAAGAGCTGCGGGTCTGTGTGTCTGCTTGACCGAGGGCGGGGCTGAGCTACACACACACGCAGAGCAGAGAAGCCACAGTGGACGGGATGAAGCTCTGCATTCACACAAAATTCCGCAATGTGGCACCTTCACGCAGGATTGTGTGGAGATGTGGGTGCGTTTATTTGTGCTTTAGAACGTAACCGCCATGAAACAGTCAGAAAATAACATGTTTTTTTTCTGATTCACGGCTTTGTTCTCGCCAGCATCGCTCGCCCTTTTCATTCACTCTCGCTTGACCACTGCTGCTCTCTCTCTCTCCATTGTCATTGACCAGGTAGCAGGGGCCAACTTTGCATGCTGTGTGTTTACAAACGCCAACCGACAAATCCTGCATAGTATGCCTTTAAATAAAAATGTGAAAATACTTTTATTTGATACCCCATTTGGTGTTTTTCCAGCTTGCTATTGGTTTTTTGTATTTGTAAATATGCAGGTGTGGTATCAGTGGGAGGGTAAAAAAATAAAAAGTTAAAATTAACTTTTGAACTCAACACTATTTTAACTTTTAATGAATTGTCTTGGTCTTCAATTTAAAGTTCAAGAATTCAAGTTTTTTCATTTTGTTTGTATTGCATTCTAATTTTGATATTTGTGATGAAATATTTTGAGTAAGTATTTTCGATTCATTGCGATATTTCAGAGAATAACGGCAGCAAACATTGTATGGGTTCCGTTTGATATCTGACTATTTTGATCTTCAAGAGCAATAAATCCTACAAAGGCAAAATAATATTTACCCTTCTACAGTGTACACCTTTAACTGGAAATAGATACTATATTTCCTCATAAGTGATTTCCTCTAAATCTGCTGCACAGGAGAAAATGGATGAATTAAATGACACTCAGTGAAGGAGAATAAAGAAATATGCACATTACAGAAGGCTCGGGATAGGTCCCCGGAGCCAGATAGGGTGTAATAAATACGCTAGACTGATAAAACTGGCTGAAGGACAAAACTGAGGAAAGAGAAATAGAGGCCAGATAGAGAAAAGAAAACTGACAAAAAGAGCCAGGCAGAGGAAATTAAAGGAAAATAGATGGAAACCAGTAAAGCTCACTTTGTCTATTGATGACCTCACCATCAGTCTCTAAACAGGTGTCAGAGTGAGAGGGAGCAGGCGATAAGAAGGATCCTAGTTGCCAGGCGATTGATGACTTCTTTAGCGTGGTATGGTGAAGGAAGGAAAGACAGATAGCAGGAGGAATGATAAGAAAGGGTGGATGGAAGACGGGAGGGTGATGCAATGGCCATCTGAATGCCAAACACTTTGCATAGAAAAAGACTGTGGAATCAAAGAACCATTAATAAAGAAAAAAAAAACTAAGTTCAGTGTTGTGGAAGGTTGGCATACAGATTCTAACACAGTAAAAATATCTTGAAAACTGTATTTCTGGAAATCGTACTACATTTTCTGCTGAGACAATGCTTTAATGTCCCAGTGGGTATAATTAAGAAACATCCAAATGAGTTCACATATTGTGTATCAATGCAAAGAAACCAGATTTCAGCTCAAATGGAGAAAACAATCTGGTTACATCAGGGCATGGCTGGTGCATTTTCACTGCAGTGCTGCTCATGTTCCCTCTGGATTGTGTGTGTGTGTATGTGTGCTTATGTATTTATCCATATCTATTAAGAGCCTGAGACTTGAAGTAAGCATGTAGCAGAGTCATGTGTAATAAAGGAGATTATTTACTTCTTCCTAAGGATTTCCAGCTACACCAGAGTTCTCTCATGTCCATTTTTGACGTATTATTATTTCCTCCCTCATTTGGTGCCACTCATTTTAATGTATGCTCAAAGTAGACACAGATGCACACACACACACACACACACACACAAACACACACACACACAGACTATTGTGTTACATGCTATGTATATATTTATGCAGTGTTCTAAAGGGATTTCCTGTTGTGTTCGAGACTTTAATGTATTCTACATTATTTCAGAATTTATCAGGGTAGAGGTCAGATTTGACAAAGCATCGTAGTGGTGGATTTGGTTGTTTTGCCAGCCTGCGTGAAATGTATATTTAAAGGAGAATGCTAAGTTAGCCACCTGATTCAATCACGTACTTTGTTCCAGAGTTTAGGAGCTCTAATCCTCCATTTTGCTCTTTCATGTAGTGGGGTAGAAAGTAACAATTCAGTGCTTACGTGAAAACAAATGTAACTGGCTCTTGCCTGGTTGTCGCTCACATTGCGTCAGAGAACTCTGTAGCTTGGCAGGGGATGACTGGCTGTGATCCTATTCACAATAGCAGCATATAGCTGACATGGCATTTGAATCTTTATGTGTGTAAGAAACTGTCCTAAAGATTAATGATTAATAATAATGTATTCATCATTCTCAATGAGAAAAAGGTTGAATATATATAAGGCAAGGCGGAGGCCCTATGTCTGAGTTTTCCTGGGGCAAATCACTAAATCTGCCCCCGAGTACAGTCCTGCACCCACACTAAACTCCTATAACCGCTTACATGGCAAATGTCATGATTTAATTGTGAGACCTGTTTTAATGCCTTGTTCATTATATATTACCTGGAAACCACAGATTTCCACACAGTCAAAGAAAAAAAATAGTCATCATGTATAAAATCCCAGCACACCATGGAGACTCTCTCTTGTGTGGCTCCTGACGGCGCTGTCAGCCGAAGGGTCACTCACACTGGACAGCAGTAGAGGAGGTTGTACTAGCGTCTCATTTAACAGTTACTGACTTCGCTAACATTGGGTACCAGAACTGAGAGTGTCACACTTCTCTGCATCACTCTCCGTTTTCATTACAGTTAGTTTTGTAGTTAGGTCATTTTGAGGCAAAACTCTGTTTGTAAAAGTTTATAGTAGGACATGCTGTTATCCTGCACTGCTCTGTGTACAGTGATGCAGCTAAAGAAAAGTGCAGTGATTCGACTGTCAAGGATGCGAAATGCAATGAGCAAAATGATTATGCCTTCAATACATAGAATACATTCATCTAAAATCTGTTTTTTTTTTTTAATCACTTGGTTGCAGAAGTGCAGATAGGCATTATGAACCTAACAATGGACCTAATATTTTGTTTCAAGACACATTCTGAATAATGAGAACATGATTGGACACCAAATAGTTCTAGTAAACTAGATGAAGGGTAATTTAGGGATAAACCTGAGATAGATTAGAGAATAAAGGTTCATGAGGGAGGGATTCAACATCTGTATAAATAAGCAGTGATGATAAGCGGACTTCAGAGGAGGATCTTGGTATGAAGAATGTCTGCAGAACACAGGGCTGAATTTTGATTAGTCTTCAAAAAACTAGGAAAACTTT
Source organism: Thunnus albacares (assembly GCF_914725855.1). Lineage (NCBI taxonomy): Eukaryota > Metazoa > Chordata > Actinopteri > Scombriformes > Scombridae > Thunnus > Thunnus albacares. The sequence goes on from NC_058115.1 coordinate 22,924,087, forward strand.
TGCAACTTATATTCCAAATTATTATTATTTTTTCAGATTTAGTTTTTAATATCAATGTATACATAGCATTGAAGCTATTTTTTACAGTCTCTTTGTTATAACTAATGCATATTAAACAGTTCAACAGCGATACAGAATGTACTGCCAGTTGATATGCTGCATACTCAATAAGAAAAAGGAAGAGTTGATCTCTTCCAGTCAGTAGAAACTCCACAGAGAGATTTAGAGAGCACAAGGGTATTCTTGAAGAAGAACAACAAAAAGAAACCTAGGGCTGGGTCCACCCACATATGGCCACACATCTGCCTGATCCTGTTTGCTGTGCTTGTGCATGAGCTTCGGTCTCTATTCTCTCTCATGTTGGAAAACTGAAATTCACAAACATCTCCCAGCTAACACCGCTACCTTGCGCAGTAACATGCATGAGTGAACACGCATACACACATATAAAGTTGGCCTCTAAGGTTAATACACACTTTGTTCTACCTGTCATTCTTCTCCACCATGTCCTTTTGATGTTAAACAATCTATTTCCAGGAGGTTTGTTCAAAGTAATTACATTTTGAGCTGCCCATCAATCAGCAGGTGTAGAGAAGTTTAAAAAAAAAACTGACATTTGATTGTGTCAAGCTCCTAGCTATTAATGTCATCCTCCTTTCCCCTCCCTGTCTTTCTCCTCTCTGATTTCCAGGGTAAACGTCCCTTCCAGCAGTCAGCGGTGGATGGGTGGGAGGGGTTGGAAGGGGGGACATAGGCGGTTGCTGTGAGGCATGCTGGATAATATTCTCTAATGAGGCGAGCTAGCCACGCCACCTGGAACCCTACCAGTGGCTGAAATCTGCTTCTCTCAATCTCTGCCAAAAGTCACCCCTCTATGCATTTCCATATGAACATCTCCCGACCTCATTTTCTCTTACAGGAACATTTCTCCAGCCTGCAACCTGCAGGATGGGAAAAAAAACAAAACAAACCTCCTTTCTGTTATAAAAGTTATTCCATCTCCCTATTCCATTACATCTAAATAAGAATCTAATTCACCTTATGTTGCCTTCCAAAATCTGTCTTCTTTATCTGACACCTCCATACTCAAATCTCCATAACAAATCTAGCTTTTAACAATATCTAGACTATAATCTAATATATCTGCAAGGATAGGAATAACTGTCAGAAAGTCCCATTTCAGTAGTCCAAGAACTACTGCTCTATTTTTTTGCCCGACACACTGTATATCCTAAGTAAGGCAGTCTTTGCCTCTCTACTCTGTCCACCTACACGCAGCCAAAAACCTCTGGCATCTTACCAGTGCAGCTCCAGCAGTCAGCAGAAAGGGACACGGCATTCGGGCCAAGGATTGGAAAGCGCTTACGGCAAAGGAATGACTGTCAGCTAATGCATTTCCTGATGTTTCCTAAGTTAATATGTGAGAATGAGAAGATCCTGATTTATATCTTGAGGGGAGGAGGGGGGGGGGGTGTCTAAATTAATTTGAGGAGCACTGTGTAGATGATTGGTTATGAGGCATGACACTAAGTTGTCATATATTCCACTGTTGTTTTGTGTCTATGTGAATGTGTGTATTTGTATATGTATGCACAGTGGTGGAAGGCTTCGTGGCACCTGTGGGGAGGGAATGAGGACAAGTGGGATGCAGTAGACAAAGGAGTGGTTGTTTATTCAGAGAACAGTCGTCTGTCCCTGGAGCCTGCTTATCTATTCGCCAAGGTGTTTGAATGTGTGTGTATTGGTGTTGGTATTAGTCTGTGCATCTCAATTAATTCTGATAAACTTGCAAAAACATGTGTGTGAAAAGGCACATACTTTGCTAGAGTGTGTGTGTGTGTGTGTGTGTGTGTGTGGCTAACCAGCCTCTTTTGTTAGTGCCAAACATCTTTTCATCCAAAATGCATTTCTGACTCAAGGCAAGGCAGAATCCAAATATGAGAAAAAAAACAAACTCACTAATCAAACCCATCATTCCTTGGACAATAGACATCTATTATTATTGGAGGAGGCAATTATACATGTCTGAGAAGTTGTGCAAGGGCTGGGCTGCTGTGCAGTTACTGGTTGGGTAAAATAAACTTAACTTTCAAGGTCGGAGGAACATTAAAATAAGAGTCAGGTAACAGAAAAAACAAGCATTACTTCTACTGAAAGGTGGATCTGTGTTCAAGACTCTTAATATTATGCAGTTCAGGGGCTGCCAGATTCTATGGACAGATCCCCCTGAAGGGCTCAATCTGAGGGTTTCAAACAATGATGAAAAGAAGTATTTCTGCTACAAAAAGTTATGTTTATTTTTTCCAACTTTGAATCTAAATGTTGCTTTTTCTGAGGAACACTGGATACTTTCACAACTTTAGACCACCAAAAGTCCAGTCTGAGAAGGCAAAATTACTGTCATAGTCCATAACCTGTGATTAAAAAGAATAAATAATGTTATTTCTAGAACATTTCACTAAACAAGTGAATGGCTTTATAACAGAAAGAAGATAGTGCTTCATTTTAAGGGATCACAAGTCAAAAAGTTTGGGAACTGCTAGTGTAATCTTCAGATAAAAGCCAACTGTACTGAGGAGCTGGTTATGTATACAAGACGAGTGATACAATACATAATGTCAAGTGTCTTGGTTAATAAAAACCTTCTTGGGAGGTCTGTGTTTTTAGGGAGGTATAGAAGATGAACTCTATAGCTTTCCATCTGGTTCTACTCACAGTCTGGATGTGCTAGAGAGAACACTGATGAAGGTTTGGGAAATACAGGGTGAATGCTCCTGGAAAAGGACATATTATACTGTCAGATGTCAAAACCAGATGTTGGTTCCTGCTGTTACTATTGCAGTTTTTGCTCCGTTCCCACAGTTCACACTATATACAGAAATGAAGTTTTGTTCTTGCTAACCATGTCACAACTTACCTATGTTCTGTTCATAAGACAGGGCTCACTTTGTGTGATTGAGAAGCCATGTTTATGTCCTCATCATATAACTAGCCCAAGGAATTCAGGTAATCTGTGATGTTGCTATTGCCAACAAGGCATTTCCAAAACCTGGATCATTCACCATAACCTTCTCTGACCACAGGAAAAACCCCTGAATGTCAAATTCTGTAAATCTTTCCATAACCACAGGAACTCTGTTTCTGGCCTGTTTGAACTCTTGTCTGCACAAGTAAACAGACCTTGCGGTACAGACCATGAGAACTGTAAGAGGTTTACCTTACTATTTACATCTTTGGTTTTTGTGCTTAAACAACTGCTATTCCATGATCCTGAGTAGGTGCATTACACTGTGTTGATTCTGTGCACAGTCTGCAGAATAACACCAATTCACTAAAATTGAGACCGATAATGCCCACTATGATCATAACAATAAAAAACTGGATCTCCAGCAAGCAGACTGCAGCTGCAGCTATTACGACTAAAAAGCACAGAATCAATATACCTCACCGCTTCTTTCTCCAGTGACATGCTGGACCCTGAGTTCTCTGTCACATGCAAGTCAGTTTCCTTAAAATGTAGCTGTGTCCTGAAGTCCATCTACCTATCGATGTGCCCTGCAGGTTCCTGCCCCTTAGATAATTTGGTTTTATTTGCTCCCAAGACCCTGTATAGCTCTTCTCTCCTGAGGTGTTTGGATGAACGGGACCCCATCCACCTTTCAAGCTAGTCATCCTATGTGCTGCCCTCTCCGTTGACCCTTCTCTCTAAATAAAGATTATAATCAAAGTTTTCTATTTTGTGATTCTGATGAGTGTTACGACTTTGTTTATTTTTTTATTGCTACTCTCCCAAATATGGCTTCTGTTGCAGCCCCTGCTGCCTGAGGAAAGGGGGGCCTCTACTTGAATTTCCTCTCTCCTTGGACAATTGCTGAGAGTGGGCTACGCAAATCAACTATTATATAGCCGGAAATCACAAATTATCCTCACAGGACTTTACAATCTGCGCAAAGTATGACATCCTCTATCCTTACATAACATAATGGGGGAAAAGCAAGAGAGGAAAGATGCCTCTTCTAGGACAAACAGACATGCAATAGAGGTCATATATGCAGAATAGAGAGAAGTAGCAATAGCAAAATGACAATACGGAGACACATAATGACAATATTAAGTAAATAAAAGTACAAACATGTATAAAGAATATAGATCAAAGAAGATGTAGATCAACGTCCAAGTGCCGTCAAGAAACACTAAGTAAGACGTACTGTAGACCACAAAAATCCTGTGTACCTTGACCACCATATACCATTTATATACAAATCTGACTCCTGTGTGTGGCCTAAGTCCAAACTCTCCCCCTATCCAAACACTTCAATAATGCAAACATGTACTAAAAACTTTTTAACAAACACAGCCACTGCCTAGTCCATCTACAGAAATAAAACTGTCATCATTGGAGACGTGCACCAGGCTTTGAGAGGCTGCAGAGTATTGAAGGCTCTGCCCACAGTGGTCTGTTTATCCAGCTGTCTGTCTGGATAAATCCACTTGGCCGGAGGCAGGGAAAAGACTCTGCGGTGAAGAAATACATTCTAGGCTCACAATGGATGAAACAGAGGCGAAGTCTAATGTATAACGAAAGCACTCCGGCACACACAGTCTCTTCTAATGAATGAGCCTGAAATGGACTCATAAAAACCCACTTAAACCTACATGCAGGAAACATATGATTGCACGTGTGCACAAACACAATGAGAGATCAAATGGAAAAGGACAAAGTGTGACAGTGAATTCTCCCCTGTTGTTTAGAGGTGAAACAAAAAGGAGACAAAGATAATGTTCAGTCATGATGGAGAATCAATAGCTAATCCACCTGGATTACTTCAAAGGCCCAAGGTGCCCTAGTAGCAAGCCCTGCATGACAGCGTAATGGCGTGTGTGACAACATGTGAAAGTGTGTGTGCGCCTAGAGCTTTGTGATCAGAGATTTCATAAAAAACTCTAAAGAAAACATGAAAAAGCAAAAAAGAGGTGTGCAGATGCCTTTTCTTGCAAAATAGATCTAGTACAAGACAGAATTTTACACATACTAGCCCAACCTCTTTGTCTTCATAAGTTATTTTAAAAGGGTTGGGCACGAGGGAGAGCTCATGTGGATGTCTTCCCACTAACATATTCCTCTTGTGGCTCAAGTTATGTGAAGTAAAAATGCATGGCTGGAAAATGTAGACCTGTGAGTAATATATGCAAAATTTCTTTGGAGTGTGGTGAGATCATAAAACACCAGCACATTTCTGAAATGTACATATCAGAAGTATTTCTCCTGTTCATCTGTGAAAGAAAAACATCACTTAAGTTTGCCATCCACTACATTATGTATGCATTTGTTTAATATTGGATTGGTTTACAGTATATAACGTTTGAGCCCAAATATGCATTTCAGTGTGATTTAAGTGCAGTCTGTATGTGTAAAAGAGTTCATCTCTGTGAAAAGCAAATGAACAGCGTGTGTTCTAATGTACCTCTGGGTTACAGTGATGGGACTCAGCTATAATGAGACATAAAAGAGATGCTGGGTATTTTAGGCTGGTGAGGTAGGGAGGGGAATAGGCAAGAAATGGGGAAGGAAGAGGGAAAAAGGTAGGGAAGCACCAGCTGTTTTTCCAGGTGATCCATGAGGGGAGGCACAGCTGCTCTCTTCACCTGACTCTCCTCCCTCTCAATCTCTGTCTCCTCCCTTTCTTTCCTCTCTACACTACGCTCTTGAAACTGCTGCTGATACCTGATGTATTACACCACTTGAGGCTTAAAGGCCCTGCACACCCACGGAAGGACAGTTTGATTATTTTGCCTGATTAGAGCTCCTTTCAGGATTGTGTGGGTGTGCACATACTGTGCTTGACTGACATCTCTTCCTTATTCTCCGGTTAGAGTGGGACAAATTACACCCCTATCCCTCTTATTAGTACAGGAGGTCAGTGACCTTATGAAACTCTGGCAAAGCTCCATCCACCATCAACCTGATGCCATGTTCATGTTGTATCAATATAGAGTTACCAAAATGACCAGTTTTGGACTTCACGTCACCATCAACAAGTTGAAATCACTGGGAAAGTCTCCATTTTGATATATACACTTTGGCGCGAAAATTTTACATTAGCATCTAATAAAAACAAACATACATGGATTCCTCACATCAGTCAAAGTTCATCGTTCAAGGTAATTAAACCAAAATTTTATTCAGTTTAATGGATGTCATGCTATACTGTCAATGCAGAGTATTTTTAACCCTCACACAACCAATGATGAGTTGATTTATCAGTTAGTCGATTGACAGAAAATCAATTAGCAACTATTTTGATAAATCGATTAATTATTCCCCTTGTTTAAGTTTCTGCTTTTCCCTGACTTAATGGTATAGAAAATGCAATGTTTTGGGGTTTTGGACTTTTGAACAAGACATCTGATGACATTACCTTGGGCTCTATAATCGGCAATTATAAAATAATTGGAAGTTTAATCTATTATGAATATAAAAATTAGTTGCACCTACATACAACTATTCTGAGTTGTCCGATGACTGAATAAATATTGCCCATCTCTGCCATCCATCCCATGTGACATGAGCCCGGCATGAGCAGAGGTCTAAACATACAGAATAAGTGAAAACACCTGTATGGGTGTGCGTGGCCTTTAATTTACTCTTACACACATAGATCAAGGTCTCTTAGTTGGTTTTCCTTCTCATTATACCAAAACACTACAAAGCAAACTAATGCATCTTGTTTAAAGTATGACTTTAGGCAAGAACGGGTAATTCTAAAAGCAGTTTAATTGACCTTTCTAACAGCAGGCACCCTGAGTTGCCAAACACAGGTGCAGCTAATAACATCATGATTGCTGCATTCCATTAAAGGTGTTGTTGAGGTTGTATTACTGGCATGGCTTAATGACGCACCTAATATGGAACAGAGTCATCGTAAACATCAGTAGTTACATCTGTGCTATTCCTGCTATGACAAGTTAAAATGTCTGTCAGGCTGTAAAAGAAGTGTTTAAGTAGTTCAAAAGAAGTTCAAAAGGAAAACATCTGTAGAGGGATGATGGCACTCTTTGCACACTTCATCAAAAGTACAGACTCTTGAATGGATGTGTGTCCAGCGTCCATTCTCCATTTTCAACATTAGGTTTAGCTCCACCTCCCCTTTCCCCTCTGTGAGAAGTTCTTCTGCCACTTGTGTTTTCTCTCGTAAGTGCAAAGGCTTTTGTTTACCATATTTGAAATATGCCAGGCATTTATGAATGTGTGTATATGTGTGCGTGTGTGTGTTTGCCTCTCTTAATGTTTCTCTAGGAGTGCATTTGGAAGACTGTTCGTCTCCAAGTCCATACACACACATACACTCACAAACCTAGCGTATTTCAAATATGAAAGTGCATTTCAGCTAAGAAGTGGGAAGTGATTTATAAAAGGCTTTAGGGAAAGGCTTTCTACTGAGGAGAGAGAAAAGACATGGCAGAATAACTCTTCAGAGATGGAGAGTGGGAGGGTGCTGCTGAACCTAATGTTATAATGTTGTAATGGTATAGATAGCAGAGCAACTGGTTAAGCTGAATATTAGAGTGGTAGATCAGAATTGAGTAGCTGAACCTTGTGCCCCTTGAGGTTGTAATTACACATGGAAAAAAATATCAAAATCAATTAAATTTCAACATTTTTAATACCCATAACGTGTACTTTTGGTACACTGAAATCTGTGACTGTTTGAATTTTCATCCATACTTGGGAAACAGAGGAAGACAAAGAGCATCAACCAGACAGATGTGTAGAGGTTTTGATTTACCTACTCTTATAAAACCCTTATGGACCCTGTGGACAAAAGTGGTAGTGTTTTCCTGGAATGAAGACTCCATTTCCCATGAGCACCACCGCCTTCTGTCGTAAAGATCTTGGCTAGCGCATGCATTTGGTTTGGAAGCGAGTGAAAGGAAGAGATACTTGTTTTTAATATTATTTTTCTTTGTTAAACACAGCTGTTTGCAAGATGCATAGTGATGAGGTCATGTATCTGTCTGGCTATGTAAGATTAATAATTGTATTATGAAGATGGATAAGCAAAGTAAACTTTGTTTTAATACTGTTCCAGGTTACATGTAAGGCTGCATTCACCACCACATCTGGCAATGCTGCACCTTCCCCCAGGTTTGTGCGGAGGTGTGGGCGTGTTTGTTTGTGCTTTAGATCATAACTGCTATGAAACAATGAGAAAATAATGTTTTATTTCTCAGATTTTTGCTACACTGCCGCTCACTCTCTACATTCACTCTCTAGCTCACTCAACCACCACTGCTCTCTCTCTCTCTCTCTCTCTCTCTCTCTCTCTCACTCGTGCTCTCAGCTCGCTCGACCTCATTCTCTTTTTCTCTCGTCTTTTTAAAATGTGTCAGGAAGCCAACAACAAGTCTAACGTTACATTTAATGTTTGTATTAAACGAAGAGAAATGTCCTCCCCTTGTCCTAGTAACGTATCTTTGTACTCCCTCATGCATACAGTGCTACATGTAATGTAGACATAAGGCTCTTCCAGTCTGTGTGTCGTAAATCGTTTAGTCTGATTTTGTGGGGAACCCGACCTCGTGGGAGGCATTTAGAATAACTATATAGAAATAGCCTATCTTCTTGCTGATGTCTTGTTTGCTTATGTAGGGTATATAGAGGCATCGTGAGACGAGGGGCTGAGAGATATGACGATATACAACGTAAATATATGTATATCCTTTATTTCGCTGTGTTGCAAAGCACACTCTTTTACGGCAGTATTTTTCATCATTTGGAGTCTGTCCATCTTTTGTGTCGATTACATTAGTAATTTACTCTTCTCGGCTTTTCACACGCAAAGCTTTTATTGCACTTACAGTAACGTTACAAGTGTAGTTGTCATCAACTCAAGTACTTCACCTGGTTGAGTGTCTCCTCTGCTCCGCTGTGTGCAGCTCTGCCCCAGGTGAAACACAGAGAGCAGAGGAGAGTAGCACGACCAAAAATGACAGCAAAACGCAGCAGAGACTATGTTTATTTATGTTATTTACCTAATTTTTGTGCACTCATTTCATTTCAGCTCAGGCTGAGCATGTCTACTGCGTTTTGCTGTCATTTATGGTCGCGCCACTCTCCTCTGCTGTCTGTGGTTCAGCATGGGCGGGGCTGAGCCCTCCTTGTTACGTTAATGTAAGTGCAAGACACAGACCAAAAACTATTTATTCAGTGAATTTACAGAAAATGTGCTGTATCGTGATATGTATCGTGACATTTTGGTCGTATCGCACATCCCTACATGAGACTGTTTCATAACCAGTTAAAAGTTCCTTGTAGTACCTCTAACACACAGCATTAAATGTTGAAAGCAAAACCTGCTGCTTTCTTACTAATCTCAACTGCAGCTGCAGTGACTCATATCAGCCTCTGTCAGGGAGCACCTGTGTGTGTGTGTGTGTGTGTGTGTGTGTGTGTGTGTGTGTGTGTGTGTGTGTGTGTGTGTGTGTGTGTGTGTGTGTGTGTCATCCAAAGACTCATTACAGGATCGCACTTCCATCTTGCTGACTCGGCTGTTGGTTTCAATATACTTATTTTAAAAGGCCATAGCAATCACACATGAGAATCCACTTTCTATCTCTATCATTTAAGGCCACAGTGGCAAGCATACTGCTTCTCTGAACACTAATGCAGCCAAACACAGTGCTGTTCATCAACAAACTTAACAAATGAAAATTCCAAAACCCTGGTCCACAATTATTCATCCTGTTATTCATGATTGACACAAAAAGACAACCAACCTTTAGCCCGAAATCTAAGTTAAAAACTCTTGTTTACTGTTTTGATTGATTCATTTTCTAGGCTTTTTAAAAATAGTCTCTTCACTTTTTGTCTTGAAGGGAAAATAGCCGTAAGGAAAAAACAAATACAAAATAAATCAAATTATTATGATAGGGACGGAGTACCAGCCAAGCTACAGTTGCTAAATATTAATGCCTCTACAAAAAATGATGCTACTTAATAAGATGAGGAGGTCTGGGAATTACAAATAGAAATGTGAAAAAGAAAAAATTTGCATACAATGCTACTAAAAAGAGGCAGCCTTGCTAAACAATCTGAAGTATTTTTGTATGAGGGCTGCAACTACCAATTATTTTCATTACTGATTAATCTGCAGATTATCTTCTTGATTAATTGATTAAATGTTTGGACTACAAAATGTTGAAAAATGACAGAGTCAAAGGTGATATCTTCAAATGTCTTATTTTGTCCGACCACTGGTCAGACACCCAAAGACATTAAGTTACTATTATGCATGACCATGACAAAATTCGAGAAGTTGATAACAGCTCATTTTTGGCATTTTTGCTTAAAAATGACAAACTATTATTCAATTATTAAAATATAAATACATTTTCTGACAATCAACTAATAGATTAATCATTGCAGCTCTACTTTGTGTTGGACAATCACCAACATTGAGTATGTCTGTAAGGAGCAAAATGGTCTTTGTAATATAACAAAGTCCAAACATTTCTCTCAAACTGGACTGAAAGTCAGACTGAACTTGGGTTAGGATGCCTGTAAATAAATACCCAATTCACAAAACTGTCAAACGTAACACTAGAGTATGGTATCTACCCATGGAAAATTGAAATAAAACTTTTAATGCAAAGACCTTTGTGGTTCTGTTTGCGTGTTGTGTGGGAAAGTTGAAATGTGGTACCTGGCATGAGTGGCTGTCCGGTCATGCCGATGGGAGGCATCCCCAGGTTGTTCATGGCTGTTGCCCAGGCGTTGGGATCTGACATAGGCATTGTTATCGAGTTGGAGTCCATGGTCATGTTATGGATCCCTTCTGCATAAAGACACAGAGAAACAGAGACAGAAAGAAGATTTAATATCATCCTTGTGACTTCCAAGTCATCATGATACAGGGTCATGCCAGAAAAACAATCATGGTACAGCAAGGACAGAGGTAAGATTTTTTTTGTGGTGTTGTCGTGGCAACTCCAGCCATCTTCTCTCTAAAAATGGTTCCTTTAACTGTGTGTTCTTTCTGAGGGGGGAGGAGCAGGGAGGCCGCTATGACCCTGCAGTCAGCCTGACACTCCAGTGACTTCTACAACACTGTCATCTAGAATCTATTCATCCTGATGTTTCTGTTTGTTCAGTTTTTGCATTGAGGTTTAACGGCCTGGCTTCTTCTTGACACTTCCTGTCTCAATGACCTGTACTAAGAGTCTACTGGAAATGCTGCTGTAAGACTGAAAACACTGCCACACGAATATAAAATCTTGCTCACAAAAACATGAGCATCATGGGACAAAAAAAAGAGAAATGGATTCATATACCCAAAATGTACATCTTGATGAGCAATTCAGTGAAAGATCAGAGCTTTCATTTGCCAGCCAGAGTAAGAAAATAATACAGCGTAAAACAAGATTATCATGGCACTAAGCACAAATCCTGATGCTATCAAGCATTAGCCAGGCGCTCTGCAACTAAACCTTGGAAAAGTTTGAAAGATCTCCAACTTAGTATGACAAATACATACATATCTAAAACTCACAACCCCAGACTCAGTTGGGTTTTTTTTTTTGCCAAGTGTTGCATAATAAAGCAAACACATTTAGCCCTCTGTTATAAAAAACCCTGCAGCAAAAGCAACATGAACATATCATACATCCACCAGTGGCTCATTCTCTGCGTCTGCAGTCTATTTCACAGCTCTAAATGCTGTTTAATTTTCTCCTCTGGTCGACCCCTTTCTCTCTGACAGACCTGCAAATTGCTGTGACTGCTGGCTGAGCCAAGCTGCCCTCTTCACTCCTGATGCCAAAGCCAGCACTACTGTTAATAATGAGAAGCGCTGCACCCTGCATACGCTTCACACCATAGAAGGTCTGTGGCAGAGCTGACTGTGGAGGTAACACTCAGCTCTGTGTGTGTGTGTGTGTGTGTGTGTCTGTCTGCACAACAACCTCTATATTGGTATTCCTGGTGTTCAGACACAGCGGGCAATGTATAATAATGCTGTTTGCCCCTTTGCCTCCCTCTTTGAGCTACTAATTTCGGAGCTGTCTGCTGTTGCTGCCATAGAGAGGCCTGATAAAAAACTGCCTCTATCTGTGTGTCGCTGTGATAGTGCTGCTGACGAGGACTTTACAGACTTGTTAACTAACACAACCCTATTAACTAGGGCTACCTTCAAGGACTTAAAATGGAGGAGGATAGGAGTGTTGGTGAGGTGTTTTATGGCAGTTTTATTACTCTTTACAGTACATTAACTGTCATCGCTGTAGTGTGAATGGATATACACACTCAGGGTTTGAAAGGTGGTGTCAGACCAACTAAGCCCTTTTGCTTAGATTCTAATTATCTGAGCCTGGCTGTAAATCAATATAATATCTATCTTGCAGTACAAGATTAAATATAATATAGGATTTGTTTATTGTGATGTAAATGTATATCTGGCATCCTTTCCAGGTCTATGGTTGTGTTACAGTTTTCTGAGTTTGAATGTTCCAGCAAACTGAACAATCATTCTACTTGTTTTGTCATGATATTCACATTACAAATTATTATTTTAGTGTTTTCTAAAACACCAGGTGTGACCTCATTATATCGCTTTCTATTCAGGTATTTGCTTTAAAATTGCACAAAGACTGGCGCAAGTAAGATTAATCTTCCTATTTGTGAAGCTAGAACCAGCAAATATTTGGCATTTTTGTTTGATAAATAACTTTAACAGTTAATCGATAATCTAAATTGTTGGTGTTTAATTTCCTGTCCCTAAACTAATCAATTAATCAACTGGCCTAATTGTTTCGGCAGTGATGACTGAATTTTCCCAGTGTTAATGCCTGTCTGGTTATTTTATCTATAAAGGACTTCCCTTAATGAATTTCAGGAAAGTGAACTATATTACAATATGTGTAAATTTTATCCATATTGCCTTTTATCCTTCCTCCTACTGCTATTTATATTATATTATTTATATTATTGCATGCAATAAGTACCAGTAAAATGAAATGAAGTTTAGCATCTAACTGTTGCATATAGATATAAGTACATCAATATATGTACAGAATGGGTAGTATGAACAGAATAAACCTATTTCTGACTTTGAAATAAAACAATCCATGTCAATTTGTCCTCTTTCATCTAATCTATTGACCTTTAAATAAAAACACAATACTGCATTGCCTTTTTTTTGAAAAATCATTGCACAGTGCATCAGATTTCTAAAAGACATTTAAGTAGAGCTCCTTTCTGTTCTTTACAGGAATAACTCTTATTGTACTGAATGTACTGTAAGTGCTGGGTCAAGTTAACTCCTCAAATAGTCTGCATTTGAATCACACCTCAACAGTTCATCTGTCAGCCCCTCTGCTCTCGTTCATTCAGTGCATTCAATTTCAGTGTCACTCTCTTTACTTTTATTGTTCAAAACTCTGTTCCTTCATTTTCTCTGTTACCTGCTCTCTTCAATGCTTCCTGCACTGACTCAACTGTTATCCATTGTCTCATGTTTTTCCCAACGAATACACACAAACACACACACACACACACACACACACACACACTCTTGCCTCCATGAATCAATTACACTTCACACAGCTCTGTGCATCAATCACTGAGGGCTTTTGATTTTGGTGTGCAGAGTGACCTTGAGGGCAGGAGTCAGCCTTGGCTCCCCTTAAAGGAACCATCCTACACAACTACATCAATATATAGAGCAGAGGGAGGAGTGTTTGAATAACAAGCAGGTGCTAAAAAATCAACACAGATACGCACACATGTACAAGCACAACACATACGTTAACCTTGCCAGATAGGAGGGATAGGAGCCAGGGACAATACTACCAACAAGGGAATTAATGTCAGTAAGTATTTTTTTTTTTTTACTGAATACATGGATTAGTGTGCTTTGCTTTGGTGTTTTGAAGCCAATTGACTGCCTGGAATGAGAAGGACCTAATTGAATCCTAGCGTTTAATTGTTTATTCCAAGGTCAAACGTTCAGAGAAGGTAAGAAACAATGGCGATAAGCAAAATAAGCCAAATTATTTTCAGCTGTTGGCTCAATTTAGCTTGAGCTCAAAACAAATGTCGTATCTAATTACATAAACTGAACAATCTAATCATGTGCAACAATACCTCATTTCACAGATATCCAAATACAGAACTCTGTAGACCCAAGCTTAATATACATAAGTCTGGAAGCCTAGCTGGATCTAGCTTTGAAACTGGAAACTATTTTGATGATCGAATAATTGTTTAAGTCTGGTCATTTAAAATAAAATTAAAAATCATTGGTTCCACCTTTTCAAATGTGAACATTTGCTTTTCTTCTATGGTAATACCTTTGGATTTTGAGTTGTTTGGCTTGGGTTGGACAAAACGAACAATTTTAATATGTTTTGGGGCTTCTGGGCTTTCTGAAATTGTGATGCACAATTTTAAGACATTTTATAGACCCAGTGATTAATCCTTTAATCATTACAATAATCAACATACAAGACATATCAGTAAACAAAGAAAATTCAAGTGTACCAAGAACAATAAGCCAAAAAAAGTATCTAAAGTAAGGAACACTAATTGACCACCCAGTGTGCAGCTCTGAAAGCCTCTACACCAGTATCACCATGATACATTTGTGTGTATATTGCCCAAGGCAATTAAACCGATAATAACCGTACTTTTGATTCTGCAGGGGTACACCCCACCTCAAGGCTTTTGTGATACTCACTCTCTGCGGGCTGTGACTGGCTTTTAGCTTCCCTAAGAGCTCCCCCAGGGGGCAGATAGGAAATTAAGTCATTTTAAGGCCCATTGGCTGTAAGCCCCAACAGCAGGCAGAGAGACGCAAGGGGCCATTTAGTCTAAAATGCGCATGATTTTAACAGCTAGCTACAGGTTTATTACAGCCCCTAGAGAGAGAATTCAAGAGGGAGCTAAAAAGATGAGGAACAGTGAGGAAAAGAGAAAGAAAAGGTCAGGTTTTAATAGACAGAGGTGACGGAAAATTAAAAAAGACTAGGTCAAAACTGACTGGACCGTGTATGGTCAATGCACAAACTTGTGGCCAAATTGTTACAGGCATAGTCAGTGTCTATGATGTGAATTCCTGGATATTAAATGTTCATCTGCAATTTTCTGTAGTGGTCCCAGTAATATTTGTTATTAAAGAAATGGTCAAAAAAAGGTTAGAAATGTAGCTGTAAGAACAATAGCCTACTTTCCACTCATATCTTGGGATGTCTGATTTGAAAGAGAACTTATTTTAATTCTAATTATAACTATTCTAATTATCTGTTAACTCCCCCTGCTCTTTGATCTGTTCTTATCTGCGGATGTCGCTTGTTTTTCACTCTGCATTGAGTGTTTTGTCAGAGTGATTGTTATTTGGGGTGCTTTAAACTGTGTGCTCTCCCTCCTGCCGCATGGAGAGCTATTTTCTCTCCTACTCTGCAATCTTGCGCTGCTTGTCCTGGCTCGAATGCAGCCGAAGCCGTGCAAAGCAACGTCTGAGGTTTCTCATGTGCAGCAGCCCTAGGCGCACCTCTGGGTGAGCTGCCAACATCATCCCGAGGAGTGACATGACGCTCCCTGCTGGCTCCAAGGCCACTGACCTCGCTTGCTGGGTCAGCCGCTACAATGCCTCCACAAGCTCCTCTAACAGTCGTGCAATCATGGCATGGGAGTTCAGGTACAGACCAAGGTAGGGCATCTGCTGTCTAGGCTGCAGGGTATCTCTAAGCACGCGATAAATTTGGAATGAGCTGCAGTTAATGAGTGGAACCACTGTAAACGCCCCCTGAGGATGTAATAGAAAAATGTCCCTGCTGATTCATTTACAAGAGCAGTGGCCAATGGGGAAACTCCAACACTCAGCCGGCCAAGCAATGGTGTAACTTCATCACTCAGCGACTTAGTCAGTCACGGACATCCGCGGTTTTATTGCCGACCCTGCTGTTATGGTCCAGCTAAAAATGGCAGCAGCCTCAAATTGAACTTCTGGCATTGCAGCAATCAATAAAGCACAGAGACCTGATGACAGTCATTACCACAAAGTAGGTAACTGCAAAAATCTATAATTAGCGTATAATACAATGTCATTGCAGACCACAAAGTGGCTGAAATGACAGATGGAGCGTAATTAAATTAAATAAATCTCCTCCAACCCAAGGAAAAAATAAAACTTCAAATAAGTGTTGCTGGCTACATGATTCATTTTGAGATACAATACTGAAGGAGATGTCTGATTTTTCATTTGGAAGGATGTGAGAAGTGTCCATACATATGCATGGAAATCACACAATAGAAAATATGCCTGCAGTGCACAATTGCTTTCTGAGAGCGGATGCCTCTTTGACCTTAATCTTTGAGTGAATGCAGGTCTGTGTGTTTGTGTTTGTCTGTGTGTTTCTGAGGAGGGAGGTAGGTCAAATTAGTATCTCTAGGGTCATCTGTAAAAATAAGTCTCATCACAATGTGAGAAGAACCAAAGAACATGAGGATGAGATAATGCAACAGTAGAAAGTGTTGTTCAGAGCAGTGGCTCTCAGACTTTTCATGTAAAGGACCCCTAAACTGACGCAGATTGGACCACGGAACCCCATTTGATAAGATTTTGTCCCAGCATCCCCCATCTGACAAGATTTTTGCTTTTAGATGTTTTATTACAGAAAGTGTATGAAACTCATGATCAAAATAGTCATACATTCTGTCATCATGTTACTTATGGATGGAATTATAATGAAAATAAGTTATTCCCCTTTTTGCTTAGGACCCCCTGGAACCCCCTAAAGGACCCATGGAGGTCCCTGGACCCCACTTTGAGAACCACTGGTTCAGGGGACAATACATACAACTTTATCTCTGATGAATTTCAAAGCCAACTGAATATGGAGAAATGCAGCAGGTATGATCACCATATTATTTTTCAATTACTTACGTGCCTAACATACACAAGCATCAAGCAAGCACATCCAGACACACACACTCAGTGTCTGTTTAATAATGTATGACTGCCCTTCTCTCCGCTTCTTTGATCTGTTAATTATGATAAAACTGGTAGGGGTCTGGTGATTAGTGGTGGCACAGTGAAGAGGGCCCAGAGTGTTATACTACACAGCGTCTCATTTAGGACCAGAAAAGAAGACAACAAAGTGAATATGTAGAGATAACAGAAGAGGCCTGAAGACTCCCTGGCCTCATGGGGAAAAAGAAACTGTGGGAGACACTCCCTCTGCCGTTTCTCTTTCATTTACCTTGATATATTCTTGTTCATAAAATTTTTAATAAAAGACTGGAATTTGGGGAGAATGTCAGCAGGAATCACATTTCCAAGATTTCTCTAAAATTGTATACAGTGTTGTTTGTTGTAGAAAATAAAACATGTTACACATGAAGGCAGCAAAAACTGGCACGTGGAGTGAATTTATGTTGCCTTTTGTGTCTGAGAGGTGATGATGGCTTTAGTGGCAGTGGAGGCTGTCAAATCAAATTACAGCCTCAAAATTGGATTGGAAAGACTAACCTGATCCCGCTCCACAGAGGTGACCGAAACCCAAACTCTGCTGCAAAATACTAGAAGAGAAATGTATATTTGAACCATATTATAGTCCAATGACGTGCACATGCTAGTTATGATTTAGTTCTGTGAGGCAAAGTGCATCAAAACCTTGCTGTACAAGCCTGAAATGTTCACCAGAGACCCTCATCACTGAACGATTGAAGTCTTTACTTGTTACGCATGATTAATAAATCCATTCCAATAGACTTGACATACATGTACTACTCTTAACTTGATCAATGAGAGTAACACATAGGCTTGAGTGGTATCTATTTTTTCATACCTTCCTGACATTTCACCGGGTTATACGTTATATGACGTTATTTGTGTTTTAAAATAAAAACGTAAAAGCTGAGCTGCTGGTGATAGAAGTCATGTATGACATTGTCTAGTGGTGATGCGAGGGTCAGAGTTTTTTTAATACCTTCACACACCCGACCCGTTATGAGAACCAATCCGCACTGTCCCACAGGCAAAAATACGCCTTAATCAACCACACAAACTCGACCCGCAAACCGCCAACTGTGCAGAAAATACGTTATGAATATGAGCACATAGGTGGAAGTACAAGGCAAAAATTCAGAGATAAAACAATTAATACTGTCTCCTACTGTTCATCCAGTACCTAAACAAATGTCAGGAACAAACTTACTCAAGGCCAGCAGACGAATATCAGCTTCAACAAAGAAAAGTCTTGCGAGTTACATTCACCACAAACATAAAAACACACAATTATCTTGGCTATATATTTTGGCTTTCAGCGAAGATATGACATTTTTATTGTCACTTTGAGCCTATATTTAAATATGTGAAAGGTTCTTTACAAACATAAATGGCATGGTACAATATTAAATTTTAAATAGTTATAAAATGTCAATCACTTCTGCAGTCTTCACTTCCTGCGGACTAAACGAGAGGAAATATGGACACTTTGCCATTGCAAGCCACATTGTGGTTGGAGGAGGGATTGCATGTTGCTTTCAGGTGTGTAAACTCCAGCACTCCAGGTTTACTCTGAGTCTGTATTTTTGACAGTATTGAAAAATCATACCATCGGGATTTCTAAATACCCTGGTATACTGTAATACCGCCCAAGCCTAGTGACACATACCACATCAAACACTATAAAGCATCAACATGTTGATGATAGTTATCAACATAGAACATAATTATATACATAAGTAAAGCTGGGTATAGATTGCCTATATTTTCAAAAAAACAGTTGATTTTTTGTATTCCTATTTCAGACTACAACACATTGAATATCTTTGAGTCCTAAACGTCTATTAAACCAGAATGAGTGAGGATGTAATTATATTTTAATGTTATAATTCCAGCTCTGCAGCAACTTTTACAAATATAGATCAACATTGTTTTCCATCGGTGAGCACACAGGTGGCACAAAGGATTCAACAAAACCTAAAGCTGCTGCTTCAATGTTTACATTAAAGGTGATATAACCAGCCTTTTATTTATTCAACAGTATAATACTACTGTCATGATAAACCAACAAATTAAAGCAGCTCTGTCATGACGATCTTTCCTCAGTAACTACAGCAAAATGTTTAATTATAATTCCTTAAATGAGTTTCAGTGCTGGGTTTGAAATGGCCAAATGCTGCAAACGCATCTTTAAAAAAATACTGCGTGATTAGACCCTGCTATGAAGCAAAACCTGATGCAACATCAAGAGCTGCAGAGCCATAAAGCCCCTGATATGACAACCATTTTCTTGAACTATGACTTAAAGTCTTTAATAGGCAGTGACAGAGAAAAAGAAAAAGAAATACTGACGCACACTGGAAATAAGCATTTCTCTTACTGTGGAAGAAGTCTCACTAAAGGCTTCACAGGGCAGATTAGTTATAGTAAACAACCTCAATTCCTATTGCTTTATCAGGAGCTATTTTTATACAAATGGAGCAGAGGCACTTGTGTTTGTGTCAATGTTGTCAAGGAGGAACATCCGTTCCTGGACAGGAGCATGACTCTTCCCTTTTCTTATCAGCCTGAGAGAGGTGACAGACAAGAACAGATTACTCTGATATCTGGTGGGGAGAAAGAGGGATGGGAGATAAAGAGCATGAAGAAGAGAAAAAGAGGAGAGGTCTCAAACAGAGATGTAAGCTCACCACATCAATACTATCAAAGTATTCCAAATAATGTGATGTAAGGTTGTCTGTAGAATGTCTAATACAACAAACAGGGTGTGCTTACAAAGAGCCACATATCTGTACGACTGCTGTTTGATGAAGAAATCAATAAATACTACCTGCCAGACTACCCGGTGAGGTTTCTGTAAGGCTAACATCTGAATGCCTCGGTTACATGGTCACATTGTGAGGAAGAAGCATGAGCAGTGGAGTGTACTGCTGTGCTTCGACAATGTAAGTGATTACCGTAGGTGGTTGGAGGTGAAAATAATCAACCTCACAGTACAGTGGCCTCCACTGTAGGTGACTTGACTTGTAATTCCCATATATCCTGCCAATTTTTATTGGTCAGAATAACTAAAATGTGATGCTGAGGTGACATTGATAGATGTAACCTTCACCTGCAAGCAGAACCAAATTCAACTTCAATTAGACCAAGTTCAAGTTGAAGGGCTGCAACAATTCCAAGATTGGCTCTACAGCTCCAGACCTGCAGTAGACATTGAAAATATTCAACTACCGCTTCCTCCACTATTTTTCAGAGTGACTGTCACTATGTGAAGAGATTTTGGGGTGTGCCTCTTCTAAAAAAAACCCCCTGCTGTCTACTATCTAACCTCTGTAAGAGGGAACCAATCATACCAATGCAAAATAATATCTATCTAACAAAAGGTAAAGTAACATGTTTCCTGTATGATGACACATCGCAAGTTTGAAGCACCAAAAAGGAAGAAATGAAGACGTGACACTCGATAAAATAAACTTGCAAAGAGAGTGAACAAGCTTTAAATGCTTGAAATCACATCTTCAGCAGATACTGCTCAAGATGAGATTCACACGTTATCATAATCATTACAATAGCAGGTGGCAGGTTGAGTGGCAGGCAGGGCAGACTACAGAGATTTTTCAGTGAGAAATGGATTTAAATTATTTAGGTTGGCTGGCATTTTTTAAGTTTGTCAGGGGAGACAAAAAGGTAATTTCTGGCCACTTTGTCTTTCTATCTTTGAGGTTAAAAAGATGGATATTTAATCATACATACTAAGAGCATTCTTGACTAAGTGACAACTGAGCAGGAAAATGAGTGCATGACTGACAGGATGCAGGAGCAAACTGTACCACTAATCTTAATCATGTAACAAAACAGCTGCTACTAATCTTTAAGAATGATGAGCTCTAAGAGACAGGAAGCAACTTTAACTCGTTTACTGAGATGGCTGCTGATATCCTTCTGTCCACAGTGACAGAAGAGTGGATTTACTCAATTACAGAGAAGCTGATATTGTCCTGTATGTCTGTCACACCTGGGAGAAAAAAGCAACACAGCTTGGAAGCTGTAGAAGCTATGTGTCTCTTTTTCATTTGCTGGCTTATTAATTTGAACATGCACAATGAATCACTGAAGCATTATATGATATAAAACTCTATTGTCATTTGCCGGCTTATTAATTTAAACACGCACAATGATCCAGTGAAGCACTGCATAAAACTGTATGAAGCTTGATGAAAAATATGCTTCCATGCCATAAGCAATGTTTGTGATGTGCATTTCAATTCAAATAAACTTACATTTACACTGTACCCGTTAAAAAACAACTAATCCCACAGATCTCATTACTGAGCAGGAGAAATAGCCTCTCATTTTAACGTGCAGATGATGTACAGCATCTATTCCACTGTACTAGAGGGGGTAAATGAACGAGAGCAGTAGTGACTATGAATCTGAAATATTTTTATGATGGCCATGCTGTCATATCAGTAAATACAGATTTGTGAGTAAGCCATCTAATCTAATGGACAGTGTGGTACAGATGTGAAGAAACTGACTCTATTACCAGAACAACAATCTACAGAGGAGAGATGAAATAGGCAATTTGATCATTTAAAGTCAGTCGCGCAAAAGGAAAATATGAATCCTGGCATGAATCCTGCAGGGCCAGAGCCACTCATTTATGCGGTTCACATAGTTAAGCGCAGAAACAAATTATTTCAACCAGATAAACTATGTTTACTTATGTGTTCATTTACTGTACAAGCAACCAGGGATCAATAAAGCATCCAATTACTTTTATTAGCGAACTTGTATAGATGTGTCTGAGAAATTAACTGCAACACACTGCAGTACCTCATCAGCGTTTATCTTGACAGAACTACAGTATGAGCAGCAGCAGCAGAAATAGCAGGGATGATACTGTCCATAGGAAGTATGGATATGAAGTGTATGTTGTTACTCTAAATTAAGAACCAGACATTATTAATTCCTGTAACCTGAAACCCTGGCTCCTTTCTCACCTCTGCACAGCTGGCCAATCACTGCATGAAGTGTGAATGTCGCTTTGGCCTTTTCAAAAAGTTAAAGAAATGGCTGTACACCACCATTGGAAAGGTGCGTGGGGAGGGGGTTTAATGGGCTTTTCAAACATCCGACAAGCATATCTGAAGGAATATACAGCCACCTTAACACTTCCAATGTTATATTTCCTGTTTTTCCTAGTCTTGAAAGTGCTGTTAAAATACAGGAGAAGATGCATTTTTTCACTGCATGCATTCCTTTAAAAGGAAATGTTCTTCACTTTAACAGGGGGTATAATGATTATTTCATCTCATGAACTGTATGTGCTGCACTTCTACTAGCTTTGGAGAGGCACACATTGTGTTTGCTCCGTTTATCTTTTGTATTTTTGTTACATTATATATGTGTTGTTCAGTTACTTTGAACAAAATGTAAAGTGTTTCATTTTGGAGGCAAAATATTATTAAGTTGGTAACACTTTACTTTAAGTCCTCCCATTTAGCAACTGTAATCAGTACATAAACCATTAAATAAATGCTTTATAACACACTGCAGTTATCAGATATAATGACATTTTAAGTGTAATATTTGTCAGCACTTCTACTTCTAAAAAAAACACTTATCTGCTGATGACTACATAATAGTGTGTTATAAACCATTTATTAAGTGTTTGTATTGTGCCTTTCAATGCTAAGTAGAACTTAAAGTGTTACCATAACATTTCATGCATGACTCTGCTAATTAGAGACGATTGTTGAGATGTGTGTAGCAGGGCTGCTGTGTGGTTTGAGACTATGTTAACTAGTGTGAAGCCTTTAGTGAGTAGGTACGCGCATGTATAAAGAGCATTTATGTTAGAGAGATGATGTGAATGCTTTGTTTCTCTACAATTGCAGGAAACTAAGGCTGTATTCAGATCAAATCAGGCGTTGCGGTGCACCTCTGCAGGGTGGGGGTGGGAGTGTGGGCGTGTTTATTTGTAACCGCCATGAAACAATCAGAAAACAACGTTTTGTTCCTCTCATTCACCGGGTTTCTCGCTACCACTGCTCGCTCTCTTCATTTACTCTCTAGCTCACTCAACCACTGCTTCTCTCTCTCTCGTGCTCTCAGCTCGCTTGAGCTCTCTCTCTTTCTCTCCTCTTTTTTAAAATGAGTTGGGAAGCCATCATCACAGTATAACTTTATTTTAATGTTATCAAACAAAGAGAAATGTCCTTCCCTCTTCCGAGTAACGTCTTTGTCCTCCATCATGGCAGGGCTGTACAGCTCAGTCTCGCCAGTCTAATCGCCGGCTGTGATTAACCACTGCAGTGTAACGTTGGGTTGTGTTTCTCCAAAAGCACCCCTGCAGCCTAAACGCACTACCCCCATTCAAATGAATGGGAGGACTGGCATTTTCACCGCAAAGCCTGATTTGGTGTAAATTCAGCCTTATGCTGGAGTAAAAAGCTGAAAGATTGAAAGAAAGGTCCTTGTCCACAATACAACACAATGAGTTAGACCCACTACACATCTATATTTCCAGTAGCATGATCAACAGGTCACCCGGGAGTCCATTCATTTCCTATAGAACTGAGCGGCCAGAGAAACTAAGCCAAGTGAGTAGGCTGAAAAAGACACATAAAGAGCTGTTTATGGTTCTTGGACTAGCTGGGAAATATGATGCTGTTCGTGCTGACGAGGCTCGTTTACACTATGGAATGGACTGTGTCTGCTTATGTGTGAGTGTCTGTATCTGGGGCCCAAAGGCTTTCAAGCTAAACAGTTTTGGTTAAGATCATCAGGGTTGACAGGGATCAGTGTGACACATACCCACGAGAACAGTCACAAGTCACCTACTCCTAAATGGTGCCACTGGTCGGACCACAGATGCTGAAACTCAACTCTCTTACATTTTGCCAACTCTGTGGGATTTCTTTTGCTATCCACTGAAGACAGATTCAACACCAAGAGAATGAAAAAGTAAAACTGAAGTGTGTAAAATTGAACTGTCCCTACAATCAAGACGCTTTCAATATTAATAATTAGTATACTAGAGCGGAACACACACAAATGCTACCAAAATACTGATTCCATTATATAATTCTTCAAAACATGTTGCCAGATATTCATTTCATAAACATAAACTTGCTGCAGATTAATTTGAGTTTGATGTGACCATTAAAAAAAAAAAAGTATTATAACTTTTAGTATTTCTTATTAAAATGGGAATGGAATCGAGTCCCTCCTGAAAAGCAGTGTTTCCCCTATGTTGCAGCATTTTCACAAACTGAATAATTCCACAGCAGTATGAAAGTTGGAAGTGAAACATATATGTTCTATTAAAAATGATAAATTCCTGCAGTGCTGAACTTTCATGACAGCTAATCTATTGAGACCTCAAACCTCAATGCTGAAGCAAGAATGTCATGGTAGTGAATTTAGATAAACATTGACATTAATGAAATAAGACAGGCAGGTTCATGTACATGCTATATTAATTTAACTCTTGCTCATCCATTATGCATCATATTTGAATGTAACTCTCAGCTCCCCTGTGGTGCCGTCTGTTCACCAGACAAATCAAACCATACTCAGAAATATCAAAACAACCAACAGGCAAATAGGAGTATCTTACAGAGGTTACAAGTAGAAGTACTTCTAAAGTGAACAATGTAAGTGAACTCCATAGGGTAAGAAGTTGCATTAGAACAATTCAACAGAGACTTTATACCACAGAGAAAATGGTCCATACAACACTGTCTTTCTACTCTGAGACAGAGTTAGTGGTTCACAGACCAAGGGAGACTGGATGGGCTCATTAATGGAAAAGGCAGCTAAAAAGGATTGCAGTCAGTGCTGCCTTTGCCCTTATCTCCTTAGTTTCATACTCATTTAAATAAAAAACCAGAAGAGAACAAAATCATTACTGAGGGGCATCTTAGACTCCACTTTAAGGCACCATCTTTTCCATTTGGAGCCAGGAACTTCAAAATAAGGAGTTAAACACGCCCTGCTACCTCAGACCAAAGCAAACGCTAGATTACTGAGAACATCAAGTGGTGCACACTGGGGCTAACATTAGCTACTTTAGCTAAATTGTGCTAACAGGGCAGGTATCGTAATCAAGTAACATTAAACTTAACTGAACTTAACATTAACTTAACTCAGTGTGAGACCTGGAGCCACCGAGAGCAGTAGGCGAGCGAACTGTCAATCACAGCTGTCAATCAACACCCACATGGCAGACATCAAAGCTACTATAAGTCTTCTTCTTCTTCTTATAATCTTATTAAATGGAGCAATAGTGTCCAAAATGACTAGGCCAAAATTAAGTGATTGAGACCATAATATTCCACAAGACCAAAAATTCATACCACTATGCCTAATACTATTACTACTAGTAGTAATAACAACAACAACACATAAAACAAGTAATCTTGGTGCTTTCTCAGTTCTCCATAATATATCTGAAATAGTCTCTAATGACCAAAACATGATGCTCAACCAACAGAAAGCAAAGACAGAGGATCAATAAAAATTCTCAGCGCTTTGCTTGCCAACTGACAATGGATCAGATGGTGACTTGGATGAGGTAAATAAAATGGAAAGGCGAAAACAATGCATCAGATCCAAACTGTACTATAGTCTATAGTATGGAGCTGCTTAACTTAGATGGAACAGCTGTGCAATATAATTGATCCCACATGTGTTGTCAAGCATTTTTATGAGGTCATTTACCTTCTCCTGTAATCCCAATTTGTCTTCAATACATTGACAAGCAATAAGCTGTGGGCCTAAGACTTCTCGTTTACCTTTAATAAACAGTAGCTTGAAAGGAAACCTCCAGCTTTCAAAGGCAAACACTTCTATAAGAATAAGAAAAGACTTGGAAGAAAGGAAGGCATCATAGACAAATCCACAGCCTCTCTCTTTCCCTAGAGTGACCAAGTGTGAAGTTCTGAGGCCTGATTAATTTCCTCTTCAGCGCTGTCAGTCCTCATGTCCTCCATCTTTCCCTATAGAATATGGAAAAGAAAAGGAAAGGATACAGAGGACATACAAAACATATATATTTATATATTTCTTTTAAATCTAAAGAAATCTGAGAGCAGACCAGGCAGCCAGAGGGAGACCCCGATCAGATGACTGAAGATTAGGACAAAGACTATGGAACAGAAGTGGAAAATGGAGAACCTAAGCAATGCCTATGAACATGGCACCATGAGGCAATATAATTTTAAGAGCTGAATACTGAATAGCAAAAACATTTTTTTTAACAGAATCCTTGAAGCTTTCAATTGCTGTACATGAGTGAATATTGCTGAATGAGCCCCTCCGTGTTTTCAGGAGCTCTATATTGTCCAGACAGTCTGTGTCCAGTTTGCAGCCTTTGAGGAGTTTTGCTGTTTAACAAGTAGTCACAACACAGCCAAACAATTGTTTAGTGCAAGAGACGAAAACTGAATATGTGTATTGATGCCTGAAGGACGGCTTGACATCCTCTAGGAGGAAAAACAAGCTGGAGAGCTTCTTTAAATCTGTTTTTTCACTCCTTTGAAGTTTTAACTATCAGAACAAGAGACCAGGGCCTCAGAAAAAGAAGGCTGTGGGATTGTCATTCTTTGTTGTGGTAAACGGAATAACAGTGCTGCAAGTCTTCATAGCTTGTTATATTATGCCATGCTTGGAGAGAAAACATCTTTGATGGTTATGCTTAATCAACAGCCGGAAAAGTCCTGAAGCAATTGTAAAACAATTACAAGCCTATGACAGACACTGTCCTTTTTTTCTCACCACAATTCCTAAAAACAAGATGAATTGCATTGTATAACCTTTAAAGCATAGTCATATTTAAATTAGGGAGTGTACAACGTATTTAATAATAAGACTTTTCAAATACAAGTTTTTCCTGGAGAGGATTTGCCAGAATAGTTTTAAGTGATAAAAAGTACACTATTTGTACATACTGTGTGTATGGCTGTTAGTATGTGACAGTGTTACCGGCAGACACTGACTTGCAGAGCACATTACCCAGAAAACCGTCAAGTTTCATTTTGGCATTTTGGCAAGTACTTTTCTGAATTAACAGTAATTATCTACAGCTGATATAATCTGCTACCAGTGACATATGTCATTTAAACCTTTTGAGAACTGTGGTCAGTTTTGGCTAAAAATGAGAAGTCTACTATTTGAAATTGCTAATTAGGATCAAGGACAGACAAAAGATTTTGTAAGAGATTTGTGAGCCTCAGAGCTTTGCAAATCTGAGTATGTCTATATTCTCATAACCGCCTCCCCCACCACCACAACAAAAACCCTCATTCAACTCAAGAGGTTCTGCACATGTTCCTTTATCTTTAGAGCACACCCTACCCCTCACAAAATCACACAAAAACCTGTGTTTTCTGCTCTCATCTTAATCTCAGAGGACAGAGAAACGTAAAAAAAAAAAAATACTATTCTTCCTGAGATTGAGATGCCATATGACAGAAATATCATATATCATATAATAAATGTAAAACTGTAGTTTTTAATATGCCTTCATGCCGCTGGGAATTCAAGGTTTTGCCTTCCTACCCTTCAATTGGATGGAGAAGACCTGATACAAATGCCTTAACCCACAGTTAGTGCTCACACACACGCCCACATACCCCTCTGTTAGACAGGCTCTGGAGACTGTAGCACTATAGAAAGATTTCACATGAAACAGTTTGTCAACCAGGCGAGGCTTCTTGTGAATTCTACAGAAGCATAATTACTTCCTCAAGATCAATCAAAAATAACACTTCCTATATACTCTTTGCATGACACAGACAATAAGGAATAATGGCCTGCAGCTCAAGGAGAATAGACAGGAAGTTAGGTTAGAAGAGGAGTAGGGGCTTTAAGTGTATTAATTACGCAGAGATCTAGGCAAAGGACACAATAGCAAAAAAATCTCTTCATCGGCACTTCCAGCTCAAACCCAAGAGACTTGGGGCTAGTTCTGCCAGCAAAAACATCTGCTAAATCTATGAGTATGGCCTGAAACATGACCAAATGGACTAAAAATTTTAAGGGAAAAAAAGTGGCCTGGATTTAGCAGAGTCAGCTGTACAATACTGAGCACAGAACTGGGGTATGGAAGAAAAATTAATCTTTGTGTCATGACTAACCCAGTGCCCCTAGGACCTGGATACAAGACACTATACAGTAGGTGGTTAATGAAAGGATGAGCCTCTCATAGGATATACTGTATAATGGCATATATGGGTCATGAGCACCATTCTTCCCTATTTATGACCTCCTACTTTGCCAGGGGACCCCATGGGGGCCCTTGTTGTTATGGATACCATTCAGCAGTGAAATATCTTAGGCCATTCAATAATGGATTCAATTCAAGTTACCTTGATTGGAAATATATTGCAAGTTTCTATTGTACTTTTTGAAATGGGCAGTTGCTATGGAATTGCACTAATGGATGCGGCATGGGCTAACAATAGGTAATTGGCAGATTTACTATATCCCAAGGCCATCCATTCTGAGTGGCTCTACATCAGCTACGGGGATCTGAAGAACAAGCAATAAACAAGTGTGTGATGGAGGTCACTGAGGTTTGATTATCTCTTTTATCCATGTTAATTATGGAAGAAAAATATGTTATGAATAGTAATGTCCCTTCAATCAATTTTGATTCTGTTAATTGACCTTGAGCAGAAACCTCCCACTCTGAAAGTTTTTCATAGCCAGTATGCCTTCCCCCCTGACTGGAAAACTATCTTTGGAAAACAAGGTTCAGGCCCTGGATTTAGCCCTGTCCACCCACCAACTCCTGAGCTGTTGTCATTTCACCCTGCTGCTGACTACTGCAGCAACTGACAGCATCTTATCAGCAGCTGCCACTTACAACATGGGAATCTTATCAGCAGTAGCCAATTAGAACCAGGAGAGTTGCTGTGCGGAAATGTCAACAGCTCAGTGAACTTGCCAGGGCTCTTATCTGGCCACGCCTCTTCATCCAGGCAGTTTTCTTTGAGTTGACTGTCACTGTAACGACTGCTGGTGCAATGTTGTGACAAGAAGGGCTGGAGGTATGGCAAGGTTTCAAAACAGCAAGCCTCCCAGAAAGACTTCACACTGCTTGAAAACTGCAATATTTTAGCAAGTTTTTGACAGCTCATGACTAGAAACCAACAAAATTCTTTCATTATTCACTTGGCCCCAGCTGGGTGTGCATTCAGACTGAATATGGCAGCTTACACAAAATATTAAAGCAAAATCAAAGATAACCAAGAAGTGTGGAACAAAATGCATTTGGTTCTTAATAAGATAGGCTTCTCAGATTGATTACAGTGTAAGAGATAGAGAGGTTGCTTTCTCCTTTTCACAGCTCCTCAACATGGATGACAGGTAGGAAGCATTATTTATGCTTATAAACATCTGTTCACCCATTTTCACTGTGGAATCAATGACATGCTTCTACATCTCTTTCCCACAGTCACTGAAGAAATGTAAACAGTGATAGACAAATGCATTGTTGCTGTTTTTGTGACTTTTAAACAGTACTGATTAGATTTTTTGTCTTCATAATGACGTAACATTTTCCAGACTGAACTAATTTTTCCCCCAAAGGTACTTTTGTTACATTTCTTCTCTCTATCATCTTAGTGTTGCATGAAGGATTGTGGTTTTTTTTTTTTTTTTAATTATCTTTTTTGCCTTTATTTGAGAGTAAGTGTAGAGACACAGGAAGCACGGGGAGAGAGAGAGAGAGAAGGGTATGATATGCAACATAGGTCTCCCGGCCAAGGATCAAACTGTGGACATTGTGTTTATGTGATACACGCCTTAACTATTAGATCATCAGGACACCCAAGATTTCTTATTCTTATTGATTCATACCATGTTTCCCATTATTGGATTAAATTAATTCACCAACAAAATTCCTTGTAAAAAACATATTTATTTACACACACATCACGCCTTCCTCATTCCCAAGTGTATTGCAAGGCTATGTCATCAGGAAGAATATCTAAAAGAACATTTTACCATATACGACTTAAATTACTGATTGATTTTTTTCTTCTTTGTAGAGTAGTAAATAGACATTTTCAGACTTGCAAGAAAAATGACAGAAGATGAAAAGACATGATGCTTTTACCGTCACTCCAATGGCAGTAAATGTAGCCATTTCACATTTCTGTCACATGTCATCATAAGTTGCATCATTGGACATGAAATTTAATGGAAACACATAACAGTATGGTCTGGCTTTTAAGACCACATACAAGATTCTAGCAGACAGTGACCTCCACAGAGTCATGAAGCATTGAATGAATCATGGTCTGGTGCTTTCTATAGTAAAGCTTTCAGAATGGAGGTCATTGCAGTTATTTCAATAGTTCATCTTTTCTGTAATGGTGGCATGGTTGACTAGAGCCGTGAGAGATACCTACAGTGGCAGCAACACAGAGCTTATGACAGACAAAAAACATCTGATGCCTAGTAAACCCTTTTCTTTCCCCAAATGGCTTGGAACAGCAACATTCATTTCATTCATTAGGGGGCATATCACACACCACAACAGACAAATCAAATACCAACACACCAGGACACCAATTAAACAACATACAGACTAGGGGTGTGCGATATGACGATATTAGATTACGAATGATTAAAATGTCTCCTTGATCTGCCTCTATTGAGAGATCGTTAGTATCGTGCTACAGTGCACATTGTATCAGTTCAGCTCCACGACAGAGCGCGATCTGCTAGCAGGAGGCTAACGGGTAACAGTCCGACATGGCGAGCGCCTCGTACCACATCTCCAATTTGAAGAATGGCGTTCATCCCTCCAGAAGAGTTGCAGAGACTTGTAGAATCAATGCCAAGGCTGAGGAACACCATACTTCAAAAAGATATACCCTCATTTGGTGCTTTGATGATGGTGGTGGAAAGCGCTGTCTTACATATCAGTCCAAAATCTCCCTTAGGTGTTCAACTGGGTTGAGATCTAGTGACTGCAAAAGTCATAGCATATGATTCATATGATGTGTCGACACCTTCGAAATACAGAACACCCAATGTAACATGGAGTATGCAGAAAAGAAAACAACTTTCTTCCCAGTGGCTTTGACAAATGGCTCAAACACTGTTGCGGTCAATGCTATTACAACAAACTTTGGAATTTTACAAAACCCTAATCATTTAGTGTGCTGACTTTAGATTAAACCCATTAGCCCTCCTTATACAATACAAACACCTGAGGGGGAAGTCAAGCCAAGCAGGGGAACATCAAAAGGCTGCTAACAAAGCTGCCGCTGTGTTGATACAAACATCATCATGCTAGAATACACTTCGGTCTCCATGATATATATAAGAACTGACACTTCAAAAAGCAGAGCGATGTTCCCACTACATAGTCCGTGAAACTGTAGTTAGGTCAGCAAACATTTGCATTTCTCATTTGATGAATTTAATTAGCATGTATATTTAAAAAAATGCTATGATGAATAAGAAATCATTCAACATATTTCATCAATATGCTCCACTTGGGTTGTGTCCTTTAACTGTCATGATTCTTTTTATTGATGCCAGTCTGCATTTCCCACAGCTACTGTGTCACTATTTACTTCTCCATTATTCTACTTTATGTTCAAATATGCCACTGTATGTGGGGATAATTAGATTATCCATTTACAACAGAAAAAAACCCAAGTCCTGTTTCAATAGTGTATATCACAAGTTGTATCCCAAGCACACAACCTGCGATGTAAAGGTAAAGGAGCTCTTGGAACTTGAAAACACTCATCTTGCTCATTCACCCATGCACGATATGAATGATATCCTCCAAGACAAGAACTAGGAGAGCAGTGAGATACTGAATAAAAGAAAGGGGGAGAGCGGCAGCCAAAGCCAGAGTGGTGTAAGTCATTGTTAGAGAAGGGGATTGCTTAGCATATAATTAGACTTTGGCAGCACAGTGTCTATCTGTCCTTCCTACATGTCAGGTAGACTCGGTGAGTAAAGCAGAGAAAGAGAGACATGCAGAATTGTAGTAAGTATAGAGTGACTTTCTTCTAATCCACCAGGCTTCTCAAACTGCAGACAAGAGGTACCTGTATGATGTAATTTTGAGTTCATCTTGAAAGTTGTTGCAAGAGAGCAGTGAGATTGGTGCCCTTAAGAAAATGGCTTTGAGTAAGAGAAGCTGCCTTTATGAATAAAGTCAGGTCAGGATCACTGTGGTAAGGGCAGTCATTAAAAAAAGATGATTCTTGAGAAATGGAAACTGAGAGGTGATGATTAAAACCCCCCAAAAAAACCCCAAAACAAAAAAAAAAACAAATGGTACAGGGGTTAAACATGTTTTTGAGTTGTGTTGAAATCTTGAAATCATATTATTCTGCTGGAAAATCATAAAATTAAGCTTCATTTTCAATATATACCAGTGGAGAGACTGAAGAAGGGATCCCTCAACGAGCAACTGAAAGACAAAGCAGGGTGAGGCTATAGTCTGGTTATAGACAATAAAACACAACCACCACAGAAGAAGAGGATGACTGCTTTAAAGAAAAAGGTTATTGACCATGTGCCCGTATGCCAAGTGATAAATTTGTCTTTCAAATACTTCTCCTTGGTACAAACACACCTACATGCTCACTCATACACATCTATAGCATGTGTATACACTGCTGCTGTTCTTTGCTTTTTTGCGAAGTGCACTGCATTTCCTATGGCAAAAAAAAGTAGTGTATAAATAAAGCTTTGCTTGCTTGCTTGCTTACATGCTGTATGTGTTTCTTCAAAGGAGTCAGAGCACACACTCAACCACGGTGCAGCTCTCCTGTGACATTTTGGGGCTCAGAGCTTTTGCTCAAACTTAATAAAAAGTGCGGTTTGTACTGTCTGTCAAAATGTGATCCCAATTTCTTTATCTTCTCTCTGATGTTTTGTTATGTTGTCTAACCTGGTATGGCTTTCAGATAAAATGTATTAGACAGGAAATCGGCAGCTCTTTTGACAGTCGGTTCAAACAAAAATGCCAAATATTCCCTGATTTCAGATTCTAAAATGTGAATTGCTGCTTTTCTTTGTCATATTTGATAGTAAACTGAATATTTTTGCATCTTGGATAAAACAAGGAACTTGGGGACATCACACTTTGGGCTTTGTGAAATTATAATCTGCATCTAAAACATTTGTGGCTGAATCTATTGCTTAATTTTTTTTTAATTAGAAGAGAACATAGACAAAACAGGGTTTAGATAGTGAGAATCCACTGATCCATTCATCCATCAGCCTACACAGTTCAGTCATATCAATTAGTTTGGTTTAAAATGGGTTAATTAGCCATCACTTGATCTTTTCTGCACTAGTACGTGTGCAGTGGCCTCTAACAGAGCAATGTGGGATGAGAGTGTTGGAAAAAGGTGGCAGGATGATGAAGAAGAAGAAGGGCAGAGGAGATGTTCAGCACATCAGTTTGGAGCACTAATGTCAGGCCGTGAGAGGCAGCTGGTGTGGATCAGATAACCCAGCTGGAGACAGAGAGGGAAGACATAAGGACAGAGGAGGGGAGGGATGGATGGAGGGAGAGGTGCTGATAGAAGAGGAGAGGAGCCACAGGGTCTCTGTGATGAATATGCTGCGGTGAGCACAGTGCTGGGTAAAAAGAGGGAGATTCCTACAGATTATCTCAGAGGTTACTGATGTAGGGAAGCACAGATGATAACAAGAAAAAAGAAAAATAGACAAAAAAAATCAACATGAGGTGTGCCAGAAAGTGCTTTTTCCATCTTATTTCATTCCAGGCTCAAGATAGTCAAGACAACTTTAAAGGTCCCATGTTATGAAAAACTCACTTTTTCAGCACTTAAATATGCACATACATTTGGGTCTCTGATGTGCCTACTGACACACAAACTGTGAAATTAGACAACCCAGTCAGTTTTTGTGGACTGTCTAAGTCAGAAAACATGTGATTCAACAAGGCATTCAGATTTGCCTTCCCCTCCTACATCAACTGGGGACTCATTAGAATTATACATCTGAGTATCTCCACCCACGGCTGCTTGAGAACTACCTTCGCAAAGGTGCGCCATGTTTTTTTGCAAGCGCCAGACCTCCTAACATTATGTCGAGGCTAAGGTCTAAACACAGGAGCTACTCTGTTGTTGGCTGCACAAACCAGCACAAATCGTTACATCGCCCCCAGCCTCAGAGGACAGAACAGCTGAGTGGAAAAGGTTCTTTTTGATGGCAATGTCCCAACTACAGTGGCAAAAACCTGTATGTGTGTGCTAACCACTTTGTGTCTGACTGCTTAACCAACCTATAACGCAGGACTGGCCACAAAACTTTTTCCAGAAAGAGGAGTCAATACTAACTGTCTGTGACAAAACTACAGACAAGGGAAATGTAAGTATTTAAAAAAAAACAAACAGTTGAGCTGTGGGTTTCTTTTGCCATTGAACACTAGCTAACGCTAACAGCTGAGGTAATATATTAGATGTAATTTACTGGCATTACTTGCTGCAGGATCCACACTAATGTTAACGGTATTAGTTTGTTAGTTGAATGTCTGTTAACATATATGTTGAAACATATATGGTTGCACCACTGTGTTTTCTCCAGTAGCCATGTTTTTCCCAGGGTTCATGCTCAACGGTTGCCATGGTAGCGCAAAGCTGTACTTGCGAAAGAGAAGGGTGAGGTAGGCAGCAGCTCATTATCATTTAAAGGAACAGGTACTCAAACCGGCCATTCTGAACAGGGCTATTTAGACAGAGTGAAAAGGCTACTGTGGTAATTGATCTTTGTGGTATCTTGACCAAAGCATGTCAGAGACATTTTATTAAGACCCAAGGGAACTGAGTTAACTTGCGGAAAAAAGGTATGTTACCTTTAAGTGGTTAAAAGTCCCGTATTCTTTTGGTTATCTTCCCACTATAATGGGATTTAAATGAAAAAAGCTCTACATAAGCTCTGTACTGGAGAGCAGACAGTGTCACACCCTGTATAATTTGGTGTCATGTTATATCTTATCAACATGCCCATCTCCAATTATAGTAGAAGGAAGTAATGTAGTCTCCCAGTACAATTTAAATGGGTCCCAAAAACACTAACCAAAGGTTGTCAAAACCAAATCTTAGTCCATTTATAGTAGAAACAACGCTTGCCCACCCACATACTGTAAATAATTCATCAGGTAATCCGACCCATTTGAGAGAGTGATTATTCCTCGGTGTTTTAGGGCCGTCTCAGACATGTAGAAATCTGACAGTCGCTGGTGGATTTGTAAAAAACACTGTAGATAAAACCTCTCAACAGCCTTTACTTTTGTAATTGAACCCTCTGAGCCCTTAAATCTCAGACCAGCTTTCTCTGTTAGAGAACATGCCCTCAACAAGAGGAAATGGCAGCTTCTATTTCAACTAAAATGCAGAATGGTGCGAGAGGGTTGAAATACAGAGGGAGCACTGCGTAGATTACAGCTGTCTCCTAATGACTGTAGATAAGAGATAAGAGCATTGGTTTTGACTTTGAAATGTCTGCATTTGTTTTCAAATGTCTTTATATTCAACCAAACAATTAAAAAAAATCAAGTCCCTCCAAAATCAGAACATATCTGAGGTGGCTTCCAAACCGAGAAATTATTGAGGCTTAGAAGTCACAGGAAACATTTCATTATGTGTTCATGAGATTAACCTGTTTGAGATATGAACTGTTTAAATTATTTTGAGGTAAGCGTATAGATGTATACGGTATAATTTTAACTGTAACAAAGTAAACTACATACTGTATTCCTTCACAGTTGTAAATTCTATCAGACATAAAGTAACAAGAATAAAAGAAAATTATTTTGGTTGTTGAAACAACATTACCAATTTCTGAAACTCTAGCCTGCGGGCAATATCCTGATTAAAAATCAATTTAGCAAAGTTGCAGAGATAATAACCAAAAATGGATGTGAGAATATTAATGAAAAACACCTCTAGAAGACAACTTATTTGGCTCCAGTTTTCCTTGGGCAGCCATGTCTCTGAGGCTGAAGGATGGAGAGAAAAAGTCATCTAAGGGCTAATTGTTTATCTTCACTACACTGTTGCTCCGCTTGACTAAAGGTAATAATAGAATGGAGTCCATGAGCAGAACAACACAGCCCCCTTCAGCTTTGATCAAGCAGAAAAACTGCAGGCCAGGTGAAGATTTCTGTTTTTACATTACAATATTTTCAGAGCTTAAGTCTTGCTTGAGGCCTTGCCATTAGTCTACAGACAGAGCAGAGTGCCTTCTGGCACTGTGAATTATTTAGATCTCACATATTTGTAGACTTTGCAAGATGGGGTGAAGTGGCACTAAATCCCTGATTTATACAGTGTACACAAGAGTGATAGGGAGCAAGAGAGCACAATTAAACAATGATGGTGGTGAGGAATGAGAAAAGGGATAGAGGATGAACCCTAATTTCATTTCCCTGTTTGATGATCATTGGTGCAGCAGACAGAGGATGAGACTTAAGATCTGTAATTTGACCTGGATCAAAGGAAACCTGGTAAGATAATACTGCAGTATTACACCACTACCAGTAATAGCATCAGATCTGCTGTAAATAGCACTTTTCTAAATACTCAAAGATGAGTGCATGTCTGTATGAACAATATGTGCACGCATAGGCATATTAGACAATGTGCAGTCTTTATCTCTCCCAGAGCAGCAGTAGAGACAAGTGGACTGTTATGTTCTGACTGAAGCAGAGGAATCCCAAATGAATGAGGCGAGGCAGCCCTCTTTTCAGCTTGTTATGCATTTCAATCACTATTCTCTCCTGCAGTTAAAACACATATAGTATACTGTGCACATCAAGTACTACAGGAGCATGCAGCTGCTCCTTTAATGCCTGGAGAAATGAGTCCTGTAAGTCAAAATCTCAGCTGCCACAGTCAGAACGTGCTCCCATTTGTTGAGATCCCTAAGTATCTAAGTATCTAGAAAACTCCCGCGTTTCTGCAGATGATCCAGAACATGGTGGCACGTCTGGTGTTCATCCAGCCCAAAACAGCATTTCACTCTGCTGTTCTTATCCCTCCGCTGGCTCCCCGTTGCTAACCGCATCAAATTTAAAACCTTGATGCTCGCTTACAAAACAGCAACTAAAAAGGCTCCCGCCTACCTGAACTCCCTCATTTTGGTCTATGCTCCCTCCTGCTCACTGCGCTCTGCCAATAAAAGGCGCCTGTTACAACCAACACAACAGGGGCCCAAGTCGCTAACCAGACTCTTCTCTTCTGTAGTTCCCCAGCGCTGGAACGCGTTACCAAACTCCATTTGATCCACAGAGTCCCTTTCGATCTTTAAGAAAAAGCTAAAGGCCCAGCTCTCTCACGAACACCTCCGCACCTGATAGGAAAAAAAAAAAAGATCTACTTCTATGCACTCTATGCATTGCCTCTGTGCACTCTGTTGGCACCTACATCCTATCAGACCTGAACTTCGCTTTAAGGCAGTTAACTCTCATGTGTACATTGCTTTGGATAAATGCATCTGTTAAATGAATTGTAACATTGTAACTGCTCTAAATGGTTTGCTCAGATTTTTTGTTCTTTATCTCCTCAATGTGATGACATCAGCTCGTTATGGATGTCTATTAACGTGCCTCTGCTGCAGGTTTAGCATGCACACAAGCACTGGGGGACACACAGCATGCAGAGGCTGTAAGGGACTACTACGCTAGTGGTGTTTCTGTGTTTCTGTTTCTCTGGTGGAAGGAAGGCAACATCAGACAACAGTGGGTATAATTTGTATTTTTGGATCTCATACAGCAGTACAACCCCAGCATTTATCTCGTCTATACATTTCAACGAGGACTGCTTTGCTGACTGCACTCAGCACACAATGGCAGGTAAAGATTCTTGGTTAGGTTGCTACTGAGAGTGGACGTTTTATGGCCAGACTCCTCAGTTTCTCTACTTGCGTTCCCACCGGAAGAACGAGGGTCTAAATGAAGTTCCAGGGAGATTGTTTTACCCCCCCAAAAAGTCCCTGCTCTAGGATAGTACTTTCCAAAAGTACATGAACTTTGGGGGCGGCGTTTGCAGGAATGACCATCGCTAATTGGTCAGACACACTGCTTCAACTTGTGTACAGCTTCACTCATAAAACAAGGAAGAGTTGTTTTTTAACATTTAAAGTAAAGTTAGGCTTTGCTGTTGGCTTCCCAATTCGAAAGAAAAAGAGAGAGAGATAGTGCGAGCCAGCTGAAAACATGAGCGAGTGAGAGAGAGTGGCAATGGACGAGCTAGAGAGTGAATGAAGAGAGGGAGCGGTGGTAGTGAGAACAAAGCCGGTGAAGGAGCTCTTAGTTTCTGTTTCCTTTTCCTACTTTGCATTTTTCCTTTTCATTTATTCATTACATCCAACTCATGCAACAGTAAGTACAGAGAATAAGAGGACAAATCTGTTTTGTTTTTTCCTCATGTGCAAATACTGCGTTTCAAGCGCTGCCATCATTTTTTAATTCCTCATGGGTCTAATTTGCATGATCTACCTGGATCCTCAAGTGCGGCGGAAACACAAATAGGATTGCACAATAAGGACTTTTAGTTCCAACTTTAGTTCCTGAGCTTAGTTCCTCTGGTTCCAAAGTACCTGGGACTTTTGGTCAAAACAGGACTTTAGTCTTCACATGACGAGCATGGAAGCATGGATCAGCTTCTGTCAGTCTTTACAGTGTAAAACAGAGGCGAGGCTTTCCTTCCTCTCACAGCTGACATTTAGCTATTGAATGATGTTAGCATTAGAGTAATGTAGTTATGATTGAGGATTCTCATAATGATGGTATGACATGCATGAATTTGTAATGTGGCTAACATTATATTGTGTTATTTGTTGACTCTGGTGTGCTGCTGCTGACCCAACTTGATGATAATAATAATAATTAAAAAAAAAAATTCAACAAAAAACAAAACATTTAAACTGTCACTATACTTTCATCAGATTTACTGTATCAGACTGTATTGAGACTGGAGACCTGTGAATTGAAGAAAGTGAATTGAAGAATAAAACTATTTGAATGTCAGTAATTATGTACAGTATTTCATTTCTAGGTCCTCTGACCATTGTAACTATGGAAGCTAGATTCAACAATTAGGTAATAGGTAATCAGTAGGAAATACATTATTTCACCTAGGTCTATTTTATGCAAGTTGGCTTTGAAACTCTTCTGCCTCATTATGGTAAGTCTGGTCTGACAAAACTAGTGTGTACAGTCAGGATAACATATGCAGATTTACACAGTGGCTAAGTACTTACGATACTATTACTGTGATTACTTTCATATGTTTATTTTCTGTCTTTTTAGCAGAGATAATCTACTTGACTTATTTTTAACGTCTTTTATTACACACATTATTTGGGACGGTAACATTACTGCTAACACGTTACTTATGGTATGTCCCCACTACAATTGCTTTTTATTTCAGAATATTTAGCACATTCCCCACATATATACTGTACACCTGTAAATTTACACCTGAAACCGAGTTCATGCGAGAATATTAGCTTGATGTTAGGTGACAGAAAGAGATAAATAGCACTATTTACCAGAGGGAAACATCAGGGAAATGTGTAATCTTGGTTGCTGATGGTGTTAATTTCTCCCAGATTTTTGGATCAGATTCCCACTTGAACATTTACAGTTGTGAAGTATTTGGTTTGGAAGTGATTATGGTGATGATATTCAGAGGAAAGTGCAGCTTAACTTGGTTACAGTGTTTTCCTGGCAGCTAAAATGAACTGTTTCACACAGAGTGAATCGAGGCGCTGCAGCAATTGACAGCGTGACAGAACAAGGAGGTGAACACTTGTACTAGGTGACAACCCCCCCCCCGACTCAAATAAAAATATTAACCTAGAAATGTGCATATGTCTTCTTTAAATTTAGTCTGTCATTCTGTGCCTCATCCACGAGCTTCACTCTAAATCTCCTGTGTCACTGTGTGGCGTCAGCATCACAAATACTGACATCCAGCGGTGGATCTTCCCCAGTCTTAACACAGGGCATTACACACACACACACACACACACACACACACACACACACACACAATCACCTCTCTGAGACAATGACACAGCGATATATCTCAATAGACTGTCATCTCTGACAGCTCAAGTAGCCCATTACATTATTTACCTTCTGACAGCTCTTTGCCTGCCTGTACTGGGTCAATGACAACACATTAAGTTTTTTATGCTAAAATTCATTACGTTCCAAAAAAAAAAAAAAAAGAAGAAAAAAGCCACAAAAAAAGAGAAACACTGGTACATGTAATATAGGAAACTATTATACCGTACTTTCTCAGTGTGAAACCACGTTTGATTTTTTTCACATGCAGTTTCTTTCTGGAGTTTTGGTGTTCCACAAAGAAAAAGGCAGTCACTGTGAAAATGTGAAAACCATTCATTATAAGAAGGTCAGAATAAAAAGACAGGGTGTGGACAAGACACTCCCACAAGAGGCCTTTTACTGACAAAATTCTTCAGAATCTCCAGTACAAACTCAGTCCACAGCTGAGATCAGTGAGGACTCACAGCTCTCACCAATAAAAACTGTCATAACTAACAAGCCTGCAGAAACATGACAATGATGTTTCATGACTATCTTGTCTTTATTCATCAAAGCAAACATGTGTAAATTAGATTGGCAGGGATTAAGGTGGAATCATTAAGACTTTACTCTTTACTTTACTAATCTGTCCAGGTGCTATTGATGGTTTTCACAAGAACACACTGATTTTTCTCCAGAATGTAGAAAGAAAGTGTTGTTTGTATCTCACACAAAACACATATGAATATGAAGTAAACAATTATACATACAGTATAACAAATAAAACTGGCATTTGACCCATGATGCAAAGCATCACACCAGAACATACCTGGATCTAACAAATGTTCAGTAAATACATTCAATATGTTTGTTAAGCCTTTAAGATACCTACAATGTGTTGAGGTGAGAAATGCTGAATGTACATAAAACAG
Source organism: Thunnus albacares (assembly GCF_914725855.1). Lineage (NCBI taxonomy): Eukaryota > Metazoa > Chordata > Actinopteri > Scombriformes > Scombridae > Thunnus > Thunnus albacares. The sequence continues at coordinate 22,965,096 of NC_058115.1, forward strand.
TTTGTTTACAATGGAAGCTCCAAGGGGGATCTTTAAATGATTTCACCCCCATTATAATATTTTCCTGCCGAGATGTAATAATCTTTGCTGCTACATGTCACGTCATGATGTTCCAGTTGGTTGAGAGGTATTGCCTACCTCTATAACATGTATCCTTATTTTCCCTTGCTCAATGACATTAACCTTTCTCCTGAAGAATCAATAGCATCTTACTAAACACCTCTCTCTTAGCTCCCACTAAAGGTTAACGCACAAGAGATTGGATCGGTGAGAGTACAATTCTTTTATTTGCTAAAACTATGGCTCTGAACTGGCCTTTGTGATGAATTTCATTAAGTGATTTTCATGCACAGCAAAAACACAGGAGTGGGGGGATTTCTTTAATCCTGGCATTGGAAATGCTTTGGATAAATCCATACACATAGCCTTAGGTTTGAAAATATGCCTGTGAGTTGTTCTGATCACTACTCAATATTTTTTCCAGTCAAACAACCTTGTTACAAGGGTACTTGAAACCCATTCAGCCAAAGGCCAAGAGTTCCCCTTCAAAGAGCTTTTTCACATAAACAAAGTTATTTCCTACTGCACAGAGACAGTTTCCAGGGAAAGCAGTCTCTAGGGGGAAAAAAGCTTGTTGCTTGGTGCAGTCTCTAAGAAGGAAGTCTCTAACACAGTGGTGAGTGTCCTCATGTCACGTACTGTACAGTAGGGTTCAAGTGCTCACAGGCTTTTGGCCCTCACTGTATGTTTCGGGTAATGTGACCGAATTTCTCAAAGGTTGTTGTAGTCCAAGTGGGACTATTTTGGGATAATTCTTGTACTTTCATCGACTCATGGTGGACTGAAAAGGGTGCAGGATGTTAGTTCAGGAGTTCTGCAGGCACAGCACTGTGTGCGGTGAGTGAAAACACACCTCATTACCAAAGTTAACAGGACCTTTGCTATCCACAACTGTGGAACCCCTCGCTCTCAGGCTTCAGTGTCAGCCCTCTTAAATAGACAAAGTCCTTTTAATAATATTTTACGCTCTATTGTATTTTCTTAGCTTTATTTGCATTTTTACCTCTAATATTGAAATGTTTTCTTTATTATGGCTTTTTTCTTTTAATCCTGCTGCACTTCTGTCTCGCACAATAAATCACACTTTGCTGTTTTGAAAACTGCTTTACAAATAAAGATTATTATTGGTATAATATGAACATAACAGACTGGATAATGAAATCCAGCTTGTGCAGGTGTTACTAAACTGCCATTCATATTCATCATAAAAAAGGGGAAATCCTGCTACACTAAAAATAAATTAAAAAAAATCGAGCAACATTTCAAAATCTCATTCTCTTCAACACCTGCAGCTTAAACACGGCAGGACTTGAGGGGAAATGGCCATCTCTGGTTGTGTTGTAAACTTGATAAAAGACAGAATAGTGAAAATCCTTGCCATGTGCCTGCTGCCTCAAGGAACCACTATTATTGACTGTTAAATGACATACACACACAAACATACAACAAGTGCACATAAACACAGAAAACTAAGAAGATAAAGAGCAAAGATGGTGGCCAAGCGCATCCTCTTTAGCTTTTGAGAGAATAACTATATAAAAACAGCAACAATGAGCTATTCAGTGCATCCATTTTATTTGATTCAATACAGAAAAGCAGTATTGAATTTCTTCATTGTACTGAATTTTTTCACATGCCTTAGTCGAGGAGTCAAAACAAACTTGAAATTTCCTCACTAAGTGGGCATGATCTCTGATGAACTTCAGTTTTCTGGAGCCATTTCATAGTCAGCTAAATAAAAATATCATATATGAGTTGTGGAGAATGTGAAGTGAGTGGAATCTGATGAACACTATTTTGTGGCAAAGTGAACAGAATATCAATTCAACCTCCATACGTTTCTAGTTATCGTTTAGAACAGGTGAGAGCTTCTTAATTATGTATCTTGCTGCTTGTTGTTTGGTCTTGGTACGGTGATTTAAAGATTATTAGTAAATAATCTATCAGCAGGGTGGCATTAAGTCTGGAATGACTTGAATTCCTCATGGGCCACATCAAACAGGCAGTTTGTTTGTTGCCTTCTTCAATTTTTAAATCAATTATTGAAAGAAAATGCTGCTGTGTAATGTTTAAGAAAAAGTGTATGTGTTGCTATGGATGCTTGCACACATGCATGATGGATTACCAAGTGTAACAGCAATTGTAATGAGAAAAATCTATTCATTAGGGTCCCTTAATGAGACTAAATCAACATGGCTGTTAATGAGTCTGTGCTCCATCAGTCCTCCACTGAGAGCTGGAGGACCTGACTGAGACTGGAGACAATCAGGAGCCAGGCAGAATCAGACTGTGTGAGCTGGTAAATCCACAGCTCCAGCTGGTCTAAACCTCCACTTAGCTGCCATTCCTTTGGGCACAGGATTCAACCTAGCAAGCAGCCATAACTGAAAGCAGACACTGACATGCCCCTTTTCAAAAATGTGACTACATGTCGGGGCTACAAAGACACCACATGAAAGCATGAGAAATGTGATCAGGTCAGCTTGCACTGCTTGTGTGTTGAACATGAGAAAGTTGAAGAAAGCCTCCTTAAGCTTCTCATTTTTAAGTAACACACATCTAGCAAAACTTCTGCTCACCACATCCCCCACACTCTGACATGAATGACAAAAAAAAACATACGGTAGTCTCCAATTCCTTATGAGACCAGGCAAAAAAAACTGCAGTTATACAAGAACGCACGTAGCCCACTCTCACTCTACATCACAGAGTAAATGAAAGAATGTAAACACATCATATGTATGACACACTGGTCCAGGTCCAGTGTTGCAGTGGTGAGTGTTATGGAAGATCTCATCACGGCAGAAATGTGCGAATATATAAAGAATCTGGAAAGCACCATTACAGTATACAAGAAGCCATTTCAAGTTCATGCATTATTTAGTATTAGAGGTAGAAAGTTCTCCAAGTCGCTTGATCCGATATAAATAACTTGGTGCAGAATGACAAAGACAAGGAGTAGTCGTTGCCATGTCGATGATGCTGAGAAAAATGTAAGGGCATGTCCACCAGTAAGGACTATATTTATGCATGTTTTGATCTTCAGACTTTATGATAGGCTTTTATCTGGGTACACATACATTCATATAACACTATTCACTGTTACTGCTGTTGCTGTCGACGCTATTTCTGAGTTTTGAATACTTTTGCTTCTCGTAATGTTGTTTACGTATGACAATAGAAGAACACATTAAATATTCTGTGTTCCTGCCACAGACAATGGCAGAGAAAAACCTGCATGGTTATACTGATAGTGGGATTTCGCACAACACTAATGATATTATGACTGTAGGATAGGAAGCTTTCAGAGCTGTAGTGGGAAATCTGACAACTGAGAACTCATTGCTCACATTTAAATTACAATCCAGCACTGAAAAGGCTGCTTGTCCCCACATTTACACAACAATTTTTATTCACAAACCACATCTACATAATCCTGCAGGGTTGTCTAAGACAGCTAGAAAACCGCATTAGGATATAGTCTGGACATATTTACACTCTATAGGACTGCAGGCATGGCTTTTGTCACACACGCTTTGATACATTAAAGGCGACATGATGTTATGTTACTGTTATATAAGGTTTTGGGAGATACTGCAGGTAATGAAGGTGTGGTGTCTCTGAGGTACTCTCATATCTAACGTTAGCTGCATTTGTTCTCTATCACAGTTATTAATGATTGACCTTCACCATATCCTCCAGCATAATAGTGACATCTCCAGCATATATATGACATTGCACCGTTAAGTAAAATAAGAGTTACTTCAAAAACGGACATATGCATATTTGCAGTTTCAAGCTTTCTGTGTAACTTTGAAATCATCCCCAGGAGCAGGCAGAGGTGTCAAGAAACAGCTAATAAGTAGCAGGTGTGCCAGCTGATTGCTCAGCAGCATCTGATGATGACTCAACATCATGTTAACACCTTCAGTTCCTAAGATATCCCTCATCATCTTTAAATAATGTTGTGTCCAGAAGAAACAAACGATTTCTTTAATGCCAGGCATTGTCAAATGGTCAAACTGTATCCTGATGTTTGTAGTTTAGTTTAAGTTGGATGTTTTCTTTTCAACATATAGTTTCTGTCCTGAAACAAGTCCAGGGAGGCTTTGGATGCAGGCATGTAGGAGTGGGAGTGGAGGACCTGAAGCTGTGGAGGCCAGTCATCATCAACCATCTTTACTGGACTTCAGCTCCACTCCTAAAGGAGATCCAGATGTGAGGGATCTCCGCACATCCACCTCTGGAGGGAGAAGCACTGAACAAAGGAGTGGCCGAAACCCAGGATGGTGTGTACAATATGAGGCTGAACATGATCAGAAGTCTAATCTTCAGTGGTGCTGGTTGAAGCTTTATCTGTACTGGTTCAAATGTGCTACAGCCAGAAAATAATCTGCTGGAGAATGTTCTTACCTATCAATATACAACTCAGAAAGTGCAATGAATCACTTTTGTTACTTTGTGAAGACAACACACCAAAGTTGGTATTGAAGTACATCACACTGCAGCTACATCATGTATGAATAAATAATTGTAAATAAATCTTATAAAATATTTGTTTATGCAGGGTCTGTTGCAGGGCTGTTGGATGAGATTACATTAGCTTTAGCTAGGTGTAACTAATAACCTGGCAACTGAGTGTTGATATATTCCTTTTTTTAGTGACAGTGTGACACTACACACCAAATGAAAAATGAGGTTTTGATATATATATATATATATATATATATCTATATAACTTGTGACCAGCATCATCTGCTTCTTCTACAGGCTTCTCCTGGCAGCGCTGCATGACAACCATAACGGCAGCTGAGAGGTAACTAGTGCCAGTGAATGTGAGGTGTGTTCTGCAATTCGCTACACAAGAATCTGCAAAGGTTCCCGGGTAGCCTGCTCCATCAAGGAGAAGCCATCATACTGTTAGCAATTTCAGTCAGTCATTTAATAAAATTTAGTATTTGAGTCAGTGCATGTATTAAATATTATATCACTGAATGAGAACTTAATATTTTTATCTCCCTCAGCATATGCATCAGCCCTGATGGAGACTCTGGGGAAGGACTACTCCACCTCACCAAAGACTCTAGGAGACAGCAGCACCGCCCTGTCCTCCACTGCACCAGGGTCCCTCTCCAGATCTTGCCAGCAGATCACATAACACGAGGCAGTTGGCCTGTGTCTTGCACAGCGTTAACATTAACACAGCACAGATGTTGTGGTTCTCAGTTTGCAGTTTGACATTATTACAAGTCAGATTATTTCTACATATCATTAGTTTCAGACTGACTCAATTGTTTTGTTATTTATTTATTTATTTATATTTGAAACCTGATGAGAGATTTCTATGAAATTTGGGGGAAAAAAGTTTAGATCATGAATGATTGAGTGATGAGGTATTTCTGGAACATTTTCACCATTTACTCATGCTTATCAAATAAAATAACCTGTCTCATTATTGTCTATCTCTGTGTGTATTTTGATGTGGAGCCAGACACAGATTGAAACATTTTGAAACAGTTAATTAAGCACTGTGCAGCTTTGGTGGTATCCAGTCTGTGCTTTCTAGTTGTTTTAAAAGGGTAAATTGGAATTTTTCATTTGACCACATATGTTTGAGATATATCCAGATACATCATTTAAAACTTACATTCAGTGTGTTTGTATGTACGTCTTACCTGATTCTAGTCACCAATAGATATCATTCATAGGAGTGTTTTATAGGTTGGTGGTTACCTCTTGCTGTTCACTCTATGTGTTAAAACACTTATTGATCAGTTTGATGGTGATAGTAACTTCCAATTTAGTGTTTTGGATTTTGGTGGTGGGATTAAACCTTGGTTTATATGTGTATCACATAATGTGCTCTTTTTTACTCAATGCAGTTATAGAATATTAGAATGCACTAATAGTTTTTGTTTATGTAGGTTTGTTATTAGTATTAACTTCTGATGCCTGCAGGCCTAGCCATTAATGCAGCATCCGTTTGATAATTATGAAGCTGCTCTTAACCGCATTAAACGTTTTAATACATCCAAACACTTGATTTTTATTGTGATAATTTTTATTAATTGTCACCTAAATGAGGCCATTGAAACCCTTTGTAACATCCTCTGTTGTCTTATTTTAGAAAGGTATCTCTCTCTTTATCCTCCTCTCTTTGTCTCTCACTCTCTCAACTGTGCGGTAGCGCCGTAGCGAGGAGTGAAATCAGACACTGCAACATATAACCAACCTAACAAGCTGATCTTTGTTTCTGTTGTGGGTAAGTATCTTGCCAGTCAACAATCAATACTAATGTTGGTACTGCCCGATATGTGATAGCAAATGTGCAACATTATGAGGTGAAGCAACACTGCATTGTGTGTCACTAGGTTCTTCAGTGGTTCTCACGCCGTCAGTCTTATTAAATCGGCTCTAGATATCACTGTAGCATATATATTAATATCCTATTCTATATCATTTTGCCACACATTAGTTCACTGGGGTCCCCAACCTGCAAGTTGCTCTTTAACATAATTGCACTTCCACTCTAAAACGGAAGTAAGATTACAAAAAGATGCAATGCGGAAGTGGAAGGCAAAGAATAAGATAAAAATGGAGTTTTTTGACTGTAAATCAAGCAAAGATATTCAGGTAGGGCCCAGTATATAAATATAATGATACATCCTTTAACTAAAGGGAGGTAGTGTTATTCTCCTGGTGGTATATTGGTTTTAATCCAGTCCAGTCAATAGAAATAGATGACTTTTATCATTTCAGAGTGTCACTGAGACATTACACTGCAGCAGAATGATGCTGCTGAACAATCTACAGCTTTATTAGTTGTCTTTGGATTCGGTTTAAAGCAAATGGACAAATAATTAATCTACTTTTAAAAAAATCATGTTAATTTTCTTACGTGCACACAGTCTTAATGTTACAAACAACTTGTGGCTATCAACATTTAAAGTCCATAATTTGGGCACACACTGGTTCTTTGTTTGACAATCACTCATGATACATTATCCAATTATCGTTTGACACGGTCAGTGAATCAACATAAAATTAAACTTTATCAAGGCGTAGACTCGTCCATGTGAAGATGTGAAGAAAAGATGAATAGTCGATTAGGGCTGTGTTAATATGGAGTATTAATCCAGTTCATTAGCATTGCCAGGAAAGCAGAGCACAGGACACAACACCTCTCCGTCTTAAGGGCCCTCTTCTATTACTTACAAAGTAATTAATTAGCCAGTACTACTTTAATTCTTTAATTAGAAAGTCTTTCTTTAATTTGACACATTACCAGGCAACCAACTGCTAATTCAGATTACTGTTTAATTATGACACACATAAACACGCATGTACACACACACACACACACACACACACTTTTCTCAGTGTTTCAATCTGTGTGAAAGGTCAATGTCTGTTTGAGAAAGCTGAAGGCGTGTTGCAGGTTTGATTGGCAGGTGATGTTGGCACGGTAACAGACAGTCAGGCACACAATCTCAGCGGAGCAGTTTCCTGCTGCAGCTGCCTGACCTCCAAACAGGCCAGACAACCAGAGCCTCAGGACATGGCAAGCTAATCGAAAACAACAAAGACTGAACTAAACTACTTTTTTTTTTCCCCATAGCGCCACCAAATAATAGGATTATGCCACAATTCCCATTGCAGTTATTTGATGTTGGTAGAGGAAGGGGAAGAGGAAGAGGAAGAAGAATCTCAAGGTAAGAAATCTAGCTGTTGTATCAAAGCTCTGTTGAGTGGAGGGAGGCATTCTCCATTGAGCGTTACGGACACTTGCATTTAGAATTCGACATGGCTAAGGGCAAAACGGTGAGGATTTCAGACCATGGCGTACTCCCGCAGCAGTGATGCAATACTTGTGAGGCTGTTGTTGTCAGTACCTGGAGGCAGGCTGGCTCTCTTCCTCTTCTTGCTATTTTCAACAGCGTTTTCCAGGGGAGGACACTCTGTCACCAGCGGCCCACTGGAACCGTTGAACTGGAGAGGGTCGTTGTTGGTCGCTGGATCAAAGGGCAGAGTGTTGAGTCCTGGAAGACAGAACACAGAAGTAAACCACATTAAACACGGTGAAACATGAAAAAAAAAAGAGGAAGCAACATGAGATTCCAGCGCTACTGTGCTTTTCATGTCCAACCCCTGTGGGCTTCATTCAGACACACATCACTGAAGACCTCTTAACTGTAATATTTCAATAATACTATTGACCTTGTGGAATCATACAAGCAACGATCAGGATTCTGTGCAGTCAAATTTAAAAGACAACGACTGCGCATGGCCGTTTCAGTGACTTTCCGAAACCGAGAAAGAAGAAAAGGAGCCGGGGTTTGAACATCTCTCTCTAGTTCTCGTTTTTCATTCTCGACACAACTGTTTCTTTCACTTTTCATTCAAACAACTGAGAGCGAGAGTATGAATGCCTTCCAGGAGACTGTCTGAAGATATGTTATCCCCGTATCTAAACAATATCACCCCCAACCCCTCTTGTTCCTGTCCCAGGCACAGAAGAGACTCTATAATTGAGTAGTTGGCTGACATCTAAATCAATATTTAGCGCATGCACAGACACACCAACACATGCGCCGTATCCTTTTCTTTCAATTGAGGTCAATTTAAGGCCAAAAACTAACAATACAAATAAGTAAATGTATAAAAAAAAGAATGTGTTGTTCTACAAATACTGCTGGGAATGTTTATATCAAATAATACTGTGCTCTATAAATAATTGAATGCCCTATATCAAAAAAGGAGCCCCTAAAACAAACATCTCATCATAATTTGAACACTGTAAGAAAGATTCTAGCTCAGATATACAGTATTATGAGGACGACTTATCACACAGTTCTGTGGAGGCAAGGTTGTCTTAGGCATTTCTATTTTGCTCGCTGTTATCTTACAATAACAGAATCAACAGTTACATCATGAACACAAGACAACAAGAACACTTACATCCATAAGTAATGAAAACAAAATAATGTGGAGATTGCTCCTGAGTCCTAAGAAATGATAAACAACCTGACGTGTGTTTTCTGCTTAATGTATCAGCAATTCTCTTCTCTTTAGAGTTATGCTTTTGTTTATAATTCAGCGCAGGGTCCTGAGGAGACTGTCTACACTCATGAAAGATTCATGACTCTTCTATGTGCTTAGTTGTTCCCTCCATGGCACAACAGATCAGAAGTCCCACATTACTGTGGCTCTATCAGACCCCAATCAGTTAGTATCAAACCCTGACGGTACTCTAAACGTCAACATCATCATTGAGGATTCAAGTTTTGTCTGCATTTTTGGAAAATCTCTCTTAAGACACTTATGTGATATTTTGACGTTGCAATTTTGGAAGAATACTTTCAGTAAGGTGTGTGTCACTGCATTTCCTTGTAACCATATCAGTCCAGACCTAACGAGATTATAGATTACCGTGTCAACTGTGCCTTTTCTTTTCTTAACTCAATCCATCAATAGCAAGACTGATCAGTAGCTTAACAGAAACAGACAAACTTGATAAAAGATATTTCCCACACTTACATCTATGCAGTATTTCACTTTATTATATTTCACTATATAAAGTGAAATGATGGTTAGATCTATGTGTGCGGAAATCTCTTTTTATCAAGTTTGGACTCATTGATGATTCCAGCACCTTACAGAGATTTAGCCGGGTGGAGCGGTGGTCATCCTTCATTGGAAACTCAAAAAAAGAAAAAGGAGTTAAAGAAAAAAAAGAGAGAAAGGAGTCTGATGTTGAAAAAGCAGAGTGAGGCAGCATTAACTTCTTATTTTCTCTAATTATCAAAGTTTAAGCTGTCACAGAATGTTACAATGCAAATACTTCCTTTTGTACAAACTCCCATTTCTGTCTCTAACAGACACCCAGTTGATTATCCTGCTTATGAAACGCTTACATTTCTATTGTCCATTCAGCATTGTGGTTTACTGCATACAAAGAGAAAATGAATAAACGTGTCTACGAAAAGAAGACAAACTGTCTCAGAGCAGAGGTAATGGTCATGCTTACAAATCCAGGCAAACACCCTGAGAAATAAGGCCTTAAAATACATTAACCCTGTGTGTGGGTGATTTGTTAGATTTCGGCAGACGGGAATGTGTATTTGCTACAGAGTCAGTCTAAATAAATCATCTGCCTGAGGTAACACACACACACACAGACACACACACACACACACACACACACACACATAGACTCACATCTCCTAAGTCGATCCCTACTCAGCATCCATCTGTCACACTTCTTTAAAGACGACCGTCAATAGTCTAGAGAGTGAAATAAAACCAATATTCTGCCAGTGTTAACTCTGCCACCAATAAGAAAAGCTACAGTTTACATTTTAAGAGACAGTCTTTCAGTCAGTGGCATAAGAGTTCCCAAGAAGAAAGGCCAAGAAACCATGGAAAGAGTGAAACAGCACTGAGCAGCTGACAGGGAAATACCGCTTGACTTCTACTCCAGTTCATGATGAAGGGAAGAAGTTAACTTTTGCTCAAGTGGCAGGGTTTTCCAAAGATTTCACAACTTTGTCTTCTAGAAAGAATGGAAAAGGACCTAAAAATGTCTAAAAGGTGGCTTGTGCTGTAAATAAAGTATGAATTGAGAAAAAAGAAACTAACTGACCAACTGCATTGAGTACAGTTGATGTGAATTTCAGAACCTTATCTGGCTCTTGAGTGATAGTGTTACTAAGATATAAAGCTATGCGGCAAAAGCGAAGAAGATCATTTTACAGAACCAAACATCTTTTGGCTGTACGTTGTGATTTCATCACTTCGGAAACTTGATTTTCTGGGTTTGGGCTTTAGAACAGTTGTCAGTGTTCAGAACCAGAGATTGGCCAAAAGCATGTATACATGTTGATTTAAAAAATCAAGTGTGAGCTCAGCATGATAATAAGTGTTTGTTTGGTATGTGTATGAGTGTAAAGCTGTATATATGAATGTCTTTTCTAGGTCATTGCCCCTGTCTGCTGTGCTACTCATGTGTCTGTAGGCTGATGGATGGCGTGTTTAAGTTTCAACATCTGGCCAGCGGGAGGAGCAATGTCAGTGAGTATCACTCCCCAAGGGAGGAAGAAAATAAATACCAGGAGGCTGGGTGGAGACAGGCGGAGGGTGTGGGCAGAAGGGCTGCAGATTAAATGAAGGAAATGAAAATACTGAACTAAGAGACCAACTTTATGCTCTGTGGCCTCAGGATAGGATACAAGAAATATTATGAATAGGATGCATTACCGACCTTGCCCATTAATGGTATAGTGAGCCAGGAAAACAAAAGGACCATTCAAATATGCCATTAAAACACCGTTTAACTGACTTGAATCCGAAACCAACTAGTGCATCTACACTATGGAGAACGTGGGGCAATTTGTGCTGAGTATGATGTCCTCATATAATCAAATAGACAGGTCAATAACACAATTACTCAGTAACCAAATCTATATGAGCGAGGACAGAATAATTAAAACTGACAATGACAGCTTGATTTGTCTAATCACACAATGCCATTGTTATATATAAAACTAAAAGATGAACCTGCGCTTTGCCTAGATATACAGATAATCTCATGTAAAACAGATACTAAACTTTATCAAGCTTCAAAATGTTTATCTTACAGGGTTGAAATGGTTAGTTGGTTAATTGTTTAGTTCATCAATAATTTATAGTTATTTTGAGTTGATTTTTTTAACACTTTTTTTGAGCAAAAATGCCAAAAATTCACTGTTTTCGGCTTTTTAAAATGTAAATATCTGTTATTTATCTATTTAAGTCTTTTATAATAGTAAGCTAAATACTTGAGTTTTGGATGGCTGATCAGACAAAACAAGCAATTTGAATAGACACTGGGCTCTGGGATATTGACCTTCAATGATCATACCACAAAATAATCAACTTATTAATTTACCATGTAAACAATAGTTATTTGCAGCCCTAATATCTTACTATATGTAAAAGCTGTGCTCATGTGGCTATACTGAATGCTATAAAAATTATGCTTCTTCATTTTAAGATACTGAAAACCAACTTGAAAAAAACAAACAAACCCTACACTGAAACTTAAAAGCTTCCCAGACTACCACAAGATGTCCCATATAAATCAAATCAAAAATCAGTAATGCCTCAACTGAAATGCAGGAACTGGAACCACATGGTAGAACAGCAGTCATCTACACTAGGATACAAGCAAAAGTCTGGGTCAGCTACACTAATTACAGAGCATTTACAGAGCTGCAGAATAAAATCATGAAATATGAGCACATTACATAATGACTTAATAACTGGTTTTTAATGGCGACTTTAAGGCACACTGGCCACTGAAGAGATCAAACATGTTATCTTTCAGCCACAGATCACAGCTTTAAAGGTGAAGTCAGTGATTCTAATCCAATACACTTTTTGTTAAATTCAGTGAATATCTTCTCACGGCCAGCTAGCTCTCCATTCTGTGTGTGCACTGAATAAAAAATCCGGTGTTCATACACAGCACCGGCTCTGTAAATGGGCATGTAAACACAGTGGCTCGCAGCAAGCCACACAATACTACTTCTGCCAATCAGCAGCAGAGGGTGTTTGTGCTTGTCCACAGGACAGGAAGTCATCAGAGCAGCTGTCTGTGTGAGGACATGACTGTCTCCCGTCTCCAGCACCCGCTGAATGGTGGGGGAGGGCTGGCGAACTGGAGAGGTAATGGCCAATTCACATAGAAAGTGTTATCTCATGGAACAGATGCACTTCCATTTTATTAAATGTATCAATCTACACTGAATCTGAGACAGTCTCACAGAGAGCCCTCGTGTTTTTTACACTCCAAGTCTGTTTAAATCACACAAATATCCTGCTGTTTATGTGTTTTGAACTTATTAACTGTATCAATGAATCAATAAATACAAAGTCTGTTTAATTATTCCTGTGGAGCCGACATACAAACTATTTTGGTTCAATACATTTCTGCCGTCAGTCTGCCTGGTGAAGTTTGGCAGTTTGGCCAGAAACTGTCCTCTCAATGGCTGCTTCTGTGGACAGAGACGCTGCTCGCAGGTCGAGTGAAAAGTGGGGGGGCCGCAGAGAGGCGGAGAGTGTGGATGGACTGTTGTGCTCGCATAAGACGAAATTTTTTTTCATCTTGTGATAATTAATGTGTGAGAGGAGCAGAAGTGACTACAGCTGATGCATCACTCTGAATTCCGCCATATTTCTCTTTTGGTTGTTGCCTTGGTAATGTTCGTCCATGAATTTGGAGGAGTGGAGATTCTGAGGGAGCATGAAGGGAGGGGTGAATTTGTTTGGGTGTTTAGTTCAAATATCAGCAATCTTTCTCCAGAATGACTGACTCTACCTTTAACCACTGCTGCGCTCTGATGCAATTCTTCTCTTAGTCACACATCTGTATAATTCTTGTGGTCTTTAATCTAACTCTTATCAGCTAATAAACCAAATGGTACCATATGAATAATGCAGAGCATAAGGAAATGTGCATCAGCACAACATGGTGAGTAAGTGCTTAAGTGGGGGGATGGCCTAAGCAGTGGACTATTAATCTAAGATAGCAGTGAGAAACATATAGAGGCCATGTAGACTACTGCGTGTTCATTCATCTGAACAAGGAGAAGGGCCTTATGAGGCACACAACATTAACATATCCCCAACATCAGAAGAAAATTTGCTTCTGTGACTTTTGCACTTCATTATTTAACCATAACTGTACGTCAACAAACTTCCTTTCAGCTCCACTGATTTGTATCATCAAACAGACTAAATGGCTGAGCACATTCATCTATCAGGCCAAAATCTGAAGTGTGTATATGATAAACTTCTCATGCTGAAGAGCAAAAACCTCACATAGAAGAAGTACACTATAGCACAATAAAGAATCTTCTTCAACCTACATTTAAGCGTGTGCTCCTCAGTTTTGAATCTTGAATTTAAAAAAAAGGGATGAGCTTTAAAATTAGTAATAGTCAAAAATAAGAATGCAGTGTCAATCCACACCCATAGAGAGCTGTTAATGTGAAAATGGTGTTAAAATGTTACAAATGTCTACTTCATATTAGAGGTCTTTACTGGTCCACTCGGTTCTGAGGAACGGAGACCCAAGTTGGACCGGGTCCAAATTCTACTCAGTCTAATCGGGTCGGGTCTGCCGCAGGTCTCAGGTCTGTATGTCGATATGTCCAATACCCAAGTGAACCCAAACGGATCCGAGTGGATTTTTAGTTATGTTATGTGTTTATTAATCTGTGTTTAAAGCATACAAACAAATTATTTTCATTTCTATGACTTTCCATTCGTTTTTAGGGCATTATTATTATTGTGGACTATTGACACCCTTTCCCACTGCGGCTGCTTGTTAATTGATTGAATTAATTAATAGTGCACCAGGCTGTTCGGGTCGACCATATTTTGGATCGGGTCCGTTATGTTCAGGTCTATTCAGGTCAGGTCTCTCTTTTTTGAAAATAAATTGATGCATGTCGGGTTTGGGTAGGTTTTCGCCAGGTCCATTTTGTGTCGGGTCCAACATTTTGGATACATGAAGACCTCTGCTTCATATGGTCAAAAGGACAGAACACACACTCATTCACATTCATATGAATCAACCACCACTTAAGTTTTACAAGGTTTGGAGCTCACAGTTGGATCTTTCTGACTGAATTAATGCTGTAAAAGAAAAACAGTTATTCATGATACTCAGATTTAGTTTATGGGAGAAAAGGGCCATTGTCCCACCTCAAATATAAGGCCAAGAGTTTCTAGTTTTTATTCCTTTTTTATTTTTTCTATGAGGAACAGCTCCCTTCTGGTCTGTCAAGAGAACATCATAACGACAAGATCCATACCCTGGCAGAAATCACTGATTACTACACAGAGCTGACCAATGGTGCAATGTTATGCAGACAATACACTGGGAATAAACAATGAATTTCAACTAAATGGTAACACCATGAAGACAGACAAACCAGCCATACTTGGAAGGATGTTATTAAGTAAAACATTTTGAGGCAACAGAGATTTTGAAGTAACAATCCATAACTTGTGTACAACGTTTTTCTAGACAGTTTGCATTGAGCAGTCCAACAAAAGTTGACTCTAACTTCACAAAATCCAAGTTGACAACTTCAAATTGTTTTTTGTCCAACCAAGAGCCCAAAGACACTACTAAAATTATATAAAAACAGAGAATTATATAAAAACGGAGAAAAGAAGCAAATGCTCATATTTCGGGCTGGGACCAACATAGTCAGCACTGTTCCTTGATAAGTGACTTAAAATGATCAATATATAATAAAATTATCCATTTCAAATTACAGTACATATAGATTAGTCTATGCTGTTCAATTGCAATTACTTGCAATAAAAATGCATAACGACGGCAACATGTGGTTGGGGTGGAAAGGCCATCAAAGTCTTCTAATAAGAAATTAAAAGGGAAATAAGAGACGTCACATTGTCCATCACCAATACAGTAGTAATGCAGGTCAAAGGTCACATTCTGACAACACTCCTGCTGCATTGCCATTACTGCAGGCTCGCTGCTAAGGTTCAGAGTACAGTAACACAGGATATAACTCTGGGCCGAATTGGCAAGTCTACCCACAGGGTCCGAAATTAGCCTTCAGTCACCTGAAACATAACTGATGAAACAAAGTCATAAGACCTCCATTAAGTCTTGTTAAAAAACTTTCTATACACATCAACCACCACAATAAAATGAGCTATTGCTCTATTCATAGCCTGAAGTATCCATCAGAACAACAGAGCATATTTTGGCCCAAGACTATGGGCACGAGCTTCCTAAAAAAGGTAGCTGACAGTGAAGTTATGAGTGCCCCTAGCAGATGTATAAACAAGGTGTTGGACTGATGTGGCTTAGCAATGGATGGCAAAGCATGCCAAGCAGCTGCGGTATTCTCATGAGGCTATTAGCCAAGCTTTTCACTTCCTATGTATTTATAGCAAATACAAAGAGCAGTTAAGACGACAGGCAGTTCGTACAAGTGCCGGACTGGTTTATATACAGATGCACTATCGTACATACTTTGCTCATTTTGACAAAGAAAATTAATGGCTGAGTTCTTGGACCCTTGCATTTGCTGGAGAAAAAAACCTGACTTAAGAGGTTGCTGACCCCATGCAAGCTGGGGTCAGCAATGGTTCACACTTCAAATTACAGATGTAATTCTAGTCAAAATCTTAAAAAGCACGGTATTAATACATGTTTTATTGCAATCAAAGATAATGTTGGGTGGTTTCATTAAGTCCTCAGGTTCCGGATTTTAATTAAAATTTGACATCACACCTAAGGTGCAGATTTTGTCGCTGTCAGTCCAAGAAGTTAATCACCATGAATATGCTCTTGGTGTTGATACACCATCATCTTGTTCTTGATCAGGACTGACATTCTTCAAGCCAGGTAAAACAAAACCTCTGCTTTCATTACAAACAGAGACTATTAAAAGACCATTGGGATGATAGCCTGGACTGGCAAAGTTTCAGTGTCTGTCGCAGCTAAGAATGTGATGAAAGAAGTCTCTTGGAGGACTATGGTGGCTCATGTGACATCGCTACCCAGGGTGACCACTACCCACAGAAGGTGGTACAAGATGCTGTTGTTAAGTTTGACTGTTTCCAGGGATACCTGCCAAATGCCAAATGAGACTGAAGATCTCTGCTGAGTAAAGCGTCAACTTGGATGTACAAAAACAGGAGTGGTAGACAAAGCCGACAACTTCTCTCTTATATACTGGACTCATTTCTCTACTACCGTATATACAGGACCATTCTTCAGTACAACCCCAGAACTTTGGATTGCAACACAGGTTTGGTCATCATTCATCCCCTGTATAATAGTTTCATGATAAAAGAATACCTGGAGGCAGTATTTATTACTCAAATTACTCTGAATACTAATTAGTTCGATTATACAGAGCTCTTTGGGTTTATGTTGCCTAAACTTGGTATAATGTAATTCCACAGTTTGCCACAAGAGTCATCACATAATTTCATTAACATGATATTTAAATAGTGTTGATGTTAGCATCTTCAGACATATTTTTTCATGTGGCACCTGGTTAAAATCAGCATTTTTATTGTAATTTCTTTATTTATTTAATCCCAATAAAACAGTTGACACTTTTTTGTTTTGGGGATGTAGCTGTCAGTAAAGTGAATTCAAAGGACTGGCAACACAGTTGCGCAAGGATCAAAGGGAAATTAGGTGTGAAAAACTGTGACAATGAATATTCATCACCAACAATACTGCAAAAAACAAAAAAACAATCACAAGGATTAGCACTTTAAATGACTGTTCAAGGTTTGTTACAATTAGTTAGTTTTAAATCTAACATGACATTTCCTAAATTAAACTTCTCAACAAGACTGTCAAACCAGTTCTGGAAAGCAACATAGAGGCAATAAGAAAAGAATACTTTCAGTTCAGAAATAAATGCATACAAATACAAAAGCATAGCAAATGTAGCTTTAAAAAACCCCATTAATATCTACTTAATAATTGAGAAATCTTACTATTACAGTGTGTTATTGCATCTTCATCAGTAAAGCAGTGAGAATATCTGGAATAATCAGCATTTTGCATCTTTAAGTAAATGTCAGAGACACCAATCAGGATTAATATCATGATAAGTACATAGAAAGAATTATGTTCTTACAGTTGGGACATTGGTAAAGGTTAATCTATTCCCCGATGTTATGATGACATTTTGAAATGATGCTAGTTTTTGAATATTTCATTGTGAATTTACAAATTTCCCCCCTGCTCTGCATGTGATATTAACTCTACCCATACATTGACATATGGAGCTGGACCACACTGACACAGAAAAGGGCAAAGCATAAAATGCAAAGGCTCATGGATGTGGAGATCGGGCAATTATGTTTTGTTTTCACCTCCTAAGAACATTTAAGCTTGTCAATATCACAAGTATTCACCTTTGCCTTGCTTGTCACACAAGTGCAGGTTAACTTGCACCTCAAAGAGTACTAGCTCTCCATAATCATGTCATGACTATTCATAACATCAGTGACAGGGAAAAGCTTCATCCTTAGATCCCCCTCTGTCATTCCTCCAGGCCTAAGGGAATTCACTGAAGGTTAATTTATTTAAATCTCCCATCTACTCATCTCTATTCCATTAAACTCAATAAGAATCTTTGGTTTGCAGTCTAATCCGCCTTAGTACTGTCAAAGGCCTGTGCCCTTTCTGCAATGCAGTGGGTGAATGAGTGTGTGTGTGTTAACAAGACAACACAGCAGTTGATAAGGTCATGTTAGCTTACACGTGCATGCACAATGTCCTCTGAGAGCAGTGTGTAACATTGGACTAATAAGTCTACGAAGCACTCACAGTAGGAAGCAATAAACTCAAAATGTAGGTTGCTCCCAAGAGAACTGTTCTTTTCTACAGTGCTCAACAATGTCTATGCTCTAACCATCTGTCCTCTTCTTTAAAAGAAAGGATACTTGAATGCATGCAGTATATGGTCAGATAAAGATATCAACAATTAGGCTGCAGTACAAAGGATATCTTGGCTATGTGGGTAATCTCTATCGTTATTACAGCATGGCATGCGTTATGACTGGCACAGACCCTCTTATGCTAATGACTTTGGAAACACTCAACCTTCCCTTAAATAGTTGGCTAAGCTATCAGCAGTTAGAAAAAACATCCAGCCTATGTTGATGTGTTTGTGCGTTCCAGACTACTTGCTATTGAGTGGCTCACTGGCTCCAACCTACTTCAACAACGGCATGTTGGGAGTGCTGCGTGTGTCAGAGCATTTCCATGAACGGCCATGAATAGTCATCTCTAAAGCACACTTGGCTCGACAACTGACAATACAGCATGTCCATCCTTTGCTGAGTCTATCACATCAGGGGAATAACTTTAAAACTTCAGTTGGTGAGACTTGAACATAATGCCTCAAACCGACAGATCTGAAGCTCTGAATCCAGTGACAGACACTATTTAAAGCAAACATGGGTGCTCTGAAAGAATAAGGTGCAAGTCATTCCTCCTAATTAATTGGGTGGCAGAGGGGACTGACTGTTCTTTTACAGCTTCAAATGTATATCACCATCTTTGGCACCGTCTGCCTGTCTATAAAGCTCCACTTCATTTTACGCCACCTCTTGTTCTCTCCTATCTATCCTCTCAAACGGAAACTTCTCTTAATTATTCCTTTCTCTTTCACTCCAGTGCTTAACTGCCACCTACTTTCCTTTTTTTGTCTTATTTCCTGACTGTGCTCAAATCTCAACTCTCTATTGCTCTATAATTTGCTTCAAACCACCTTTATTTTGTCCTTGCAAGGGAATAGACTGAAAAAGAAGACAAGAGATTTATGAAGAGCAGCTGCTATAACCGACATAGGCTTTTAAAAGCAGCAGGATATATTGTGCACTACCCTATTGCCTTTGATTGCAAGAGTCCAACTCTTGTCTTCCAGTAATAGCAGTTTCCCCATGAACAACTGCAGCTTGCAGAGGTGCTGCTTACTATAGAACGCCTACAGTTTATCCTATAAAAATAATACATATGGTATAAACTGTAGATAAAAAATGGTGGAGGAATGAATGGATGGATAATGACTATAACACTATTATCTTTGTTTCTGTTTTTTGTTGCCATGAGAATACAGTAAATTATCTAGGTGCATTCATATCCAAAATAAACAAAGAAAAGACAGAATTACAAATTAAAGAAAAGGGGCACTGGGAAAGAGCAAACACACAAGAGTCCCTGTTTATTCTATAATGAGAATGTCTTTCTTGGATTAAGTATTCTTCCTTATCCTTCCATAATTTCCTGTTTTGTTAATGCTGTCCTTGTTTGTCATGAATCCCAAAAAGCTCCCAAACTGGAGGTTGGGGGACGACGACAACGACAAAGACAATGATATGTTTTCAGCCAGGATTGTATAAAGCTTAGCACAAGAGCCTAATATAAGAGCTACCAATATTCAGACATTATCTACACATACAATGTGCCTAAAAGGAGCAGTCACTTTCTCTCTCCTCCCATTCACCCCCATTGTCTCATTTTGCATTTCAGTCATTTTCTGCCTCATTTGCCCAAACTTACTTTTGCCTTAGGTGAATGGCACATTCTATTCTGACTATTTACTGCTGTGATTTTATAAAGAACGGATGTTTTGAAGGTTTTCTACCGTTCTATAACCTAAGGCCTTTAGGATGGCATGCATACATTTATTTTAAAGTTGTAGTAATTAGTCCCTATTTCTGTAATCACCTTCTAAAGAGCATTTAGCCAGGAGACAAGTTTGATGTCTTTAATAATCCATAAATAGACTGAATGGGTAAAAGGGTAACAGGTTACAGCTCAAGAAACATACATTTAAAATAAAAACCAGTGTTGGAAGAAAATTAGTCATTAGACAACCCACAGCCATTCCAAGAAATTAATTTTCCTGACTCACACTCAGTGTCACAACTTCACAGATTTCTTTGCAAACCATGTTTTAGTTTGGTTTTGAAAAGCACGCCCACACCTTGTCAGTACACTTCAGAACATCCCAGTGGCTGTACTTAGTTTCAAGGAGAGTAGATAAGAAGCCTTATTCCCTGGTGTGTCAATTAATACTTGTAAAAAGTGCTCCTTAGTTGTTTGTATTATTTGTCTCTTGCACACAGCTTCCTCTTTCTTCCCCTCTCAGAAATGGGATACAAGTATGATTGAATCCTTATCCAAATGTATCAGACCCCCTGAGTGACAATACAAGAGAGATCTCAGCGCTCTAGATGCAACAGCCCGTTTTCAAAAGACAATTCTTCATCTTTGATGCTATTTTGGGATGTAGTCCCCGTACAGGTCTGGAGAGAAGAATTAGCAGATGGCTACTTGTCATTGTCTATGAGTTGGAGTTCTGAATTCTGGTCCATGAAGCTGAAGTCCTCACTGTGAAGTCTGTTGTTGATCAAGATATACGCTGCTAACAGGGACACATATGCTACCTTGATACAGCCGCTGATTAGCATACATGTGATGCCACTTTTTGCTTTCAGTATTTACGGCTCCTGCTTCTGGACAGTTTTGTGAAAACCAATTGGAAGCCCTGCTCCAAAGTTGACAGATGTAAACGTGGTATTGTTGTAGATTGTGTTGTGATCGATGATATGATGCCATATACTGCCATTTGCTTTCACTTGTCACAGCTCTCATCTGTAAAGAAACATTCTTGTGGCAGCCATTTTAGCCATCCCTGCAAAAAAGCTTGTGAATCTACAGTGCCAGTGAACCAAAACACTAAAACCTCAGGAGACATCTTTCAAATTACATTTCAGTCACTTGATACATTGTCTATAAAAATAAGTTATATGTATTAAACTGAGAATAAACAAGCAAATATTTTCTGTTCTAAATGGCATAAAACGCTAACATGGCCCATATCACTGTTAAGAATTAAGTCTACCATAAAGACTTGCATTTGTTGTCCCTTTTTGCCCTCACTAAGTAGAGACATTTGGAGCTGTGAGTGCAAAAAACAACATTTAGTCACACATGAGCGTGCTAATGGACCCTGTGGCAGAAAATGTCAGCACTCATTGTCTGAAATCTCCTGTTGTTTTGTCACTGGGAAACGAGAGGGAAGGTGTTTGTGGCAAAGAGGGTTTTAGTGTGCCAGAAAGAATTATTCAGTGAAGCAAGAGATACTTCTTCTTGTAATGACCAAGGAGCAAGTCAGTGAGAATCTATTCCAAAAGCTGCCACACTGAAATTTCTGGCATAAATAAAGCAAATAACCAAACTGGGGCATAAGAGCACAGAACAACATCTTTGTTTTACTTTGGGGATGCTGGGAGCAGTTGGGGTCACAACAGGTTGCACTCAGTCAAATAAACACCCACTTAGGAGCAAAATGATTTATTTGATTTATTCAAATGCTTTAGGTTTCTGCCGATGCATGCTTAAGATAAGCTCTGACTCATTTAAGATGAGACAGATAGTGACAAAGGGTAAAGTAAATCACCTTTTTAATGTGACCCCTGGTGCAAACTTCGCTTGCAAAGTATGCCAATGTAGTAAGAATAGTAATGTGTTCAATTCTAAATACTAAATCAAAATGGCAACAGCACAGAGAAAAGTCTGATAACTAGTGTTGCCAGGGAAGATATATATATACACCCTTTGCATCACAATATTTGATAATTAGACAGATCAGAACAGCACAGAAATGTGAAGAATTAATACCAACAGTGTTTCCAAATACTCCAATCAGCAAATTAACTTAAAAACCAATACTTTATTGGCTTGTACCTTGACAATGCTTTGGGGAGGGGAAATGTCTACAGAGC
The DNA here is from genome assembly GCF_914725855.1 of Thunnus albacares. Taxonomy (NCBI): domain Eukaryota; kingdom Metazoa; phylum Chordata; class Actinopteri; order Scombriformes; family Scombridae; genus Thunnus; species Thunnus albacares. The sequence goes on from NC_058115.1 coordinate 22,987,506, forward strand.
TGTGATTTTTTGTTCAGTGGACCAGCCAGCTGCAGTTGAGTATAATTGTGGAGGAGAGGCAAAACACAGGCATCAAGCCGCCCAGTTGGATAGAAGCCACTAAATATAGGATAGCATCAAAAATACAACTATATAACTTTTCATTATAAAATATTTTTGGCATACAATTTAAAGTCATTTATCATTTATCTGTCAACCTGAAATTCCAAGCATTCACTGGTTCCAGCTTCTCAAATGTGCTGTGATTTGCTGCTTTTCTCTGTTTCGTATCATTCTTAATTGAATATCTCTAAGTTTTGGCCTGTAGTAAACAAGGTCTTTGTGGGAAAACTGGGAAAGTGGTAAATTGTAATGGGTATTTGTCCAACATTTTTTGACATTTTATAGACAACGTGATTAATGATGAACTGAAAAAATTAATTTAATTTAAAAAACATTTAGATGCAACAGATATACTTACTGTACATCTTGAAAAGTTAGTGTTCAAAGACAGTACATAACATGTTTATAAGTGACTTTACATACAATATTAATAAAATTAGTTTTTAAAAGTTAAAGTAAAAGTTTCATGATGAGCAGGCCGCTGCTGAAGAATCTGTCTTCCCATCTACCCACTGATGTTCGATCACAGCTTTGTCAAATTTGTCCTCATCTCCCTTGCCAACAAGCACCAGAATAGAACACATCTTGTGACTCCAATGTCTTTGTGTAGAAGCCAAAACCTCTTTTTGAAATATAAATCTTAAGTGGTTGTTCTAAAAACTGACTGTAAATAAATCTGTGCACTTGTGTTTTGACTACATCTGCTTTCACATAATTGGTCAAAAGCCAAGAGAAGTACATACACTACATACACATACAAATCCTATGATTTATGTCATTTATGTCTATAATTAATGGATCCAAAAGAATTACAAACAAAAAACTAATATAACCTCAAGACAATGTCTCAGCTTTGGGTACAACAATGTGCTACTTAATTTGTTCATTGGCAAAAGGACAGGCTACTTGGATTCAGTTTTACTGATTCGTACAAGTCCTTAGTCATATTATGTCATCTCAACTGTTTAGAAATAGGTCAAAACTGGAGGGTGGACAACAACACATCCACTGCAATTGATCATAATCAAACTCACAGGTTGTTCTGACAGCACCTTTGGACAATTCTCAACTTGGTCTGTGACTGTAAATGAGGTCTAAAAAGGTGCTGTGCCAATGAAAATATACAAAGATGAAGATGGAATTCCTACCTCTTTAGTTGCCAAACTTCAGTTCCACATAAGCTAGAGGAATAACTTTTTCCTATGCTAATCTTCAATTTCTCATCCCATTCTGACACAGTGGATGGGATGTGTGGGGATGGGTGGCACAAATATAGCATGACAGCCATGAGTGCTCAGATAACCATCTGTTGGCCTCTATGAAATCAGTTATACATTCCCAGCTGTTTGCACATTCCACACTCTCTGTCAAGGGACAAGCTACGATAATCTGACAAGTAAACTAAACAGAGGTGGGAGTAAGTCACACATGGTCAAGTCACAAGCAAGTCTCAAGTCTTAACCTTCGAGTCTCAAGGAAATCCCAAGTTACTGTGGTGAGAATCAAGCAAGTCAAGTCCCTGCTATAAGTCAAACAAGACAAGTCATTGCGCAGGTCAAGCAAATCACAAGTTAAGTCATATGAAATTCTGATGATCTACCTCAGTTTCCATGTTTAAATCAGTTAGACACTGGTCATGAAAAGTTCAGTTTTATTTTCAACCTTAACGAAAACTGTTGCAGCTTGCTTACACCTTACAAATCTTACTGATATTTGACATTTTGTGGCAATCAATAACAAGCTTCCTAAATCCTAAACGGCCCCTAGCACTGATGATGTAACCATTTAGTCGAGAGCACACAGCTGTGTTAGCTAGTGACATGCCTGGATAGTTTAACTGGTTATACGGCCCCGAATCAGTCCCGATTGTCTTTTACATTAATGATATGTCTTCTCAATAAAATGCATAACTGAATCGAAGCCAAGTATAACATAGCTTAAAATTAACGCTTTCTAGCTAACATTTAACCAGCCGATAAGTTAGCTAAAAAGACGCATCCATGTACTTTTCTTTGTGGGTTTTGTAGTGACAGATGAAGTTGGATGTTGTGGTGGTCGTGTTACTGATTTCTGAGCTACAGACCTTGCACACCACTGTTCTCTTCTTACTACTGTCATCAACAACATAGTCAATACAAATTTTATTATTTTTGGACTGGCTGAGTCACACTGATGGATACCACAGATCTAGGGGAGGAAATGACCTTTCCAGACAGTAAATGGCCTGGTCATGGAAGCAATCAGGACAAAGGCAATTAGCCAGTTCATAGATCACACTTATCCAGCCATAGAGGAGGCAACCAAGCCCAGCAGAAGCCATTCAACCAACATAATGAAAAAAGAATCTTACATCTATTCGAGGCATATATGTCCATTAAGAGATCTAATGCATTGAATGAATGCAATAGTGGGAGCAAGCTTTCTAGCAAGGTTAACAGTGCAGCACTTTGTTGATTTGATTTTATGTTGTATCTACAACTAAAGCTCGTATTTTTTTGAGTCTGGTTCAATTTTGATTGGGTCAAGGAAAATAACTCAGTGAGAAGAATTTAGGGAATAAAACGCCTGGGATGGTGAGGAGAAAAATTTCACTCACAAGGGTGGAACCATTGCTCAAGAACTGCTGCAAGGTGGAAGTATGGTTTTCTGACTGAAGTAGCAGCTCTGCAAAATGAACGCACATCACTGGCAGAAGGCTCAAATCAAATATAAAATTTGCTAAACACCAACAAGCCACTGGGCTACTGTAAGTGCTGCTGTGAACATCTTAAAAATGTGATGCATTTAGATATTCACTGTGTGTTCTAAGAAGTAAATAAGTAAACTTCAGTTAATTGCTCATCACTAGTAGTTAGCATACACTCTCTTGCAGTTGTGCATGAGAAATAAACAAAGAATATACTCCAAAATGTTGGTAGTCTGTTTTCACCCAAGACAAACTTGCTGGGTTGCCTCAGAACATCATTGACCCTGTGGAGAATGCATTATCATTGAAATGGGAGAGTAGGAGAACAGGCACATAATTTTAACTGGAGTGATTCTGGGATTTCAGCCTCCTCCTCAATCAATTTCAATCTCCTTCTTAATCAATAGAGCACTTGTCTAACAGGGAAGGCAGTTGACAGGCATACTGTATATCCTGTACTCTTTTTTGGAAAACTCCCATGTCTGATCTTCATGTAATTCATGAATTATAAATACCTGACACAAAGATGCTTTCAGCTTCTGACTTCTGAATCTGACAGCAATGATAATGCCTTATCAATATAAGGAGCAATAAAACACTGCATTCAATATGCCATAGGGATCATTCATTAATGTTACCAACATAACATCATGTTAAATTATATTACCACTAACTTTCACTACTAATTGCATCTGCACAGGACTTGGTCCCTTTCTATAATCTTGAAGTAAAAATGTCAAAGCGTCCTGGCTGAAATCTTTCACTGGCACATTTTTTATTCCCCACTTCTTCCCCTTCTTCATCTAATTTTCACTTCTGATGATGATTTAAGGGGACATTTTAAAAAAGAAAAAAAGACACTAGTTAAACTGATGTTTTTGAGAGGGTAAAATCTGAGGAAAGTGCTAGGTGGGCCAAAATACAAAATCCATCATAGATGGGTCATAGATGGGGGCATATGACAGAGACTCATCAGCCACACACTTCTCCGTTCTCTGTTAAAGAGCGGCTGAGATTGACACTAAAATGAGAATTGCTGGTCCAACCTTAAAAGTCAGTCCACCTTAAGTGAGCCTGGTCAATTTAAGCTAACGCGTTGTTGCTAACTTCGGGGCTAACCCCCTTTGATAGATGAGTATTTTCTTGAGGAGCTGCAGCATTTATTAACTGACACACAGCCTGTACTGTACATTTACTGCCAGATTGACAACTTACTGCTAAACTTTTCCTCTGCTTCGCTCGTGTTCACATCATGTTTCTGCCGCTTGCCCTCTGCGCTTGTGCAACTATACACGCACATTTACACACACATACACACACACGCAGGCACTGCCTTATTCGCTACTCTTGCAAAAACACGTAGATGTCCTTTGAAGAACGAAGAGAGTAAGGATGACCAAAAAATCCACAATAACGTAGGGTGTTGCACAGTGTGCGAGAGAAAATCATTAATGATCATCTGAAATTTTAGCAGCGGCGCTCATAATTTTGCAGCGGTGGTGCGTCGCTGCTGAATGAATATGGGGGAAACACTGCTGTAGTTAGGTCTGTCATTATATCAACCCAACTGTACCTTCAGACAGGCCAAGACTCCAGGTGTGACAGATGGATATCTTATTGCATGGAATTTAATAATAATAATTAGTTTACCCCAGGCATGTCAAGCAGGTGCAATAGTCTGAAACTAATGTAAGGTGGGATTTGGATTTTATTACATAATACTACAAATAGATTTAAAAGGATAGACAAAGTAATCTACTGATGCACTAGTGATTTGTGGAAGAATTACAGACAGATTAGCAAAGACTTTTTATTATACAGGACAGGCCTTTGCAAAACGCCAATATGGCCCTCTGGTAACCAGACTGTCCCAGAGCAGCCGGGAAACAGCTTGTGCTATTTCTGGATGATGGACCACAGCAGAACCCTAATCCTGTCTGTACTACAAGGCCCAGTTCCATACCACTGGTCTGAATACCTCGGGCGAGCATAGTAAGATCACTAATGAATGATAGCCAACGTCATGACGCCACCTCATCTCTGGAATGTGGATGGTGATAGATTTGGAAAGATATAATGTTTATAATCTATAACATGTTGTGAACTCATGGACATGTTCAAACAGAAAGTGAAAGCTGCTCAGTTTTTAGAGCGTCTAGATTAATGTAAATGCCATCTGATGATTTAAAGACTGCTGACACAACTACTGACTCTTCTGATTCATTTCAGACTGACAACAAACCTAATACATTGTAAGTTTTTTAGAAATTCAAAGATTTCCATTTGATATACTGCTGAAATATGTTTTCTTAGGGCTTCAGTAAGAAAGAGGATGCCATCTAAACTTTAACAAGATGTTCATTCTTGGCTGCATAATTCTGGATGGGCTCCAAGGGAGTTATGATTGTCAATGCAAATTAATGTGAAACTGAATTATGGAATTTTACTGCACCAGCAGCTTTTGTGTCATTTTATGACCATTATAAACTATGGTCTCCCTTCACTATTGTACTGTAGGTTGTGCTGTAGGAGGCAGCAAGCTCCTGTGGCTCACTCAAAGCCTGTAATAGGTTAGGGAATGTGTAATTGGGTATTTCACATTGGACTCAACAGCGATTTGAAACTGAATTTTCAAATACACTCAATATTGGCTGAAAGAATGCCACATTTGTACCTATGGTCAAGTTCAGACTATGCCCACTAATAATATGAATACCGTATTCTAAGATCTTACCTCCTCAAGCCATGACTCAGTTCAAGCCAGAGAACCAGCAGGGGTGAGCTGAAGTGGAAATTTTAATTTCATCTGATAATCTCCTCCCCACATTAAATATTGGTATTCAAGTTGCACATTGGCCTTTTAACATGGTTTATAACTTTCTTGATGTCTTTGGCCTTTCTCACAGTTTTAAAATACAAAAATCAAAGGTAAAACTAACTTAGAGATTCAAAGTTCATTCTTGACCATGGAATATAATAAGTTGACAAAACAATCTCATCAAGGTTAATTTAGTAGCACATCTGGAACTTTTGATCATATCATGTCACATGTCATATATAGTAGATGGAAGTTCGCCAATTGTCACTGGATTTTAGAAGTTGAAATTTCCACTTTTACTCAGCACTTTACAGAAATTTGAATGCAAAATAAAATGAATAAATGGAACTTTAACATTTACAACTACATAACTGGCAAACTCCATCTGCTAATGAAGATAGTGTGACATGAATGCAAGCTCCAGAACAGCCACTATATTGTCCTTGAGGTGACAACATTTTGACAGCTAAAAGGTATTTTGCTAAAAAAAAAAATCACTTTATTTAGCAATGGCTCTAATGAAAAAGCAAGACATTTAACAGTAGCAAATAAAAAATACATAAAATAAGCATCTAAAATTGGGAGATGACATGCAGAGCTGTCTTTGCCTCAGATTCTTCTCTCAGATCTGCCTTGATGGGGTCACATCAAGGAAACTCCAAGCAGCACAGTAACAAAGCAGTAAGGTAACTATTGACTGTCATATTTTTATTCCTTTACTTATCCCTCAGGCATTTCACCTAGGCAAAGTGCTCTGAGATCTATGGACTTTCAGGAGTCCCTTGTTTAGAAGTCATTCATAAGCCAGCACTATGCTTATGTTTCTCAGCCTTTTAACTGTCCTAGTAGCATACAATACCAGCATCTACATTAATGAGACTTTGTGTGGCATGTCATTTATACAGAGAAATCCACTTCAGCACACACCACTAAATGAGTCCTCTTTCCAAAATTAATTTGCAGTTAGTGGGGTATTTTCTCTTGAGTACTGCTGAGGAGGTGTTTCCATCTTGCCTGTTCTCTTGGTGGTGGTGTGCTGGCTAATGAGTGTCTGGTCAGGAGGCTGACGCTGACAGCTCAGCTCTTCAAAAGCTTTTGTCAAAATATTGCTCCAGGGGAGATTTGAGCAGCTAGCTGCCCACAGAAGCACTTCTACCAATGGGTATAGCTCTCATTTCCCCACTGCTCTGTTTACCTGCAGGCTATACCGTATGTCCAACTATTGTAAGTGACAAACCACATTCAGCCTGACACTCTTCAATAAAAAGGGACTGCATATATACCAAATGTGTTAATCTTCACAGAGGGATCAGTGCTAAGATAAATCATATGGCAGTATATATAGACTTACATTAGTTATGTTTTGTAAAGGAGTCAATGATAAGTTACATTTTTCTTACTGTGAACTAATTTAATGAAAAGACCAAAATTTACACCAATTTTACCATCCTGTTACCATGAATACTTGCTTGAACATCAAATCTGTATTCATCCGCAGCAGAAAGTAGTTCCCTACAAATGGACTTATACTCTTGTTTTGGTAACATTTGCTAAACACTACAGTGCCCAGCTGTTTTGGGAAATTATTTATCCTTTTTTAATAACCAAAGTATATATCTGTGACCCTTTCTTAAAGATTTCCCTGCATGTCTTCAATAGAAACCAATGAGCTTGGGGTTGAGTGACAGGGAAGGGCCGTTGAAAAGTTTTGAGAGACACACCAACATTGTTGGTTCTGGTATTTCCATGGGTTTTGTGGACAATACTATCAAATACAAATTATTGCCAGCTGTACCCTTTAATATGCATGATAAAATGACAATATTTAAATAGTACTGCTTGCATAAACTGATGGATGATGTTCAGACAATGGAGATTGCTAATACCTGACCTTTCAGCACTCTCATAATCCATCTAATACGTGGCTAAAACAAACAATGATGGTAAAGTCAGACAATTAGGATGAGGGATAAACCCTTGCTGAGAATATTTATGTCTGCTCCAGGACTTGTCACGATATGATCTACCATTATACGTCTGGACAGATGCCAGATCTCAATAACTTCGACCACCACAGTGATGACACCCTGGCCAAGCTCTGAATAAGGAAACAAGGAGTAAGTTGAATAAACAAGATGAATCCCTTCCATTAACAGAAGGACTGCGGGCTCTCCTGCCATCCCACCATTAATTATCTGGTCTTATGGGAAGATTAGGGGAGAGAAACTAAGCCAACAGCTAGACTCCACTGAGTGGGCCTCCCCTGTTTAATTACCAAAACAGCACAAACAAAAGAAGCCCCATAGATCATGCAACAGAAGTAGCTCTGAAGGGTATGATCTGGCACAGCCTAGCTCTACTCCTCTGTCCTTTCTTTTTCTCTACCGTCTCTCCTCATGATATCCATCCATCACTCATCAGAGCAGACAGACTGGGAACTGTAGTCACACTGTTATTGATGGCTAATGTGCTGAGAGAGGAAACGGGAAAGGGTGCGACAAGAACAAGATGGTAATATCAGACTATCATTCAATACATAACAAAAACATGTAAGGCATTACCTGAGTTTGCTTAATGATATTTACCTTTCACATATTGTACCCACCTTCTCAGCAGCTGTCTGGCTCTTAGTACAAGTTCTTAGTACAAAACAGCTCTGGCTTGAGAGCTGAAGGTTACACAGTGGACATTTACAAAAAAAAAAAAAAATCCAAAAATCCTAACCCAAATGTGTGCTCAGACCATCAAATATGAATTTTTACAGTTTTAACATTTTATAGACAAAACAATTAACTGAATAATCTTGAACGTACCAGGCAGAGAAATAAATGAAAATAATGAAAACAATCGTTAGTTGCAGCTCTGCTTATAAATAAAGACAATTATGACTTCCTTGCTATAAATCTTTCATCACTGAAAGCACATGAAAATGTGCCTGATGTGGAGTTCTCTCAATCTCAACAGCATACATGTTCATACTGACAGAGCAAACACACGTATAAAGCACCCAAGTAAACTAGCAAACACACACACACACACACACGTTGTCTTAGGTCACTTTTGGGAACATTACATAGACTTACATTCATTTCATGGAGACTTACCCTAACCATAATCACTACTTGTCTAAACCTAACTCTTACCCTAACCTTAACCACTGACCCAAAAATCAGCATCTTACCACGACTTTTGTTCCCAATTGGACAAGCCATCCCCAATGGCTGGTTTGAAATCACAAATTTGTCCCTGAAAGTAGCCTATGACAGACCCACACCCACCCACACACACAAACTGTTGTTGCAGTTGTTGGTGCTGACATTTTCATTCTAGCAGTGTGATTTGAAAATGGGATTGTGTGTGAACTGCCAAGTAGAGAGGAGTGCTCTGTCTCAAATTTCCAGCAAAAGACTTTCCCCCCTGTTTCTGTACATGAGAGAGTGACTGGCATGATGCTTTCCAACAGGAAAACAACTGCAACACAACCGTCTCTCAGAAGTATAAGCTCCCCTTTAGTCAAACTCCCCTTTAACAGTGATTATAGCAAAACACATTACATCAAAGTTGAGAATTTTAGTACCCAGCCAATTAAAGCGTTTATTGCAGACACTGTCTGCGCAAAGCCTCTTCTACTACATCATCTCCCTGATGAGATTTAGATACTAGACCAAAGATTAACATCCATACTTGGCCATAATAAACTGGATTTGAGCAATGTCAAGCCTGTGCTGTGCAGAAGTACTGTCATTATATATAATGTCTTGAATAGTCCAATCAAGATTAGAGCGAAATGAGAGACTCGAATATCAAAGACCCAAATTATTGACTGACTCTAATGCACACTGTTTAACCGCTCCACCAACCCCGAATCAAACATGTACTTTGAAGGTGCTCTGGATCAAATGCATTGTAGTATCCAGTCAAAGTAAAGCAATTTGGCCACTTCTCTTTCTAAGTCTTTTCCTATTTAGGCTTATTTTCATGGTTAAGCTTTAAACACTGAGCAAAATATTAATAAATGAATATAAGCAGATTTTCAGTGATATTCTCTTTCAAGCTGACTGCATTTCATTCTAATATTCCCAAGATCAGTAGGGTGAGTTATTAAAAACTGGAGTTTTTAAAATAAATACAGGCAGATCACCCCTTTCTTTACACAGATGTAAATTACAACAAACCAGAGCATAAGCAAATCCAATGACTAAGATTACAAAATGTGGCAGATTTGATAATTTAGCAGATTTTCACATTTAGCAATAATCTGCTGAACAGTATATGTGTATTATGGATAGGGTGGAACAATTACTATGTATCTCTTCAGTCTATCTAGGGACATTTTAGAATGATATAATCACTTGCTGATGTTTGCCAATGATACCCAATTGTGACTAGTGTTGTCATGATACCAAAAGTATGACTGATATGATACCTGCCTAAATATCTCGATACCAGTACTGAAATGATACTACAGCAAAAAATTAAAACAAAGCAAAAAAATAAACCTGATTTTTAGCAGCTTGAAGTGAAAGTTAATTTTACCAGTGTGCATAGCAGAGATGCAGAGATGTCTGACACATTGTTATGTTAGCTAAAAAGCTAAAGCCAAATTAAACAGTTACCATTGTCCTTAATTGCCTTGTCAAACTCCGATGGAAAAAGTTTGCTTGTCACAAAATAAATCACACTCATTTGACTTATATGTGAGGGCATGTAATTATGTTATCAATCACATTCCCTAACCTGATGCTCTTTGAATTCCTCGAACAGGTTGGCATGTCTGTTGGTGAGATGCTTTGCCAAGTTAGACGTGTTGGCTCCTTTGGTCTGCACAGGTTTAAAACATCATCATCACCATGACAGACAGGCTTGTGGTGTCTGTGAGCTTGTCCTGACTGTCGGCTATGTAAGCGAAATAACGCCATATTTTGCTCCGTGTGTCTACTTTGTAAACAAGCCATGGACAGTCGGCAAGAGCACTTGTACTTACAGCCATGCCTCTCATTCTTTCACTATATGAGAGGAAAAAAACCCCAAAAACAAATAGTTGGCATGCCCACTATGTCTGCAGGGAGTGGAGAGTGGAAGCAGAGCACTGCACACACACACTGCCCCGCTGTCGCACATCAACAAAACGGCTCTTATTAAAAAACTGTCTTTCTTGAACTACTGGTACTAATAAAATGGGGCAAAGAACCGTTTTTAAGGGTATTGCAAAACCTGTCTAGTACCAGTATACCATGCAACACTAATTGTGACTGATTCAATTTCAGCTAATGATCCCAACACATCTTCACCTTTAGAAATCAGGTGCACTAAAATGCTCCAGTGGCCTTCAGGAGGGGGAATTCATCATTCTGCTGTTGGCCAATTTTCCCTACCTAGGCACTTCAGGCCTAGACCCAAACACACGCTGCTGATTTATTGGCATGACATATTGGACATTTCAAGACACAATATATCAATGTGCTTCAAGAGAAACACACTGATATATTGCACAAACCTTATAAATAATCCTCCTGTACACGAGCAAATTAAAAGAATACAATGGAGCATAATAAAGGATTCATATTTCCATTTCAAGTATTTATAGCTCACACATTGGACTATAAATTGTCTTGTCCTGTCTTGTTGTTACTAGTGAAGACTGACCAAATGCAGATTAAACCAAGTAAATATTTCAAACCAAGGCAAAGTATGAGAAACAGATACTATTTCACTACAGCCCCGGGTACTCCTCCAATTCTGATGCCTTAGAGAACAGTTAACCTAATACCTAATATCCAGGAGGTTCCATTAAGTCCAGAAATTTCTGTGGAACCCCTAGTTTGCCTGTTGGTGATGCTGAGCTGAGCTGCACTGAGCCTCAGCTTGTTGCCCCTGGAGCCTGGACCAATTTTCTCTCAGCACAGCTTCGGTCCAGAGACCACACTAACAAGCTAAAGCTCAACACTCATCGGAAAGGGAAGCATTTGGACACTCACTAGAGGCCTGAAAAATGCAGGATGTTGGTGCAGCCCTCAACTTGGACACAATAATTAATCTTCATATCGATCTACCTCCCTGACTTCTGTTGGGGCAGGCACAGAAAGCATGACTGAGAACCTGCAATATGCTTCAGCTCTCAGAGAGGAGGATGGGAAGAGGAGTCTCCTCAGCCTCTCCTCCCACCCAGCTTCACAAGCACACACACACACACTTTATCATCGACCTGCCTGTGACTCAGGAGAAATTGTATATGTCTACGAGGGAGAAAACAACTAGGCAGGAAGAAATAGATATGTATAAAATAAGTTGGTTCGGGGTAGAAGTTCCAAACAAAGCACAAAAGGTCACAAGAGAAACTAAGAGAAAAAGGTTAAAAGTAAACAAGGTCAGGTCAATAAAATCCAAATAAACAAATTTAACCAAGGTAAAGAAAAAAAACATTCCTCATATTTCAGTCCATTTCATCTAAGAGCTATAATATTTGACAAGTCCTTGTTTGGGGCATACAAGTTTCTGGATCCACTCTTTAACCAGTCAAAAGAGTTTCTGAGGCACAAGAGGCCTTCTGATGCTCCTCTGAGTTTCCCTTGCACTAGTTTCTCGTTACCACCAAGCCTCCTCTGACAAACTGCCCACCAGCCTCTGAAATATGACCCAGTGCCACTATAAACCCAGAGCCATAGCTGATTTGTGAATCCAATTACCTCCCTGTCTGTAATGGCTGTGTTCAGTGCCATGATGTTAAGTCAGCTGTTGTCAGCATATGTCCTTAAGGCCACAGCCTCCATGTTGAATGACATTCACCATCTAGGGAACATCATCTAAATAACCATCTTGATGTATAGCAGTAAGGGAAGCCGGAAATGCTGTGGGAAGCCAAAAACAAAAGTTTAGTTTGCTGGCACAAACACTGAAGTAGAGGTCAAAGAATATTTAAAGATGTATAGTCCTACACTGATTGAGAGGACTTGCTGCCAGAGGATGCAGAAATATAATGCAAAGCAATGAGCTGAGGGAATGGATTTCTGGCCACTGATCTTGGCCACGTTCACATTGCTCATTTGTTTTTGATGGTTTCTCCCTCACACAACCAGTCAATATATCGTTATCAGATTATTTAAACTCTTAAACTCTAACATTAATCTCTCTGTCAGCCTCAAAAATCATGTATTTGTTGGGCGATACTCCTACAGCATTTTGTGGGGAAATTTTTTTCCAATAGTTTATAGTACAGACCTGACAGTAAAAGAGGAGACAGAGATAGTTTGATGGCATGCAACGAAGATCCCCATCTGGACTCTAACCAGAAACATTGTGATTACAACCCCCAGTCCACTTGGATGCCCCAGTCTCAGCATTTTTTGTATAACTACAATAAAACTGCAAGTAAGATCTTTTTCTCTGAACATATGCTGTTTGCCTACCTAAGTATAAGTTCTTGGGAGTAGACTAGTAGTAGTAGTAGAATATTAAGGCTTTGTCAGAATAATAAGATGCTCAGATTTCACAAGGAGTATAGTTCTATAGTGTACAGCTATTAAGGTAGAACATTGACAGAAGCAGATGGAAAACAAATGTGCCCAGAAGTAAGGGGTAGCTCAGTTATATATCACATCAAGACAGCTAAAATAAAGCAGGGCTTGTGGCACATTTACTTAAGTAAAACTATTTTTGTGCGACATGTGCTTAAAGTGCACTACCATTTCCTCACTGTTTTCCAACGTTTGCTAAAGCACTTTTCATGTGAGGCATGCAAACCAGAAAACAGCCAAACAGGTGCACTGACATTTCATTTGGCTCTAGCCGTAGGTTCCCCTCACCGTTTCTTTTGAGTGCCTGTTTCACATTAGCCCTCGAAAGTTCACTGACACTTCCCGGGGGGGGGGGGGGGGGGGGGGTTAACTGTAATTTGAGCTTTAGCCACAACTTCTGGTGTTGCTTCCCTAAACAAGGGTTAATGAATAGCAGGAATGTTGGGGTGTTTTTACAGAAAATGAAGGTAATGGTGTACTGATCAGATTTAGGTATCTATACTGAAGAACCATTTTTCTGGAAATTCATCTGGAAAGAAGTGAATGGTCAGCTGGCTGAGATTTGGTGCTTGTGGAACAGTAAATTTTGAAATGGGTGGACATTTAACAGTCATAGATAATTTTTGCATTAACCTGGAGCTGAACCAGAGTGGATGACGTGATTCAACAATTTCAGGAGGGGCTATCCACCAAAAACTGTGTGCATATGGAGTATTATGAAAGAATTGAAGTTACAGATGTGAGGAATGTATCATTAAAGTGACATGCTGTTTCAAGAACTAATGGACATATACATTTTTTAAAATTTGTTCCTCACAATATGAGACCGAGACAAGGAAGTGTCCGGTCGTCAATGTGGATGTCCTCAATTCAACTCGCCATGACCATGACGCTGGGAGAGCTCTTTAGTTCACCAAATGCTGACCTCAGCTGGAATTCCAATGGTCCAAAATAGACGGCTATATTTTAAAGAACCCTGCTGAAAACTACCCCCACATCCCCTGTTCAAAATGTTACACTGGTGTTGTGTCATCCTCCCATAACTGCTGACCTCCCATTCCGCAGAAAGTGGTGGAAAAAAAAAGTTACTGAACTAATATTGGCCAGTAAGAGGTGCTGAGTGCAGAAAAAGCCTTGCATTTATCTGGCAGCGGGGGTCTGACTTTAGCCAAGCTCAGTGCAGTAAACATGCAAGTACAGGGCTTCCTTTGAGCTCAAACACCAAACCTTTCAGAGTAGTTCCAATGACATTTGAGATAGGAGTTTTTTTTTCCTGCACTATGAAAGGTTCTGCACAGTGGGGATCTGTGAGTATGAGTTTATTGATGTTAAATGGGGGGAATGAAAAAAAAAAAAGACCCAATACAAAATTCACCACATAAAATGTGTAATGCAAATGGAAAATTCCTGGGTTACCATAACTCTACCTGATTTTTTCCACAGAAGGCTAAGTCATCATGTAAAGATGGTTGAGAGTATGAAGTGATTAGTCTTGCAGACATATTCTACCCATGAAAGCCCTTTCATTCTTTCAGTCTTTCACTGAGAGGCAAAATGCCCCCATAAGACAGACAGCATACAGAGAGCCTCTGCTACCCTATTAATAATGCATTCTCTGTTACACTCTGTCCATCCATTCTGGTACCATTTTGTTTTCATGCGTCTTTTTCCCCCTTTAAGCCATTCCTTCTTCCTAAAGTAAGGGCCATATAAATCTGGGCTCTCAGTCTCTATTACAGTAGAGTGATGGCTGCTTTCCAGACAAGCAATCTCTGGACACCTTTGTTCTCTGGTCTAAACCACTGAACCACAGTCTCAGCTTTCTCCATTCTCTCTATGGGAGAAATGTTCAACATATCAATGTTTGGAAGAACAGATTTCAGCAAAGAGGGTCAACTCCTCCACAGCCACATATATTACTAGGAAAGCAGCAAAACTGCGATAAATGTCATGTAATTTCCTGCAATAAATTTAGGTTCCTCACAAATAATTCTACAGTATATGCAATAGTCGATTCTTATGATATTTAAAGAGGAAAACAACAAAATCCATACACCTACCTCTGCTGTTCATAAAAGTTAGATTTAGTGGATCAATTTATCATCAAGTGCTAAGGCTGAAAATGTATTGTAATACAATCTCTGAAACAGCAGTGGACACAGGTAACTTCTGAGGTGTACAGCAGTGGCGTCCTACATCCCTCTGGTGATTCATCATGCCATGCGTTGTGCTACTTTCAATTGCTTCTCTTGGCACTGCTGGTATAAGAGAAAAATGCCACCGTAAAATTAAAAACTCCGGTTCATTCTGTCTCTGGGGAATGCCACATTGCCAGGTAGGTGCAATATTTCTCTGACTGTTTCACCCAGAGAGTTGTCCTCCTCTATCCCTCAGTGTGCTGAGGGATAGAGGAGGAGTACAGTAGACACAGCTACAAGTGCATGTCTGCACATTACAGTGACAGCTGTGCCTGTGCTTTCAATTGTTATTACTAAAACCCTAGCATAAGCGCAAGTCCCTGAGGTTAGCTGGGATGCTGCTGTCTTATTTTTGAGTTGTAAGTCAGTCAAACATGGCAGTCAATGCTGACAGTATGTCTACAATGATTCTCAGTCATCCAAACCATAGGATATCTGTAAGAACCAAACAACTGGACTTAATGTTTGGTATAAAATATATTTTGTCACTGATACAAGAGTTATATTGTTCTATTTTTTTTTGCTGCTCAACCGAAATAATATAGCTCATAGGGTTCATATTGAGTCCTAGCTCAACAAAAAAATCCCCTCAGGCAGTTCCTTATAAGCAGCACAAATTAACCAAAGACAATGCCCATGGGAAAAAAAAATCACAATAATAATAATAAAAAAAACTTCTTTCAAGCAGTTAAAGTTATTCATGAACTTAGGGTTGGGTACTGAACTCGGTACTTTTAAGGGTACAGACCGAATTACATTGGTACTACTGAGTACATATTCATGTTGGATCAATCGGTGCCAAATTTTGGTGTCTTGAGAGTGGGTTGTGTTCTGAATTCAAATAAATATTGATAAGATTCCTTATGAGTCTTTCAACAAATCCACAAATACCTTGTTTATTATTAAATTTATTATTGTTTATTTTACTTTACACAACCAAATGTTCTAAATAAATAACAATATTTAAAGTGAGACACTTGGACTTATTTTTTACAACTGAAATCACATTTTTGTTATTACAGAGAGAGTGAAGTAACGAAAAAAGGTATCGTAGGGCACCAGTGGCGAATTCCAGGTACCGGTATCGGTTCAAATGTGAACGGTACACAACCCCAATGAACAACACAAAATAACCACTACAGTATAAGTGGCTTTCCTCCCAAATAAACCAGCTTTGCTCAATCTCTAGAGTTACCAGTCATTCAATTTAGAAAGCCAAAAAACTGTGACTTGAAGACCCAGAATTGTATCATCCATAATAGTGAGCCTTTATCAAGTCCAACAGAGCAAGTACACTCGTGTTTAACAACGGATAAAGTTCCTCTTCCAACGGTGAGTCACAAGACATGTTGAGTTTAAACTGCATCATAGTTAACTGGCTGACCTGATTCAGCACAAGTGAATTAATGTTTACAATTGGATGTAAAAGTGTATGTGCTTGGGTACGAAAAACACTGCTTATTTTTAAGTGACAGGAGCTCCATATTCAACATGGCAAGTCATCAGTGTCAAATGTAGAATACAGGCATCCAATATTTGTTTTAGTCTACTCCAGCACCCATGGGATTGCAGATTATAGAAAGTGTTGAGACAAATGTAGAAGACTGAAGTCTTCACTGTATGTTTTTGAGAGCAGATATGAAAATGTAGAAAAGTTGTAGAGCAACTCCCTGGTGAACAGCAAAATCCAGTGTCTTCAAACTGCTTCTCTATTCTCCTCTGCTCAAAGGGACTGTCAGCAGGGTTTAACACAGCAGCACTCCCTCCACAATCCCATCTCATACACTGCTCATACACAGCAAATGCAGAATAAGGCTGATGGCTCACTTCATCTTTCATGTAGCTCCAGAACTTGCTGTTGCAGAGTCCTTAGCTCCAATTTAAAGGTTCCCTGTGTGGTTGCTTATCATGAAAGTGATTAGAAATGAAGAGCTGTCAGTGATATGGTTGGAGCCCCCAAGTTGGTTGCCTTCAATTTGCCAAGCTCTCTTGGCTACTCAATACCAGATGGCAAGTTGAACTGCTGCTTCTGCCAACGCTGCTGAACCTCACAGGGTCCTACCACACAAGCTAATATTCTTCAACCTGAACAGATTTTACTGTCACTTTAAGACTGCTGTTGTAATTCAAAAGCTTAACAATTAGACCAAGTTAAACAGGATTTCTGTAGGGCACATACAAGTGAGCATTAGACACAGGAATAAACAACAATCATTACCCTACATTAGCATGCTACAGAGAATTGAGATGAGTGGTGAGGCAACAAAACAATAAAAGTTATTACACCAAAAGTCTAAAACATCAGTCCAACAGATGGTGTGCTGGAGTGATAGCACCACATGAAGGGGAATGACATGACAAAAGCAGCCAAGCATCTATTAAAAGAAGCATCTAGCCTACACAGTTTTCCCCGAGGGAGCTTTATAAAGCTTTTGTAATGAATGGCTGGCTGTTTTTATTGAGTGTTGAGGCTAAAACCGCAAAAATGTGTGTTTCATTAGCTAAAAAACAATTTTGAAGTAAAACCTGTCAAAACATATCTACACAATAGGTAAACAATAATGCCACCTATTCATTTATAGCATAACTTAATTGAAACAGTTGAGCGCCAATAACTGACCAGTTCATAGTGTAAATATTTTGAGGAAACTTTCAAAATTGATAGAACAACAATTTTATGTGATTCAATTCTATTCTGTACATGGCAATTATTTCATCACAACTTTATTTCTGTCTGTAGACATGTGCAACACCATCATCTACTGTAATTGGTGGTGGTAAACAGAAAACGTTGAAGTAGGACATCAGTAGGGTTCATCACAACTTCATAAGCCAAACAATATGACTACATTTAGAGGGAGAAGGATTTAAGAACATTCAGGGCTCAGAGCTGCAACAGCCATGGAGCTGTATAAGAGGAAACCAAAGACATCATTTTGTGGGAAAGCACTGCCATTTCAGTTGGTTCACTTTGACATGAGCGTACAGTGGTTTAAATGTGGCAAACTGTTTCAACAACAGTGACGTAAAACACTATCTTAGGGGGACTCAACTAGTCACAAAAGTCATGAGGTTTCAAAATCCACAAGCAGCTACTTTAAACTTATGGAAAACATGTACTGGACTCCACACAGTGAATCATAGACTCCACAGGGAATCTATTCATGCTTTTGACACACTCAGCCGGTACCAGCTTTTCAAATGTGAGGATTTGATGCTTTTCTGTTTTAGACTGTTGGCTAGACAAAACATTTGGAAACATCACCTTGGACTCTGGAAAATATAGTCTATTTTTTTCACTATTTTCTAACATTTAATTGACAAAATGATGAATTGAGAAATAACTGACAGATTAATAGGTCAGGGAAACAACCATTCATCGCTCAGCCCTCTGCCAATCCCGGGGGTCTTTCTCACAGATAAAGTTGAGCTTAATCAGACTCTCATTGAGGTAGCTGTTTTCACTTAACACAAGCAGTTCATCTATGACTCATATTTCCACTTTGTTTTTAGCTTTTTCTTTTGTCACTTTTGAGTTTTTTTTCCCCCTTGACAGCCAGTGCCATGAGAATTCCACTCAGTATCCACAAATTGTCATACACTAACCAATTAAAATTTGAGCGATTCCAAAGCTGCCAAATCTCCTCATATTGTACAGTAGTCCACTCTGTATCCAACCTTAATTTGCTCTGCAGCACTATCATCCTATGCCAAAGAGGGCTGAAATATTTAAGCTGCCTTTCAAGCACTCTATGTAGAACCTTTAAATCTCCTCTCTCTGACAGATCTAAGCAAAGTGCCCCCCCTCCCTCGCACCATTAAAGGCAATCTAAAGATGCTCTGCCAATTGATCAGAAAGGACGAGCTCAGTGTGGAGGTAAATGGCTGTCACAAGGCCTGATGGACCTTTTCTCTCCCAGTGGTCCAGATGGAGGCACTCGACCTCCATTCGCTCACTTTGATTCAAAGCATGTTTGTGCCTCTGGATGGGAAGGAAATAGAGGAGAAGAGAACTGATCCGATCTGTCTGTGCAAGATAAATGACAGCGTGACAGAGAAACAAAAACCTTCCAATCTGAGAAGGGCAAGAAACATTTTCATCCACTGGACAAAACCACTAGCTTCTTTTTTTCCAGGTTATAATGCCATTTTTTATCTTAACTTCTCATTATCAGACTACATGTTACATTTTGAATGTCTGACTTCTGAATTTTTAAATCACTGCACTTAACATCTTAAAGCTCAACAATAAGCTTCATTGCAAACTTGATCTTACTTTACTAAGATAACTGAAGCATATTACTAAAAGTCAAAAAGTATGTTAAGAATTTATTGTAACTAACATGAAGTGTGGAAACTAGATGGCTGCATTTGATTTTCTTTTACATCAGTATACTCAACTGCATTGACAAACGGCAAATTAATGTCGTGAGACTAATCTTTGACAAGCCATTGCTTTTATGAGCTAAGGGAAAGTAGCAATTATGAACATTTAAGACAAAAAAAAGCTGTGGGATATCTGAGGTAAATTTACCATGACTATAAACAGAGGAAGCTAAAAACCGGTGAACAGAGTGCCAGAGTAAGCAGGTTAATGTGAGAGTTCAAACAGCATCCTCGCTTAATTAGATCCTGGGAGCCCAGAGAAAATGTCCCATTTAAATTGAGCGATTTGGGAATAAATGACACAGAAATCTTTAACAGTTGGACGTCGCAGCAAAGAAACCAAACAACTTCTGTCTGGAAAGCAAACAACTCCCTAAGCCCCTGCATGATAGGCCTATCGACTACAATGTGACTCACCGAGCTCGATTATGCTGCCTAAATATAATAAAAACCAAAATGAATAGCATGTGAAAAATGTGCTTTTCACCAGCGGTGATCCGGCGTCAACGTGGATTAAATCCATTCTGAAAACTTCATCCATAAACAGCTGCAGTAGGCGTATGTCAGTCAAGATAATAGCTACCGCTGGTGTCTATTGTGCTGATAAGCAAGTGTAAAATGTGTACAGGAAATTACTGGTGATCATTTATCACCATCAAATGCTTAGACACACAAAAAAACAACCCTACCACACTGGATAGACGGAGCACCGCTCTTCTTATGCGGTCTAAACAGCTGGTATACGCCCGACTATTACGGACTAAACAGGGCAAGAAAATCTCTTAGCTTGCTGTTATAACTTATATCACACAATATAGAAATGAGAGATTAAATGTGGCAAAACGCCGCATAACTCGTGCGATAACTGCCGTTCAGTGATACAGTATAGCCTGCAGCAACACAACTACAGATAGTCGGTGTGTGTAGACATAAAAAAAACATAAAAAACAACATAACATCTCCGCTGTCAACATATGCCGCCAGAGGAGGATAAAACTTGAAACACGTACCTGTGTACTGCAAGAGAAACATTGTCCACAGAAGGCGAGGTGCGATTCCTGTCGGTCCTCCTGCTGTAGGACGAAGTGTACGAAGTAAATCCTTGAATGGGGACTGTGCCTCAGTCAGTCCGCTCCGCTCGGCAGACTGGACTGCAATGAGAGCAGCCAGTCGAAGCGGGACCTTTTAGCTACGCCAGGCGAGCCCGCCCTCTCGACGTGCTCGGTTCGCGACTGAAGCAGAATACCAGTTCGCTTCAGTCACACGCGGCGAGCAGGCGAACGGTTTTGACTGAAAGGGTGTCTGTCGGTGAGTGCTGAAAAAAAAAAAAAACCCAAAACCTGCTCCTCTTTTGCAGTCTGCTGTAAAAAGCGAGCTCAGGCAGCTGTCATGAGAGGATGCCGTTTTCGTGGAGAGGTGCAGCCAAGGCGCCCCTACGGTAAAAAACATCGAACACGCTGCTCTCAAGGCGACATAAACTAGAATTTGGTAAATGTATTTTTCTTTGCATCTTCCGATCTGCATAAATGCTGAAAAACGAGCTAAATCTCCAAAACTTTTGACAGCTGCTGTGCTTTTCAGTAGGTGTCATTCTATAGCTTGCCAGTTGGAGGAGGAGAAGCATGGAGATCATCAGTTCAGCACCAATGCTTAGCATGCAGACTGCGATGAAAGGCATTTCTGTCATCCCCGAGGATCGATACACTCTAAAATAAATATCGTAAATGAGTACTTGTCCAGGTTGTTGTGTGTAATTAAGGCATTTATAAAATGCGTGTGAGACTCTACTCTTTTAGTTGCAGCTGTAGTCTCTGTAAGAGCTACTCTGAGCTCAAGTGAATAGGTATAGTAAGACCTTGTGACGTCTAATGACCAGTATTTGTTTGCCCACTTGACACAAAATAGTATTCTCATTCAGCCAGGTTTCCACATTGGCTCACAATGTTTCCCATCTAATGGCAGATGTGTCTGACAAATATACACCAAAGAAGTAATATTTCTGCAATCCTGTGCTCAGGATGTCAACAATATATGTTAAAAATTACTTCTGAGAGCTTGAACACTGTGTTGGTCTGATCAAAACACAGCTAAAAGATTAATTACACAAGGAAAACAGCAGAGCAAACACTATTATGCCTCCATAATTAGACACAAGCTGTGTACAGAGACGTGAAAAATTGTAAGTGAGAATGCTATGAGATGCATCACTGCAATGGTCAGCTGAGTGCTCCATCCCTGATCTCATAAACTCCCTTCAGTCTGCTTCAGATTGGCTTCTGGAGGACACACCTGTTCAATGTTAATATTAGTCTAACTTCTAATGGTAAGAGCATGTCGAAAAGTTTTAATTAAATTCATTGACATAAGCGGTGTGCTCACTTTAGAAACATTTCACTTGACACCTTGCAAAATTCTGAGTATTTGTTTCTTGTATTAAGAGCATGCAGGCCAGCATACATAGAATATACAGAATGTTATCTCAAAGCCAAGGCATGTATACAGTACACACACAGACACACATTCACACATGCATGCATACAGACTAAAATTGAGGTTGCGTAGTTCAGGTCAAAAGGCCCTGGACACGTTTAGAAAATATCTGCTGGATCAAATTATTTTCTCCTCTGACCCACCAATAAGTCTGTTTCCACTGCCATCACAAAATAATTTCAAAGGTAAATAAAAGTATTTACCAGAGGCCAGAGTGCCATTCCCCGTTTTCAAAACCTCAAAATTGCTCAATTTCCAGTCCACTGTGATGTCAGAAGAATGCTATTCTAAAAACAAGGTGCTGGTCTGATTCCAAGTATCGTTATGACAGTACCTTACTACACTGTGTTTTCCATCTATTGTCAGAAAATGTTTTCTCTAGTGACTCTATAGACAGTTTTGGCTGATTTAGAGAAATAAAACAGTTTTTTGTCTTTGGCAAACAGCATTGTTTGCTCAATATGCACAGTTATTTCCTGTTGATATCAACTGTATATGTACAATCAGCCATTGTTGAAGGCTAATTAGGATATATATAATAAGATTCATCTCAAATATGGAAAGTAGACTTAAAAGATCACCAGACAGCTTCCCTCTGCAAGTACAAATTAACAAAAATATGGATAGACTGACTGTCTGTCCCAAGGACTAATCAAGGCGAAATTGAACTGTTTCAGGCAACTAACCCATAGTGCAAAATCTATTATTCAGGCTAATTTACAGTGAGAACACTTGGAAAGATTTCACAATGACAATGACATGACACAATAATATGGGCATCTGTCTTCCTCTAATATTTGGATGACAGCCTACCCTTTGAAAAATATTGGATGGACATGGTTATATTCACTGCTTCACATGATCTGTGAAATAGATAAGTTAGAAAAATAACAAAGCGCACACACGCCAAATTTAAAAGGTGCGGTGTGTAGGATTTAGTGACATCTAGTGGCGAGGTTGCCACCTATGGTGGCCGTGAAACTCGCAAAAAACACGGCAGGCTCTCTCCAGAGCCAGAGTTTGGTTTGTCTGTTCATGCCTGCTGTAGAAACATGGCGGTGCAACATGGCGGGCTCCGTGGAAGAGGACCAGCTCCCTATGTAGACATAAAGGGCTCATTCTAAGGTAACAAAAACAAAACAATTCTTATTTTCAGGTGATTATACACTAATTAAAACATACTTATGAATATTATATCCCATTTCTGCCAAGTCTGTTCCGCTAGATGTCACTAAATTCTACACACTGTACCTTTAAGAGACACTTAGCATTAGCAGACGCAAACATAGTATTATCAGTCAGGAGTTATTTATCATCTGCATTTAGGAACATAAAAAAAAGCCACCGATTGATGGCAGCCGTTTCCACTGTCCACGTTTTCACCAGAAAAGACTTGTCATAAATAAACTGAATGTTTTCCGGGCAGAATTCAATTACCCCTGTCAGCCAGTAGTAATGAGTAACAGCCAATGCATGCTCTCATTCAATTTCAGTGTCCCTAGGGAATGATGTTTGTCTGATGTCTTGATTTTTTTTTAACAATGATGTTCTTTCTGTGGCCTGCTTAGTGTAGCAAAACATTCAAATCAAACACTAATTTGACTCTGTGCCTCAGCAGATGAAAGCGGCCTTCGTTTGCTTTTATGGTTTGTATGAGAACGTGTGTGTTGGCAACATTACAGCCCTCTTTAGTCAAATAAACTGTCTGACTTGAAAGTGGGGTGAAATAAGTAATTCTGGCTTAAAGATTTCATCATTTCTTACAAAAAAAAAATATGAAGAAAAATTGCATATGAGAAGACTACACTGAGGCCATATGTTCTATAAATCATGAGTCCATATCGTCCGACTCATCTCAGCTTCACATATAGAAATAGAAATATATAGAACAGCTGACCCAGTTAGATCTAATCTGGTGCTCAATACATTTGTTTAGTTAACAGGGAAATCTCTCATACAATGAATAATTCAAATTCAATTACTGCATAATAAATGGAAGCTGAGCCTCATCGACAACTATCACAGTAAAATTTTAACAAGAGCTTTGAGAGGCATAGACTTTTTCTTAACTAGCATTCATTTTATTCAGTATTTCCCATTTCACTAAACGACATTCATGACTATTTGTCCCATGAGATGTTGGCAGTGTTTGCCTTTATCAAGTAATTTGCCAAACCACACAGTCTTGTTTTGACTTGGTAAGAGTGCACCATGCTGTATCAATATGCCCTTTCCAGTCAAACAACAAGGTTCAGGTAGCTGCTTCACGAGGCCTTCAGAGAGGGAAAGAGGATGATATTTAAAAAGGTTCTGCTGAGCGGAAAGCCTATCAGTTTAAAGTGACTGCAGTGGTATTTGGTGTCGTCCATTTTGAGATCAATGAATGGTGTGTTTGTAGCACAGGCACGAGTGAAAAATGTCATTAACTTCACTGCCCTCTATGGAGGAAGACAGCCAGTACTGAAATCTGTCCCGAGGATGGGCGACATCTCTGTCTTTTGAGGTCTTGCTAGTTATCTTTGACCTCCATCTTCCTTAATCCTTTTCCTTTCTAATTACCGATCCTTTCCTCTCCTCCTCCCTCCTTACCTCACATCCCTGTCCCCTGACTGATGGTTAGCAGATGATCATCTGGACAGGAAAGGTTGAGGTGACTCTTAAGTCACACCTCATTAACAGAGCTTCACAGTGTCCCAGTTCACGTACTGGTGTATTCCTTGGGTGAATTTAATGAGTTGTGGAGGAGTGACAAAGCACCATAAAAAGGTAACTGCAGCTGTAGTGTTTTGAGTTACAGAACCATGTTTGCCATAGTTTTTGTGATGTGAGAGGAGGGAGTTACTGTAGGTGCCTTTGTGACAACAGCATCTGTTGTGGAAACTGGATTAGACTAAATCCAAAAGGAGGCCAGGCCTACCTCGAGAGAATTTTTCCCTAGCATGAATATTGATGGAAATGGGTCTCAAACAGAGTGCAAAACAACTGTTAACCCCTTTGCAGTGTTGAAATGTTGCCAACAGCACTTGCTACCTCACCATCATTCACAGCCAGAGGATCACTTGACTCAAAAACCACTCGTGCACTGCCACCAATATAGCCACAGGAAGAGGTGATGACAAATCCTTTTTGTTACAACATTTTGCAACATTACAACGCTGCATTAAAATGCTACAAGTCCTCTGATACAAGCAAAGGCAATTTAATGAGAGCAAGTGGGCACTGTGGTGCATTTTGGCTGTGTTGTACAGTAAACTGGTTGTGATTCCTGGCACCAAACATACCATCAGCCTTACACAGGCATCAAACGTGGTCCCTGGTCAACATTAACATAATGTTGCCTGCCAGACCTCTATCTCTGACTAAGAGGTTAAAAAAAATACATGATAAAGAATGTGGGATAAAGAGACTTTGGAGAGCTGAAGGTAGAAATTTGATACCCTCTGGGTTTGAAGAATGATTTTTGAGTGTTTCATGAGAACATACCACTTATGTATCTGCATATCTATCCATTTATCTAAATTATGTGCTGACCTGCAGATACAAAAACAATTATAAATCTCAAGTTCAAGGGGGCTTGCTTAATGTTTTTCTCAAGTTTCCTTTTCTAAGTGATCCCAAGTATTAGTCATAGTATTGGTCATCTCTCTCCTGATGACTGTCATAGTGAAATATGTAGTCAAAATGAATACCAAACAGTTACTGTAATGTGGGTCAAAGAAAGATGCCAAAACAGTCACTGTGGAATTTTCTTTTGTCTTTAAGAATGCAGAGACCTTTTTGTCCTCATCAAACTATTGACACAGGAATGCATGTTTCACAACATTGTAACACAATAATCACGCACAAATCCCCAAATAATGGAGACCGCATACTGTATACCTTGCTGCCAACCACAGTTGCATCATGTTGTTTAAGCCTAATGTTTTTATGAGTAAAATCTCTGATTCTCTTCTTCTCTTCAGCCAAGCAGCATTTCAAATCATATTTTATTAAATCACTTTTTGAATGTGCTGCCACTGTAAATCTCTTAATATGACAGAAGCTGGTAACAAACACTGATGGACTGTCATCAACTATTTGATGCTACACACTGCAAAATGTTTTATTCCTAACATCGAAGGAATCTTTGCAACAAACCTCAGTAACATCCGACCCTTTAGAGATATTGTTGTAATTGTTGCCTGTGGTATGTAATATGCATCTTCCACGATATTTATTTTCATTTTGGCAGCATCAATGAAAAGAAACGTGTTAACTCTAAATGTTAAGCTTATAGGACAGTTAATCAGTGGTTATGATTGGTGACCACTCGATTTAAAGAAAACTGCAACACAGCTAACAAAACAACAGATTTTTTTCAGTCATAATTGATTTCATTCATATTTTATGATTTACTAGAAATTTCACCATATGAAACCTTGGACCTAGTCTCACGTATCTTTGTGCAACGTTGGCTGAATGCAGGATTACACCCCCTCCTATTGCAGACGGTTGTGCAGTGGGGGTTGGTGTGCACAGAATTTGATTAGTTCAGCCAATCCTGTGCGTACTGTGGATACTAAAGCAAATGATCTATCAACAAAGGTGTCCTTTCTTTTTGTTCCTGCAAACCAGACAAAATTAGCTTCTAGTTAATAGACTGGTCTTAGGTCAGTGTTTAATTAATAAAGAAAGAGACGGAAAAACTTGACATCTTCATTGTCTCACAATCTGACCTGAGACACCTTTAAACTGCCCGGCGCTCCTGAATATAGGGAGAAGAAATTGCTAGATAATTAAACCCTCTAAAAGGCAAATATACTAGATACTGTAGAAAAGTCTGCAGTATTTCCACGGTGAAGAACGAGAGAGGATACAACAGAGAGAGCAGACCAGACGAACAGGAGGGAGGGAGAAAGGCCAAGTATCAGACAGAGCATTCATTATCACCTGACTGACCTGCATATTGCGCTGTGTGAGAGTAATGGGAAAGGACACACTCATCGGCCAAAGCCCAGCAAGAAAGGTGCTTTTCATTCCCCCTCTCTTTCCTCTCTCTTAAGCAATCTGTCAGTTTCTTACTCTGTTCAGTTTCTACTCTCGGACAATGTACTGTAGGATCCCATTGTTTTTGAAAATACAATAACAGTTCACAGATACACAGTGACGACATGCCTAATGAAATGCATATTGAATAGCCTCTGTATTGCAGTTTCTCTGAACACAGTTATGTAACACCTAATTGTCTATTTATTGAGGACTATTATACAGTGTTACTTAAATGCAGAGGCAGCAACAAAAGCAAAATTCTAAAGCAGAGTGGCAGGATATCTGGAAATATAATAAAGACATAGTACTGTGGATGTTATTCAAACCAAGCATATAACCTGTCAGAGATGGAAAGTACCTTACACAGTCCTGCAGTATAGCAGAAGGGAGCTGAATACACTCAAAGAATGAATGCATGGTCATGTGAGTGGCTTAGTTCCTATAAGGATGCAGCTCAGGCCGCATATTTCTATCGGGTCCCGATGGGTCCTGTTGGGTCCCGTCGGGCTCAGGTCAGGTATCCACCCTCTAGTTCCTATATTCATAATCTGCATCCAGTTGGTAGAGCTGAACGACTCAAAAATAAACTCGTTACTGCTGAGCTTGAAATACGTCTGCAATGGGACAAACTGGTTTATGTAAACTAAATCTCAAAGTTGAGCATGTCTCCCACTGAACAAGTTAAAACAGTAGGACTTACAGTGTCCAGCTAGGTGCCATCCAGTAGTATTGATTGAGCCGATCTCTGTCCAGAATATGCACTTAGAAAAATTTTGAACTTCTGTAAATTTAATGGCTAGAACGAGCCACAGGACTTCTGTCAATGAGCACGATGTTGATTATGAATAATGTTATATTTTATCTAATCTTATGCAAATTTAAAACTAAATGCAGGCTAACCACAGCGTGGCAGTTTATGTTGCTTACAGTCCACCAACATATTTTCTGTGCTGCTAAAACCCACTAGCTTTGTGCTAACTACTGCAACGTACAAGAACAACAACGAAGGAAGTGGTTCTTCTTCTACTACTTCTGCTTCAAAACTCTGTCACCTTATTCAAAGAAACAAAGTGATGGCGGAAGCTGTACAACGCATCCATTAACATCAATACTGCATTAAGAACACTGGATCCCGGAAAACATTTTAGATCAGTGCATCTTGGAATATAAACATTACCTGCCCAGAAATGAATTTCAAATTAACCTGTGAAGTGAATTTAATTGAATTATAGTCAAAAATAAATTGTTGGGTCCCTAATAACCAATACAAACAGTTAACAGAAGGCTATACCCAAAATAATAAACATAAACAATCTTGTAAATATCAATTGACCTCTCACACATGTAGTAAAATATGTGGCATGATGGCTCAGAGGAAATTACTCATGTTTGTCCCTATACAGTGTAGACAAGTGCACCATATTTGTTTTTTACACACGTCTAAACAGTGCCGCGAAACTGTAGGAGCATAGGAAGTCTGAGGCAAATTATTTGATTAATTTTTACTCTGTGCATGTTTACACTCCTGCTTACTTTTTGATATTAAGTCGATACAGTGAAGTACATTATGTAATGAAATTAATGTATACACTAAAGGCAATTTATTATTTTGGCTGGTAAAAAATATGCTTGTCTGGTGGAATTTTTTCATCTACCAGTCCCCTTGACAGGTGAGTCAAAAAGTTAATTTCGGACACTGTGTAGAGTATATATAATAACTGACAAATGTTCAAGCGGCACGCTTGAACTGTCCTGTAATGAAGCATTGCCACTGATCTCTTTATAACCTTGTAAGCAATTATACACACATCAACAATGTAATCTCTGTTTCTATTTAACAGGTGTTTGCCTTCATGCGAAAGAACAACTTATCCGGATCTGATAACTCAACAACTAATCCCTGACATTAACGCTACTAAGGCTTATTTCCACAGGGAGCTAAACATGCACATACACAACCCTACTGTACTACATCTATTTCAACAAAAGCATCCTTCAAATTGTATTTTTTATTTTGTGATTTGTGTGACAGAGCGTATGTGTGTGTGTGTCACCGCTTTCCATGTCTGAGTCGTGTTTGAATCATTGGTATAAGCTTGAATAAGATGTTTGAATCAGAAGCCTTGACTCTATTAACTGAGAGGATGCAGCAGAATTTGATGTCTGCACAAAAAGAAATGAAAGTGAACATGGACAAAATAAAGATGAGTTAAGGAGAATCATTCAAATCCAGGAAAGAGTATTGAGGATTCAGAGGATAAAGCAAGTAAGAAGAAGCTGTTGAGAGATATATAGAAAAAAGCCCTTTAGTGTGACACTGACTGTTATTGGGGTATGATGCAAAGATCTGACCAGCAAATCTTTTTTATGATTTGACATCTCAGTAATGCAGCTTTCGTTAGAATGGCTGCTTCTGCTGCACTGGAGCAAAAGTCATTGGAAACACTTACATATACAGTGCACACTTTCACAAACAGACACACGCCCAGGCTTCTTACCTGTGACTCGGCTTGATCTGTAGTCTTTGTACATTCTAGGAAGGCAGCGTCGGCGTCGTGTGTGATCCCAGCTTCTCTGGTCTTATAACAAATCTGTTTTGGAAAACAAAACCAAGGATAACAAAGATGTGATCAGTTTCTGTTTGTTCTATTCATAAAAATGCCACAGAATAGTTTCTTATACCACAACTCTGCAACCTGACTTATTCATTCTGTAGTCTTATTCAAGGACACTGACTGAGGGGAGTGTTTAAGAAGAGCAAAAGTAAAAAGAGCTTTGTCTTGAATAGACAGAGAAGACAAACAGAGGAGAATGTAATTCATCCGCTTCTCCAAGAGGTACGACCTCCCTGCTTTGTGGAGCAGAAGCTCATCCGAGTCAAAGAGGGCTCTGAGGCGCGGGAGGCTCCCATTGACTGCACTATTAGCCCTCAAACTGGGGGATCAGCATAGAGGAAATACAAAACGCTGCCAGAAGGATGCACAGAGAATTCTGTAATGCATTTCATTCCACAGAGAGGGGCCCTGAGGGTGCCGTGATGACCAGAGTAATTGGCTTTCTCCAGCTATGATAATCTGCATCAGTCATGCCATGCCAACACACTCTCAGGCCACTGAGAAGGTCACAGTGATGCCCAAACCTCGCTCCACTCTGCTGACAGCAGCCCTGAATTCCTATTGAAAGAATAGACACACATTTATTCTGAAGTCTTCTGAACTTTGGGATTTGATTTGTGAGACTTTTTAAGTGAGCTTCTTTAATATCAGTACTTTTGACATTTTGACTTGGAATTCACTGTACTGATTGTGGTCCATACTGATAAATGCTAAAGGTCAAAGATTAATGACAGGCAACAATTACTAGTCAAATTGATTCATCAATGAATAGAAAATTAATCAACAACAATATTTATATTTGTTTAAGCCATTTATCAGGGAAATATGCTAGAAATTCTTTGGTTTCAGCTTCTTCAGTGAGAGGATTTGCTGTTTTTCCCTGTTTTACATAATTGCAAATTTAATATATCTGAATTTTTCATTTCATAAAAATGTACGTCACTTTGGATAAAAGGGTCTGCTAAATGAAAAAAAACGTCATGTAAAAATGTAAAAACAGCTATTTGAAGATGTCACCTTGGGCTCTGGGAAATGGCAATGGGAACTCCTTTTACCATTTTCTGTAATTTTATACTATACTAAACAATTTATCTACAATAGAACCTGACTGATACTGGATTTTTGGGGCAGATGAAAAAAATTCTGATATTGATATATTGGCCGATATTCTTCTTCTAATAATAATAATTATCATATATATATATGCACATATTGGACAACATATATGCCGATACCATTATATTACCGATATATCTGTGACAGGCCAATGTTAGCCAATAAAGTCAACCGATATATCAGTCTGGCTCTAAAAAGATTAACTAATAAAGGTAATCATATAACTCATCAACCACTACACCTTGTGTCACAACTTCAACAGGATTTAATGGCGCATCAGTTATATTATTCTCAACCTTACATGTCGAGCAGTGATAACATTCTTATCACAGTGACTGACTCAACAATTTGGACCTCTGTGAGCATAAGACAAAAATTACAAAGTTTTTAAGTCTGGATGCTTCTGCAACATATTTGAAGTTCGTCAAAACTTCAAAGACACACCACCTTCTCAGCCCCCTGAGCAAGAGCAACACTAAGTTTAGTGCGTCAGTACACACTGTAGATTATAACAGTATCCTTTTTTTCCCACTTGTATTTGTTTGTAGTATAATAAAAATAATTAATTAGTCCTTAGAAAACACTGCTGACCTCCTATGACGCAGTACAGAGAATCTGATAACATTAGATAAACCCTGGGAACACACAATATAGAGAGGGGACATAATAAGTGAATGTGCAATTGTTTCCTTTTTTGTACATGGTTTCAATACACAAAACAATGTAGTCTGTAATAAAAGACTGCTTGGGAAATGGGGAAAACAGAAATAAGATTACAACACTGGCTTGTGTTCAGATATAGGCTGCCTTTAAGCATGAATATTATCAAAAAGATGAGAGGATTATTTAAAAAGAAAAACATTACTACTACCATAACTAAAAACTTAATTCAACACATAATTGTCTGCAGCTCTTGTTTTTTTACATTATGGCTTCTTAGGGCAGTGTTGTTGAAATCCAACACAACTGAGGGTGCGCTGACCCATGATTTGCAATAAAATGTTACTAATCAAACAAATGGAGTGCAGGTAACAAACAAAACCACAAATCATAATTTTGTACAAAATCATACACCCTAAATCTGTCTTCTTAAAAAGTTTAGCAGGCAAGGAAAGACCCAGATGATCAGATGATGTTTGGTAGCCAAACAAATGCAAAAATAATCAGACCCATTGTTATGTTATTGTCTTTACACATTACAGTACAGTAGTGCTGTTAGCCTTGTTGTACAGTTGTTGTTGATTTGAAACTATTGGAGGTGTTACACTTTGAGGCAGTGAAACTGCTGAAATCGTGAGCAGACCATTTGCAACAGTAATAGCAACCACAAAATCAAATCAAGGCCAATGAGAAAATGCACATACACCCACTGTGAGGACAGAAAAATAGGCCACTTATTCACCATCAAAATGGCATTAGCTTAAACTTCAGAAGAATAATGACAGTTATTTTAATTTGGGAAAATATCTTAAGGCACCCATTTTCCCCATCATAGTTGTTATTACCAACATTTTTCATTTCTACCCACTTAGCTCTAAAACACTTCTCTATAGTTAGGAAAAAGCAATAGTTGCTAACTTGGGGAAATGTGTCCACTAATGATTATGAACGAAGCAGAAGTCTGGGAGGGGAGACGTTTCACACTGGCCTTTGAAATTAGTCTCTGAATTTGTTATTCAGATCCAGCATGCAATATATGAGCTTCACAGTGAGGACAAAAGCTGAGGAGAGAATGTTCTACACAAAGTCTTATGCAGACACACTTGCTAAGACCACTAACAGTATTAAAATGAAAAGACAGATTTTCTTTGTAGAGGAATTGTTTGTCAAAATGAGGAGGAAGGTGCAGGCATTCAGCTGGTGCAGCACAAACTGCGGAAAATGATTTAAATGATGATTGTTTGGTTTGTTTAATTTCTTAGTAGTCAAAAATATCTCAGGGGTATTGGCTGCACTATTGATGACTGTTCAGGTCAATAGAGCAAAAAGGAAAGAACCATTGACTGTATACAAAGATAGACATTGTGTCTCAACTTTCTACTGCTGTGCAAAAGTGAAGCCAAAATATCTCCTTTCTGGGAGCTGCCATCTTGCATGTATGACATCATTTGGAGCCAGAGTCTACACAGTAGAGTCAGGGGCGGGATGACGCCCTGCAAGACACGCCCCCTAAGCCATACGGCTGCCTGACAAAGGTTTGAGAGTGGCTGTTACAACTGTCAGTCATGATGTCACACCCCCTTTTTATATAGTCAAATAACTAATTAAAAACAAACTTATCAGAAAATGCGCACTTGGACATACATCAGTGTGATAAGAACTACCTAAAATGATAGAAACCATCTTTGGGAAGAATTTATTTGACGTGTACTTTGATTTTTTTTTTAGTTTGGCTCATGTTCTATCCGCTAACATGGAGGGGGCGGGACTTATGGCCTATAATGCAGCCAGCCACCAGGGGGCGATCGAAATGTTTTGGCTTGACTTTTGGTGAGTTGTCATGACGACCATATTTATATACAGTCAGTGGAAACAACATCAGTTTTACTGCTTCAAAATGCCATTAGATGTGAGGTTTCTTGTGCATCCCCTCCTACAGATATTTATCATTCAGACAATGTTCCATGTGTTTAGCCTTGTGTACATATGTATTTTCATATGCATTTGCACACACAGTTGAGTGCATTAGTCATCTTGATGAATGCATGAGGCCAGACACCTATGTCTAGCCTGGATTAGAGAGTCCCCTCAGTGAAGCGAGGATTATCGGAGTCAATTGGCCCCTATAGTGATGGAGACGGGAGATACCCCATAATAGCCCCAATAGGTCCATTCATCTTTTGTCTCCACAGCAGGGAAACAGCAGCTAGGGAAGGCACAAACCAAATCGCCCTCTGCAACAATTCACAGCGTTGGATTAATCATACCAACTTCACAAGAACTGATCGGTACTTCACAAGCAGCTCTCTTGTACCTTTTCTTTCCTGTAGCTGTCCCTCAGCCTGCATGCTTATCTCTGTGATGAAGTACCTCATCTCACACTCAGGGCCAGCTAAAGAGGGCTTACAGGTTTTTACATTTGTCTGGAAATCATAAAAACATGTCCACCACATCAAGTAGGGTAAAAAGCCTGACTACTACAACTACACAAACTATGGGGTTCACATGTGCATCTACGGGTGTGTGTGTGTGTGTTTTTTTGTTTTTTTTATATATTTTAGCTGGTATTAGAGGTAAATTGTGATATTTTGCAGAAGATAATCCATCTCTGCTATTCTGGCTTAAGTACATGCTTCATTTTGAAAAACGTCAATCATTTTTTACCAACAATGCATTACCCAAACCTTCAAGATGTCAAGTGACGAGGTAGACACCACTAAAAAATATAAAATTAAAATTCTTATCAGTCTTATTCATTCGTGGCCTCTACCATCAACCAGGCTTCTAAGCAACAATCAGATAAAAGCTCATACTACTTATTTCTATAAAATATCTCTCTTGACCTAAATGTTACACGTAATTTTATGCAGTCTACTATTAAATCCTTGAACATAGTTTCTTTAGAATGCCAAACAACAGCGTAAGCTGGTGTGAGCATTGTAGGGTATCCACTATAGCTAGGTAGGGATAGATATCGAGAACAGGTACTAAATTGGCACCGGTTCCTGACCGGTCAGTACTGACATATTGTTAAGCTCCTGGACAAACAGTGCTGCTATAGGTATTTATGTAACATTAATTCATTCTAACATAGCTGATGCAGGTGGTGGTAATGCACCTTAATGCTGGTTGCCACCTGCCATAAAATGGACAAAAGGAGAAGATAGCACTGCACAGCCAGCGGCAGGCCAAGGAGACAGCCACCGACCAGGGTGAGTCTGAGACGGACGCCCGGTGGAAGAGAGGTCTCCTCCGGTCTCGTCCGGGCTCATCAGGCTCCGAGGTAACGCTTTCTTCTGCCTTCTGCTTAGAAGTAGTGAATTTACAGCTCAAAGCAACTTAATATGATATAGTCTCTGATTTTTTTTGATATCAGCAAAAAACACTAACACTAGATATAATCATGATATCACCCACTAAGTAGTTAGCACATATTAGCTCTAAACGTCTTTTAAAAGATGATCACATTACTTTTGTAGTTAAGACATTGTGCTCATAGCTTGTGTTGCTGCTTCCAGCAAAGGGCTGACGCATAAAAGTAGAATACTGAAGGATTCATTTACTGTAATTTTATTGTATTTATGTGTATAATTTAACAAATGGGAAAAAGACACAAAAAAGGGGTGTTGATAAAATACTGCTTACTGGGATGTAGCCTATAGTGTAATTCTGTGGAAAAGTGGATTTAATGTGCTGTTTCTTGACATAACTGGGAACAGGACTGCTTGAGAATGCAGGTATGAAAATCCCAATTGCTTCATATATGAAGTAATAGTTTCCATTACTAAAACCAAACCACATCTTCTGCTTTAACCATATCCAAAACAGAAATGTAAAACTGTAAGACTATTATGATGCTTGTTGTATTGCAAACCTGGAGGCAGAGCTTTAAATTAGCTTTTGTTTGTACTTTTTACACTTAAAGGAAATAAACTAATTTTAACAAAGAACACCAAAGACATTTGTACCAAACACCATCAAGGTACACACATGGTATCTATGACGAAATCAGAATTACATATTAGAAATGTAAATGTTTTGGTTCTACATTACAAACACAGTAGTAGAAATACTTACACCTTTACAATCCTACTACCAGATAAGCAAGCAAGAATTCCCAATTCGAGTATTATGGTTTTACACATTTGGATGTCACATAGATGTCACATTTGGGTTGTGGGAATGACAATGCTTCACTGGATATAGCTGTGTTGTCACGTTTGTAATAACATGGTTATTTCTGTCATCCTTCCCAAACTAACAATGTGCAAAACTGAGCAATCTCTAAAACCAATCTCATTTATATATTTAACTACATATAATAGAAATAATAAAGCATGCACTAAAAATATAGCCACAACTCTTCCCACGCCATTGAAAACATATAATCATGTGGTACAGTATTTGTTTGTTAATGAGCCCCTGCTGATATGTTGAAAAGAGGACAGTCTGTCAAGCTCTCCTACACACAGGGAAACAACATGTTGGAGAGATGGCAGCACCACTGTGCTGCAATATGTGAAGCCAACATGTAAACAGTAACAAATAAATTTTTAAAATGAATACACAGAAACACTAAAGCAGTCATCTGTGCCTGCTGGGTGCATTTCTTGAAGATGTGCTCATAAATTTGTTTGTCATAAATGTTCAAATCATTTCATTCAGATAGTGAACTGATCCATAAACAGTTTATATAAACAATGTTATAAACAACTTAAAAAAATACTGACATTCACTGCATTCGGCAGTAGGTAATAAAAATGGTGCAACAGAAATATGTGTGCTATAAATCATCCATATAGCATTTCTACCAACTGACAAGTCACTTGTGCTGTGTTGATATTACGCCACGGATTTAACAATAAACATAACACATGTCACAAAAAATGTTACTTAGAAGATATAGGGACCTATTTTAACGATCTAAAGCACACGGTCTGAAGCGCATGGCGCAATTGCATTTAGGGTGTGTCCAAATCCGCTTTCGCTATTTTAACGGCGGAAAAATGGTTGATGCGCCAGGCGCATGGTTGAAAGGGGTTGTCCTTAGTCTCCTAATTAATCATGGGTGTGTTTTCGGTGTAACATACAATAGACCAATCACAGTGTCATCTCCCATTCCCTTTAAGAGTCAGGTGCGCTTGCACCTTGGCAGATTGCTATTATGATGGCGCATTTGCCAAGTAGTAAGAAGGAGCGTTTCTCTGCAGAGGAAACGGATCTGCTCGTGCGCAAAGTGAAAGCGCACGATCCATAACGAGCACACTGGCCTCTGCTGCTCCTGGACCCTCCCGTGGTCAGCCCCAGACCACCAGTTTAAGATCCTGTTCATTGATTTGTTGCAAATTTATCTTCGTTTGGTTTTTGAAAAGGTTTATTTTTTTAGTTACAGCTTTGGTTTCTTTAAAATCCTTTTGTTCAGTCATGGAGTAACAGGTCAAATCAACGGGGTTTTAATTGCTGATCACTGTACGCTCAAAAATGTTAAAGAATATTTGTTAAATATTGTTCAAAAATTAAATCATTAATTTTAATCATGTAAATAATTATTAACACAGTTATCAGGACTTGATCAGCTCTCTAAGGTTCTGATCCTGCTGCTGGCAGCAGTTAGAAGTTGTGCAGATTTATTTCCTTCATTAGTTTAATAATTGTTTTCACCTCATTTATTTCCTCATGTGTTCCACATGTCATCATGTATTGATGCAGCAGAGAGGCGATCTGTGTCTGATCCGTTGTTTAAATACCTACATGTATTGCCACGATTTGGTCAAATAATTA
Source organism: Thunnus albacares (assembly GCF_914725855.1). Classification (NCBI taxonomy): domain Eukaryota; kingdom Metazoa; phylum Chordata; class Actinopteri; order Scombriformes; family Scombridae; genus Thunnus; species Thunnus albacares. Next base: position 23,024,900 of record NC_058115.1, read on the forward strand.
AATAATTTAATCCGTCATTACTGTGATCAGTTAATTCTGATAAATATTATGACTAAGCATTATGACATGTTTTTTTTTAAAATATGTTAATATACACAATAATAATCTTTCACATTGTAATCCTTTTATTTGTTACCTTTTGCATGTTTGTGCGCTGCTGCGCATCCTATGTGTGTAACAAGCAGAGTGTATGTTGTGCACTCATCTGTGTAGGTGCACATTACTGTCTTTATAATGTGCCCTTAAAATAACAGTGAAACACTGCGCCATTGACTTTAGACCAGGTTTTTGTTGGTCAATAGCGCGATCACTCTCTGCTGCCTCAAGATAGCAATATGCCGACAATGTGCCAGACGGCACCTTACTTTTAGACCAACACACCCATGGGCACACTGATGGGCACAAGTGCCTTCGCTACTTTAGCAACATGGGCGCTGGACGGGAAAATGACAACTACGGCGGTCTTAAAATAACAAAGACACTTGCGCTGCGCTTGGTGCCGCTTTGCGCCAGGCGTAAGATAGGGCCCATAATATTTTTGGAAGTGCAAGATCACCAGAGGGCAAAGAGAGGGCAAAGTAGACGCATCCACTGTTCTCCAACAAACAATGATCAAAGAGAAAGAACTGGTTACAAGTACGGTGCATCTTTCTTGAGACATGGCTCAGGCTGAACACTCTGATATTGAGCAGGAAAACAATTTTCCACAATGTTAACAGACATAGCCAGAGGACCAACACAATACCATTTTCTATCACCACAAGACAGGAAACAAACCCCTAAGTATGTACAAATGAAATTGCAACTAAAGTAAAGCACTTCTGAAGCAGTTGGAGAATAAAAGGCAAATCCAAAAGTATAAAGTATTTTTCATATAAGCATGTAAAAGTATCCTCATGTCTAGATAGTACTGTTGGCTGAGAGACCCACTGCAGGCAATGTAGAGTCAAGACAACTATTCTGCATGCAACAAAATACTGGCAATAAAGAAACTAATGAACCTAGCCAGGCTGCTTTTCATAATTTGTAAACACTATGTCAGTCTCTGAGGCACAAAACTCTGTTAACTGACAGCCGTGGTGCTGTTTATGGGAAACAAACTTACTGACTGAACTGTTTCACTAAAGGCAGTCTTGGGAGAGGCTTTCGCTCTGTAATTTACGAGTGGGCTGGGAGCCAGTATGTGTTGTTTAACAGCCAGAGCCACGTGCTGTCTTTGCATTCATGGCCAATGAGGAGGTTGGGGAAATCATTTTCTCCTTCTCGCTCACAGACACGGTGAGCTCAAGCTCGGGGTATCATTTGGTAGCACGAGAACCCCCACAGAATTTCACTCAAAAGAAGAAAAATAAACAGGATTTAATATCAGCTGAAGAGGCAGAGACAACACTTTAGGTGGCTAAATTGTTACTGTGTGGATTAGTTTTCCTCTGAGAACAAATCCAAAAAAAAAATCTCAAGTGTGTGTGTGCCCTTAGTTTATTATGTTAATTTGGAAAAGTATGACAAAGAGGGAACTTAATGAGAATATTAAAGAGTAAATGACTAACTATTAGACATGGCAATAAATTGGAACAACGCTGTGTTGTTTTAAAGGTCTTTATAATTAACTTCAGCCTCCATCCTGTAAAAGTCAAGGCTTTTAAATCTATAAAAATCCTTCAAAATATGGCCTTTAACAGGAGCAATATCCCTGAATGTTTGATTACATTGTACAATAGTCTTCATTAAAATACATGGTTGTGCTGGGCCTGTTCCTAGTTTATATGTACTGTCTCGTGGTATAGTTAGGGGGTGGGGGGTGGGGGGCGGGGGGGTGCTGGAAAAGAGCAGAGGTGTTAAGTGAACCAACCCTTGGTAAATAAAGGTTTAAAAAAAGCAGTCTTGCATGTGAAGGGTAGATGGGGCTCAGCTCTCTCCGTCACAAGTACTTACATCAGGGAAGTGAGGCAGGAGGGCAGGCATGTAAGAGGGAAAGGATGAGACAGGGAGGCCAATACTGCTGCTACAGGCTGACACCTCTTTAACCGGGATGTCTCGCTAAAACTCATACCAAGTCGGGGGAACACTAAATTATAGCCCAATTGAAAAGAATAAAATTCCAAATAGATTACAGACAAGCCTTTTCTAGACACAATGGGAAATTGAGTTGTTAAAAGATTTGGGAACCGTGAAACCTTTGATCTACTCATTTGATAAACTCCAAACAACTTGGCTCTCTCCGTAGCGAGGATGACGCTGACTGAAACAGTAGGCAACCAAAACAGATTCACTGACCTGAGGAAGGTCAATAGAGAAGAATCAGGTTTTTTTCTCCATTCGCTCTGCACTGTATAAAACATAAAAAAAAGAAATAAAAAAGAAATAAAGAAATGTTTCTCATGCTGTTAGCTCTGACATACTTTGCCTGGTTAACATTAAAGTAAGCTAGAAAAAGGTATAATTGTTGGGTGTCCTAAATCACTTGTCATGCAATGAAAGCTGAGTGTGCAGCTGTCTCACTTATAACAGATTCTGTTTCTGCCTGTGCCAGCATTTGGACTGTGTGTGCGCTGTTCCACATCTCCTCATGTTCTATTAAAAAAAAATAAAGAGATAAATAAAGCGATGAAAGAACATTCCAAGTCCTTTGTCGATTGGTGCTCAAGTTTATGTATTTTATGCTGCAATGCACAATTTAAAATAATCCAAATTCGTCTGTCACTAATAATAATGAAATAATACCATCCATTCTCTTAGTGCAAGTTATGAGGAGGCATCCTCATTCAGTTGGTCTATTGTTTTCTCTCCGGGCCCTGACCAGAGTGCAAAGCCTTTGATTGAAAGGCAGATGAGTCTGTTCTCCTTAATGCAGGCTCCTCTCCAAACAGCTAATTACCTTGTCTCAACACCCAAGACGCGTCTGATAAGAAGTATGAGCTGCTTAGAAGTAAGGAGAAACTGCGCAGCACAATTAAACCTAGAGACAGTTAGGTTTTCAGGATGCAGGATAAACTGGGCAGATTTTTAAAGAAGGTTGCATGATATTACATTTACACAGTTGTGAAAGAATATCTGAAATCGCTCTAATGATGCTTTAGACGTGTTCATCTAACATGCATCTTAACTAGGCATTGAATGGTGAACAACAGTCATTTTGTATGAATGATAACAAAATACCTTAAACTATACCACTAAATTGTTGGATGAGCTGTTTAATCTGCTGACATGGCAGTAGAAGGCTCTTTTTATCCTTGAGCCTCATAGTAATTTCTCTCTCCAACAAATCTAGCCGTATCTTGTATGCAAAGTATAAATAATTCATCGTCAGACACAGTGAATTCTTTCATATTGCCCAGCGCCATCTTCACGGCTGATTAAGCTACCTAAGGGTCATTTACTTCATTGGTGGCAATGTGTCTGCAATCCTAGCCAGTCAGATCGGAGTGCTGACACTGAGGTTGGCTGGAAGGCTGCTAGACTGACTAGTAATCCTTAAAGACTGACAGTGTGCCAGGTTGTCTACCCTCCTGCCCACATTATGACAAGATGGAGGGAACTACTTATGTATGAGGGTGGAATTTTTTAATTATATACGGTTAAACTTGTTTCAGCAAAATCTTTCTTATGTAGTGATGCCTAAATTTATTGAGTCATATACAAAGCTGAGATTTATTCACAAAATTGTCCTTTCTGGGCACATTCAAATGCACTACTTGTGGAAGTGTGTGGATTCAAGCTTTTTAAACTGGTATTTTGTGTCATATGTGTTTTGTAGGATGACATCACCAAAGCTGCCCAAAGTATAGAGAGCTGAAATCCTAACATCACGTCTGGCCGAGCCTCTGTTCCACAAGCTTCTGTAACTTGGTGCAATCTCTCATTGAGCATTTCTTTCATCTGTCTTTCTGAAAAAAAAAAAATGAAGCATATTCCTGGTGTATCCAATTGGCATCCACTACAGCACTAGCTATTAGAAATTGAAACCCTTGTGATTTCACAACAACAATTACTTTGTGAGCCTACAAAATAACTATGGCTCGCATGAGAATTTACCAGCTCGGCAACGCGGATAATTCTGTCATCTTAACTCCATTTTGTTCATATCCATAATATTCAATAACACTAAAGTATTTTTCCGCTTTTCAGCTGTAATCTCTGCTGTCTAAACTTCTACATTGTTCAGTCCTCTCTTTCCTAACTGACTGCAGCCCCTCATCTCGCCAACAGGCTCGCCTCTTTCAACCCTGCAACAGTCTCGGTAGTTAGATGGTGAAAGGTAAAAACATCCTTATCAAGGTATAAAATGAAGTGCACAGCATATTGTTGAGTACGGCTATGGCAGCTGGGGTTTTTTTTTTTTTTTTTTTTTTTTTACAAATGTCAATGTGATTTTGAACAAGATTTTACTACGTCTGGAACCCAGAAAACAGCTCCTTTTTTACCCTTAACAGGAGAACGAGTCCTCACACCTAAACAACAAAGTAGCAGGCTGTTTATCAGTGTGTTCCAAAATTACTCTTGTAAGTGCTTTGCTGATCATGTGTCTGAGGTTATGAAACACCGTCTTGCCATTCGCACTCCGATGTGAATGTAAACATAGGTCTCTGTATTGTGAGCTGTATGACCATTGCTGTTGCTGTTTTTCTGGAGAGGATAATAGTGCACACAACCGTAACAGGTTGCTTGTCAGTTTTCTGTACTCTAATAGTGGAGCACCATGTCTGAATCTGAACCTTGAACAGATTTTCAGATCTGTTTCTCAGTGTGAAGAACAAGACACTTCAGGCAGTGCTCTCTATCCTCTAGGGAGACCTTAAGGTGAACGTAATTTCTTTCCAGTTTAGTGGTGTATGACTCAGACATGCTAACAAACAGTGAAAGAACTAACTATACAGAGAATGCAATGCCCCAATTGGACAATGACCATCACTGAGTATATATATGTATGTATGTATGTATGTATGTATGTATGTATGTATGTATGTATGTATGTATGTATATAAAAAGACTAAAAATACTTTGAAATATTGAAGTTACAGCTTGATACTGCACTGGTTGTGTTATACTATGGCATACTACACAGAATTAAACACCCTATTATCATTACTAATGCTCTTGTTCACGATGCCCAACGTCTGTCGGATCAAACCATTACTGGCTTGTATCCTGTCATCTGAAAAGGCCTTTAAATGTCTCTATTATGACTGGAGCTCATAACAAGAGTAGCTTCATTGTCCTGATACCTGTTTCCTCACATACTAAGCATACTGGCACTCTTCAGTCTGCTCATCTCTTTCTGGCACAATTGACTGATGGATTTCCAAACTCTGCATCAGCCAAAGCTATTAAGTGGTTTGCTGGAGCGAAATGACTTTACTGTTCCCAGAGTGCAACATTAAGCTCAGCAATTCCTGCCTGCTATTGTCTAGGGCCACTGTGACAAACTTAATTTCTTGCCAGACAAGCACAAACACTTATGCCGACACACACAATAAATAACAAAAACGAAAAAAAAAAAAGAAATCATCTGAATGGTTCTGTTTTCTCTTTTTGCTTTAGCAATGATTTTGATCATATGAGGTGACCCATGCCAAATGCACCAATAAATCTGAGTGAATGGCTTGTCTTTTTTGATGCTTAGGAATTGGTGAAATAATGGACCAATATAATGTTCGAAACCACTGTATAATACAATAACTACCCATAATGAGTTATCCATCAAGTTCTCAGAGTAAAGAATTAACACAAGGCTTGCACTATTAAAGGAAGTTAACTGAAAACCATCTGTCAAGATAAACATCTTGCTTATGGCCAAATACATAAATTGATAACCATTATTTGGATTTAACAAACCATGAAAAAAAGACAAGCTCTGTAGTGAAAAGCTGTTGGCTTTACTGTATGAAAATGAGGAAAATGACTAAAGGATGCAGCCTTACTTCTGTTCCCTGTGTTAAGTGTGCATTATTCCTGGTCATACCTGAGTCTTAGGGGATAAATCCACTCTTTATATTCATGGTGACAGACTGGATGGCCCAGGCATCGTGTGGCACTATGTGGTTCAAGTTTGCCTGCCATGGTTAACCAAGCATAGAGCTGATTTCCCAGTCCAAAGCCCTAGCTGTGGCTATATCCCACAAGAACTAGTGAAAGTGTAGTGCACATGCAATACAAATAATATAGTCTAATGACACTACAAAAAGTAGATCTAGGAAGCCTTGCTGGTGCAGAAAAAAGCTGAACTAAAAGAATCGGTGCCTTCATTGTCAACAGCATGGCTGGTATGCAATCAGTCAGTACCACTGAGAGAAGAAAGTGATTTGATTATTTTTGTCCATAATGTGCTCTAATCTTTGCAAGTGTCAGCATGAATTAAACACTTGAATACTGTTTATTCTGCACACAATCTTTAGTCATCCTTGAGAAAATACACTTGATCATTTCCCTATTTTTTTTTTTTTTTTTACAAGGTTTGTCATAGTATATCCCCAGGATTTTAAATGCAGTAAATTACAGTGTGAAATTGCCTTGACATTATTCTTTACGTAGAGAAAAGGACACTATAACAGCATAAATAAAATCTGACTCTTAAAGCTGGATTCATAATGGGTGCAAGCAGGTTAACTATAGATATCTATGGTGTAGGTTTTCATTCACAGCTCAGTGTTGCATTTCAAAACATTTCCATCACTACCGCAGTTGACGGATGTACTGTGACAAGGCTGAATCGTGCTTTAATTACAGTAAATTCCCCATAATTCCCCATAGTTATTGTTTACATACTTTCATTCACTTTGTGATACAGCATGAGGTTGAGAAGGTCTGCCTCGCTTCATTACTGAATGAGAGTATTCTGTTCAATTGCAGTATTTCCATTTTTAATTCTCTGTGACAGAGAGCAACACACATGATAAACAGAGAAATTGCAGTACAGATGGCTTTGCTTCATTCTCAACAATCTCTACCAGCATCACAATCTAGCAGGAGAAAACACAAGCAGCCAATCACAGTTCTTACTGGTAGCTTTGCAGTATCTCTGTGGCTGCCATAGTCCCACCGTGTAGTTACATTTTTGAGGAGGCCCATGTACAGCATAGCTACGGTGGCTACATCCATAGGCTCTGTAGCTAAAGTGTAAGCCCTTCACACAGAAATATAAACTCAGCCTCAGAAACTAGACACACATTAAGTTCTTCTGTCAGATGCTTGACCCACTATTGTTGTAAAACACTGTATGCAAAAATGAATATTTAATATGAAAAACTATGACTTACATTAAGAGGCATGATCTGTAGCCATGGTACATACATACAGTAATATGACCATTTATCAACTGTCAGAGTAAAACACCAGTGTGATTAAACCATTTACATACTTACATAAAATGGCAAAATGTAGTTTTTTTAAAAAATGCTAATCATGCTGTTAAGGTGTGGTTATATTCACAATTACATCACATTAACAGCTTGATTAGTATAAAAACATTTTGCTATTTTATGTAATTATTAACACTTAATTGTTATTTAATGCTTTTTTGACCTTCACTGACAGAGCAACATGAGCTCTGTCGCATTCTACAAATGCTTAATCACTAGGGCTGTAGGCTGGTGGATTAGTTGGTTAATATGCTCTCGTCTGAACGAATTCTCATTTTCATAAGGAGAAAAGTACCACATCAATAGCCAGTGTTTCCCCTATAATAGTATAGGCCTGGCAGGCCGCCAGGCCAACAACAACCCCTGCCAGGCCAAAAAATATTTTTTAAATGTCAAAAATAACGCCAATTATCCATTCATTCGCAAATCAATAGCGTTTGGGAGCCTCTGAGCAGCGCTGTCTCAAAACATGAGTTAATGTCTGTGTCGTTGCCTGGGAAACTGCAGGTAGCATGATTCCTTTTAAGGAATAGGGCAGAGCATAGGCGAGTGAGCGCAAGCTGCAGAAAAATAACGGTGAATGCGAGCGGAGCAGAAAAAGGTTAGCATTAAGTTGTTAGTCTGGCAGTAAATGTACAGTACAGACTACAGTGTGTCAGTTAATAAATGCTGCAGCTTGTCAAGACCATGAAAAGTGAAGGGGCTTAGCTCCAAAGTTAGCAACAATGGGTTAGCCTAACCTGACAATGAAATAGAGAACAGAGAAATGTGTGGCTGTTGAGTTCACTCTGTCCCGTAACATTCAACAACTTTTAATTTTTTTTTGAATACCTACAGTTTTAATTCCTGTAACTTATACTGCATGATACCAACACAGACCATTAAATCAGAGGCTAAGTAAGGGATAATGCCCGACAAGGTGTCCATTATCAGGAATTAACCATTAATTCCTGATTATGGACACATCAAAGAGCATTATCCCTCTTATACCACGGTCACTTGCGAAAGAAAAAAATAAGACCATTAATTTATATTTTCATGCATTTTACAATCAAAATCTAAACTTTTTCACAAGCCATAACTCAGTTTCCCAGGTTACACCTGAGGGTTTGACTAATACCTGAAAAAATCATTACCATCCCATAAGGCTCTATTTACTCCAGTAAATAGAAAGAATCTTAGATACGACTTGGCAACGGGAGATATTTTCAGTCCGTTCAGTTAATAGAACTCTTTGGCTCAGCTATGAGCCAGAAAGCTAACATTATGCTTACATTCAAAGTCAATAACATTGCATAATATGTTTAACAACACAATGACAAATGATGGGCCACGTGTACTGTTGGCTGCAGCCTGAAGAAGCGAGATTAACAGCGAATAGGATGCAAGTTGATCGCTTATGTGATGAAAAGTAACAGTAAGTTCAGAGGAGTAGTGTACTTCTTGTAGCTTGTATGTTACAACCACCATCCTGTGTTGTTCAGAGGATAAGGTACTGAAGGTATTAATAGCCCATTTTGGGTTTTTTTTTGTTTTTTTGTGTTGATCTCATCTTCATCTTCTATTTGATTTCATTCTCCCGGTGTTAACTCCTTGTGCCGTTTCTTCTTTTTCTTTTCAATTTCTCTTTCTTCAGCTGTATCCCAGTCATAAAAGTTATCATATTCTCCAAACAGGTTAAAAGAAATGTTGAAGTCACTTATTGTTAGCTTGTTATTGCTTTGACTGCGTCCCTGTTGCTATGGTTACTCATTTTAGTCAGCACATTAATTTAGAATAGTGAACAGACAGTTTCACTGGAACTAATTAGTAGTTGTCCATTATCAGAAAATAATGGATACCCTGCAGCCAACCAGAATCAAGTATTCACCCAGACCATGGTATAAAAGTAAAGTATTTAACTGGAGCAAACTGTCAAGGGTTATTAGTCATATATCTTGTTTTCTCCCCTCCATTGTAGTGAGTGGGGTCTGGCTGCAGTGCTTCTTTGTCTCGAGGCCTTATCTGGCTATGAAGCGCAGAGCTCTGAGCTGCTGTCTCTATTGGCATGGTGATGGAGGCAAGGCCTGCCATCCCAGATAAACCTCCCTCTGTTCTCCCAGCAGCCCAGCAGGCTTCATGTTTGCTGCAGGTGTCAGAGAAAATGTTCCCATAGCCATTAGACTTTAACGCTGCTAGTGACATGTTGGCACCTCTGATGGGAGACGACTGAAGATGGGGGAAAGTGATGATGGGTGAGATGGAGACAGACAACATAGGGACAAGACAGAATGAGGGGGGAAAGTCAGATTTGGATGGCTACCAAATAACAGTTACAATGGAGAATAACTGTTACAGTTATTGTATTTTTATATTTTCATTTCAATAACTATGTGATTAAAAGCAAACATAATAAGACATATTATTTAGCCCAGTAGCTCAATCAACATTTATTTAAATGCTAAGTACCACAGTATGTTGAAAACATGTAAGAGAAGACATTGCTGTGCTGGAGACACATTTTAACAAAAAAAATCCATAAAAACAGCAGAGGTAGTCAAGTTTAAAAAAAACTGTATGTAATGATTACTGTACACCATGAAGAAAAAAAAATCCATAACCAAAATCCAAACAGTTGAGGCAGACAGGTTGTAGCAACCAAACAGTAATGATGGTAGTTGTTGTTGCTCCAAAACTGTAACCAGGGGAAAAACCTTGTTAAGCTGAATATTCAGCAGCCATACTGCTTCCAGGTGGCAAGAGATTGGAAAATTGGACAAGAACTCATAATTGAATGCACTAAAAGTGTTGTCTCTCCTTAAAAAATCATTTAAAACAGCAAAAGAAAAACACTAAATGTGGGAAGAAATTAATCTGACAGTCCAAAACTGATAGAAAGATATTACATTTACAGAAGACTAAAAGGTTGCTTAAAAGCATGACTTGACATATAAATGAACGTCCATTACATTCAAACCCTTGCCAAACAAGTTCACACAATGCTGATTAAGCCTATCACTAACAGATAAATCTCTCTGTATTTCACAGTATACAGAGTTTTTAAATCTGGTTTCTGGTATGACATTCCTGCGCTGGTGCACCGGTAGAGCAGAAGGCTGCTGAAGCTAAGTATCCCAGAATGCATTTAACACCAACTGGCAGCGATGGTGGAGATTAAGCTGTTGTAATTTTCGCTGTAGGACTGGTAATATGTCACTTTATTAAGTTGCAATATTTTTGAGTCAAGAAAGTAACCATTTAGATTCCCAATATGCGGTCAGTTTATCCAAATAATGCCTATTTGGAAATTTGCTCTGACGTTTTCCGAGCTGTGAGGAGCCCCTGGCTGTATGAGACCAGCCGGTCAGCATACTTCATTAGGCATGTGTCGACAGCGTTTTTGTAATTACTCTCACTGCCTAAAGGGGGACACAAAAGTTCTGCACTGCAGGTTTAAAAGATAAATTGATTGTCAAAACTGTTTAATTTTTTCGGCTCAAATGTTTAGTTTTCACTTCATATCAACAAACTATCAAGGATTAAGTGAATACAAATGATGCTTATTTTGAGTCATATTCTAATTAATTTGATTATTATCACTGAATGAAAGATTAGGTGTTGTTATGTGTAACAGATTTTTTTTAAGTATCTCAGAAGCCACCTATTTGTCAATACACAGGTTTGGTAAAAATCAGTGTTATACCAAACGCTGGGAACTATACTACAGGTATGGTAGACTTGCCCATCTGTGGGTACTGAGGCCAATGTGAATGTGGGGACAAACAACCACCACACCACCTTGCCAGGCAGGGAGCAGGACACCAAAAAGGCAGATTAGACCACCTGGCCCTGCCAGACTGTCGGCCTATTTATACCCCGGACAATAATTTACACCAGGACTGCCTAGTACCACAGAGTCAGAGACCCAGGGGGAGGCAGCTCTGTGTGACGTTCCTATGATGAAGAAAAAAAAGTCACTGTGATGACCTTCTGGCTTCCTTTTCCCTGTAAGGCTTTCCCAGAGGAGTGCACTAATGACAATGTCCTCCTCTGCCTACAATATACTCCTTCAGTCACAAGAAAAACCTCTCAATATATAAGAGTAACACAACAAAATTAATCTTCAAACATGACCTGGATTATTTATGTGAAAGCATCTTATTAATATATCTCTTGAGCACAACATTTCACGGTGACAGCATGAAAAACAAATATTCTTCCCTGCTGACAATAAAACTGTGGTCTATATACAGTACAGTATATTCTGCACAGGACTGCAATAAAGCCTTTGATTAAGCTTGTGTCAGAGCTTGATATCTCATGCTGTCAAAGCTGGGGTCAGACATAAAAAAAGAAAAAACTAGAGATGAAACTTCACAAGATCAACTGAGAAGTGCAAAGGATAAACAGCAGCACATTTAGTTTCTTGGCTTATGAGAAACAATGGGCATGAACTGAAATATGCTCCATGTTCTATCTGCTCTGTAAACACTGCCAAATTCTAAAATTAGTAATCTTACTGTTTTGCAGTAAACCACACTGCAATTAAACCAGGAAACGAGTTGCTTAAACTCAGAACCCCCAAAGAGCTCTATTTTCTGCTCCTGCCACTGCTGACATTTTCCCATTAGTGGCACAAGCGCGTAATTTGGTGGCACCAATATTTCATTTCAGAGACCGTTTCACACAGTAATGAACATGTCACCACTGTGTTTAACAGATAGAATAAAAGTAAAGAATCTGAATCACTCAGAAATTACTTATCAGACTCATTATCGCAGTTCATACAAACCCAGTGACAGTTTATTTTGCTGTTTCTCAACTCTGAGTTGTACAAATATCTAATGTGATGAACTTTGCAATCATACTTAAAAAGAACATGCTTTTTACTCTCACGCAAATTAGAGTTTAGACTGTGATTTTGTGATTAGAGAGAAAAAGTACTATCAGCAGATTGAAAGGAAGTAAACAAATGAGGAAAACTGAACATCTTGTGCTGCTATGCTACAGTACGTGACTGGCTGAAAAAAAACAAAAAAAAAAAACTTAAATGGGACAGTCATGCAAATACATTTGCATGATACAATTAAATGTGCGCACTCTTGAGATTCTCAATCTGCATGCCACACAAAACCTTGGAATCTTATTGGTCTCAATTTGTGTGAAAGAAACATCTGGTGTCTCAGGAGTTTGATACTATCAAGGCAGTTTTTGTAACTGCTCTGCTGCCAATGCATAGCTACATTTTTAATTTGCAGACAAATGACAAACAACATTAGGAAACGGTGTTTTGGGGGTGAAAACAAACACTTTAAATCTATCAAATCATCTCAGATTAAGATTCAGAAGAATAAATAAACTTACAGATGATAAATGACAAGATCAATACCACTCTTGGGTAATAAAACAAGGGGAAGCAGCTAGCAAGGCCACGTTATATCTTTGTTTGTTTAATCTGAAACTGAAGTGTGAAAACAACAAGTTGTGGTTTGATAGAGGCTCATGGCAGGCTATTTCTCAGTCACTTTTCATACCCATTAAACAAACAACACATTATTTGCAAGTTGGTGAGCTTTAGGAGGTGCTAACTTTTGGACAGATAAGACAAGACTCTCTGCAAGAATTGTTTTCCAAACTGTCAAACTATTCCTTAAATTGTTCATCACAAAGTGACGGATGTTTATCTACAGTGGGAAATTTCTTACTGAGCCACTTTGTGAAAGCCACGTCAGAAGTTGTGCTGACTGTAGGTTGCCTGTACTATCATTTCTTCCTCAGTCACTGTCAAGGGAGCTGCTCCACAAACTCACTCTTGATGATACCAAAAATATCTTAGAACATACAGTAACTTTGGGAGGGTGATGCTGATTGCCAAAAGATCTGAGATAACTGAAATTATAAATATACTGTATGTGCATTCATACAGTATGTGCCAGTGTCAAAGTGAGAGTTAGGGTGTGTGTAGGTGCTTAAATAGCTCTTTCAGCCTACTAGATATACAATCATCAGTCTTCCTTTTGAAAATACAAAAGGCTGGAGGCAGCGATGAGTTGAAGATATTGTAATTAACTACCACCATCACAAAAACTGTTACCTTGGAAAATGCAAGAGAAAAAGACGTTAGAAATGTTCTCGATGTTTTCACTGAAACAAGTGGTGACTGTACTGCTTTTTAGGCTGTATGACTATGCCCACTTTCTGATGATATTCCACTGTCACAATATATCCAAACAAAATAAACACTGGGTTGGCAGCAGGGACTTATGATGATAAAAATAGGAGTAAAAGCTCAATCACCAAGATGTTTAAAGTTTAAATAATGACAACACTGATTTCAGCAACTAGGTCCAAATTTACTGAAAGCTGGTTCAATGCTGAGTTCCATTATCTGGGCTTGCATGTTGTTATTGAATGACTGTCATAAAAATTAGGATGTATTGGTTGATGTGAAAGGGTGCTGAGTTCTCTGGCAATCACATCTGTTCTGCTCTCTGTAGGCAGAGAGGTGAAAGAGAGCTTAGTACTGAGCCTGGAAAACAGGTGGAGCTAAGTGGAGCTAATTTACTGACTGTATGTGTGTGCGTGTGTGTGTGTGTGTGTGTGTGTACTGTATGTGTGTTAGTATCACAAGAGACAGAGTGAGAAATACAGAGCGAGACAGACTGACACATGGAACAAAGGTGAATGCTAATATTAGTCTGCTGCTGTGAATGGCATGTTGGTTTGGACAAGAGGTTAACAATATGAGCCAAAATCTTAAAAAATACTTTCCCTTTTTTTCAGTGCATCTCTGCTCTGAAAGACATCGGTGCCAGTTACAAAGGTGGTACTGAAGCAGTTCACACATTACTTGAATGCCTCTAAAATGTTCCATCCAATCAGTCATGAAAATCTCCCTAAACATAATGCAGGTTTGATTAAGCAGTACTTTTTAAATGTTGTTAAGCAATGCTGGGTATTCTCTCCATGCTTGAGTTGTATATGACTGACTGAAGACTGTTTGTAAAAAATGTAGTCATTATACCACTAAAATATTTTTCTCATGAAAAGTACTTTAAAGAAATGTTCACTCAGTTAATGTGAAAAAAAGCTAAGGCTCTTTTAATTAATATTTACTATGAGTAAAGTTACTGTGTCACTGTACTTTATAAAAGCAGGTCGGTGATGAAGCAACATGAATCTCACCACCAAAAGAAGGCAGATGATTAAATTAAAGAACACCTTTACAAAATAAAATGCATTGACCCATGATGAAGTAAACTAAATTAGAATGAATTTAATGTGTGTTAATGGAAAGTTAATTTGAAAAAGAAAAAATGGCTGGAAAATCACTTTCTTTTTCAGTTTATTTGAGGATATTTTATCAAGGTTACTGAGACACATGTTTGAGTCTCCTAAGTAAAGAGCAGCCGTTATATCAAATGGTTTTGCCTGTACTTTGCTGACAGAAGCCCAGGGAAGTCAACACGGATACAAAAAAAAGGTCAAAAGGGAGTTATTGGTCCCTTTGATTAAAAAGGAAGTGTTATTTTGTTACAGATTTATTGAAAGAGATATCAGCTTTTAGAGCAGAGAGAGCAATGAACCTCAACTATTACTCCCCTTACACACGTTAAGGCATGCTTTCACCTTCGCTCTTGTTCCGTATTAAAGTGTAGACCTAGTAAAACAGTCAGCAAAGGGAAAATAGCAGTAGACAATCTCGGAACCCACCGGCCATCTGTCTTACAACAATTAAGCCTCTGTGGGTGTAGCAAGTGAATATCCGGATAACGAATAACATATCCAGGCTAAGACTTCCTCTTCCATGCGCTGGTCATTGTTTCCTGTCCAATTAGCAACTTGAGATGGTCCAGATGACATTTCAGCTCATCTGTATAAACAGCTATATGCATATGAATGCAGATACATTTTTAAAAAAGCTAATAAAAAGCTAAATCATACGATCATACGATTGCCGATGGGTTCCAAGACTGCATTTCAGCCAGTGCATTCCACCTCTTTTGCTCTCCACACGGACTATTAACTTGCATTGAACCAAAACCCACTTAAACATGATTGGTCAATATAACTCGGACTACAAACAGACTACCAACGGAATCAGAACGCTTCCGCTACCAAAATCTTGTTACGTTGCCTACAGATTCTGCATTCATGTGCAGACATCTATTTATAGAGGTTACATAGCACTTGACAGAAAATGGCTCCATCTGTATGTTAATAATTGACAGAAATTTAGAAATTGATAGAAATTTGCCCTGGTCTGTAAAATATCTTTACTTGTATCTGAATAACAGGTGATATCCTCTCCATTTCAGACAGACAGTAGTATCTGGGATGCTCTTAATGTCAAATAGCTGCTCTCAGTAATAACCGGTAAGAGGTTGATGAACATTCCTCTGGCAAGTATCTCTGATGGTCTGTGCTGTGTCTGTGTGTGTGTGTGTGTGTGTGTGTGTGTGTGTGTGTGAGTGTGTGTGTGTGTGGTCAAGTTGCTGTGTAGATCCAAGCAAGCTGCTCTCAGCAAAAAGACACCAGCATCAATATTTTGAATATGATTTAGACGAGGTAGACAGAAAAAAGCTTTTATCATATCTTGCAGCTGGCTCTGGTGGGTGTTTTTAGAGACAGGATGACCAGTTACTCAAAAATATCTTGCAGTGGCTAAAGGCTTCCTGTTGTAACACAAAGCTCTTAACTGAAAGAAGTCCCTGTTCCAATCCAATCTTTCACCTTCAAAGTTTTTCCAAAAAAACTGCAGCGACAAACATTCCTGTGTGCCCAGTTGAAAAATGGGAGCTTTGACCCATTTGCTTCCACACTGGGCATTAAACTAGGACATTTTACTGCCTACTGAGTATCACATGGAAATCTAGTGTAAAATTAGAATGAGGATTTAATCAGCAAACCAGCTAATATCGGAGTTCATGATCCAAATTTATTTTCTTATGACAACATAAATCATTCTGCAGTTGTGCTAAAGGCAGTCAGAGCTCTACTGGGGAAAACTGCACTGTGTGCCTTGGCTGAAAAGCCACAGAAACCTTTTGTCTTTCTGGATGCAGAAGGCATGACTGACCCACAGACTAAGAGAAGGAACTGCAGCTTTTACTAGTGTGTGGCTCCTTTTTCACTCTAGGTCAGTGAAGAGGATAAAAATGCTGAAACAAAATAAGGTTTTCAGGTATTATTTGTTGCGGTTATAGAAAACACATTGTGCATTTACTACATACTATAAGCCACCAAGACACAATTTACAAAATACCTAAGCACAATTGTCCCTCCTCATTTTAGTGCTTAATACTGTCAAGTTCCCACTTGGCACAATTATGAATGAGTGTAACAACTCATATTAACAAGGCCTGCTTGAAACAGGTAGCAACAAGCGTTGTTGACTCTAGCTCCTCTGCAAATGAGCTTGATTGTGTGTTTTGGACCAAAACAGGAGTTGAGAATTGGCATTCGATGCACGGTCATTAACTGTGCAACGCTGCCAAAATGTTTCATTCCACTTCAAAACACTGGTTTGGTTGGTAGATCAGGAAATCATTAAAAAAAAAAGAGGTGTTTTTCTATTTCTCAAAAAAGTCTATTTGGTTCGATTGACAAGTAGTTCAGAATAAGTTACAGTACAAGTTTTAATAGCCAAATATAGTATAGATCTTATAGCAATATGCATTCAATCCCTAAATTGAAACAGAGGTTAGATAATAATGCCAAGGACAGAAAAATACACTGCAGTATATTCAAATGAGCAGGGCTTTAATTTGTGTATGTGCCCAAATGCAGGCACAAAATCTAGTTCATGTCTATTTGACATGCAGCCCACATCTCCAGTAGTTCGTAGTTCTTAGGCAACAGGCAATTAGAGGAGATAGCACTGCTGTTATCTGCTGCTGAATCTGAAGGCAGATTCCAGTACTAATAGCCCGAGAGGCAAACAGCACCTGAGCCTCTGAGACAACAAAGAACAGTAGATATCCTGCAAGCAAAATACTTTAAACACTGATTCACCCCCTTGTACTACTCTCTAGCAAAGGACATTTCGACATATGCTGATCCACTTTAGATCTTTTACAAAACACAAGGACATTCAACCATAAGTACATGACAGCAGTTTGTGTAGGCACTCCTGCCTCACGTCAATTTACAGGTACAAGGGCAAACCTCTAAGTGCCACATTTGAAAAATATCCAAAAAGCAAGTGACAAAAACTCTCACAGCAGAATGACACTCAATAAAATTAAAAGGAGTGGGATCATTTCTACTGACTGAATCTGAGAGACATACTGACAAAACCTAAGACATCAAATGAAAAATGTTACATATGCAAGTAGTGGTGATCATACCTGTGATGTTCCAGTCATAAAGCAGCTTCTCCTAAGCATCTGGCTACTTCACTCTGGCAAAGAAGACATTGCAGCTGTTTGGCTTCATCTTAGAGCCTGCAAAACACAACAGGAGAGAATGAAACCCACGCAGCTAAAAATCTGAATATACCAGTTCTCAACCAGTTCTCAGTCAGCTTTAAAGCTATGGAACTACAGCAGACAACATACAATTAATTTTGATATAGCACATTTCACTTTTGGATGCGAAAGCGCAGCCTATGGCAACTTTCACACAGACAAAAGCACTGCTGGAAAAAGGGTAGGCTTCCTCACTCATTTCAATGAGACCACTGCTTTGCTCAGCGGGGGATTCTGTCGCAGAGGAATCTGCTAAAACTGTTGGTTCTGGCTCTCCTTTATCCACAGCACAATGTTAGGTTATCCAGCAAAACACTATGTTGGAAAATCAAATACATGCAAGCAAAAATATCAGGTAGAATAACTTGTCGCATGGACCTTGTTAAGGCTGCAACAAACAATTATTTTTTTGATGAATCTGTCAATTATTTTCTGATTAGTTGATTCATATTTTGGTTAAATTATCAATAAATAATAACCATAACTTCTACCATTAATTTTTCAACCTTTTATTAAAACATTTTCTCATAAAAATACTTATTTTACAAATAAAATTTCCCCAACATAAAAAAATAAGTGCCAAGAATTAAAAGGTATCTATCAGTAGTACAAATGTCCATCAGTCCAACATAAATTGAGCTCAACATAAGAAATGCAAAAAAGTTTTAAGGGCATCAATCACTTAAAAGCATGTCCATGAGTCCAATATAAATTCAGCGTAACATAAATATTGCAAAAAAAAGATTTTCAGGCATGTATTAGTAATTAATATGTTAATCTTAAATCTCTTGATTAAGTATATCATTTAGCTCTTAGATTCATAACTGATGATAGCTTTAGAACATATCATTGTATATTATATCAGAAAGTTGGGTGGCAATCATCGGCTGTGAGAAGGGCACTGTATTCTATTTATTTACAAAGCACTACTGGGCGAACTTCCTACATATATCTCTTGTCATCTCAATTACAGATCATTTTCTCAATACACTAGATCCCATGACTATTTGATTCTTGAAGAACATCATGTGAATACTGACATTGGAAAACTGGCTCACTCCACACAAGTGGAACAACTGGCAAGAGTGTGCCGAAATGGAAGAGCTGATCCCTTATACTCATTTCAAACATCTGTTGGCAGATTTGGTACAGTGTGAATGTGCGTGCTTTCTATGAATGATGTTGACATCTCTGATTGAATGTCTTTGAATGCTGTCTCTGTTTGTATGCTTGTTGTAAATCTTGTTGTTTGTTACTTCAAATTTGTACACCATAAACTATGTTTTTATTTTTTTGTATGTTCTGTACTCAGAGCAGCCTTGGAAAAGAGAGCATGCTCTCAATGGCCCCTCCCTGCAGAAATAAAGGTTAATCAGTTCAAGTAACAGTTCACGAAGTTGATAATCTAACAAAAAAATCTGAATCAGCACTGATCTCAATATTGAACTTTTCTCAATACTAAAGGGACAGCAAGAGTTCAATTGGCATTACATTGGAGGAATGTAAGCATGTCTATATGCTTACATTCAAGAGGCATTCAGATGGGGTTGATGTTGCAGGGACAGACAAGTATGACTTTGCCAGGATGGCCATGGTGGTAACCTTGCTTCATTTCCTTCCACCATTTGAGTGGGTTCTCATCCTTTGGGATAGGCAGTTCTCCAAAGTATGAGTACCTCTTTCCTCACCATTTCACTGTTAGTATCATCATCTTGAACATGTCCATTGTCTTCCTCACTGTTGCGGTGTTCATCTGAATCTGAGCCAAGCAAAGTGTCCAGCAGAGACACTGACCTCCTCTCTGAAACCGGTGGTTTGGCACTTGCTGAGTCATTCTGTTCCACACTGTGATGTTGTTGTGTTTCCTCTCTCTCCCTGTTTTTTGCTTGCAGTGCAAGACTATGAACTTTGACTTGTACTTTTAGGCTTTCTTCTGCTGGCACTAACTTTAGTTTGCAAAATATTAGATCAAGGGCAGCTGCAATAATGCATACATTTTGTGCATCATCTCTGAATGTGGTCTCCAGCTCTCATCATGAAGTCATCTCCTCTGCTGCAGCAGCCTGGAAAGCCTTCACAGGCATGGTTTCAAATGATGTGCTCTGTGAGGACTTTTGGAGGCCCTTCACCAGTGGAGGTAGAGCAGAAATAGTGACATAAGCCTCTCCACACAGGAAGACAATGGCACACTTAAAGGGCTTTAGGACTTGTTCCAGTTCTTCAAGTAGGGTCCACTGATCACTTTTCAGATCCGGGAAATGTTTCCCTCGCTGTGTGACTTCAGGGTCTGAAAGGGTTGCTGTCATAGGAAACCTCTGTTCCAGCTGGCAGCTGATCATGTGGAATGAATTGTTCCATCTTACTGATACATCTTGTACTAGTTTTTTCGCTCAGAAGTACCCATTTGTTGCTGTTATGCTTTCAGCTTGGTGCTGGCGAGCTTACTCTTCTTGAAATGTTCTACAAGGCATCTTGCAGCTCTGAGTACCTTGCTGATCTAGGCATCCTTCAGAGCATGGTTGACAACAAACTGTAATGTATGGCCAGTGCACCGGAGAGAAGTAACGCCATGCCTCTCTTCCAACATCCTTTGAGCAGCAACAACACTAGCAGCATTGTCATTTACAACAACTATTACTTTAGTCATGGATATACCAAATTTCTCAGCTGCTTTTTCCACCCAAGCAGCAATATTTTCAGCTGTATGTTGCTCTTCAAGTGGCATTGTGGTCAGACTATATGAAGTGACCTCCAAGTCTTCATTAATGAAGTGGCAGGTGATGCCTAAGTATGCCTCAGTGGCAACACTTGTCCATACATCTGTCATGAAAATGATTTTTGTTTTGACCTCTTGAGTGAACCTGTCACTCTCTCAAAAGTCTCCTCATATTTCCTCTCCATCAGCTTAGTGAAGTGGGCCATAGAGGGAAGTGTGTACCTAAGTGTGGGAAGGTAAAACCTGTTGAGCATCACACAGAAGCCCTGACCCTCCACAATAGAAAGGGGTCTCATATCCTTGACAATCATGTTGAGAATGCTATCAGAGAGTCCAGTGGCAATGTGGGGCGTATTTATTTATATAGATCTATATACACATAAACAAACTGCTTACAACTTGTAAATACACTGGAAAGCAGCATTGTCATGCTAGCCATTAGCATCTACCCTTTGGAGTCTTCATTGAGCTCTTGTCTGAAACAAAACAGATACGGACGCAACAATGACTCCCAGGCACTGGCTACCAACCAACAATCAGATGAAATTCACCGTAATAGTACGGTGCTGATGTGGTAGGCCATTCTAGTTTTGCAAAGTGAGCAGAGCACCATTTTATTAGGTCTCTGTTTAAAGAATTCCCATACTTTTGACAATCAGGTTTGGGTTTTTTGGGATAAAGTATCATTTTCAGCATGCCCAGGAGCAGGAGCTGCCATAATTGGGGATGAATGTAAATAGCACGACGCATCAATGTATTCCACCAAGTAGGTCTATCCGTGGACTTGCAGTATTTACATGACACACCCACTTTACTACATGACAGTTCCACTTGGTTAGGTTTAGGCACGAGCAGTGAGGTGGTTAGGGTTAGGAGTCGGGGGGGTGTGTCATGTAGCATGCCGTTACAGTGCCAACATTGGTGGTGGGCATAGTTGGTGAGAAGAGTCTAGGAGAAAATTATTGCTGCTGTGGTTAACTTTCCAGAGCTGTATAATCTGACCTCAAAGGAGTACAAGTACATAAACCACTGGCTTCACATTTTAAGCCTTCATCCTGGGCTTGTTCACTTCTACAGTGGAAACCGCTTATAGTGATCATGTCTGTCCAGATTAAATTGATCACTATAAGCGGATGATTATTATAACCGATTTTTTTCTTCTTCTTAATTTTTGACATGCCAAAATTGACATTTGTATATTTATTACATCAATATAAAGTAATGAAGCGGGCAGCTTCACTATTTACTGAATTTTATTGACTGTTTCAAAATACAGAACAGCTGTTTCAAACACTTGTTGTTTCACTGCTGCAGAGAGAAAAGCAGTGGTCGAGCAAGAAAGCCGGTGAAGGAGAGGAATAAAACATTATTTTCTGATTGTTTCAAAGTGGTTACAAATAAAAGCACCCACAACCCGCATCTCCACACAAAACTGCGGAGGTGCGCAGCAACGCCTGATAATGGTGCTGCAGCTGCTAATTGCATATCATACGTGTACCATGGGAGAAAGATAAATAATAAAATAAATAAATAAATAAAATTACCACAGTCTTAAATTTTTTTCCATGTGTTTTCATGTATGTAAAGACCAAAAATGAACACAAGCAGATTACTTGATTACTTTAAGCAAATATACTTTACTTTAAGCTTTTTGATCCATATAAGTGGCTGATCACCATAAACATGATCACTATAAGAGGTTTCCACTGTATTTCACCTTCTTTACCTGCTCCCTGTGGCAAGATGCATGCTTGCAAATGCAAAATTGCATTTAAAAAAGACAAAAAGCAAAAAAAGCAAATGAATAGTTAAAGATTAAAAAGAAGTTGCGATTTAAATTTATTGGAAAGCCACGGTAAGCAATAATGTTTTAAGCCCTGATTTAAATGAGCTGACAGTCTTAGCAGACCTCAGGTATTCAGGAAGCTTGTTCCAAAGGTGGGGAACATAGAAACTAAAAGCAGCTTCACCTTGCTTGGTTTTGATCCTGGGAATGCTGAATAAACCTGTCCCAGATGACCTGAGGGGTATGCATGTTTCATAACGTACAAGTAAATCAGAGATTTATTTAAGGCCTGAGGCCATTTAGTGCTTTATAGACAAGTAATAGGATTAAAATCTATCCTTTGACACACAGGAAGCCAATGCAGTGATTTAAGGACCGGTGTAATGTGCTCCACTTTCTTGGTGTTAGTGAGGGCTCTGGTAGTGGCATTCTGGATGAGCTGCAGCTGTCTGATTGATTTTTTTACTAAGACCTGTGAAAACACCATTACAATAGTCTAGCCTGCTGAAAATAAATGCATGAACAAGTTTTTCTGTACCTTGTTTAAACAGAAATCCCTTCATTCTTGCTATGTTTTTAAGGTGGTAGATTTATAACTGTCTTCATGCGGCTGTTGAAATTTAGGTCCAAGTCCATTACTACACCAAGATTTCCGGCTTGATTTGTAGATTTTAGTGTTATGGAGTCAAGGTGAGCACTGAATGAAGTCATGTGGTGACACTGTTATGTAAAGTTGTGTGTCATCTGCATAAGTATGTTAAGACATGTTCTAATAGTCGATAATCTGAGTAAGGGGGAGCATGTAGATGTTAAATAGAAGGGGCCTGAGAATGGACCCTTGAGGAGCTCTACATGTGATTTTTGTTTACTCAGATTCATAATTACCAATTGAAACAAAGACACTGTGTCACAGGCTGTGGCTGCACGGGTCTCGATGTTAGCTTTTAAATTAGCGTGCTAATGGTAGCTGTGGCATTACCATTGGACTCACTAATAGGCAGCTTGTCCAAGATAATATACGTGTTCTCCAGACAAATCTCTGGTGAGACATCAGTGGAACTGTGTTTGTTTCCGACTCTTCTTTTACCCTAGACAATGTCTGTCCAGAGCTCAGGGTTTGACAATGTGGGAATAGAACAAGTCTTTGGTCTTGCTCTCCGGTTTAGCCAGTAGCACATATCCAGATCCGTTGTGGTGTCAGTCTCAAGCAGGTTCGGGCCAAATCAGGGCATAGTATCCACATAGTCTTCAGCGTGGAGCTCTTTATATTCAAAAGCCACTCTGCAACGCACTTCATGTCCCTGGATCAGATCGTCAGTTGGTTCCGGGACAAGATGTGAGAAGCAGGAAGCAGAGTGTCAATAGGTTTTTCATCCTCTTGTATTTGGTAGAGTTGAGACAGTCTTTTTTTCAAGCTCTGTGATTTTCTGGCTGATCTTGGCACAACTGGTGCATTCAGTGAAGCATCTTCATTTTAAAACTTTTCTCTTTTAGGGTATTTTCGGCCATCATAGTTCTTATCTTGGCAGTTAATCCCCAAATGTCGGTATGTCAAAATCTAGTAGTTCAACAAACAGCTGTTGAGCAGTTGGCCTTGTAAAGATAACATAAGGTACTCAACTATTGTTGCAAAGCTTAGCACATGTCATCCACCACAATCAAAGGCAGCCTACCACAGTAGAATATAGAGATTGTCCAAAGATAAGCAAAAGAATAATCATATATCCCCCAAAGAAACATATCCGGGCTGCTCACTAATTAGAGCCGTATAATGCATAGAACACATAGCTCTATTGGCCACTAAAATATGTAGAACTATTTACTGCAGTAGTAGAGTGAGAGAATAACAGCAACATAAATTGCTACAGGCCCAGCAGGAAAGGAATCCTTTCAAGTGATTAAAAACAGTGCAACATATTTTTCATCTTCCTCCTTGGTCCCATCACAGGTTTATGTCTCCAAAGGGTGGAGGCATGACGTCATATGTATTTTCCATAATCATATAAATATCAAGGGTGATTCTTCAGATTGATGAGGTTGAGCAGATTCAATTCAATTACAAGCTGTAATGTATTGTATTGAATTGTTAATCTGTATTGTTTTGATGAGGAGATATGCTTCTTGACTTGTAGTTGAATTTGAGAAATTCAGCAAGGGAATTACCAGGTAGGGCTGGGCGATATCACCTGAAATCAACATCACAATTAATTGTCCCATTTACCTCTGCAATGAGTAATTCAAATTATTATTAAATATACCTGTGCTCCATATTCAGTCTCCAACCTTGCAATGGACCTCGTATTAATCTTTGTACTGAACAATATACAGAAAATTATAGTTAAAGTTTGGAGAGTCAACATTTAATTTTAAATTGATTTCTCAGCACTATTAAGAGGTGTTTCATTTGCTGAAAGAAACTAAATGTGTATGATGTTCTTTTGTGCTTTCAACTGATGAAGATTATTGCAAAGTTCACTGATTAGAAAGTCTCTGTCCATTCAAAAATTTGTTTTGCTTATTCTTACAGCACTTGGATGTTTGACCTTCATGGTGTAGAATGGTGTACAGTATGGGCAGAGTCTGACTCTAGAAGACTTTTTTCACATTCATCTCCTGAAGGGGGTAAATTTCTCTGTGCTTACCTTAAATCTAAGTTTTTAAAGACATACTTATGTGTCTGCTTTAATAAGGCATTATCTTGCTGTGAATTATTATCCCACTCACTGCTTTGTCCTTTAATACACTACTCTAAAATGTCTAAAATACTCCCAAGTACTCCCTGATAAGCCTTGACCTTTCCCTGAACCCACACTAAAAACCTTCCCATGACTCCTTATGTATCGTCTTCCCTCTGTTACCTCACTCAATGCATTGTCTGTATATTCTGTGCAAAACATATACCACACAAATTATTATCAAGCAGGAACCTCTGGGTCTGAAAAATGAGGCCAGCGCAGAAGTGACTTATACCTGCATTCTCTATAATGGCCAGCAGGGGGCATCTCCACTAGTTGCAAAAAGAAGTCAGATTGTGTCGAAGTCTATGAGAAAATAACCCTACTTCTCACTTGATTTACTATCTCAGCAAACACTTTCCTAATGAGTTTATGGTCTCTATTGCTAGATTCAAGTCTTCTTCAATACAGCATGAAGTTCATTGTGTAAATTATGGTCCCATTTAATTTAAATTTGATGATAAAGCAGGGCATAGCTACGTTGTGATTGACAGGTTGCTACCAAGGCGACATAAGTTACGTAATGTAACCCCAGATTAGAATAGGAGTATAGGCATAGCTGTCACTATTACAAGCTGGCAGCTAACACTAGCATTATCTACCAGATTGTTGGTGTGGCTCCTCGGTGCAGCAGAGGCAGCAATCCCGGGAAAAGTGATCTGACAAGGAAGAAAGAAAAATTCAGTGCCCCAAATTGCCATTTTACAAGCCACACATAATATAGCCTTAATGCTTGATTCAAACTGTTAACTCTTAGTCTTTCAGAATTAACATTTACCATAAATCAAGTCCAGACACCCACTGAACATGTAGGTAGGAAATAACAGGCTAGCGGCGCGAGCATGGATGCCTGGCCAATCCTGTTGCTTCAATGCTATGCCAAGAAAAGCAAGGTCAGCTACACTATCTTGTCCAAATGTGCTAACTTCTGGCTCCAAAAAAACAAGATGGCAATAGTCAAAATGTTACACTCAAGGCTAAGACCATTATTTTTTTCCAGTCTATTTTTCTTGATTATAATTCAAAGCAGAGTCTCTGACCAGAAAGTACTCATGATAGGACAGGCTACCTTCTACACAGTATTACAACACACTGAAAACTGACACTATCCTCAGCCATTCCACTGACCACGGTCATAATATGATGACTCTGCCCCTCCTCAATTCTCTGACTGCCCTTCTGCCCACCCACACCCTCCTCAACATCCGGCTCACACTAGCAAAGAAACCATTAACAGTAATGAGAATCAATGGGGGTGTTAAAAGTATTGGCAGTCCAGCCCAGGAGCTGCTCTCGGTGCCGTCTTTATTAGTCTGGAAAAAGAGTGCTGGTCTCTAGCCTGCCAGCTCTAAACAGGAGTGCATTGATCAGAAGGTCAGGCCAGGCTGAATTCAGTACTTTAATTGTCTGTCACTACTTATTCTCATTCCAACAGCTGTCAGTCATCTCCCAGGTAAACTAAGGCCAGCATCACATGTGGCAGTTCACACCGAGTTTAAGGCTCAGACAGAATACTGGTTAGGTAAGAGTAAGAGAAATTTAAATTAAAGAAAATCAAAACGGGGGGATACTACTTGTGACCTCAACTACAGGTCTCGCATTGTCCTATTCTTACCTCAGATTGCATTTCATCGCCATCTCCAGTTTAAGGGATTCTCTGAGCTACATACAGTACATTGCTGTAGTTTGTTGTCTCTTTCTCCTTCTCTCTTAAGTGGTTATCTCTTTGAGCTGCATCAGTGTTAGTCTTTCTTTTGGTGGCTCCCTCTTCTCTCTCGTCTCCATGCTCTATTCTTTCCCTATACGCTGTCTCCTTCGCTTCATCTCTTTCCACTTGATAACAACTTTGCTAAAAGAAAAAATCAAACTGCTCTTGAGCAGCCAAGGTCTGAAAAGAGCATCAGATTGGTTGGGTTTGTATTTCTCAGTGAATTTCTGACTTTAGTTTTAATCCTGATTCGTGTGCTGAATCCACATTCACATGACATCACAGTCTTTGATAACTTGGCACGTGGGATTCTCTGAACTATATATACACATAGCTGTAATTTGTTGTTTCTTTCTCCTTCTCCTCTCTTAGTGGTCATCTCTTTGAGCTGCATCAGTGTCCTTAGTCTTTCTTTTGGTGGCTCCCTCTTCTCTCTTGTCTCCAGGCTCTATTTTTTCCCCGTCCTCTGTCTCCTCCTCTTCATCTTTCTACTTGACAACAGCTCTGTTAAAATAAAACTGCTTTTGGGGAGAGCTAAGCTCTGAAATGAGCATCAGATTGGTTAGGTTTGTATTAATCAGTGAATTTATGAATTTAGTTTTAATCCTGTTTTGCCTGCTGAATCCATGTTCACATGACACACTCGTAAATGGTATGATCATAATGGCATAATCATCTTAATGAGTTTCTTAATTTCAGTGAATACACCACTATGTTCATGCAACACAGTCTCTGCAAACTGTTGAAAGGAAAATTAAGCATACAAGTCACTAGAAACCATGACTTGCTTTAGCATTGCAAACTCTGACCAAGCTTCCTCTGCACTTACATGAGAAGTATGTCAGTAGGAGCTGCACCACAGAGAAAGAAATTCTCAGAGGAGTGTTTTGTCACAATGACTTTTTTTGGTTCCAAAACAGTGAACCATGACAGAATATCCATTGTGTCAGCAGGGAATCTTCTGTCAATTTCACCTATCAAGGATCTTACAAACCTGCTCTTCATGTCATCAAAGGCTGATTTTTGAGTGTTGAAGTCAAAAAGCTTGTCTCCTTTAAACTTGTTGCCAGAAAGAGAGCTAAAGAATTTCTCTTCTGAAGGGCCAGACTATTATTTCTCTCAGGTTACCTCTCTGGTACCTTCAACCATTGGTTGGACTGTGGAGAAATCCAGATATTCTCTTTGAAAATGTTTTGAGAGAGGAACTACATGCATAAGTACATCCTTCATCATGTGACAGAGGGCCACAAAGTTCAGCCGTCTGACGGCTGTCAGTAGACCTTTGGCTTTGTCAGAGTCCTGAGTGTTGGAGGCAGCCATGTGCTCCAGGACATATCTCGGGGCTTTCAGTGATCTACTGATCACTGACACAGCATTGTAAATTGACAGCCACCTCACTGTATGTAGCTGGGTAAACTTCAGTTGGGGCACATCCAACTGTTTCTGCAATTCATGCAGTTTGTTACTTCTGAACAGCAGAATTACTGAAAAATACAAAAATTGACCTCAAATCCTGCTGAAACTTTTTAACCTGTTGCACAGATCTGGCTGCATCACTAGCAGCAAGAGCAAGACGATGAGCTGAGCAATGCACCCCTACCCATTCTGAGTTGAATACACTCTGAGTTTTTTTTAACAACTCCTTGGCGGCACCCTGTCATAACAGCAGCACCATCAGAACAAACTGCTGCAAGTTTTTCTCCATCTAAATTCTTCTCTGTTAGCCATTGTTTCACATCCTCAAAAATGGTGTCTGCTCTTCAATTTCAGTTTCCTGAACAACAGAGGCAGCAGACCACAGCGCTGCAGCTCTGCTCTGTTCACTGCTATGTTCACATTTTAGAGAATGTAATTAATACTTTCCTCATTAATGATTTATTATTTCACCACTCATGACCCATCTGCTATTAATCAGAATGTAATTTTTCATGACCTGACCTGCCCAATTCACGGAATAACCGCGGTGTGCATGAATATAACTGCAATCCGTGCAATGGCTTGCATCACTACTGTCCATGTTCAAGCTATGTTTGATAAGTGTTTAAGACTTAGATTATGACAAAAAAGACTACAATGATATATTGAAATCCTGCCAGCAAGCCATTTGTGACTGAGGGGACAGATGGACCTGTACCGCAGGAACATTTCAGGTCTTGTGCAGAGTAGCCAGCCAGTGATAGTAACTATAGTAACTGCATGAGAAGACGCGCTCCATTGTAGTCAGCACTCAGTTCAGTTTGTCATTTGCTAAGTGATAGTATAAAATAACTGAACACACTTTCTACCGTACCTGGGACGACAGCACGCCATTAGTCTCGAGCCCTGCCATCTGATGCAACACTTCCTGCCAGTTGTCCTGCATTCCGCACTGGTGCAAACGTTGGCTGAACTTTATTAGACACTGCTGTAAATGTGTGCAGGATTTTCCCGCATTATAAGTGCTAGATTTGCAGGAATCGATGAAACTATGTGCAATACCTGTAATCCTGCACTGAAACTCAGGCCCTAAGATGAGAGCCCACATTGCTGCAAAAAGTTTTAAAGCACTGCTCGAGAGGGACGTCCCATCCTCAGCACAAGATTCTGTGCAGTCCTTTAATGCCTTCTTATTGTCCATATTACTGTGGCGTTCTCCCCAATAGCGCCATCAGTCAACTTTCTTAATCCACTTCATGGACACTTCGGTAACATTAAACTATTGAGTTTGCCAGTTAAAATTAGCAACTGAGGTTCACATAAACATACTGTAAATTATACATAATTTTTTAAGGTAGTGATATAATGAAATTTGCTGTGTCTATAAAATGCTGGACAAAGCATTTTCTTAATATCAATAAATACAAATAAATACATACAGTACAAAAGCAGCAGACTGCCACGACAAAGAAAATACTGTAAGTCAGATGGCCAGAGTTACAAGGGGCAGCTAACAGTGTCAGTGCCCAAAAAAACCTTATGGTGATAAGCCTCAACTTAAAAGTTCCACCTTACAAATATATTTGTCTTACTGAACAAGCAATTGTGCAACAAACATTACACAAACATAAGTCTGCAGCACAGAATAATAATCACTAAAACAAGGTCTTGATTAGGTATTTCTGATCAATGCCTTACCAATTAATGTATGCCAAACCTGCACCCTCTAAGATAGTTGATGAAGACGACACGATAACTTGCTTAATACTGTTTGTACAGACTATTTCAAAGCTAAAGAAAAGACGACTACCAGCAGTTACCACAAATAGCCTACAGTCACAGCCTGCAATGACAGCCAAAAGCTGACAAAGCAGATAAATGCAATCCCTCATTATGTCTAATCACTGTAATGAAAGAAAGATTATACATTCCCCATGCATTTACAGAAATCTGTTACATTTAACAGCTTATACATAGGGAACAGTTTTTGCTTTAAAGTTATATAGATGCCAAAATTGAACATTTAACATACTAACTTACTTAAATAATTACTTTGTGTTTTAGATCAGTTATATTATCATTATACTATTTAATATATATATATATATATATATATATATATATATATATATATATATATATATATATATATATATATATATGAAAGTTGGCTTTTTCCATGTTGATTCACTAAGAAGATAAAAATATTCATAGGGCAAGCAAAACTTTCACAGTGTTACTTGTCTCGGCAAAAGGATAAAAAACGCTTATATGGGTTCAGTTTATACATCTGATTCCAGCATTTGCTCTGAGGGAGGAAAACCAGTCAAATCCTTTTGCACATTAATCCAAATGTCTGGCTGCTACAGACACAGAGCTCTCTCAGAATTGTATCCTGGCTTTAGAGTTGGAGTCATTTCAAATGTCTTGGCAGCTAATCAGCTGTTATCTTTCATTAAAAAGTCATAGTGATGGTGCCGAGCCTATCTTTACTAAGTCTACAGGTTAAGATTGTGTTTCAGTTTTACAGTAATTTGAAGCTTTATTGTTTGATAGGTTTGAGAGCACTCACATAAACAATTCCGGTTGTGGAATATGTCTGGTGCAGAGGTAAATAGGTTTATTTTGCATGTTACTCTCCATATATCCTATCAATAAAAGCAAGCTCAGATAAAACCAGAAAAGAAAGACAGACAGCAACTAATCAAATCCTAAGAAACCTAAAACACAGGGGTTTGAAAATCCACTGAAAACCTGCAAAATCTAATTCAAGTTCCCATTAGTTCAAAATATGTAGATGTCATTCATACAGGACATGATAGCCAAGGGTAAAGTGTGCATTGATGTTGTGACCACTTTTTGTCATAATCAAAGCCCTCATAGCTCATCACCACAACTGAAGATTTAGTTCAATCACCAAAATTATAACCCATCATCAGCGCTGCCTGATTAAAAGTGTGGCTTTCATCTGTATGAAAAATATGGCATTCATGAAAGTACTTTCCCTGCCCAAAAGGCTTTAAGCTCTGAGGTCATCCTCAGATGATCAGGTAATCATTGTAAAACAAAGTATAAAGTACAGCTCACATTGTTTTTCAGCTCATGAATTTTAAAAGTCATGCATCTCTGATATCTGATCATGTTTGGGTATGATGAACACTGCACTTTTCCCTGCGTAGGATTAACATGAAAGTACATCTACCACCTATTTGTCAATGTCAGAGCTGATTCCAGAATTACTGGAGTGTGAAATTAATTTACTTCACACCTTTCCAAGACGTCACATAAGATCAGGGTCCACTGAGATCTGATTAGAAGATTTACCCTAAAGTTGAAAGCCACATAGCCTAAATGACTGACCACAGGGAGTGATAAAGGATATTGTAGTGAGGTGGTTAGACCAATTTCAACAGCAATTCAGTCTGCCTCTGGAAAAAGTACGCTGAGAATAGCAGGTCAGTGTTTAGGACTAAATGGAACCTGTTATCAAGCACTGGGCTTTCCCATGAAAGTAAAACCAATGCAATGCACTTACATTTATCCTGGATGTATACTGCAAGGTCACTGTGAATTTTTCATTCATCTTCTATGTTACTTAGGTAGGCCTACAGTACAGCATATCCCATGTGGTGCTTGGAATATGAGTGAGTCCACAGCTCTATTTTTTAAGCCTCCTGGGAAGCTGCACCATTTGCTCCCATACTGTCATTTAAGCTAGTTTATTTTTGTACTGAGGAGGTAGGTGATGTTTA
Source organism: Thunnus albacares (assembly GCF_914725855.1). Classification (NCBI taxonomy): domain Eukaryota; kingdom Metazoa; phylum Chordata; class Actinopteri; order Scombriformes; family Scombridae; genus Thunnus; species Thunnus albacares. The sequence goes on from NC_058115.1 coordinate 23,056,819, forward strand.
AACTTATGAAATAGATTTATTTTTAACAGCCATGGAACAGAAGGTAACATGACCTCTACGAGGGAGGTGACTATAATTAAGTTACTATGCCAACTAAATGTCTTCATCTGCATATTAACTTTGCCCTCATTTCTACCCCTGCAGTGCACATAATGTAAATACTGTAGGAAAATAAGTGACAGAGAATAGCATGGAGTGATGTTATAACAGAAAAATATTCAATTAAAAAAGCCAAACTCTCATGGACTGACATCACCTTTCATTACACCAAACAAAGGGGGAAATATTATACTTCTGTCAGCCCTTTAACAGTGTTTTCTGTCTGAGAATAAGAAGTGACATTTCAAAATGAGGGTTAAGTCTCCTGGTGCTATGTAGTCCACATTAGGTTAAAAAAACTTATTTTTTTGCACACTAGCAACAAATAGCACCTGTACCACACTTTTAAACTGTTCTGTTGTCTGAAACCTGCATTTGATCTGTACAAACATTCCTGCCACATATTTTACAAACCAACATTCCTCTTTCCAAGGATATTATACAAAACACAAAGACCTATGACACTACATTAGAATCCTTTTAGAGAAAGCTGTGCTGCTGAATTTTCTTAATGTAATTTTCAGCAATCAAACATGTCTAAAGTGCTCTACTAATTTAAATCAAGGCCTCCTTGCGGCAAAGTGTGCACTATGCAGCTCTGTTATGTAAGGAATTAAATTAAAAATATCAGGTTGAACTCAGTGTTGCCTGATACTCAACAGTAAAGGTCTCAATTATATATAATTAAAGGCAATTAACACAATTAAATGCCCACATTATAATGGTTAAAGGGAAATGCAACATGATCTTAATGTGTGTTGTCAGGTTTTCAAGATAATGATTAGGGGATTTAACCATAGTTTAGTGGTTATGACAAATAAGTGGATAAGAATTTTACATTTTTTTAGGATAGGCTGCAGTGTGAGGAGACGATTACATTATGTACAGTGAAGAAATGAAGATTGAAGCCTGATAGAGGAACTATGATCAATATGACAAAATATTAGGCTAATAATTTTATCTTTGAAACAAAAAATATGCATACAGTTTTGCTAGATCAGAATAATTCCCAAGCACTGATTTACACTATTGACCTGTTATTGTTTTGTAGACACAAGTTTATTGATTCGCTCAGCCTCATGTCATCCAGCTCCCAAACTCCTTTGAGGCTCAATAAAACATCTTATAATGAGAAATGTCACCTTTCCTCACCAGAAGTGGGGCAAAAACAACTCGGTTCAGAACATGGGAAATGTTCTCAGCATGGTGCCATCCACAGCACTAAGTTTAGTAAGTGGCCTCAGGCAGGAAGGTCTAGTCAGATAGATTTAGCGGATGAAATCAAAATATTACTGAGGGCACTTTTACACAAGATGTGACAAAACAGTAAGGGTGCAGATTTACATTCATAACAAACAAACTCTGAAGCAAGAAAAACTACGCTAATATTAATTGGCAGAGGGTCAGGCCATAATAGCCTAACAAGTGTTTACATTCACATCATGGGGTGTAAATGTATGATGGGACTGCTGGGTATAATCATCTTAAGGCAGTATTTAAATAACATTTACAGATGTCAGGGGATCAAAACATACAAGAGTTTAACAAGAACAGAGACACATTCAGCATTCAGTTTTACCTTAAAACCACCATCAGGAACAGGCAGATGTGTCAGCAAACGGCAGCTAATCAATACCAGGTGTGCCAGCTGATTACTGAGTTGCATCAATTAGGCCGATGATGTCACAGGTCTAAATTGCTTGTAACTGCATGTAATTGACCAAAGTAAACACTTGGACATGTCAAGTCAAGTTAAGTGAATTTTATTTGTATAGCCCAATATATCAAATCATAAATTTGCCTCAGGGAGCTTTACAGTCTGTACAGCAATACAACATCCCCTGTCCTTAGACCCCCGATTCAAATAAGGAAAAACTCCCTAAAAAACCCCTCAAGAAACCTCAGGAAGAGCAAAAGAGGAGGGATCCCTCTCCCAGGAGAGACAGACATGTGCATGTACAGCATTGAACAGGGTAACAAAATTATAATGGATTTACAATGTATAACATCCTACTTCCTAATGAAGCATTTGCCACAGTCAAAACGCTGCTGAGGAAGTAAAGTTGTTTACATGATGTTGAGAGCAGTGGGTGCTGACGAGTGTTGATGTTCTACTTTACAAGCAGTTTAGGACTGTGACATCATCAGCCTAATACATGTAAGTAATGCAGTAACTGGCTGACGCACAGCTACAGAATTTATTAGCTGCTGTTTACTGCTCTAAATGTTTTAAAGTAAAAACCAAAAACTTGAAACTGCAACAACGCCTCTGTCCTCTTTTGGTGTTTTTTTTCCAGACTCCTGATCAGTCATTTAAAAATGCACCAGTCCAGATTGAATATTTATATTTTCCAAAATAATACAGTTGAATAGTGTGCTTTGCCTGCAGCTAACATAACATTAACAATAACATTGAAATATTAAATCAATTAGGATTCAATTAGGAATGTATCTAATGATTATTATCATTAGCAATCAATTTGCCAATTATTTTCTCAATGAATCAATTGTTTCATGTATAGAGAATAGTGAGAATAGTGAAAAATTCCCAAGGTGATTACTTCAAATTACTTGTTTTGCCTGACCAACAGTCCGAAACTCAAAGATATTTAGTTTTCTATCACAAAAGACCAAAAAATGCAGCAAATCCTGAGTGATGACTGAGAGGTTGGAACAAGAGAATATTTGATATTTTACCTGGAAAAACCTACTTGAAGCCTTCTAACTGTGTAATTTAGGGTCTTATAGTAATAAGCAGCAGTAATAAGCATCTAAAAAGTATTAGAAATTAATTTCAATTCAAATTCAAAATATTGTCATTTAAGTTTTTGTAAACCTTCCTGATATCGGTTTTGAATTGGGCGGGGTTATGCTCAGACATTTAATACGAAAATTCCGCAGTAAATTCCGCAAACCAATCATAAACAACGTGACATATGGCGGTAAGCCTGCCGTCTCATTTCCGGTTGCTGGACTTTCTGTGTCATTTGTAGTGTTTCTGCATCTCAACCCAGTTAATTTTGCTATTTACTGTGGCAAATTACCTGCTGTACGTCTAAACTTACACTAGTTCTGCTCAAGAACTAGCCTCTTTTATACAGAGAACCTGCATTATAGCTGTAAAGAGGATCCGCCTTTGAACTGCCTTTGCTTTTTTTTACACTGAACCACACAATGCTGGCATAAAGCCACCTCCGTGTGTGCTTTTACATAGCATGGCGGCATACCGCATTCAGAGGCATGACGGAGATCAGACTGATCAGAGCTGTAGACTCTGCCATGAGGGAGTAAAAAGAAGTTACTAGAACGAGATGAGGACATTTCTCTTCGTTTGATAACGTTAAAAGTAAAGTTATACTTTAGAGAGAAACAGAGAGAGAGAGAGAGAGAGAGAGCAGCTATGGTCGAGTGAGCTAGAGGGTGAATGAAGTGAGGGAGCGCTGGTAGTGAGGAAGCTGGTGAATCAGATCAATAAAACTTTATTCCCTGATTGTTTCACAGCAGTTACATTCTAAGGCACAAACACGCCCTGGTCTGAATATGGGCTAACACAGCAACATCAGCTCCCCGTGACTGCCTCCATGGCCGGGTTATGGGTGGCGCAACTCTGCCCCCCACGCCGTGTCCGTACCTTGAATACAGAACAGCGAGGCAGATTAAAGGCACAGTATTCCCGCCTTGAACGGGCTGTGTCAAAGGCGCTACTCTTAACTCGCTCCTTCTTTTAGCAGCTTTCTCGCAAGTCACACAGCACACTTTTCAGATCTGCAAGTTACTTTAGCTTAGCAGGTAGCGATGGCTTCCCTCTCTCCCTCTCCCTCTCTCTCTTGCACGGTGTGTCTTACATTTATCTATTCCTCTGCCTCCTTTAGTGATAATGGTACATGTAATAATTGTAGTTTATTTACTGTGTTGGAGGCGAGGCTTAGTGAGTTAGAAGCACGACTCTGCACCATGGAAACCCAGTCCTTAGCTACTGTAGTTAGCCAGCCCCCAGTAGCTAAACAGCAAAATGAGCTGTTTTTTTAACTCAGTTTTCAAACCGTTACAAATGTTTATTTTCACTCAGATTTTTGTGGATGCTTAATGAGACACTAAACTTTGATATCATATATGTATTTTTACTATTTCAAGTCAAATTCCCAGAGGCTTTAAAGGATCAATCATCGAAAGTGTAAGTCGATAAATTTTCTGTAGATCGACTAAATGATAAATTGACTAATCATTTAAACTTTAAAAACAATCCAATTTAGATCATATCTGTTTGACAGCATAATGGCTCTGCATTAAGTGAATATAACCTGTATCTCAGCTTTCTGTAAATGGTTTCCAAGTTTCTAAAAGGATTTTGACATGTCTTCCTCCTCAGCTTGAACAAAATATTGAAGTTTTTACAATAGTAGCATTCTAGAAGAGTGGTACACATGCAAATTCGGTTAGTTTATGATTGACGCTTGCAATAAAAACAGTAATTTTATGCTGCATGGCAGACTTGTATGTTTTAATTAAACCACACTGTAGAGCTAGTGTGTGCATATAAACCTGTAGCCTAAATCTCATTAATATTTCTAAACAAGCTTTCAGCTACTCTAACATTGCATTCTGATAATCAAGGATATGACATGACAACACACAGTCTGAAAGCAGAGGGACTGCCCGCCACTCACAGAAATTTCAAGTAGTAAAAATACTGACCATATGGTGGAAAGTGGGTGTGCTGTTATGGTGATGAATTTTAATAAACTGAATTAGGATTGCAGGTGGAAATAACAGAGTCATATTAATCCTTGTGTTCACAAAGATGGGGCATGTAGAGGAAGAGTTATTTTACATATATCATCAATAACTTCACTGCTTTTCCCTTAGGGCCATAAGCATTAATGTGTACAGTCCATCAAAATATAAATGAGATAGTGACTGGAAAATATAACATCCATCTATTCCATTCCATTGCAACTATATGGGTCAATGTAAGCCTTATTCAACCTTGATTTTAACTGGGCATCTCAGTTATTTCGCTGAATAAATTGATTTCCAATTAAAATTAGGAGTTAGAATTAGGAGTTTTTACCATTTCTGAAAAGAAGCACCTCTCAATCACAAAACAGTTATGTAAGAAGAACAGATTTCTGTGCTAATATAAGTATAACATTCACTGAAGCACAGCACAAAGCACTGGCCACCAATGTTGATCTATTATGACAGTACAAGATCATTTTATGAACATGCTAGTTTAATCCATAAGTGGAAAACTAACCTAAATTTGTATGCAGAACAGGCTTTTGACTTGAAATGTTAAGTTACTGCATTTTAATTCAAGCTTTGTTCTGTTCCAAGCAGCCAGGGTCACCTTACCTAACACCCAAATTTAACTGAACTGACAGATCTGAAACGTAGTGCAGACAAATGCACTTTTATAAAAAGATGACTGCCAGAGCAACAATAACATATCGTAACAAAAAAAGAAAACAGAAATTCTCTTTTTAATGGAAGTTGAAGGGCATATCTAACAAAGGAGATCCATGACAAGAATGACAGTAATGGCTTGAAAACCACCTCATTTTCAGTCTCACAAACTGGGCTAGTATGGCATTAATAAGAGGGGAGCAAATCCAGCTAAACTTTGGTCAGGGTGTATGCTACTTATAGTGTGCTGTGAATGACTTTTCATTTCATTTCACATTCTTCAGTCTATAAAATGTCATAAAATTGTGAAAAATGTCTATGACACCCTAAAGCCAAAGGTGTTATCTTCAAATAGTTTGTTTTGTTAGATCTACAGTCCAAAACCCAAAGATCATTGATTATGATTATGTTTAGTTTTTAAGATATTTAAGGATTGAAATCAGGTTAGAAATTATATGTTTATTACTAGCAACAAATATTCCAGCTACCTCTGTTGCTGATATATCTATTTCTCTCCAGTGTCTTCTAGAAATGATATATTCAATCATTTTTGTTCCTCCAACTGATCGGACTTACCACAACGCAGCAGTCCACAATGACTTCATCCCCTGTCACAATTATGGCTGTGTGACGTCATTCGTAAACTGTAACAATACACTTCCAACTCTGTTACACATGTAATCCCCTCAGCAACTGCAGCTTTGGTGTCCAAATGTCTCTGTCCTGCTCTTTCAATAAGTCAAGCACTAATCCATCAGTGGAGCAGTAGATCAGGTAACACTGGCATGGGTGCAGTTCTTATTTGTGCAAAGCAAGGTCATGGAACCACATGGTTGCTAGATCAATCAGACAGATTAATGAAGCAAAACCTGCTGACATGACGAATATTGACACCCCTATTACATCTTGGTCCTGCGGTCCTCAACGCTGCTTAAATAAATCCCGCCCAAGTAGAAGGAGACAGGTAAACTTCTGAACCTAATCTTTCACATGGTAAACACCATGCAAGAAGAGCTAAAAAAATAACAGGAAATGTGGATGTTAACCAAATTCAAAATGTTACAGAATTAAATATCATTTTAGTAACTAAACTACTACTATTACAGATAACGTGAGGTAAGGCTGCAACATTTATTTTCATTATTGATTATTCTGTCTGTCGTGGTCTGTTCTTTTAAACTGCGCCACCTTAACAGGGCTCCACTTCTTGACTCACACGTTAAACAGTCCAAATCATAAACACTGCAGCCGCTGAATCTGTTGCCTTTGTTTGGTTGATTTATTCGCACTTTTAACAGACAAAACAAAAAGCATTTTTAAGTCTGTCGTGAAAAAAATGCCCTTTTTCCATTAATAGTAGTCTATAAAATGTTTGAATGTCTAGAATCCTGTGTCTTGAATCATTTATAAAAATGCCTAGAAAATAGTGAAAATGTGATGTCTTTAAATTGTTTGTTTTGTCCAGTCTGAAACATAAAAATACTCAATTCACAACATAAAAACAGAAAAGCAGCAAATCGTCACATTTGAGAATTAATTTTCTATTATCGTTTCAGCACTAATGTGAAGAGCAAAGGCATCCATCCACTGCCCACTCACAGTAATTAATCATTTCCTTGCTGTCAGTAAGGTTTTACACAGCCTCACGGGTAATACATGAAAAAACTGTATTAAACATTAAACATACAGTATATTGACCTACAGCTACTACATGCGGGAGATACTTAAAATAGAAATACCAACGCAGTTGCAGCTACTTGAATGAACTGGTTTGCTTAAATGCTTTAAACACCTCAAATGTCATTTATCCTGCTCAGATTCTGGTTGTATTTCTGACAACAGGGACTCAGAGTGGGCCAGAACAAATGTCATCCTCAGTTTTTTAATCAATAGGAGGATTAACCTTTGCTATCAACAGCGCCTCTCTTAGCAAAATGTGGAGTCAAGATTTAGGATTATACCTGTGCAGACATGCTTTAGCTCATTATTGGACTTAGATCTTCAGACCTGTATGACACCCCATATATCACTGGCATTAGGTTACCATTAATGACTCAGTAATCCTTCAAATCTCTCCAAAGAAATGCACCTCACCATGAGCCTTTCTGGAAATGAATGTATTTACAGAGGCGTCTTCAATAATGATCCTGCCATATTTTTAGATGCAAGCTCTCCACTTTCGTACCCTCATCAAAGGCTGGTCTTCTGAACATTTAGACAAGGTGCCACAATACTGTCTTCCCGCTTAGAGTAAACCGTATTTCTTAATTCCTCAACAGCACCATTTTACATCTATTTTCTGCAAATGATTTAATACATGACCCTTGTGGTGTAACATTAGTAAACTAATCATTTAGTGAATCAACTTACTTGAAAACAAGTGTAAAAATCAATTCATTATTTCACTCAGCTCATCTCAACTCTACCTATAGTGCATTTTAAACACAATACAAATAATCCCAAGTGTTTTACAGTGCGAAGAGAAACGCTACAAAAAGGGGAGAACAGGGAAGGATAAAATAAAAAAGAACATTCAAGTGTTTATGACAATGCACACAGGTGTCAGTCATCAAGGGAAAAATACCAAACGCTAGTTTGTGCCAGCCTCTGGGATGTGAGGGTTTGCTGTTTTTATCTGTTTTCTGTATTTCTAAATTGGATGTCTTTGGGATATATGTGGTTGGTTGAAAAAACAAGCTATTTGAAGACATCAGCTTGGGTTCTATGAACTTGTGATGGGCATTTTATAAACAAAACAAGTAGGCCTAATTGTTGAATTAGAAAAATAATTAGTGGATTAATCAAGTACAAAGTTGGTTTATAAATGCAATAGCAAAGTGCAACTGCACTTTTGCCTAGAGGCAACATGGCTTACATAGCAAATTTGGTCTAGCCCTGTAAAGTCCTACACATTTCACTTTCACTCCAACAAAGTATGACAGTCCATAAGTGACCAAGGTCTGGATGATAATCATTCACTGGTTCCAGCTACTCAAATGTGGATTTGCTCCTTTTTGTCTGTTTTATTTCATCATAAATTTAATATCTCTTTTGGTCTGTTTGTCAAACAAAAAGAGCAACATGAAGATGTCACCTTGGGCTCTAGGAAATATAGTCATACATGTTTTTATGTCTTTCTCATATTATTGTTGTATGTATTATTTTTCAGACAATTAACTAGTTATTCTAAAAAATGACAGATTGACAGCTGCAGCCACACATGATTTCAGGTTACTTAAATGTACAACTACTAAGAATAGGCATAACAATTTTCGGTCTCCCTCCTGCGAGCATCTCTAAAACACTACTTCAGCCATAATGTCTTTCATGATTGGTGTAATCAGTTGTTCTCTGCATCAAAATAACTTCCTGAACGCTGCTTTGAACCACAGATAATAGTTTAAACTATAACAGCTCTACACTTTGCTCCTCTATAGCGTTCATTTAAGGTGGAGAGGAACACTCAAAAAGGACCAACCAGCAGTATAACCGACTGATTTCTCTAGGAAAGTGAAAAGTAACTGCACAGGAGAGTTTTCGCTGCAGAAATGATGCTCAGAATGATGTTTTAAAGGGTTATTCTGTCACAGCGCTCAGTTACATTAATGCAAAATCAGCAGTCAGATGAATAAGTTGTTATATCAGCTAACGTACGAACAAAACCCAGCTGAACCACATTTGTTGTTACTTAATGCTTCAAGTTAACCTACACTAGGCGCGTTTTATATGGCAACAACATGTAATTTGCCGTCAACTTTTACAATATCGTGCCTTGTTATTGTAAACTTTCCGTAGCGGCGACACTGTGAGGGGAGCTAACTGCCGCGGTCGGACGTTAGCACCGCTAAAGTGAAAGAGGAAAGCGAACGGGAAGTATAAAAGTACCTGAAAGCACCGTGCGTCCTCCTCCATGCTCTCTGTGTAAGGCTTCCTATAAAAAATCCATACAAAGCCTGGAAGTGTCTGTCAGCTGTTCTTGTTACTGTTAGTGGGTAACCAGGAAAGCTTCCGGTTAGCAACGAGACTTGTCATTAATGGCGGAGCCAAGTACGGCAAGCGGGAGGCCGACACGTGCTATTTGTTGACGTTTTTCCGTCCCCCTCTGAGCGAAATGTTTTAAGATGTTTGTTTTTTTTAAAGGTGTACCAAACATACCTCATTTCATAGCAGAAAGAGATTCCTTACTCACCTCTGGTAAAGTTTTTAAAAATAAGATATCCTCAAGACTGTCAGACTGATATAGTTTATTTTTCTCCATGAATGACTAATGTTATATTATGATCTGATTTTTGCCTCATACTTACAGATAGGTGACAAACTTAAGGAAAAACCAACATAAAGTGTCTTAGTAAGGTGTTGGACCACCACATGCTGCCTGAATAGCTTCAATGCACCTTGGCATTGATTCTACAAGTCTCTGAACCGGAGGGTTGAACATAATTCTTCCAAAAGATATTCCCTCATTCGGTGTTTTAATGACGATGGTGGAGAGTGCTGTCTAACATGTCGGTCCAAATCTCCCATACGTGTTCAATTAGGTTGAGATCTGGTGACTGTGAAGGCCATAGCATATGATTCACATCATTTGCATACTTACCAAACCATTCAGTTACCCCTTGTGCCCTGTGGATGGGGGCATTGTCATCCTGGAAGAGACCACTCCCATCAGGATACCTCAGAACACCTTTGTATTGATTTGCCTTGATCATTCCCTCTAAGGGGACACATGGACCAAAACCATGCCAGCAAAATGCCCCCCACAGCATAACGGAGCCACCAGATCCCCTCACTGTAGGGGTCAAGCATTCAGACATGTTCTGTTTTTTCCTTTAATTTGTCAGCCATCTGTATATGGCTGTTATGGAGTTTTACAAATCTATTGCCTGTTTGTTTTATTTTTGTTTGTATGCTTGTTTTCATAATTACAGTATATGACTCATCATTTATCTTAATTGTGTGATTGCTGCACCTGGTTCTGTGGTTTTAATCCCTGTTAATGGTCAGCTCTCCCTGTTAGATTGTAAGGTTGTGGATTCAATACTGGCTCGGGGCTCCTCATAATTCTGCTCTTATAAACAAAATTGCTCCACATGTTTATTATGTACCATCATGCAATGTGACTTCAGCACCTTTTCATATTATAAGAATGTAAGAGCTGCAACCCTTATTTTTTGTGCAATTAAAAGTCTAAATATGAAAATCTGATCTTGCTGTGACACATGTTAGACGTATGAGTCATAGGAGCCATCTTAAAGAGGTGAACCAATTTCTCTTGGAAAAATCTTTTGCCATCTGCTAGTAGTTTACCCATGTAGTCCAGTGGTTTAAGATGGAACCTCATCAGTATCCCTTTTAGACCCAAGGTTGTGAATTTGATCCCTGTCAAGAGCAGCACTCAATAGAGTTGAAGATGATACAAACACTGACACATACAGGTGCTCCCAATCTCCTGACTGAGGCTGATTGAACACTATACCTCTGTTAAGATCCCTCTCCCTCTCTCTGTTATTAACTCGTACTTACCTCAAACCTTCAGGTTTCATTCACAATCAAAACCTCATCTGTCTCACAAACACACACAAACAATACATAACATATTGGCATGCACAGACACACACAAACTCTCCTCCATGTCTCCTCCTCTCTTCAAATTAAGATGTTTAGAAACAGTGTTAGCTTGTTTGAATATACACCTCAGCATGCATTGCAGTGGTGTGAAAATTATCCAGAAAACTTGTGTATATGTGTGTGTATGTATGTATGTATGTATGTATGTATGTATGTATGTATATATCCATTCCTTCAGTAGGAATACCACAACATCAGAATATTTACTTAGAAGTAAAAGTCCTTCATTCATTTACTTAAATATTAACAAAAGTATTAACAGCAAAATAACCATAAGTATCAAAAATAAACTACTAATCAAGCAGAAGGTCTATTTCAGATGTTTACATTGTAATTATATTAGATTATTATGACTGATGCATTAACATGTAAACAGCAATTTAATGTTGCTGTTGTTAAGGTGGAGATAGCTTGAACAATTTTACATACTCTTGGATAGTTTAATCTGTAGTAATGCATCATTTTTAATAAGATGACAATGTTTTTTCTTAGATAGCTAAACATAGTGGAACATTTCCCTCTGAACTGTAGTATAGAACAGCATCTTCAAACTTCAACATTGTACTTAAATTAGATTACACATTAGTGCATCATACTGAAATTATATTTTGCATCGACTTTGGTTCAAATCATTTTTTAGCAATATTTTTTTATGCTTCTCAACATAAACACAGACAGCTCCAACATTACAAACAGTACACAACAACCACACAAATTAAATAATCTGACTTGGAAAATACATGATGTGCATAATACATACTGTAGAACATGACAAACTTGAAGAGATAATTGCACACTCACATAAATATGGTGTTGAAGTATACATATGTAAGAAAATGTTCAGTCCTATTACAGTTGACAGTGATGCAAGAAATAATCGTTTGAAGAGGAGAAAGAAAAGGGGCTATAAAAGGGATATTTCTAACCTTGTAACTAAAAAATGTCAGTTTGTCTGTCACCATTTGTTTTAATACAATATTTATAAGCCTTTGACCAATAAATTTAAAGAAGGATGTCAGTGAGAACATTACATTTACATTTAAATCTGTTTTGGTATTAGCTCAAATATCAGTTTATGCCATCCCACAATTGTAGGTGGTGTATTATAAATCAATGTAATGGTTAAATAAATTTAATATAAAGCTGCATTCTGACTACATTCCCCACAGCATGAGTGTGAATATTTAGTCCAGTAATAGAGGATAAGCAGATGCATACGCCTACACTCTCCATAGAATAGTATTTATTTTATTTGTTTGTAGTGAACTTCACAATGCTCGTGTCCATAATGAAAAAAAAAAAAAAAAACATTAAAAAGCGTAGCCTTCCTCGCTGAGTAATTCTTCAAAATGATTGACACTTTTGACAGCTTTTTGAGGAGGCAGGTTTTTATGTCTGCTGTTGTGGTTGTGAATGCAGCAATGTGGCCTATTAATGCAAAAATGTATAGGTCAGGAAAATCCATAGCTTTCATTTATTAATTACACAAAAATATATAATTTTAACGTCCTGGAGTTGGCAGCTCATATATTAATATATATATAAAGACAACAAGTCCTCCAAATTAAACGACCACATAGGTTGTTTGTACCTGCACTCCAGAATGACCCATAGGCGCATTTTCAGAACGACTGATGGGAGCATTGTATGCCACTTTCCAAAACCGTTATAAATCACTGTTAAAAAATAATTAAGTTTTATGACGTGACAATGCTGTGGTGAAGGTCTAGGCACAAAAACCACTTGGTTGGGGTTAGGGAAAGATCATGTTTTGGGTTAAAATGATCACTACTTCCTTAAAGTTACACAACCTTCATCGCCATGGCAACAGTAAACACCACGTTACGTTTTTAAAAAAAAAAGCCCTGACTCATGATTGAAAAGATGACATTTGCGATTGAAACGGGAGACGAACAGTGGCCTCCTACAGCAAAGTCCACTTTTTACCTTTTTGCCATCTATCTAACTATTCTGCCATCCACCCAACCTGCATCCTTGTAAGGAGGAAGCCACCTTATGTTGACGTCATCTGAATTGTGTCACTTCCGTCGTCATCATTACGTCATAATTACTACGGACACTAGATGGTGTCTGTCACCTAAACGTAACTATAGGTCGTTTTTGGCGACTGAATTTATGACCTATAGTGTCGTTTTCTTGGGAGGACAGGCTCCTTCTGCAGTTATTTAACGTATTTTTCAAATTCCAATTCAAATTAATACGAAACTATTGTGTAGATGAGTTTCATGAAATTTAAAGTACATGTGTACAGGAGGAAGTTATTCTCAAAAATAAACATCCACTAAATACATGCAGCCTACTGTGTCTTATATGTTTTACACTTCACAGCCACTTTGAGTAATATATAATATCCAAATTTACTCATATGGAAACTAAATTTAAAGTAATGATGATAAGCTGCCTTGAATTAGCTCTAAGATGAAAAGCCTGACTCAAAATGTCCTGGTTTTGTGGCATATTTATCTGCACTCCTCATTCATCAGTTTGTTCCAGTTGCACGTTAGGCCTGGGATTTGTGAAGCTTAGTTTGTCTGCTTCCTCTGCCATCTTTAACAACTATCATAGCTTAAAGCAGATTCTTCTCACTCTTTTACTACTTACTATACCTTCGTCGAGAGCTGACAGTGTTAACCTGCCCTCCATCACAAAAATGTCTCGATTGAATCATCCAAAAGCAGGAAAAATAATGAATATATCATTTAAAGCCTCTAATACCCCCTTTTCCTTATTAAGCAAATCTTTTCATTTTGTGTGTAATTTCACTTTGCTCTCAGTTGTATTCAATGCCATCTTCTACTCCACAGCTTATTGTTACTGTTCTGGTGGCTAAGCTCTTTCAGAGATGCTGGGGCATGAACAAAGCCAGTGATATCTAGTGAATTCTCATTACAAGGGGATTATCATATGTGCCGGCATGCATTCCACTCCCACATCATTAAGTGTTTTGGACCATTTACAGCCAATTACACTATTGCTAATGCAGTTTTTTGCGCCCACCCTCCCTCCCAGGTCTATGATAATATTTGACATGTTTTGACAACTCAGCATGAATTTATCTTCCTTGGTTTGTTTGTAGCGGATTGGACTACCTGGTAATCACTATTTGCTCTGAAGAAGACGTCTGTTTCTTCAGTGTGACTAAACATCAGGACCCATGTCTCAATGTCACATACGCTCCAGCTAGAAGGGATGAATTGGTACAGTGTAAATACTGATCTGAAAGATCTATTAATGCTTAATGAGCCATTAATATTCCTGAATGAGTCATAATCCCAGTTAACATGTCTCTCCCAGCTGGAAAGATGTACTATTACCTGGTTCACAGCAGGTTGCTTCAATTAGACGCCCACTGCACAGCCTCAGCTGCACAACACAAGCCTCAAGTTCAATGATGTGCATATTTTGTATAATGCACATACATTTCTCTTGCAGTTTTAGGTTATTCAGGCTATCTTTAAAAGTGAATATTTCTTTACAAGTTTCCTTACAAGACTAAGACTACAGCCATGCTTGCACCTCTGTGAGGCTGTACGTCGACACAGCACCAATGTCTTTTGAGTTAAATGCCAACGTCAACATGACAGCATCCTTACAATGACAATGCTAACATGCTAACATGCTGATGTTTGGCAGGTCATTTTTTGCCATAGTTACCATTTTAGTTTAGCATGCCAACATTTGCTAATTAGCACGAAACACAAAGTGCAGCTGAGGCTTATGGGAATAACAGTTTAGCTAGCATTTGGTAGTAAACCCAAGTGTCGGGCAGAGCTTTTAACCTGATGATGGTGCTTGATGAAAAGTCAGGGGATCACCAAAGTTCTTCCAATTTTTCCCATGGGGAACATGAATATCTGTACCAAGGCTCATGGAAATCCATCCAATAGTGGGACGTCCCAAAGTAGTGGATCAACTGACTGAGCTGACTGATTGAGCATCTGGCTTTGCCACATATTGCAAAAAAATCCACTGAACTTGAGTGATAAACCTTGCTTTGCTCTGCTGAACTGAAATCATGCAGCACTGCTATTTTCTGGATCAGTCTTTCTGCATTGATCATGGGTCATTTGACTGAAATTAGTAGTTGTTAGATATGTGTTGAAAATCATTGGTTAATCTACTGCTGAGACATTAATGAGCCACATAAAATGTGCACAGCAAGTCTTTCTTGCCAAATGCAATTAGAATGCTGAATGCATAGCCTACTCTGAATTTCACAAAAAAAACAACAACTGGCCCCTCTCCTTTTTTGCTTATCACAGTTTTTTTTAAATAAAATAAAATGTGTGTAAAATGTATTTTAAACTATGTTAATTTGGAAATTTGTAAGATAATCTTATTTGTTTTTCACTAAAAATCAAAAATATCAAACTCATGGTGGCTTTAAAGAAAAAGTCAGGGGACCAACAAAGTAAATGTCTAAAATTTCATGGCAATTTATCCAGTAATTGTTTAGATAATTCAATTGGGACCAAAGTAGTGGACTGCTAATATAGTGCTGTATGTTAAAATAGCGCCTTTGTTCCATAAAAACTGGCTCCCTGCACAAATTTCAAACATATTGTTGGTTATTCCAGTATGATATGAATGGTAATATGTTTTCCTAAGCATTGAGGAAATGAATAAAGAGAAAAAAAAATCTGTTTACCCAAACTGTGGGAATATTTTAAGGATACCGATTTAGGCTAATGATGGACAGCAAGCTTTCAAACATTTGTTAAAAAGGATTTTTCTGTCAGTTGCAAGGCTTTGATGGTAAAACATCCGAGCAGAAACATGAAAAAAGAGATTACCTCCACAATATAAGTTGCTGTTGACCAGAGAAAACATGTCATTTCTCATCAACAGTGTATATGAGAGCATTCAATATCAGCCCTCCTGCAGGCATCCAATCTCCTTCCAAGCTGCTGTCTGTCTGCTTTTCTCATTAGATTTCGTACTCTTATGCATCCCAAGTATTTTTGAAGTGCATAGTGTGTGGAATGATGCAATGCATTCAAGTGTCAAGCCTGTACAAATCTCATCATGTCCAGAGTGATTCAGATATGGAAAGTTTGGTATCCTAGCAACACCCAATAAAAGCCGGCTTTGATTTGGGTATTGCTTGTGGCCATCACAACTTAAGAGTCAACAGGGTTGCCTCCGTAAACTGATGAGAGAGTGTTTACAAGCAATCAAATGTTGTTTTAATCATTCATACTGGCTCCGTGGTAAAGCAAAGAAATAATGTCTTTTCTTCTCTTGAAAGAGAGGTGAAGTGCGTGTAATCCACCTTACCAAACGGCTGATTTTTACATGAGCGTAGACAAAATAGACCCAATCAGTTCTTTGAGCCCGGCGGTGATTGCTGAATTAAACCATCCGACTGTCTTTCACACTGGAGGGTCACATTCACAGATAGGTGTCATCATGTGTCACTGCATCTGATTGTGCCTTGATTGCCAGTTCTGCAAGAGGATAATTTCATGGCAAATATTGGCCCTTTGTGGATTTATCACACACTGATACTGAACTAAAAAAGCCTGGCAGGCTCTTTCAGCCAGGAATGCTGAGGGAGCTAAATCCTTTTTATAGAACTTTAGTTTCCATTTATATCGTGTTTACATTCATGACATTTAATTTATGATGAGACAATAACTTTAACGGAAAAAGCCATAAAGAAGCTTGTGCCAGCAAGACTTGCAGTGTGTCACAGTGAAAGAAAACAAGCATAATTTTGTACAGTCAATACCTGCTCTAGTCTACGTTAAAGCTGCATATTTTTTTATCCATGTTATATAAAACTAAACTTGTCTTCTCACCTTCAGTTATAAATTGCCTCTGCTAGAGAGAATATTGTTCGGTGTCGTTCAGCTCAGACTCTCTGGGCTCTCCATGTTTGCCCAAATTTAATTCTGGTGTTATACATGGACAAAAAGTAACCTCAAGCTCAAGCACAAGTTCAAAAACATGAAACGTTTAATTCCAAACCCCTCCTAAAAAGAGCAAACACAAAAAAGTTTGACTTGCAAATTAAATTTTGTCCACCTCTTGTCCCTCTGGTATTCTCTGGTAAAAAAGCCGTTGCAGACCAGCTGGGTTGGTAAACATGCTTTGTGGATTTCACACTAAACTGAATTTCAGCTTTTTCAAAGTCATTTCTTACTGTTCATTGGAACTGCTAGTGTGCAGTGTGGCCCAATGAGTTTTTATACTTTATAAAGTTCCATCTTTTGCAATTATAGTGATCATAAATACTGAGCAATATGGTTTGTTGATATTTGATTTCAAATTTTCATTGTTTCAGTTTCAAATACAGATAAGCTGGTGCAGTATAAGCAAATACCATATATTCCCTAAATGCAAGTCAAGTTTACATATGATTCATTTGCTTATACTGACACTATATTGTTCGGCATATTATGATATAGATATACATATTAAGCTTACTGACAGAGAGTTACTGTAGATGACAAGATCGATACCACACTCATATCTGTCCCTTAAGGCTATTGTTAGCTTTGCCAACCATAAAGACTAGACAGAGGAGAAACAGGTAGAGGGTTAAGAACCTAATACTGTAAACAACAAATTCTCATTTTTACACATTAAACAAAAAAATATATACTGTATTGTGTTAATTGGGATTGGGAGCAAGGCTAGCTGTTTCCCAGTCTTCATGTTAAGTTATGCTAACTGGCTGCTGGCTGTAGCCTTATATTTAACAGACAGACATTAAGGTGGTGTCAATCTTCTCATCTAACTCTCAGCAAGAAAACAAATAAGTGTATTTCCCACAATGTCAAGTCAAGTCAGTTTATTTATAGAGCACATTTAAAAACAACACATTTTGACCAAAGTGCTTTACAGAGAGATGACAGTTACAATCAAATAAAATCACAGACATAATTATGAGGATCAGCAGAAAATTAAACACCTAACATAACTGATCTCACAAACTTGACATCTGGAACAAAGTTGGAGACAAGCAATGATGAAATAGACAATTTATTGACAATATATAAAAACACAGAAATAAAAAAAACAAATATGCCTCAGTAAAATTATTCTTATACGTTGTAAACATCAGTGGATCTCCTGGAGAAATAGAGGCTATAAAAATGTAAAGTGAGCATATATACATCGAGTGGTTTGGTTAAGCTGTGTTCATCAGACCTTGAAATATATTAGGGTTTTTTTTTGCCCTTCGAAGGCAAAAACAATACAAATCTGCTCAGTAAAAGCTATCACATTTCCTTCTGATCAAGTTGTATTTCAATTTCAGTTTAAAATAATCAGATTGCTTCCATCCAGTTTACCAATGAATTTGGAGAACAAAACAAAACAAAAAAACAAGGCTGTGTAAAGACCTGAGCTGGTTTGTTGTGCTCCGTTTTTATCAAAGAGAATTATTTAAGACTTTAACATGAAAGTTCACACTTGTCTTCCCGTTTTAAGCTTTCAAGATATTCAACTCTCAACGGACTGCACACTTGACTTTGCTGTACAGATCTGACACAGTGGTAGAAGTATGCCTGTTCTGGTGGGCAATCTGAAACTACAGAACAGTAATTTGCCAACCTGGGTGGAATAATTTTCAACTGACCAACCACATCATTGGTATCACTCGTAATTTGGTTTATTGTATAATTGGGTAATTACACAGTATATCAAGACATAAACATTTCTCTTTGCATTTGTTATGCATGAAATGCATTTCCTTTTAGCCAAGTAATCCATATAATTGTAGATCAAAAAGGTTGAACACTATTAGGGACTCATTTGTTTGATTAATTTGTTAGATAAAAAACAAATTGTATATAATAATTTATGTAAAAGAAGAGCACACAATTTTAAATATAATTCAGTATATAATTTCAGTTATAACAGCGGGTTACTAAAGCAACAGTAGAAAGGTATTACAAGAGAGGTATAAAGCTCTCTTGTAGACTGCAGAGAGAAAAATCATTCTGCTCAGACCTGACTGGTATGGTAATAAATTGTACACATTGTATGTATCTGCAAATGCACAGCCACCATGTCAATTATTTTTCCTCAGATGACAGATAACACATTCTACATGATTGCATTTAAATAGATTTTTTTGTGATTCTTTACTGTTGCATTCACTAACATCTGTGCCATGCAGGTGATAACTATAAATGGCTTTAATGTGCAGTCTGGTGCAGGGAAGCCACTAAAAAGACTGCACATTAGAAGTAGTGAATGTTTGTAGCGTGCAAGATGCAAATGATACAGACAGATACAGTGATATTGTAAAATTAGTGATAAGAAAAAGTCTGTTGCATAAAAGTCCCAGAACATAGGATTATAAACCCAACTGGGTCCCAAAGCAGTGTGACAAATTGTGGATAATGTGCTGATGCTAACCGTGGGAATATAAGAATCTGAAAGCAGGGAGCTTTTCAAGATGGAACTTCCCCAAATGCTTGAAAGATAAGTCTTTGATGAGGACGCTAAAGCCGGGAGCTCGCACCTAGACAAAAACGTGACAGATCATTACCTATGCAGCCTCCACATTTTTCTGCAAGTGGGCTCATGATGAGGTGAATTCCGCCAACAGCGGGCCGACTTTGAAGTGATTCATGGTATTACTGCTTTATTACTGCTCAAGCTAGTGAAATATTAGATGTCATACAGTTTTACAAAACTGAATCCAGTAGTGTTGCAAACTACCACATGTTTTTGTCTGGTTTAATTTTAAATCTTGACAATCAGTTTTGTTATTAGAAAGGATTTGGAGATTAAGTCATGACAGCTTTTGTGGTGAAAAGAATGGGAGCAACTAAAATATTGACACTCACTTCTGTGATGACACATTATTCACTTGAAAATTGAGAATAATATTTTAAAATTAACTTTAAAATGAGACAAAGGAAATATTGAGGTGATTACAGAATTTATAAAACATTTCATTGTCACCAAAAGTACAACCTTAGCTGTTTTTTTCCAGCTTTTGCTTATTTTCACTGACACATGCACAGTATAAGTGATAATTTATCTCATGAGTGTAAAATGCACTGTGAACCAGAGTTTCTATAATTCCACATCTATCACACTTCATTCTTAACACTTTCAGATAGTTTTGAACAGCCGCCCCAGGGCCACATCACCTCAGAGAGTGAACAAACACTCCAACACCAAATAATTCTCCTTGAAAAAACAACCACTGGGAGATCTGCTATACAGGACATTGCTGCAATAGAACAGTTCTTCTCACAAATCACTATGAGGAATGTGTTCATTCCTGAAAGACAAGACAAATCAGATCATAGCTTGCTGTATCATACTCTCTATTGGATATATTTGTACAATAAAGGATACTGGTAAACTCATTTTCTGGGACTCTGCTTGTTTTATAGTATGGCACCATCAGTACACAAGCATCCCTTATTGTATTGTTCTCCGTGTTTGAACCTTGTAACACTCTGCAGACGTATAGCACATTTTCACCAAGAATTCGTGTTAGAAATCTATTTTTGTAATTGGTAAAAGATGGGACATGCAGTACTGTAGGCATCTGTGCAACTCTTTGCAACTCAGTAATCAGCCAGAAACAAGTCTTTTAAATGAAACACCAAGTGCATAATTTGTAACTACCCTCCAGAGCGACACATTTAAATATCCCCCCAGACATATTTTAAGACATATCAAAATACTTGCTTTCATAAAAAAAAATGTGTCTGATGCCGTTTTTCCACAAAAAAGGTTCAATTACCTCATTAAAATCCACAAAATGACATTTAGTCCTCTCTCATTGAAAAATCCAGAATCTATGAATATGCAAAATATTTGGCACTTCAAAAGCTTTACTGCTGGAAACTCCTACTTCACTGAAAAGTCCGATTTTAGTGTTTACACATCATACTTATGTCCATACTGGACCGGTGTTGGCTTCCAAAATAATTGTGATGTCACAAATCATGCTTGTAGGTAGACGCTTTAAACTCAGCACAGTGAAGTGAGAGCAGAGAAACTTTCCTCCTTCAGCAGATGAATGTGAAAACAGCCTTCTTGTGTCAGACTCTGCACATACATCATTCTGCACAATGAAGCTCCAACATTCAAGTGAAGTAACAACAAGCAAAACATATTTTTGAGTGGGACTTTAAGCATTTTCTGATCTGACACCTCCATTGGTAGGACAACATTGTTTGTCAGTGACTCCCTGAGGTTTGGTTAGTTTTAGGCACAAAAACAACGTTATTAAGGTTAGAGATAGATTGTGATTTCAGTGAAAATACATTAACTACTTTATTGAGTTAGGGGACCTTTGCTGTCTTGGTTAAAATAATAATTACTTGGGTCAAGTCAGGGGAAAAGATCATGGCTTTGTTTCAAGAAACCAATGTTGACTGTTAGGAAACATTGTCTTCCATGTCAAAGTCAGCCACTTTATTGTCCCATCCATCTATCGATCCATGCTGACCTCTTCGCAGTAAGGTTCTAAAAATGCTGTGTTGCCAGACAGAAATAGAAATTACATTCATATATTACTAAATTGCAACAGCAAAAACATTTTGCAGGAAACGTAATGCTTGACGAATTACATTTTCTCTCAACATAATGATAAAATATTGTTAATCAATGTATTTGGCAAGTAAGAGCAAGAAATGTTCACTGAGAACAAATTTCATTATTTTTCCACCAAAATATCTGATCCTGCAGTACAGTATGTGCTGGTATGACAACATTATGACACTTTTTTATGGTAGTAGTTTTGTATAGTAGTTAAGGATAGGGAAGATCATGGGTCTTGGTTTAATACAGTAAAAAGTCTGCAATGACTTGAATCACAATGCGTTTATTAACATTTAACTGAAACCACAATCTTTCACTAACATTGACCAAAGTGCTTCTCTTGCCTTAAATCTGACCACAGTTGTGACTCAGGATACGAACCTCAGTCCCTCCTTTTTTTGAAGTCCTCCTTGAAAAAAACATTGCATGTGAAATAATCCAGACAGTGATTATGTTTGTCAAGTCAACACAATTGAGACAACAGTTTAATAGTGTATAAATGTAATTTCTAGGTGACAGTGTTGGAACAAACTCAGCCCCCTCATACCTGAAGGAAAACCACCAACTCACCAGTGCAGCACCTTGCATTTGTTTTGCTTTGCAGTGCTGTTGTCCATCTGAACACCTTCTAACAACTTCACATAAGTACTTCCCTCTGCTTCTGACAGACAATAGTCATCCTAAAGCCACAATACTGTAGGTCTTTGTCACATGAATGTAAACGTATATGTTGTTATTGGGAATTTGCTGAAATGACTGTTTCTGCTGGAGTCTCGCTATCAATGTAATATTATTATCAGGCCTTGAAAAGTTGCAAGCCAGTGTAGTTAGTTTATTCTTCAGACATTATATACTATAAAGTGATTGAACTAAATGTTGGTTACCACAAGACATTGATGTAGTAGTAGTGTCTAAATCTGTCACGTCAGCAGGCTCTGCCTCATTAATCTGTCTGATTGATCCTGTGTAGGTGTCTCCATGACCTTGCTTTGCACCGTGAGACCTGCATCCCTGTCATTGTCACCTGATCTGCCTTTTTTGGTTGATGACAAACAACATAGACAATATACAGTATGTGGATTTTTGGAACCGGAGATCCATCTTTTTGTCAGTGTGGATATTAAGGGTGTTAACTTCAACTGTTAAAAATCTTGATAAATGGGTCCGTTTATTTATTTTGGTCATAAAATTATGACTTTCTTGCAGAAAGGAATAATACTCAATTTGGTTAAAAACCTTTTAATATGCAGTATGTGATAAAATGATTTTACAGTTAAGTAAGTTTAGTAATATCTTCTGTTTCAACCCTCCTCTGAACAACTTGGCACATATTGAAATAAGTCCCGGCATGCAGTTGCTCAGCTTTTCATTTAACTGATGACAAAACTCCAGTGCAGCTGATAAATTATTTTTTTCCCCCCAAATTTCTTTCAAAGCAATTACAAAAATCACCCCCTCTGCAAAACCAAAATATAAGCCAACACTGTAAGACTGAATAAACAATCTAATCTTACAATCATTGCCTGTGGATTACAGATAAATCCCTCTCATTTATTAAGCTCTAGGATGATATACTGATAGGCTACTACATACCAAAAAATGGGGAACAAATGAATTCAGTGACATGATATTATTTGGTCTCAAGTTAGAATTCAATACAGAAGAGGCTTTCACCTGAACATGTTCTGTTTGCATAACTTTGTGCTGTTCCACATCATCTCTTTGACACAGCTGCCATGCCTTTCATTATTCTGTAGTCGAAGCTCAGTTCATGCAGTGATAGAGACTGTAAGGAGAGGATCAGTCGAATGTTGTGCATAGTGCAGCTCCTCAGAGAAATCAATGCCGGTTACCTATATGTGATGGAGAGGCTTTTAGTGATACTGAAAGTATGCACTGCACAGTTGTTTGTATAGCAGCAGTGAGTGTGTTAGCAGAGGTG
Organism: Thunnus albacares; assembly: GCF_914725855.1. Taxonomy (NCBI): domain Eukaryota; kingdom Metazoa; phylum Chordata; class Actinopteri; order Scombriformes; family Scombridae; genus Thunnus; species Thunnus albacares. The sequence goes on from NC_058115.1 coordinate 23,080,436, forward strand.
ATGTATTTTATTTTTCATTGTATTTCTAAAATATAGCAGAGACAGTATGCCTGGCATGGTATAGTAACACCAACACAGTGATGATCTCTGCACTTGGACTTCACATGGCATTCATTCAGCAGGGGTGCAAACTCATAAGATGTGAAAAAGGTGACAAAGATGCAAACCCCCTAGGGGGGGTCCAAGGGCACACCCCCCTGGGAAGAAAATTTTATATTAGCTTTGGATTTACAGCCAATTTTAGGGATATAGGGAAAAACTCACCCTAGAAATGATGTAATCTTACTGCTGCAAAAGTAAAATAATGGGCGCATCAGTACAGAGCACTTAAAAAAAAACAACAAAAAAACAGTCAAGAGAGTGCAGAGCCGGGTCCAAAATTATATTAAAGTGCATTGCCTCCATTAGCTATACAATGAAGTTCATCAAACAAAACAAAAACACAATATACACAACTGATAAATCAAATGAAAAACATGAAAAAAGTTTATGGTATATTTTGGTAGAGAGAGAGAGAGAGAGAGAGAGGCAGACAGGGATTAAAGCAAAAAAAATCTTTTGACTTTTTTCAAGCCACAGCCAAGTCATATTCCCCATGTCTAATTTGTAAAACATGTTATAAATTACACTACTTGCTAAACAAATCACACAGTATGTAAAATTATGAGATTTCAGCACCACTCCACACATAATGTTCTCTAATACAGCCATCAAGGTTAAATACTCTAGACCAATAGTGTTTTACGGGAAGAAGATGATTTTGAACAGCTTTTCTATTGCCAGTTTTCTCTTTCGTCATTTCAATGCCTCTTTCAGTTTATGAAATAAAACTGCTTTTTCTTTTTTGCAAAGCTGGTCTCAGTTTTTACTTTTTCAAATAGTCAACCATCTACATAGCTTTTCATTACATACATCTTTATTTGTCTTATTAATTATTATTATACACATAAGATTAAGGGAAGACAACATACCTGAAATTGCTATATTTGTTCTGACTTATTTCATGAGTTCCCTAATTTGCATAATTTCATGATAAAAAAGAAAGGTTATAATACAGAAATATATTGTGTGTGGGTCTATATTAATAAATTTCATTCTGATAGAAGAGCAAGATTTTGGGTGGGGGGATGTGGCCTTAAAACACATCCATCCACACACACGTTGAGGTTAAGACATTTCACATAAGCTTGGCTATGTTCGAAATTGGGCCTACTAGTACAGAGAAAATAGATGATATAAAGTAGGGATGTCAATGATTAATCAATTATCGGTTAATTTCCGATTAAAAATATATTAACTGATAATGCAGAGGGCAAGGGATGTGCGGTGTAACTGTCAGAAAATGTTCTGCAGATTTGCTGTGGTATGTGGTTGCACCACCAGGTGGAGCCTCTTACTTTTTAATGAGATTGAGTGACAGGTGTGTTCGGTGACCGCCCCTAAGGGCGAAACTCAAACTGTAAAACAAACGCACCTCCCTGGCTTCGGAGGAAGAAAAATGTTGCAACATGCCTTGATCTGCTCACTGTGGCAATTCTGAAGGATAAGATTGTAGAAATTCCATGGAGTTGTTGTTTGGCAGTTGTCCAGTTTAGCTATCTGGAGCTTATGCTAATGCTAAACTAGCATCTTGAACAGAAGCAGCTGTTCGGTTAATGCAGGCTGAGAGCTGAGTGTCAAACAGTGGGACTCTAATTACACATGCTTCCAACAAAATCAACACAAGAGTGATGAACTGTATAAGCGACACCCCCTTACTCTGAGTATAATTGCATTTTAGCGGTGGCAGTAAATGGACTGAAAGTCGGAGCGACAGTATTTCTGTGTCTGTTGCAGCTGAGTAGCTGTTTCCAGTAGCTGGACTAACGTTAGCTACAGTGAACAACAAACATCACTCCATCATGTAGATCCACAGGTCTCCAGATTATTTTATATTAAACCAGTCCGACTGAAGTCTGTTGTGGGTAGATTTGGGTAACTTGTTTTACATTTACACTGTAAAATTATAATACCCGCTGTACCAACAAATTCTACGTATTTATTTTAGTCTACTACTGTATATCTGAACAGACTGTATATGCAGCCTGTTCATACGGCGCACGGGCTAACAGTTAGGCCTACAGGACACAATGAAACTTCTATCTGCATGTTATTTTCTGTTAATAATAACATGTTATTTACTTTCAATTGGCAGGTTAAATGTGAACTTGCCAAATGCAAGGCTAATGTTAGCTGGCTAGCTAACACCTGTAGCAAACTGTTATCTGTCCATCGTTTATGTTAACTCTTAACTTCACTGATTGAACATTCAACAACAATAATACTAATCTTATTGTTGTTATTACGTTATGTGGATTTCCGTAAACAATCCCCCTTGGCTCGTGAATGTGACAATCTGCAAAGAACAACATCTAGTTGGATGCAGCTGTCACTGTATTTTTACAACATCAAAGTCATTGAATGAATGGGAAGTTCTCTCTCTCTCTCTCTCTCTCTCTCTCTCTCTCTCTCTCTCTCATCCCCCCAACCTTCCTGAATTTAAAAAACTCATCAGATCTACACAAATCACACAAATGACCTATTTTCGATTCAAAATGACAAATTTTGCCGAAAGGTGACAAGTTTGCACTCCTGACTCAATGGGATTGATAGGAATAGTTCAACATTTTGAGATTTTTTGCTTTTATACTGAGAAGTAGATGAGAAGATTGATGCCACTCTCACGTCTGTGTGGTAAATGTTAAGCTAGCAGCCAGTTAGCTTAGCACAAAAAGTGGAAATGGGGAAGCAGCTGCGCGCTAAAAAAAGCTGTTTCCCCCTTTTTCAGTCTTTATGCTAAGCTAAGCACCTGCTAACTCCAACTTAATATTTAGCCTACTGTGTAGACATGCGAGTGCTTTTCTCATCTCTCGGTAAAAAAGCGAATAATCTTATTTTCCACAATGTCAAACTTTTTCTTTAAGACTCTTGTTTAACGTACAGTTTGATTTTCAGCTGTTGAACAGTGTTGTATGTGTTGGCCTGGACTCAAGTAATAATGTAGGTTTTGAACTGTACTGTCAGAGGCCTTTTGGAGCTATAAGCTTACTGAACATAACAAGATGTGGATCTGAGGTGGTTCAGACACCTGGTTAGGATGCCCCCAGAGCACCTCCCTTTGGATGCATTTCAAGCACAATTAATGGGAGGAGACCAGCCAGGTAGGAGACAGAGGGCAGACCAGGATGTGCTAGAGGGGTTACATCTCCATTTTGAGGTCTCCCAGGGAGACATGGAGGGAGCTGGTGCTGCGCTCTGTCTCCTGCAACTGCAATCCTGACAAGGATAATAAGTAGGTGGAAAATAGATTGATAGATGGTGGGCGATTCTGACATTGTTGTTGTTCAGCAGCACATTGGCTGTATGTTTACTTTCAGCTCTAAAAAGTTACTTGTACCATGTGGGTTAGTGGGGTGTATGGGGCTAATATTTATAAGGAAAATTTTAGGTATACTCTACGATCTAGTACATCTCACAACAAATCTCAATGCAAAACAACACTACCAGAAATTACAACCCAAAAAATTAGCAAAAAAGTCTGCGAACATTCATCTGAAAAAGCGTCAACAAAAATTTAACACGATCAGCTTCATAAAGGTAATAATTATTCCATGGTTTTTGCATTACATCGTATTATATCATAGTGGTGTTTTATGATAAGGACTCCACCTACTGTGAAGTTTGAGATACACTGACGGCAAGAATATCATCTTTTATGAACTTCATTTTTGTGTTGTTGATTGTGTTTCAATGGTTGCTGCTAATAAAATATAACAGATATATATCTGGGCTAGCAGTAATGTTCATATGGTTATTTATTTGGAGATGTATTCATCACTGCTCTGGACCAAAATCACAACCAGTAATGGAACAGTTTGTTATTTTTGAAGGTAAATGTTTTGTGTGTGGCCATGTCTTAGTCAATGTTATTGATATAGGTTATTTTCATAGTGCCTATCTCTATATTTGCTGCCCGCTGTTTCATTTTTCCTCCAGGTTTATACCAGGCTGGGTTCAGAGATTTGTCAGAGCTGACCTCAGAAGAGCAACATTTCCACCGCCGTAGGCTGTATACACAAAACTCAGCCTGCAGACAGCATCTGAACAGCAAAGACATTAGTCCCATTTATTACCCATCCTGGCCGAAATTGTTTTTGTCCTTCACAGTGAGGGTTCGGCAGCATTTCCAATTACCAAAGACACTGTGTTGACCCTCAAGGGCATTGGCAAGATGAGAAAAGATGTAGATGTGAGGAGGTTCAATTCTATTCAATCAATATGCTTTTTATAGGCTGTGCTTGTCTGTCAGAGGAACAGCAGTATCTTTACCCTCTGCAAAACATCACTGACACCAGCTGAATCATGGCATGATATCTGTGGATCAGAGCACAGGAGCTTGTTTCATCACTGAACTATGTTCACAGCTTTGTGGCACAGGTTTCCATTCCTGTAACTTCAAAATCCTGTTTGATTTTCTAACCTCCAACCTATTTCAGTTTGAAAGTGTAATATTGGTCTGTGGCAGTCACTCAGCCCTATTAATGTAACTCAGTATGGGAGGTTGAAACCTGGTTTAGGAGATATGAGCACCTCACTCTAATTGGTATCCCACTGGTTATTATGGATGCTTTTGATTGGGTGATGGAGCGTTGACTGACTAATTACCTGGTAGGTAGAGCTCTGAATGTGGTGAGCCAGACAGGACCCAAGAGTCCTGAATCCAGGTAAATGCTTGCGTGCCAGGATGACAGGAAAGGATTTCTGGCACCAGAATTTAGAAGTATTTTTTGCATGATCCTGTTGAAATAAGACTAAATAGAAACATATACATACCCAGAAGAGGCAGTATTTACTTTACCATAATACCTCATGGTCAACTCTCAAAGATAACCCATATGGGATGTGTTGTATGATGGATTTTGTTATATAGTGCTGCTTCTTTATTTAAAAATATTAAGGCAGATTTCAGAATCTGGCAGATAACACAAGGTGAGATACATAATCCAACATCACCTACATATTGTCAAGAAGTGTGACTGTATAATCAGCATCCTGCAGTGGAAGGTATTTAAGAACCATATTTACATCAGCTTATTTTCATCCAGCTTTTTTTATCCACAATGATGAAAACATGTTGACATATTTAACACTGTATAATATTTTAATATAAATATGAACTTAATCACAGCCTCCTGCTATATTCATAATCTCCATGTATTCAAAACACTTCAAGAAATCTTTACTTTCATTGCCTCTCTTGCAGGGATAAGATTATGGAAGTGTTTAGTATTTAAAATGTAAAAATAAAAAACTGGTACCACAAACTCTTCACCTAAGACTTGATAGCAAATGTTTTGTTAAAATGAGCCAATGTAACATCTGAATAAAGAAATAACATTCCTTATCAAACAAATAAAAAGATAAATATTTAAATTCATGCTCTCTATGTGCTTAAATGTTGCCTTATCTGCTTCCTGACTGTCCTGATTTTTTGTTTTACCTAACCCTAACCTGTTCACCCCTGCAAGGACTGCAGGCTATAGAATAGAGTAGATTAGAGTAGAGTAGAGTAGAGTAGAGTAGAGTAAAGTAAACCATTGCTCTCATTTTTTTGCTGCACATTCTTATCTGGTTAGGTACAACTTGTGGCTTATTTTAGCAACTGTTAGCAAACTTAGCTAGGGCTAATTTCTTAGCTAACTTTAGCTAGACATTGCTCTGTAACATTACTGAATCACTTGCCTGCCATTAGTGCTCTCTATATGTGCGACTGCTATGCAACACTTAAAGGATATGGCTACCGATTTTCTACATTTTCTTAATGTCAACAAATCTAATGCACAGACCCAAACCAAAAATAAATTGATCTACTTAGAAGTATTGTGTGTGTATCCAAAGCATGATATATCATATTCCTTTGTGCCGAAGAACAAAAACTGTCCAAAAACTATTAAGGACACATCAGTGAGCCACACCATTGCAATGGGTGATATGTTACTTCACCTCGAAGATTACAGTCACATTAGTTTGTTTAGAAACAGATCCAAAAAGACTAATAACATAGGTCACTTTTTCATTCTCCAGAGAGTAGTTTCACATGCACATGAGATTTGCTGACTATAAGAAAAATATAGAAAATCACCAGCCGTATCCTTTAAGCATGACACAGATAAGTATTTCTATGGTTCTATAGTACATTGTAGACACATTGTACTTCATGAGGACATGCTTGTTGTTTCATGCTTTTGGTCACATTCAACTTGTTCTCAGTCAGATCAACTGAGTTAAGAGAAAAATACTGTACGGAAATGAATTGTGCCATTATCTCGTAACCACCACTTGGGCCACAGTGGCTGCTGTTCAGCAAAGTAAGACAGGCTGTCTTGACTAATGAACATAATTTGCACTTAGGTGAAATAGTTAGCATGGTATCTACTCAATTAAGAGTTTCTGAAACTACAAACTCCTGACACCATATTAAAGGAATAGTCAGTCCTCACAGCCAACTTTGCCATCTGCAGTTCAGTAGAATTAATGACACATCACATCACAAGACAAATTTACGGTGACTATAAATAATGATAATAATAAAGGTATATGATAAACCAAGCTTCTTTCAAACCCAGGTTATAAAGTTCTTCACTGTTGCTCTGCATCTAAATCAAATAAAAGTAAGTAAAAAGAAGATATCACATTATAAAAGAACACAATGCTAGGAATATAAAACATGGAGAGATATATCCTATAAAGAAGAGTTTGACAAAAACTAGTTTAGGGAGGGATTTTAAAAGATAAAATCAATTAGGCCTCAAGCCAAAAATCTACAGGCCCTAATTGTAAAAATGGTCACCACTAGAATGGACTTTGTAGTAGACAGACGTTCCCTGCTTGAGGACAAACCATTGTGCAGTGTCTCATAAGGGATTAACATGTCTGCAATAAAGCCTGCAGACACCCTCAATTGTGTATTAATGGTGATAAAATCTTTCCAAAAACCAAAAGGCAACAAATCACATCACATAAGCCACACAGGGAACCTAAGCTCCAGCAAAGGCAGTAAATAACAAGGGAGGCAGAGGGAAATGGAGCTCTTTTCACTGTCATCTGAAATAAAAACATGCTGAATTAGAGAAGCCATTACTAATGCTTTATGAGTTAAGAAGAGAGTTGTTAAATATTTTCAAATTATGACCCATAACAAGTAAATTAAGACCATATTGAGTCTGTTGCTCATAGCCAGGCTCATAAACTTGCTGATGCTAAAAAGTGATGCATGCATTTATCAAAAGCAGTATTAAAACAGAGGCCAAGTCTATATCATCAGCAACTACACATACACTGATATAGGATAATGTTTTTGGCATAGCATGTGACTGTCCTGGGAGCAGCTGCATCCTTCTTTTCTCCCTCTCTTGCCTCTTGATCGGCTGGCTAATCTTTTGTCTCACAGCACTATACTGATTCTAAGCAGGTTTGGAGAATGAAAAAGTTGCCCAAAGCAAGGCTAAACAAAGATGTTAGTAATCTTAGTGTGCTGCTGGTTGACATTATTGTCCAACACCAAACCAGACTAGATGAAAAGGAGGAGCTGCTCACAGATTGGAAAAAAATTAAAAACAGCTCCAGAAGGAAAACAAAATAGTACTTAATCATTGTTCCAAGGTCACAGTCGTGTCCTAGGCTATACAGTAGGCTAGTAGGCACACCTATCATTATTTGCTCTGCATTCCAGCCTGTATGCTGTCCTGCCATTATTGTGTGGATTTGTTAGTGGCTAAATTAGCCAGGTAACTCCGGGTGTAACTCAGGCTTAACACCGGTAGCCAAAAGCTAGCTCTCTCTTATCCGGGTAGATCACCATGGTAACCCATGATGCTGCTTCAGAGCATCTGTAAACCAGGGAATCTCATTAAAATCTGTAAACAACCTTCATATCAACTTTCTGGAAAAACAGAGTTGACTGCTGCTTCATACCTGAACCTGAGTGAGTATTTTTAGTATTTTTATTTTATTTTTCTTGCTGCAATTTATTTTAACAGTATCCTACACAGATAAGAGTAAATGCATTTGCAGTAAGTAGTAATAGTGACAAGTAAAAACAACAACAGAGAGACATATTACATACAGATCAGTAGAATCACTTTACTTTCTGCTGCTAATTAATAATTAATAAGGATTGTAAGAATAGCAGTAGTAATAGCAATAGCAAAACTTTAAATAAGCCAAAGTTAACCAAAAAGAGTAATTCTGACTGTAATTCTGACTGTAGAGCTGGTTGTCCACTAACCACAGGTTTAACGGTTCGATTCCCAGCTTTTCTTGTCTATGTGTCAAAGTGTCCTTGAGCAAGACACTGAACCCCAAGTTGCTCCCTATGGTCAGGCCAGCACCTTACACCACCACCACTAGTGTGTGAAAGGTAGAAAAGCGCTATGTGAGTGCAGTCCATTTACCAAATAAAAGTAATCCTAAAAATAATAAAACAGTAGGATTCTTTAAAAAGACAAAACAAACAAGAGACAACCGAACAAACAAGAGACATACACAGAACAATACATAGTCACAGAAGAGGGGTTAGGGGGGCAAGGGGTGTCAGGGTGGAGATACCACAAGTCCAGTCCTGCCACAAATGGACATGCAAATGACGGGTTTGTGGTGCCTCCAGCTCTCCAGAGTACAGAGTAATACCCGTTACATCAGAACAAACTGAACAAATCATCAGCAGGCTCTTTCACAATGGCCAACAAAGCATCAAGACATTCATTATCAGATATTAAAAATAAAAATAATTCAAAACCTCTATTCTCTATTCCAAAGATGACACAGTAGAAACATTTGACTCTACTAACCTTATATGTAGCTCTGCCAATATGTCCTCCTTCAGTACAAAGTACTCTGCTGAATTTGCTGCCGCATTCCATAAGTCCTCCCATCAGAGCTGAATGGCCACTGATTTAAGATGAAGTCTGAAAAGAGGTGTGAAGTAAATGAATTTCATACACCAGTAAGCCTGAAAACTCAGTTCTGACTGAGCAGTCACTCTGATTGAGGTTGACATGTGGGTAACTGTGCTATGCTAATCCTGCACAGCAACAAGGCATGTTGCGGTGTTATGCGTACCCATATGTGTTAGAATTCACTGAACAGGGATGTTGATACATTGTACTTTCATTTTTCCCCTTTATCTGTGCTTGACCTAAATTCTGTCAGCTATTTAACTCAGTTACTACTCACCATGACCCTGGGACTTACCAGCCTCACTCTCATAAACATTGTATTGTTCACACAGACAGCTGGTCAATGTTGGTGCTGATTGTATTTTTGCTCCTGGAATTGAGCCTTCAGTGGTGGTGGTGATGAAGCATGAGCTGTTTGATATAAACTAGTGAAAGTGACAAGGAGATCATTGCTGGTTCTTACCTTGGTCAATCTTGCCAGTCATAAATAACCTGAAGGACATCCTTTCAGCTCGGGCTAATGGGAGGTAGATGTCTGCCATAGAGCAGGGGATCTGCCACAATCGCTAAACATGATCACAGGGTCACTTTTAGTACAGTAGAGTTAATGTTTTTTTTTTTTACCACCATCACATATGAACTCCACTGTTTCAACACTTGGTTCTATGTTGTATGTGTTCTGCCCTCTAATGGGCTTCGCTATTGGTTTACCCTCTGAGGCTCCATGTCAGCACCCCAGGAAAAGATCTTTTTTACTCACTGCCCAATCGGGGCTCCCTTTTTCACTCAGCCACCTTGAGAACGGATCATATCCCGCAAACTTTGTCACCATCCACAGTCACGGGACAATCACATTTCTTCTTCAACATGTCTTCCGTCAAGTCTTTTGCGCCCCTGTCCATGCCCCTGGTGGACTACACTCTCTGACACACAGGTTGCATCAGACGTTAGCATTGTTAACCATGTTAACCATGTTAGCTCCACCTGGGCAGGAGAGGTTGGTCCTTTTTCCTCCCCCGGTGAGAGCTTTATTGCTAGCACTGCATTCCCAGACACAGAGGTTAGCAGTGTTAGCCATGATGTTAAAACTGTTAACTGTTAAAATGGCTTGCTCATTGGAGTTGTGATGTGATTCGCAGGGGTGATGAAGCAGTGATTCACCCTCCCCTGGTGGGCTTGAGGGTGCACTCCGCAGGGGGCCTTACGTCCTCAGTGGTGTGGTTCAGGGGTGTCTCAGTGAGGACATCTTTCTGGCCACCTTCTGGTCTTCCACTTCAACCTTTGTGCTGTTGTGTCTCAGGGACATGACTGCTGGTTTCTTGTCTCATTCAGTGCTTGGTGCACTGTCTGGGGGATCTTGTCTGAGGCAGATTGTGGTGCTTTTGATAATGTCCAGTTCTTGCTGGCTTTTGCAGTCTGGTGCGAGACCCTCCGGCAAGCGGTACTAGACCATTGAACTGCTGCTGTTTCTTGTTTGTGGCTGGGTTCGGACCAACGTTGGTTCAGGCCCAGCTGGGAGTACATCTCATCCCTAACAGCTTTTGCCTTAGGTTTTAACTAATAGCAAAGCCTGTTGGAGGGTGGAGCATGTACGATATAGAAATAGTAGTTACCTGGATGTAACTCCAGTTCTATGAGTATGTGCGTAGCCCTCTAACTACAAGCCCCACATGTGTCTGTAATTATGTATTATTTATGTGAGAGTAACAACTGAAATTTATACATACACACAACACAACAATAACAAAAATGATTTTTCATTAAAATATGTATTTCACAATTGGAATTGCAGGAGGGGTGGTGCCCCAGCACCACATGCACCTGCCTGACTTATAAAATTGTACACCTCAAGTCAACTTTCAAACAGGTATTACTGATATATAATCTGTCTGTACTGGTGTTCCTTGACTGGCATCTATTAGTAATGACTTCGAAATATCAGTGTTAAATTATGCAGAACTCATGTTGGTTAATATGTTGGTTTATACTCCTCATTTGTTCATGTTTGACACACTGTCTTAGCACTCAAAGACAATCAGGACAGAAAAATTATCCTTCTTGTATCAAGAGACAGAGTTAGGGCTGATCATCCAGTGAGACATCTGAATTCCATTTGCTCCGATCCTCATTTGAGTCAGCATGACTCAGATAAGCAAAGACTCTGAGGGGGCTTGTGAAATGTCAAAGAATCACAATGAGGCTTTTGAAACTGCAGCCAGCCATCTGGATTAATGTGCAGAACGATTCGACCTGTTTTCCTCTCTCTTTGACGGAGGAATGTTGAGGCTATAGCCGAGAGATTGACACATAACTGACTCTTATCTGCTGTGAAAAGGAGGAACATGCGTGGCTGTCATGACCAACAGGACACTCCCCATGTTCACCTCGGTCTGTGTAAACACAGTGGCACCTGATGCAAGCTGGGAGCGCATTAGACACAGCTGAACGTCCCTCAGGCCTGTGGCCGGCATGCCAACAACCCCCCTGCAGAGGAGGAAAAAAACAAGACAGGAAGACTGGAATGAGAATAAAAGCTCAATGGGACACTTACTTTCTAGGTTATGTACGCATGCACAATGTTCATCAAATTGACAGTGTCATTACTGATGCTTCAGTTGCTCATACTCAGTGAGGAATATAACTGAGGTGATATCAAGTTTTCTGTGATTCTGATCATGGAATTGACCGTCCATTAAATGCTTCCCCTGAACAGTGATTGTCCAATAATAGCACATTCTCATGTAACACTTAACTTTAAGTCACCAATATAATGTAGTTACAAGCAGATAAAAGGACATTTCAAGTGTTTTGTACAGTATTTGTCAACAATTACAACTTCTCCTATGAAGACATATTTTATATTGTTACAACTGTGTTTTACTATAATATTATTAATTATCTGTTTATATGCCAGTATCAGTTACAGGTGCCCACAGGAAGAGTTATAGATGTTGACAAACACATTAATAAACACTTATATCTGCTAACAACTACATTATGTGTGTGTGTGTTAAACCATTTATCAAATGTGTGTATACTGCTTATAAATGCCAAATGTGTTACAGTTTTTCTCCCTGGCCCCACTCACTCTGTCCCGCTTATCCTCATGGATAAAAAATCAAGATTTGTCAATTAGTCAATCAAATAAAGATTTTCTAATTGGCCTTATTAGCAGTAGGAGGTGTGCTGTCAATAATTCTTCAGACTTCTCTTTTATAATGGTGGTTTATGAAGAAAATGCCTTCTGGGCTGTAAGGGCTCCTGTTGTTGCAGTACCAGGTTTGGCCACTTGGACAAATAGGCAGCAAGTCTGAGTTTCAGTGATTAGTTTGAGTCTTGCTCTTTAGCTGACACTTCAGCAACCACAGCCAAAAGCATTACCAGCAACACAGTGGCGTTACATTTGCCGAACACATTGGTTGGTCTTTTGAAAGTGAAAAATAGATAGACTGTAAAAAAATAATGGACATAACCACGGTGATGTTATCCATTGGTTTGTGGACTGCTGTTTTGAAGCCTCGAGTTTGCCATTTTGACAGTTGCCATCTTGAATTTTTGGAGCCAGAAGCGACCATATTTAGACAAGAGGGTGGAGCTGACCCTAACGCTAGCTGCTAGCTTGGTTAGCATGGTGCATTTACAGTCTATGGTTAACTGTGATAATGCTAATGCTAATTTTCGCTAGCAAAAAACAGGCTTAAACCTATTAAAACAAAATGTACTTACTGGAAAAACTGAACATCTGACTCCATAGTGGGTCTTTAAGTACAACTAAACACTGAACAAGGCTTTTTTAGGCCACTAAAATGTTACAGTTAACTTTCATGAAATGAAAACACACTGAAATAGCAACGGCTATAGCTACACCTATACTCTGTGAATCTGGGGTTACGCCATGGTCATGTTACCTAACCAACATGGCCGTGGTAGTGACTTGTCAATCACAACATAGGGTTGTCAGTCATAACGTAGGGTCATTTTCTCATAGACTTCCATACAATCAGACTTCTTTTTGGAATTGCCCCCTGAGGCCATTAGAGACAATGCAGATTTAAGGCACTTCTACATTAGCTTCATTTTTCAGACCCGGAACTACCCACTTGGGAACATACAGTTTGAAAATATAATCAATAAGTCATGAATCTACTCAATATTTGCATGTGTTTTTCGATAATATGCAAATCATCCAAGTAGGGATTATGTTAAAATGATGTAACAATCTGATTTCACATTTTTTATTATCATACTGTACTTTAATACTGGGGCTCACTAGCCTGCAATACAAGAACAATTACGCTTCTTTATTTCCATCTTTTCAACAAGAATCATAAACTGGTGAGGATGCTGACTTTTTCCTTGGACATGTAGCCTTTACCTTTAGTTAAAAGCATTTTTTGTCTTTTACTATGTGTGCTTTCCAGTTCTGTCTCCATTCCCTACTTCTTTTTAACTGTATCCTAAACCTTTGCTTAGGAATGAACAGTCATGATTGCTCCTGACCTCAGTTACCAGGAGCATAATGGACAGCTGTTGGAGTGAGAATGTGGAGTGACACAGTGAATGAGAGAGTTGAATCCAATCTGGTCTGACCTTCTGATCAATGTGCTGCCATTTGGAGCTGGCAGACTGAAGATCTGTGCACTGTTTGCAGGTTTCGAAAGGAAACACAAGGAGCAGCTTCTGGGTTGGACTATCAATACCTTTTACACCCACATCAATTATCCACACTGCAAGTAGTTTGAAGACTTAGTTTAAACTGAAGTTTAAACTGCTATTTTGGTGCAGAATGGGTTGGCACTCACACAAACTGAGATTTGGAAAGGGGTTTCATGGTCACTATGAAACCAAATTCCTTCTTATTTATTTATTTTTTTTACCTTAAAGTTTCATTTATTTACCCCTTTATAATGATGGAATTAAGCTATTTGTCAATGGGTTTTTAAGGGATGATTAATGGATTAATCAATGGATAGAAAGAAATTTTTGAAAATGCAGAAACCATAAAAAACACAAATTCAGGGGTGGTTTTTAATGGTTCTTGGTCCATTTTAAAGGCTCTTTAAAGGATAAAAAAATAAGAATAATAACTCTTTAAATTGATAATAAATAAAAATAAATGATAAACTACTGTTTATGTTTTCAGGAGTACATTAAGGAATAATTAATGGTATTTTAAGGGATTTTCGTTTCATAGTGGATGTGAGCTACTCTGGACTTATATGTGTGTTAAAAGCAGAGTATCTTTTGGCTTTTGCGTCATAATGTAATACATAATAATGCAAAAGGCCATGCTCCTGGATAGGGATGTGCCGAGGGCCCAGTATTTGTATTTGTATCTATATTTGTTGAGGTAGCAAAATTAATTGTATTTGTATTTAAATAAAAGTGGAAAAGGCTTAAAAATCCTGTTTTTATTTTTATTACACTTTTAATTTTAGAAAATTAATGTGTTACAATAAGTGTTTGCGAAGGAGGTCCCCACACTGAGTCACGAACCGGAGTCTCTCAGATCATAGACGACTGTGCTGACTACTGAGCTAAAACTTTACTCATTGCCTCATTGCAGACAGACCTCTACCTACTTATACACCCATAACACCAAGACAGCACAGCATGTAACGTGTAGGGAGGAACTTCAAAGGCGATTCTTGCTTTGCACTTTCATTTATTGCAACCTAACCTAACTTTGTGGAAAGGAGAAGGGGAACAACAGGTTATGGAGGGTCCTTTGGGAGCACTTTGCATGTGTCAGTAGCTCAGCTTTATCTCTGGGGAACACCCCCAACTCCGGGAGTGATGCCCAAATAAGGAAATGTATGTCATGTGCAGGTGGATGTGACTCCCTTCGTTGAGACCTGCTGATAGACGTAACAGGACAGCAGAGGAGAGAGACTGAGATAATGATGTAACCGACCTGTGCGCTGGTATTTGACATGGGTTTTTCGCTTCTTCCTGGAAATGAATCATTTTTAGAATACTTGTATGAAACAAATTAAAAAACCCACTAAAAAAACCCACTATTTGTGCTTTGCCGAATAACGTATTTATAGTTGGGCACACCCCTACTCCTGGATACTACCTACCTAACAGGACTTCTAGACAAGAAACCAAATATGTGCCACCAGTTATCATGCTCAGAATAATGAAGAAGCAGTCTGGATTTGCATATTTGTAGGATTATCCAAACAAATCCCTCAGCACCTTCCTAAGAGATGTTACCAATATGATATGCTAACTAAAATGAAAATGAAAATGAGCAGCACCCTCTTTTTAATCCACTGAAAGTATTTTCCCCTACAGTGATTTGTAATATGCACCCTCTCTGTTACTGTAATAAGTAGCTCTGCATATTTCACTGGGCTGAGGAACTGCGTGTTACATTCCACCCTTTGGCTGTAATTAGCGACTAGTTGAGAGAGAGGGGAACATAGTTATTTTGAGGGCATGTAGTTCTTCTGCTGCTGAGTTTAGGGAAGATAATTCACAGTTGCTTGTGTCATCATTGGGCTAAACTTCTTTGTTTCATAGTCCTGGGATTACAGCATCATCTCTAATTCATGGTCAAAGCTGCAGTGCTGTTCAGTGAGGACACAGCTGTACTGTACTGATGAGTGACGTGTTTGCTGAAGGGATCTGGTTGATTGATGGTTGCCGTGCTGTTCTTTGTTTTGTAACAGGATCATGACGTGTGCTGAGAGGAAATGGCTTTTCAAAGCAGCAGATCCCTCTGATCTTATGTCTGTCTACCTGCTGGACAACTTCCAGCTACCTAGTAGGCATCTCGCCATATAGTCTGCCCCTTGACTGTCTGTCTTTGCAATACTATCAATTTTGCAATAAAAAATTGAATTTATACATACTGGTGCATGTGCATCCCCATCTCGCTCTCTACATAAAATGCTTTAAAAATGTTGCCAGTGAAGGTAATCAAGGCAGCAATTATCTGTCCTCCAAAATGTATTTAGCAAAACCATTTGGTGGTACAGAAACATAATTTTTTGGACACAGGGTTGGATGGGTTTTTTGGCCCTCTTGAATTACCAGAAATTACCATATTTACCTTCTTTAAAGCTGCACTAATTAACATTTTTATATTAACAATGGGTCAAATGACTACAAGTAATGTTTGCTTGTTGTGACGAACCCATAGACAATTCAGTTCTCTTCAACTGTGGAGCATTTTAGCATCTTTCAGCTCATTGTTTTGGTTTTACTGTTTCAATTCACTCTCCCTGCCATCATCAGAGTTTTTTTCAGCTGCTGCAGGCAGGTCTTTTCAGGAAAAAAACCTCTAATAAACCCACTGTTCACTACCTGACTAGAACCAAAGAGCAAATAGACAAAGTTAGTGACTACCTAGTGAGCATAGTGGAGCATTTAGCAGCCTAAGACCCAGATATTTGAGAGAGAGAATATTTGGACTTACATTTGTCAGGTGGCCAGAAACACCACTCCAAATAAATTCTATTGTTGATCTTGCTGTCTGTGTGAATAAGCTTGCTAACACGTTTGCAACTTAATAAAGTGATATACAGGTGTATGTCAGTCTTGTATTTACAGGCTGTTGTAGCAAAAAATAATGAATGCAGGTTTAAAACTTTAACCTGCAAAATTAAGACATCTGTGATTAGTTCCTCTGTATTAGAGAATTTGCAAATTGAAAAAAAAAAATGCTTTTCAGAAACTGCAATAGACAGAGAAAAGCCGACTGTTATGTGCAGTACAGATAAAAATGTCAAAGATTATGACTGTAGTTAAATTAAAGGCTTGCTGTGTGTCTCATCACAGTGCATCAGCAAAGGTTTTCTCTGCTGACAAAATTTCAAATGCTATCGCTGCTATCCTCACAGGATATCATCAAGTACATGAGTTGATGCTATTGCCTCTCAGGCCAGTGTAACTATAATATACTTTATTTCCTGTTGATACTCTGGCAGCACTATCTCCGCTAATTTCCCCAGTGCCTGTGAACCACACTACGAATGATGCCAGCCATGCCAAACAATGTCCTTAAACATATCACCTTTCATAACTTTTATAAAAACCCTTTTATATATTTATTTTTCCATCTTCCCAATGTTAATAGATTTTATGCTAACCGTATTCCTGTTGCAATTTGCATTTCATCACCTCGCAGATTGGGTCTTTTTTCTTAATTCCCTTTCATATTGCCTTCCTGTCCTTGTGCACTGTTATTAGCTGCAGACGTTGGGTACTCAGTCATCCACAATGACCTGTGCTCATTACACCAAACCCACATCAATAAGCTAATAATTCAACCGCTGCCCTGATGGATGCTGATACATGTACTAATCACCTTTGTCCTGATGTGGAACCTATTGAAAATCAGTAATGTATTCATTAACTTAATTGTACACAGAGTGGACTTTGTACAACCTTGAGTACGATCAATTATTACTCAAATCAAATTTTGTATTGAATAATTGCTATGGGTCGCATGAGGTGCATATCTGGAACTTGAATGTCTTGTGTTAGATTATTCTTTTGAACAAGCACAGCTGCGTGTTGCTCAATAAATTTGTTGTGCTTGGAAAAGCCTTGATTGGAGTCACCTGGCCATGCACTTTATAGTCTGTGAAATTTCAGTCCAAAACGATGTAATGACAACTCAAAGACTTATGAACTTTATGATTAATTAAGTCAGCAAGCTAGTTAACACTGGCACATTTACAGAAATGTTTATTAATGTGCACTGTTCTTCTAAAAAAAAATAAAGTTTTAAAGATTCCTTATTTGTACAATATCTGCGTTTGGAGTGTTTTAGCATCTTTTAGCTAATTGTTTTGGTTTTACAGTCCATAACTAAAGTTTTGGCTCGCGTCACTCTCATCTTTTACATCAAATCTAGGAGCAGCATGCAGCTGCTCCTGGGAACAGCTGCAAAAAAGCTCTGATAAACCCACTGTGCACTTCCTGCCCATCACCAAATAGTATACAGAAAAAATTAGCGATTAGCTGGTGAACATAGTGGAGCATTTAGCAGCTTGAGAGTTCTAAGGAATTAGTAGGGGTCAAAATAGAGCTTAAAAAAATATTGGACTTAAATTCATCTGTGGCCTTCAAATGATTCAAAGAAACTCCAAATTAATGCTAAATGCCCATTGACCACCCTGACCTAAAGATCCTTCCTGGCTTGCCACATAAAGCACACACAACGTCCTGCATTAACACTTCACGTTGGGACTGGATGTAAAACATGAGATGTAGAATTGTCTTTACTTGCTTTGTTGATGATGAAATATAACATTGTACAATATTTGAAATCCCCACAGGCATTCTATTTCATATTATAATGTACAATTACAGGACTATACATTCCTGGAAATTTGCATACTGTTAATTCCAGGAACCTCTTACTGTTACGTCCTGCAAAATAAAACAGCAAATAGAACAGTAAGAGAACAAAGAGAAATACAGCAAATTAATGACACACAATTCTGACCAAAAGCCATTTCAATGTGACTTTAAAACACATGCACACAAACACACACACACACACACACACACACACACACACACATGTTTTTTACAGTGTTTATTGTTGTTGTGGGATTGTTCCTGAAAAGACCCCCTGCTGCCTCCTCATCCACTCATCTTCTGTCCCGGCTCACTGATGCTACTACAGAGGGGACAGAAACGAGGATGCCTCTCCATGATGAGAGAGGCGCAGAGAGGCCAGTTGCAAGCTCAGCAGGGTGCAGAAGTGCATGACGCGTTACTGCTGCAACAGCTCTGGTGGACATGCTGTGATCATTTGAAAGTCAGTCCCAGAGGAGCCAGCAGAGCTGAGTTGTTCTTGTGCTGTTGGTCAATATGACTTGTCAGTCACAACAAACCAATTTAGAGTTTACAAGTGAACTCTGATGTCAGATATCCACAACTAGAAAATTGAAAGTGACACCTAATCCTACAAAATGATTGACTGCACAAAATCAATTAAAAAACAATTAATTCAACAGACAATCTAAGTACTTCAGCAAAAGAAATCATAACACTTCTCCAGTGTAGTCTTAATTCTAAGAGATATTAATTTAAAAAGTGACAGAAACTCCTGCTGCCATACAGTATATTATCATGTTTCCAAAGGAAATGAATGTTTTTTCAAGATTGTCATTTGTCAAAGTGACATTGTCTTGATAGTAGTGGAGCTATAATTATTTCAAGATAGTCAGTCACAGTCAGAGAGCTGCATCATAAGGAAGAAAAATTAACAAGAAAATTGAATGTTAAACCAAGTACTTTACGATGAACATTTTTGCAGGATGACTGTCTAGGATGGCTTCACCTTGAGTGGCTTTGTGAATCTTTGAACAGCCGATCATGCGTCTACTGCTGAAAAAAAGAAGAAGAAGAAAGAGGTCTGGGGAATTGGATGCACTGTACTGTCTTTTTGAATGTCATTTGGAAAAACAAGTCCTCCATCAGATCTCTAGAGCCCATTCTGCAGCCCATTATGAACACTCTACAACATATTACGTCTCTCACATAATATATGTCACATACACATACTGTAGCATACTCCTTGTAATAACCTTGTGGTGCATCAGTAAAGGAATGAGATATTAACTGAGCACGACAATGAAGCTATGTTTTTTGATGAGGCCTCTGTGAAATTGAAACGGCCTCGAAATTCAATGATGAATTATCGCCATCTAATAGCACTGTTTCACAGCTCTATTACAGCAGTTTTGATCTACACTAATACGTGAGATGTGCAAAGTTTCAGTTGTTGTCCAAATGAGTGCATACTGCCCTGACAGACAAGAAAAGGTTTGAAAGGTTTGAGCACGCCTTGATGCAGATTAAAAATGGATGAAACAAGAGTTCATTACTTGCATTTTCTAGTGATAATCTGCACTTCAATGAACGCTACCATCTCTCTGTTTCTCTGTGGGCAAACACTGACCTGTGTCTCCAGTGAGTGTGGGCTGGCTGGTGCTTCGTGATGAATCACAGAGCCAGCAGTTAAAGAAAGAGAGTGGGGGTCTTTGCTTGACTGATTGCAACATGGAAAGTCCAATTCAAAATGATTCCCGAAGGCAGTTCTTGTATATTGTGGTGTAATCTCTTGTAGACTGTAAACAACCATTTTGTTTTTGAATTAGTTTTGGCTCCAGCTTTCTGTGATTAGCAAAAAGGAGTTGTTGTGTTTTTTACAACTGCTGCTGTACCCTCCGGTGATATCTTAACCACAACATATAACCTGTAGCATAAATTAATAAAAAATGATTGATTTAAAGAAAGAAATCTTGCAAACTTGTTTATAACTGACTGAATGTCATTCAAGCACATCCAGCAGTTCAAGACACAATTTTCACATCACAGCTGCAAAGCAGGAAAATAGGATTTAGGCTGAAAAAATATTTTAGATTAAAAACAGTAGAGCACAAATCAAGATTTACACAGTAATGAAAAACAGGATTATGGATTTGTTCAAAAGCTTTTTGCATGTCACACAGTAAGCAGTACAGTCTGTATCTGATGAAACAGTGTTCAAATACTTAATGCACGCTATCAGTTCATGTTATTTCAATAAGTTCATGTTTGTAAGTGACATCTAACTTTTCTCAGAGAGGTTTTAATATTAGATTTACACATACCTGCTCTCTTTTTGTTCTTAGTTCAGTGCAATCTTTTTTGTGTTTTCGTTTTATCTCAGGGAGGTTTTTCTACATGGCAACTGATCCCCCATGATGAATCTGCGTTGGCCCCAAAGCATCCACCTCTTGCTAAGTTCAGTTCCACTATAAGGGGAAGCTATGAGGTATCTTCACATGTCTTTTCATTAATGTTTCAGTGTTTACTTTTGACTTTGGTGTTGACCACCTTCAGCTAACTCTATTTGGCTGGAAAAAATATGTACTAATGCACATTCACATCATGTTGTACAGACTGTAGTTATGAGAAGCCGAGTGGGTAAAACCATTTAAGTCAGCCTTCTAGATGTAATTCAAAGTTTGAAATACTGTAAATTTCTGACAGCCACAATATGTAAGTATGTAAGTTTGTCCTTCGCATATCTTAAGAACCATTCATCTGATCTACTTAATACCTGGCAGGTGGATTGCTGGAGAAACGAGGAAGTGCAATATCAAAGCGTGAAGTTGTTTGAATAAGTGGTTCTCGAGAAATATATAAAAATATCACATGCATAACGTTCATTTGCTTCTTCTTCTGCCCGTGGAGTCAATGAACGGAAATACAGACAGTGCCACTCTGCAGTTGCAACCCACATTGTGGTCGGAGGTGGGATTACATCCATAGTGTTAATGACTTGAAAACGTTTAAGAGACTTAAGCTCTACTATTGAACTGTGAACGAAACTTGGCATGTATGTTCAAGACTTAGTGCTGGATGTCTCACACACAGAAATATATAAAAATGCCTAATAAACAGCATTGCTTCTGCTTCTTCTTCTGCATGTGGATTCAACATTCTGCCACTCTGCCATTGATACCCACACTGTGGTCAGAGATAGGATTACATCTGTAGTGATGAAAACTACCATAGAGAATGAATTGAAAAAGTTAAGCTATATTCTCGTTCCTCACATGTGGAAACTTATGTATGTGTGTTCAAGACATAGTGCAGGATGTCTCAGGCATGTTTTGAACGGGCATCCGAACAATTTCAACTCAACTCAAAATTGTAATCTCCAAATATTCTGCGTGTGAGGCGTTTAGGGAGCATCACTAAATTGTAGCACCTACCAGTAGCCTGTATCACAGGTGTTTAGGGAGCATCTGTAAATTGTAGTGTCTACTGAGGGGATGGGCATAACTCTCTCTAGGTATTGAGAAATCAGCCTGTTCTGAATAGGCATGTTCTGAATGGGCATTGCACTCATCTAACTATAAAGCAAGGAATCTCTGTCTGTCGGTCTGTCTGTATGTATATTTGTCCTTTGCACATCTTGACAGCTGTTCATCCGATCTACCTCATACCTGGTGGATGTATTGCTGGGAACCCAAGGAAGCGCAGTGTCGAGTGTGAAGTTGTTTGGATGAGCGGATCTTGAGAAATATATAAAACATACCTCATAAATAACAGAGATTTGCTTCTTCTTCTGCCTGTGGAGTCAACAAGCGAAAATACAGACAGCGTCACATTGCAACCCACATTGTGGTCAGAGGGGGGATTACATCCATAGTGATAATGACTTGAATGATCTCAGAAAACGCTAATCTGATCGACTTCATACTCGGTGGTTGTATTGCTGGGGACCCAAGGACGTGCAGTGTCAAATTTGGTGCAATTTGGACACATGACACGTTTAATTAACTTTGAATAAACAAACGAACAGCGAGCTCCTCAGCTCTGTGTCCGAGTGCAGTGGGGGCTGTTTGATATAAACACCATCACATCATGCCACATCACAGCCAGGAGCGGCTCCTGGGCTCTGACTTGCTGAGTGGGACAAAGGCATGCGCCCTGCTCAGTTAAACTGCCCGAGAGAGAAGAACAAGCGCACACAGGAGCACAGACACGTTTGATTGGCAGCAGAATCAACCAATGGAAGGCTATAAACTGCTTCTATGTTTCAGCCTCTGTTTGGTCTCACTGGTGAAGTTTCTGTCGGGATCAAAACATTTAATTTATTAATTCATTATCGTTTTAATTGATACGTTTGTCAATAGATACATATTTATGCGGTTCTGCCAATATGCTAATGTTTAGCAGATAATTTTACCATGGTTACCATTACACATGTTACCATGCTCACATTTGCTGATTAGTAATACACAGAAAGTACATCTGAAGCTGATGGAATTAGGGAATAATGCCATGTTCACGCTATGTTGGATGGGTGGGAAGGATCGGAAAGATCCTCCATGTTAAGGACTTCCGAGTGTTCACATCATCTGTCAACTCAGGAAGGTTGTATGATAAATGAGTTGGTCATATGAAGGTTTAAAAAATCTGTGCATTGACAAAATTGCAGTCTATCTGTTAAAGTTGGGTTTAATTACATTGAACAATGGATTGAGTCTGGAGCAGGGTGGGATCACCACAGGTCCACAGCTCCACTATCAGTAACTAAGGAGAGATAGAGGAGAGCTCAGCATTCAAGACCCAGTCATCCATCTCTCCCTCCCTCTATCTCTCTATCTGATTCTGTCTATGTCTGCCTGTCTGATTCTCCCAAATCCACATGACTGTCTCTGGCCTCAGCAGGGCCAGAGACAGTCATGTGGATTTGGGGGCTTCAAGCCAAGTGGCCTCCCAGAAATTACCTCGAGCTTGCTGGGCATTTAATGAGGTTCACAATGATTTATGTTGCCTTATGTACAGAAATTGGAATCAGGGACTCACATATTGGCTTGTTACTGATTAATTCCACACTCTAATTTTACCCTGGATACATTTCAATATTATATTGACAACAGTGTGATGTCCTTTACTTATTGCTTTACAAGGAGGGAAATTAAAGTTCTACCAAATTAAGCACATGGATCCCTTTCTGAGTGTTGTTTTGCAGTAGTTTATATTGTTTTTCCTTTGTTGGTGAGAACTTCAAGGTGAAAAGGTCTTGTGTCAAATACACTTGAGTCCCATCTGTGCCAAGCTCAGCTTGACTGTCTATGCCTCTTTTTCTCATGTATCATCACAAGTCGATGTTGTCCTCTCTCAGCGATTTGACCACATACACACACACACACACACACCCATGTGCATGCTCACACACAGCAGAAAGATATTTATCTCATTTGACATTGGGAAGAGACAGACACTCCTGTCTGTAACAGAGTAGATATAATTTACTGTCAAGTTACCATTGTGCATTTATTCCTTAGGACCCTGCATGAGTCGCTGTCAATGTTTAATTTATTAAAGCTGTCAAGCTATTAGTGTTGAATACTTCTAAGCTGTCTTTGGGAGCATTTTTTGACTGTTATTTCCACCTGCTCTCTAGTTCAGCTGGGTGAAACCAGGCCTGCTGGCTATATTTTAGCTGCGTATGAAGCCAAGCACTCACTCTTGTGTCCAGGGGGAACAATGGATTATCTAGTGTCAGGTCTGCTCCTTTCCCTCTCAATTTAAAAGCCAACAAGTCTATCTACAGATCAGTTAATAACATGGCACTTCTCTTTTGGCCAGATCTTTTGGTCTGTTTCAATTAGAATTCCTCTTATTGACCTGAGATTTGAAAAGGACCCTCTCTTGCGGTCTGACCAAAATGTCTTTCATAGTGGTTATAGCGGGCAAGGGTTTTTTGAATGAGATTTACAGTACTGGACTGAAATGTGGACTGAAATGAAAGCGTTAAGTCACAAGGTTAGAAGAATTTCACATATTTCTTCCAAGAAGAAGTTTTGTTCAAATTGTCTTATCTGAATCAGAACACTTGTCTTCAGAAGAAAGTGGTTCTATAAAGGAAATTATCACATCACTTCATCAGGATTTTGTGCCTGTTCCCATGTCCTTCTTGCAAATCGCCTCTCTCCAAATTAAACAGACAGATCTAAGTATGGTCTGTTCGAACATTCTCACAAGCCAATGTCAGCAAAATATTTGAGGATGATTCTTTTTAGCTCATCAACAAAGCTAGAGCAAAGTTACAACAGGTTAAAGGGAAAATCCACTGTTCACCCATATATCCTACAGCTGTGCTTTAATGTGTGAATCTTTTAACTGAACAGGAGTGAGGCAGACTGTAGTGATGATTTCATATGAAATTGCCCTCCCAAAAAAAAAACATACAGCATCACTTGTTTCAGATATTCCCTGGCAATGTTTACGTTCAGGTGACAGAGCCTTCTAGCACCCCAAGTAAATATGACATGGAGGAACGAAATGTGCTGATTCAAAGTCACAAACCCACAGAGGGAGAAGGTTAGATGCGTCAACAAAACGTAAGACGTAAACGTGGGAGTCAACTGTTTGCTTCCTGTTTCCTACTGGCAGTCTTCTTTGGTTTCTTTTAAGTATGACCGCAATAGCTTCTTGATCTTAACCAAGTGGTTATTGTGGCGTTAATCCTCCTCCAGCATGACATTTGCTTGTCTTTTTACCTCTTTAATCCATCAAGAGGACCACTCTAATGAACAGGCCTGCAATGAATTATCATTGCAGGCACGATAATTAGCATCAGGATTTTTTACAACCTTGCAACCCTATAATTGTACTAATTAATGGATTATAACAGATCTTTAAAGCATTAGTAAATCATTTATTAGCCAATAAAATGCATTAGTTACAATTTATATTCATAGCTTTATTTTTCATAAAGGACGCTTTAATCGAAAGTGAAACAACAGCACTGGCCATCTGTACTGAGAAAAATGCATTCAACATTCAACTTTGGCATCAGCGACCACAGCTCATGTCCTGTGTCCAACCAACAATCAGTGTTTCTTTCAACTCTAACCCTAGCCCTGACCTTTGTCTCATCATAACCATACAGTTGTAGTTGCCTAAATGTAACCAAACCTTAACGATAGAGGTTTCAGATCAGAAAACAAGTCTTATAATAGTAAAATGTAATTGCCAGATCACAAAAAGCTTGTATGGGTCTTCTTTGGAAGCAATAATGAATGACTTATTCAGTAGATTAAGTTAGAGGTTGTGGTGGTCCAAATCTGATGTGTGTGTGAGCCCTCTGGAGGTGTTGTCAACAAATCACAAAGGACAGATGGTGCCCACCTGATGACCCGAGTGAAGCTTCTACCACTACCCCCACTGCTGGTTGTGATTTACAGTCCGCATAAACAGGACTGAATCATTGACAGAAGAAACCTGGACTCAACTGATCCTCCTGGAGTTCTGTTGCTGCTGGTTATGATTTACAGTCTGCATAAATAGGACTGAATCATTGACAGAAGAACCTGGACTCGACTGATCCTCTTGAAGTTCTGTTGCTGCATGGGCCTATTATCAACGAAACACCAAGGAAAGAGGGTGCCCACCTGATGACCCCAGTGAAGCGCTTACCCCCTACCCCCACTCAAGGAATGATTGCCGATTACAATACATGATTGTAAAACCAAGTCTTATGAGCTCATCTTAAGTCTAGATGTTCCGATTTAGGGTCACAGGTGTCCAAGTGTGTAGATATTACAGTCCAAATCACGGAAAAAGTATAATGTGATGCTGTTTTAGAGTGGCCCAGAATGACACTTATTATAGCAGCTTATATATTATAGCTGCCACAAAACCTAATGCTGCTATATCTCAAAATCGCACTTTTCACCAGTCTGAGAGCCTCTGCTGTTCTTCCCTGTGATCACTGTCCCGCACTGAGCCAGAGGGGAAACAGAAACTTTACAAGTGTCAAAACATCAGGCATTAGTCACATCCACTCTACCAGTGCTGCATATGTCTCTCCTTTGCACTTGTGCACCTCTGGAGGCCCATAGACAAATGCATTCACATGCACGAACGCTCACGCACAAATGCGCAGACATAGACACAACCTGAACACATATTTTTATATGGCACTCATGCACATGACCGCACACACACACATAAAAACCTCCCACCTGTTCTCGCTGCTCAATGACACTGAGCTCTCTTTCCCCTCTCTGCATAACAGACGTTGCTGCCAAAATGTTCCCATAGCCATATTGCTGCTTCACTTGGTGCAATATTGCAGGTATTTAGATTAATTTAGCCAAACATACTATGCTGGAATTGTGTTTATAGGACTTCACTATTTGTAGCCATGTGAGGCACTATGAACCTCTAACTTGGTAGACCTCATGAATTTCAGACGTTTTAGAATGATTGTGTCTTGTTTGGGAGGTCTGTGAAATAGAAAGGTCTCCTTACATGGGCAGAGAACTATTGATTTATGATCACAAAGGTATAAGGTTTCATTGATCTTAAGGTTAAGCTCCGTTTTCCCCATTCGGACTTGAGAATGTTGTTGATAGACAGCCAAAGCCAGACAGCTTCACACTATCTCAAACTGCCATGGGTGTCTTGAGAGGTGACAGAAAGCAAATAGACTAATGTCACCCACCCATTGAATCTCTCATGTTACACCGGCTGACATTGTCCACTGCAGCAGCCACCTACCCCACTCAATAACTAATTACAATGTCTTTAGTCTCCTCTCTATGTCCAGCCTTTCTTCTTGTCAAAGGAGAGCCAAAAGGACAGGATGTCTATTAATTAAAAAGGCTGACTAATAGAAGCTTCAGCAAATACTCCCCCTTTTAACTCTCTCACTTTGACATATTAAGTAACTGTGTCTGTGGTTTTAGCTAGGATTTCAATTGGACTGAAGAACCAATCCTAAACAGCTCGATGTTTATACACAATGTGATGGTGACACTGCTATCTTGGAAAAAGTTTGTATTCCTAGAAGTTCAACACATATGGTAAGACAATAATGTTTAAATTATTATTTGAAATGTTAGAGGAATTATTTGACATTCTGGGAAATATGCTTATTCACTTTCTTGCTGAGAGTTAGATTAGAAAATCAACACCATTCTTAAGTTTGTACGGTAACTGTGTAGCTGGAGCCAGAAGTTGGTTAGATTAGCTTTGCATAAAGACAGGGAACAGGGGGAAACAGCTAGCATGGTTCTGTCCAAAAGTAACAAAATATGAAGAAGCTTCATATTTACCGTACAGACAAACATGAGAGTGGTATCGATCTTCTCATATAACTCCTGATAAGAAAACGAGTAAGTGTATTTTCCAAAATGTTGAACTGTTACTTTTTACTTTTTGTTTTGATATTTTATAGTTTACAATAACATACAACAGAAATTGATTTGTGGGCAATGTACTGGGTAATTTGTAGAGACTGTCTTTCTCATAAAGCAAAATCAGAAGCAGTGTGAGGTTATACCACCAGAAAAACTCTAAGGAAGAAGGTCAGGTTTGGTAGTTGAGTGTACCAAGCACTGAACGTAGACATGGGAGGTTTCACAACACTTATCTTTGGTGTCTTTTAAACCATGGCCATAATCAACTTTTTCTTATCATAACCAAGTAGTTTTTTGAAAATAATAAGTCATGTCAAGTCAAACTGGCCCCAGGGGGCTTTACAGTCTGCAGAGAACATCCTTTATCCTCAGACCCTCAATTCGAATAAGTAAAAACTCCCCCCTAAAAAACTTTAACAAGGAAAAAAATGTAGTTTAGTGCTCAAACATGACCAATACTTATCTTTAGTGGTGGAACATTGTATCCAAATATAGTCTAATGAATATTTTTTATGAAGGTCATATGTGTCTTAGGCAACATCTGATCACCCTGAAATAGGTCAAACGAATCAGAAAACACACACATAGGTCCTTCTGGAAGGCAATGACAAAAGGGTAATATGGAGATCTCTTTTGGCAATATATTCCTACGGGAGATATTTTTTTAGAGTTTGTTTTGGTCTTAATTAGATAGTTAACTCTGAGGACAAACAGAAAAGGTTCAGGGAGATGACATTAGACAGATGGTGTTATTATGGATGTCAGGATGTCTTGGTTACATGGTACAATCTGTAATGTGGACCACCAAAGCAACTATGTGACACATACAGCAGTCAATCACAGGTATACTACCGTTTCTTTTCTTTTTGTCAAAATGTGAGTTAAGTTTCAGCCACAATTTCTATGCATGTTTGTTTTAACTAGGTCTCTACTGCAGATCATATTTAAACATAATGAATGTCTTCACTATGACTCTAGTAGAGGAGGTGACAGCAGGTAGAGGAGAAAACATGGTCACCAGTTTACTCCACTGGGAAATCCTTACGAGGAAAAGACAGCAGAAGGTCATCTGAATCCCTGATCACTTTTTTCTTCAGCATAGTAACTTCATACAGTCTCCCTCCTCTCCTTGTCAGTGGTATTGAGCAGTCCTGGTGCAAATTATTGTCTCCAAGATGGCTACACGTCTCTATCTGTCTTTAACTGTCTGTTTGTCTGTTCATGTGTTGATGAAATCCTTTGTTTCTGAAAAACACTGGTTAATTCTGCGAGTTGTTCAGATAATACCACCACTTTACACCTTTCAGTTTAAACTACTGTGTCGATCCGTAAATCTGATAGCAGTCAGTCATACAGGGTGAGTCTGGCTAGTTCTGTATGCAGGAAATGTGCTGGGCCTAATTGTGTCTCCCGTAATCACCCTTTACATAAAATCCTGGTTTAGATAAAGGAATCCATGCATCATGCTGTGTACTTGGATCATTGTGAATTGAGGCTTACATTCTCGCTGATTCTGGAGAACCTGGATTGCTCTGTCTGTTTTGAACCATGGAGCCTGTTGCCGACATGCCGCCTGTCTTTGATGGGCACAAAGTTCTCATGATAAAGGAAAGTGCTTCTTTTTTGGCTCTTATACTGGTATTGTTTTAGACCCTGACTGGTCCTGATTTTAATTAATTTATCAACAGCATTGCTTCACTGGGCTCGATTTCCTGTTTACGTGAGACGTCATGCAACGTCATCATCTGACTCAGGAGGATGTAAAACTCGGAACGGATTATTACTGCACTGACCTGGACTTCGTCACTACACTTGCTCCCTATCACGTGCTGATCAGCCTGTTTCCTTCAGCACCTCTTTTGTTTTTATTGATTGTACTGTATCTGATCATGTGTTGACAAGGCTTACCGCTCTTATTGGAATTACCCTGAATCAAGGGAATGAACAATGTTGCTGCTCTTTGTTGCACTGTGCTAATTTTATGCAGCACTGGTGGAGGACTCCATGGACTGACAACTCCCATGCAGTGCTCTAAAAATCCGGACACAACATGCCAGGAAACGTGCACATCTGGTGTGCGAGGCATCAAATCGTAACCCCTGCCTTTGTTTTGCTCCTCTTACTCTGGGGACTTGTCCTGACTTATCAGTGTCACGACTCTACAAGACAATTTTACCATTTCCATAAGCTGTCTTAGTGTTTTTGTAATAGAAATCAATACTGAGCAAGAATCCTCCAGTTAACCATTTAAGCAGAGGTGTCTAATTGTTCTGTTGCTGCTGAGTTCAGGGAATGTGCAACCCAATCCAGGCCTAGATTCTGCTCTAAGTTTTAACACTCCTGCTGATTTTAAATCAAGGCCTAGTCTTGGTTTTATCCCTTTGAATGTCGGCAGTTTGATTGCTAAAATGGATATGATTTGTATTTGGGCACACTCAACTGATGCTGGTGTAATCGTTTTATCGCAAACTTGGCTGAGCAAATCTGTTCTGAACAAGGATATCAGCATGATGGTTAAACTGTATATAGGACTGACTGACCCAAAATGGGCAGGGGTGTTGCAGTCTTTATCAAAAATAAGTTTAATGTAAATTTGCTTCTCTCTAAATCACTGAGTAAGCAATTTGATGATGATGATTTTTTAGCTCTTGATCTTGAGATCTCTAAAACTCTCCATATTACTGTTGTTGGTTGCTATGGGACACCTTCAGCTGTTAGTGGTGCTCTACCCGCTTTAATGCAGCTTCTATCGGGGTTGGATTTTAATGAAATTGTCGTTATTGGAGATCTAAACTGGAACTGGCTTCAACCAGAATCTGATGATTTTAAAGCTTATTGTAACTCGCTAAATCTCTTTCAGATTGTTGATAGTCTCACTAGACTAACTAATCTGAAATGTCCTGAGAAATCATCTCTAATTGATCTAATCCTAGCGAATGCTACTCATAAATACACAGCTGCGTCTGTATTTGCAAATGACATTAGTGACCACTGTGTTGTTTCCACAGTTAGAAATACAAAAATTCGCGAAAACCAGCCACGCCTCATCATAAAACATGACCTGAAACATTTTATAGAGCAAAGGTTTTTTCATGACCTGTTTTACTTTGGCTGGGAGAAAATTAACCTTTTTGCTGACCTTGAAATACTTTTATGATGGTTTTACTGAAATTGTCGACAAGCATGCTCCATTCAGAGAGTAGAGAGTAAAAGGCTGAAATAATGCATAGTTCACTCCAGATTTATCCAACTCATGTCACAGGCTAAATGTGGCATGGGAAAAAGCCAGGAGATCAGGTCTTGATTCAGATGGGCTGCTTTTCAGGTGACTGCACAATGCATGCACAGTTGCAATTAGAAAAGCTAGAGCTGATCATTTCCTCACCAAAACTTAAAACAGTCTAAACAATCCCCTGAAATTTTGGAAGACTATGAAACCCATACCTGTAAATAAAAATGGCATAGAGCTTCCTCCATGCATTGTTAACGACTCATATAAAATCATTGATAAGGCTGAAATGCTTGGTTGCTTTAATGAACATTTCATTGCCTCTGGTTCCTTGTTGGACTCTCTCAACATTACTCAAGAGAATTCCCCTACTGTTTGTTCTGAGGGCCATGTTAAGGTAAGTCAATCTTTAAGTTTTAATTACAGTCTCAGAGGTGTATAAAGCCCTCAAACTTTTAGACACTAGAAAATCAGCAGGTCCTGATAACTTGGAACCTTACTTTTTAAAGTTTGCAGCTGATTTCATTCCACCACATTTGACACATGTTTTTAATCTCTCTCTGGACACTAATGAAATTCCTCTTATATGGAAATTTGCCTTTGTTCTTCCCCCGTTGAAAGGGGGAGACCCTACGGTCTTAAACAATTATCGGCCCATCTCCAAACTGTCTGTCCTGGCAAAGGTTCAGGAATCCCTTGTGAGTGAACAACCGAAAGAGTTCTTATCTGCTAATGTCTTATCTGATTTTCAATCAGGATTTAGGAAAAACACAGCACAACTACAGTGGCCCTAAAAGTAGTGAATGATTTTATTGAATCCTTAGACAAAAAGCATCACTGTGCAGCCCTTTTCATTGACTTATTTAAGGCTTTTGACACGACATGGATCGTGCAGGTAGCAGGTTGAAGCAACGACTTGTCAGTGGGGGACTGTCAGAAAAAACTATCTGTTGGTTTGAAACTTATCTATCAGGCAGATCTCAGTGCGTGCAGACAGAAGGTATCACTTCTAGTTCCCTTAGTGTATCCAAGCATGGGACCACTCCTATTCATTATATATATCATCAATCTCAATCAAAATTTTTCTAAAGCAAATTTCCACTTTCATGCCGATGATACTGTGATATACTGCTCTGCATCTACACCATACCAGGCTCTTTGTCAACTACAACTTACTTTTAATACTGTATAACATACCTTTTGTGATTTAAAACTTGTTTTAAATGCTTACAAAAAAGCCACTGAACCTTCCATCTACCATCACTTTTCAGGGCTCTGAGATTTAGTCTGTATCTCAGTTCAAATATCTAGTAATTGTAGTAGATGAATCATCTATTACAATTGCTGAATGTTGCTGAATGTTATAATATTCTGCAATTGGTGAAAAAAAACTGAAGTTTAAATTGGGTTTTTATAGAAATAAGTCTTGCTTTTTATTCAAGGCCAAAAGGAGACTATGGTGATGTTTACATGCATGCATCTTTGCAATGCTTACACATGCTGGATATTGTCTACCATGGAGCACTGAGGTTTATTACAAATGTTAAAGCTCTCTCTTTGTATGCTTGGGTTGGATGGTCAGCCTTGTCCATCTGCAGACTTAACCAAATTCTTGGTCTGCTTCCATCTTACCTACAGATCTACATCCATCAGAAAAATATGGGAATTTACTGTCTTTGCTCCCAGGACTTATTCCTACTATCTGTCCCTAAAGCCCGTACTGAGATTGGCAAAAGGGCGTTTAAATATGCTGCTCTTTCGGCTTGGGATCAGTTGCAAAACTGATTTCAAACTGAAATCAGCTCTTCAGGAGCTGGTCTCACTGGATGCATTTAAAGTAATTCTAAATGACTTGGAGGCAGGCAGATCTGGCTGTAAATGTTTTGACTGACTCATATTGCCCTGTTTGATGCATGATGTTGATGACTTCAATGAATACTGATGAATATTTTAATATTTTACGATTATGTAATTTATTCTTTATTTTCGTTGAAAATTGTTATATGCTTTTTATGTCTAAAACCCTGTTAAGTGTGCTGCTGTCTGTCTTAGCCAAGGCACTCTTGTAAAAGAGATTTTTAATCTCAATGAGACTTTTCCTGATTAAATAAATTAAAAAAAAAAAATTGTCCTGGGTATAAATAGGCTGACAGCCTGGCAGGGTGGTCTGATCTGCCAGTTCAGTGTCCCCATCCCTGCCTGGCATGATGCTATGGCTCTGAAGTGGATGTTTTCCCCACACCCACAGTAACCTCAGATTGTCCACAGATGGCATAGTTTCCTGGCAAACTATAACAAGGCAGCTCTTTTGATGAATGGATGACTCCTAAAAACTAATGATAGGGACCATCGATAAATGTTTGTTTTGTAACATGGCAAAATAACCATCAAATGTAAAAGTCAAATGAGCAACTTGGATGGAAAAGTTAACATGACATTTTAAATCAGTATATACTATATATATATATAATTGTTTGCACATATTCTGCTTGGCTAATTTTATGCATCGACTCAGCATATTTCTTTTATGTCAGAGATTGTTGTTTATTCTGACCTTTTACTGATTACTTGGCTGATTATGATTGTACCTGTGACATACGTTTAAATCTCAAAAGGTCACAATTTGTGGTAACACACACTTTTTTTATTGTGTCAACTATATCCAGGAACACTGTTGCACATTTACAAAAAATACAAAAACCAACCAGGGGAGACCACATCACTTAAGGTGTTAAAACCTTGCACTGGGTACCTGTGTCATTTTTTAGATTTGATTTTGAAAGGGACGTATCATGCACATCTCCAGGACTATATTTATATTCTGTGGCTTTACTGGTATATCTTTGAATGATTTACAGGTAAAAAACTCCTTATTTATATTATACTGGCTCTTCATGCAGCCCCACAGCCTCTTCAGCCTCTGTATGAAACGGGCTGTTTTAGCTTCTGACTCTTTAAGGCCCCCCTCCCGAAGAGCCCACTCGGTTCTGAATGGTTAGCTCCCAGAAGCTGTGGTGGAGACTTCCACCACCTCCAAAGGCCACGTAAACAAACAGTAGTAGTAGGATGTCACTTCTTTTTCTCGTTCTTTACTCGGAATGGAAACTGTTCAAATACATCTGTACAAATTTGAGCAGAAATCGGATCCAAAATATGTGAGAGGACAACGCGAACATCCTTAGCAACAGTGGTTATTGAACGGATGGCCGAAGGGGAAGTAGAGGTTCTGCAAACAAAACATTCAGAGCATACTGAAGCCCTGGGTTTTAACTTTCAGGGAGCATTTTTACAAATGTTCAACTCAAATTTTGGACCATGTTTAACATAGACATTCGACTTTCTAAAAGTATATAAATGACAGAAAATCACAAAAGCATGTTATGTCCCCTTTAAGATTATTTTTTTAGTTTTTAAATGTCTCCATGTTTCCCCTGTTTTTGAACAATTTGATCAGAAGTTATGTTCCAACCAAATCAGTAAGACCATCATATTTTAACTTCACTAACTTGATTCAGTCTAAGAAAGGGGGCCCAGCTTTCCGTTACTTTGGCTACAAAATCTCAAGGCAGTTATGGCTTTTACAAAGCATCTTAAAACGTACTTGTTTAATCTGGCTTTGAATTAGGTTCTGTTTTTATTATTTAATTTAATTTTGTTTTCCTCCAGTATATTTAATTTCTGTATTGATTTTACATCATTGTAGTAATTTTCTTGTTTTTTTGGTCTTATTTTAATTCTGTGAAGCACTTTGTTGACTCCATGTTTTAAAAAGTGCTATACAAATAAATCAATTATTATTAAATAACTAAAACTTGATTAATAGAATTAGTTGTAGCCTCTTCGAGACAAAGTCCTGATGATTCATCATTCTCTGACTCCTTTGATGAGCAAGATGTTTTGTTTCATAGGATAATTGATCCCTGATGTAATTTTCTGCTTTTCGCACCATTCCCAGTAAACCCCTGGAATTGTTTGTCTGTGAAAACCCCAAAACTGAGCAGTTTGGGAGATGCTTAAACTGGCATTAAAAGTATAAGCATTCTTTTTAATCATATCATATTATATAGGATTTATAAGCCACAGAAGTCAATTTATATATGACTTGTTGGAAAGTTCAGTATAACTTTTGTAAAGGTAGGGGCTCCTGAAAGCTACCTTTGTTGCACAGAAGATAACTTTGAAAGGGTCTTATGAAATAAGTTGATTAAGATTCCCCTTCTGCCTCCTCCTCCCGTCCTCTTCCTCCATCCTAAACTCTGGGGGCTCCCTCTATTGTCCTCTATTCTCCTTCTCACATCAGTCTGTCTTCCTTCATTATATTACAGAAAGTATCTTATAGTGATAACATGCCATAGACTCTTATTGAGTCTTAAAATATCGTTTCCAACCCTAACTCAATGCCATCAATTGAATGGGATAAATACAATTACACTGAAAATATTATTTCCACAGAGGGACACTCTGACAGCTGAGATAATTCAATACAAAACAGAAGTCAGTTTGACTGCAGTGCCACTTTCCTTGTGTGAAAAACTCTTTACTGGGGATAGTGGGGTGTTACTGTATATTGTCATATTTTTCCAATATAGCTTTGCTGAATGCAGTCAATTCTTTAGGATGATAAAAAACATTTATTAATTCAGTCTGGAAAACTTGCACCAAACCTATGCTTTTTAAGATCAATATTACTCAGGAAAGATTTGCAGTGGAAATACTCAGGATCAGACTCTTCACCACACATATGAGTGACAAATTAAAGGGAAAACCAAGGTAAAGTGCCATCAAAAACAGTCAGAACAGCTTCAGAGCTGTGTCTTGGTGTAGTATATCTGAGTCTCAGAAGTCTACTGGAGGGATGAATACCATTCTTCCAAAAGACATTAACTCATTCAGTGTTTTAATGGCGATGGGACATACTTTTTTAACATGTTCATCCAAAAATCTCCCACACAGGTGTTCAGTTGAGATCTGGTGAACATGAAGGCCATATGGCAGTATGATTCTCAAACTCAAACTCATTAAACCATTCAGTGACCACTCGTGCACTGTTTGGAAGCATCTGCATTTGTTATGTTTTTACCTTCATTAATTCAGGTTATTTATTTAATTTGTCACACATCTGTATGTCCTTGGCTTCAACTGGTACACATCAATGCTAAATTTTAAATGACATTTAGTTAAGTAAACATATCTTTAAAGCAGTATTATTATAACTAGTTTGTTAGCAGTTGTCCGTTTGCACGTCCAGCAGACACATAGCAACTTTAACATTTCTCTGGCCACAAGTCCACTGCTCATTTTCCTTTTAGCGGTTTTGGTCTCTACCCACTCCTGAGGGAAATATCTGCTCTCTGCTATCGCCACCAGCTAGTCACTAACTTTGCTAATTGCAGACAAGTAGCATAAAGTGAAAACAACTGTCTGCTGCTGCCAGAAACAACACTGATGAGAGCATTGAGATTGAATGAAAACAGTAATGTTGATGGTTGTAAAACCAAAACAAAAGACTCACATTAAAGACTTACATTTCACATAGTTGTTTATACAGAAACATTGATTAATGCAGATTTAAATGGCCTCATTGTGCAGTGTTTGTCGTTTTATTAAAAACAAACTTTAATAAAATGTATCCAAAGTATTAAATGATCTGATGGCATATGTGCAGAAATGTTTTTAGAAAGTTTTGGACCTGAACAACAAATCGATTTATTTTAGCTTCTGGTCACAACTAATAGGATTTTTTGGCTCAATACTAAATTTAATTACTTGATAAAATGCATATTTTTGTTATTGTGCCTCCATCAATTCCCTATTCCCTTGTCCTCACTTCCCTCCTTCCGCTATCTGTACAGCTGTTTACCTGCTACCTTCCATTTCTCCTTCCTCTTCATCCTTTATCTTCTCCAGTCATGGAGGCCAACTTGTCACCAGCAGATGTGTTGATGTTTAATGGTTGTGGGAGCATTTTCTATGACGCCTGCAGCAAACAGGAAGCCTGACGGGCTGCTGGGAGAACAGAGGGAGGTTTATCTGGGTAGGCAGGCCTTTCCTCCATCACCACGCCAATAGAGACAGCAGCACAGAGCTCAGTGCTCCACAGCCAGATAAGGCCCCCAGACAGAGCAGCGCTACAGCCAAAACCCACTCACTACAATGGGTGGGACAAACCAGAGACAGTACGTGACCAACAACTCTAACAATTCTCCCCGCTTCAGCACTTTCATACCATTCCTGCTAAATCTGTCTTAACTTCCCCAAAGACCTGAACTATTTAAATGAGGTATTGATATGCTCATTAATATTGGTTTATGCAGTGCTGGTTTATGTGTTCGGCATTTAACAAACACGAGGGAAACAACATTAAACTTATGAGTTTTACTTTGAATCATTGTGGTCTGACAAGTGGGTCCCCAGTGCTTCTAATGAATAAGATATTAAGAACATAAGATATTAACGAGTGGAAACATAGGCTCAGTGAAGCATCTAGGAGGATCTATACAGTAGACTAAGGGAAAGAAATACAATGTTTGGACTTTAAGGATTTCTAATGTTTTAAAGGACCATATCAGCGACAGTAGTATGCTTTATATTACTGTTTATCATATTCCAAAACCATATGTTGTCCTACCCTTCAAGCAACCGTTGTTTTTTATTATCTTTGGTATTATATGTAGAAAATGGGATACATTTTAGTAAATGGGTTAAAAGAAGCAAATAGTATCCTACAAAGTACTTTTACATACTCCTAATTTGCTTCAACAGGTATTTTTTGGAGGAAGCCTAATTGCTTTTCGGATTATATGCACTGGCAACCTTTTTTTCCGATCCAGGAAGCGTGACATCCTTACACTGCACAGAAGTTGTGGGGAGAAGGAGTGTGAGGTGGAGGGTTTGGGGAAACAAAGTGCAGGATTTTAACACCACAGACCATCCTGTGTTCCTTGTGTTATGTTACGATAAGGCTGATAAACACTTGTTAAAGATAAAGTCAACTTGTCCCATTTTGTATTCTCAATATTTAACCTAGACCATGATCTTTCTCTAACATTAACCAATACCTTTGAGTTACCTAAACAGAACCATAAAAATCAAGCTGTAGCTGTATATATTGACAGTGAACAGTTTGCAAATACTGTCTGTTAATTATGAAGATTTTTAATCACAGTGAACAATTTGCAGTCATGTTAAACATAAACATTTCCTTGTGATGTTGATGGCAAAAATGTAATCCAGTCGACATTATGTTTCCTGAGTGTAATTTCTAGAACACAAGGTTGAAAAGAACATCAGTATCCTCTTTTGAATGTTGTCATATACTTTATATGTATTTTATGTACATTTTTGTGAGTGAGCACAGACAATTTCTGCAAATGATGTTCTAATCTTCCTCATTATGAAGGCTCACTGTTGAACATACTGAATGCTAAAGAAGGAAGAAAGTTGTCTTTTCTTTCTTGGTTCTTCTTTTGTCTCATCACTGTTGTTACGGGTCCCTTGTGTGTGCACAAGGTCTTCTGGGAAATTGCTGCATTCAGTGTGTTCTGTACTGGGAAATCGAGTTCTGTGTTTGGCCAACCATGTCAGGCACTTAAATCACAGAGGGCCAGTATTCCTCTGGGTCATTCAGTCTGTCACCATGAATGTAAAGACAGGCTTTATCTTCTAAGACTTAAATATTACCATGAATAATGTAGAAGCAGGTAGAGCAAGTACTGAAGAGAGATCAGAGGAGCGTTACATTTTCCACGCCTCTTTGATATTAAGTCAGTGGCATGATGCCACTGAATCATCAAATCTTATTTACTGCTATCATCTCGAAGTGGGAATGGAATACAGTAATCAAAAATCAACAAAAAAACATCATGAGCTTGGAGATTTCAAAGACATGATGGATGAGGCGTGTAGCAGCCTCATAATAAAAGAAGCTGTTACAGCATAAGGCGTGCAGCTGAGGATAAAAAATTCTTCTGAGGGGAATTCATTAGGTTTGGGTCACCTCTTTCCTCTGAATTCTGTGCTGATAATGAGGGGGAACAGAAGACGTTGTTAGGAATGGGATTTGCTATATTTCTTGCTTGTTATTTGTTGTGTGTGTCAGCATATACGTGTTTGTGCTTGTCTGGCAAGAAATTAACTTAGTCACAGAGGTCTGAGACAATAGCAGGCAGGAATTGCTGAGCCAATAGCAGCACCTTGGCGACGGCAAAGCCATTTCGCTCCAGCAGACCACTTAATAGCTTTGGCTGATGCAGAGTTTGGAAATTCATCAGTCAACTGGGCCAGTCTGAGATGAGCAACTTGCTCAGCTACATAACCAGTGGTTAAGGAAACAATGGACTTGTCCTCATCATGAGTTTAGGCCATTCAGTGTCATTACCTCTCACTCAAAATTTGATTTCTGAGATTGCACTATGGAAATGGACTACAAAACTACTGTCTTATACAATTTACCTAAATGAACATCAACGTTTAATTGTAGAATTTGTTGTAGAATTTGTGCTATTATCTCATTGGAATCGGTGATAATAGCAAATTTTTGTAAAGCGGTTAGGGTTAGTTTGTATTGCACATTTAATAAGTTGGGCGTTTGCAAGAGACAGATTTAAAAAAGAAAGGTCAAAATCAATTCAATCAGTGACTAGTTTGGTCCAAATTAAACAACAAAATACATTATTTCTCATTGCCCTCTGACAATGATCTGACAATGCTATGGTTAAGGTCTGGTTCGGCACTAAATTTGATAAGACTTAGGAAAGGATTATGGTTTAGGTTAAAATAACTACTTTGTTGAGATTCGTGGACTTTCGTTGTCATGGTTATAATAATAACCACACGAGGTTGGGAAATGACCGCAGTCATGGTTAACAGCAACCAATGTTGACTGACAAAATGAGAAACAAAACTGCATACTCCCAAGTTAAAGTCAGATGTTTTGTTGTCCTACCCATCAACCCTGACCTCCTCCTGCGGACTTTGTGGCTCTATAACAACACACTACGTCTTCCTTTGCTCCAGACGGACAAAAATCACACAGTAGCTGCTAGAAGGCTTTGTCACTTCAATGAAAACATGTCATTTTTGGGGATTTGCTGAAATAACTGTTGATTTTCTTGAGAGGACAGTCTCTAGGGTGAAGCTCCAAAAATGCTGCTTCTTACAATTACCATAATTCAATGCATTACAGTTACCATTTAGCATAAGTCAACCTCCCTGCCTTGAAAAAACCCACATTCTTTAATGGCTGCATTATTCTGTCAAATGGAAATATTCTAGTCATGATTCATTACACATTTCCCCAAATTTCACCTTGACATCTTTAGAAGTTTTGGGATTTATGCAAATCAAATAATCAAAAATTACATGGGTTTATCATCAGTTTTGATGCACAACATGAGTTTATAATGACTGACCCACCAATGTGTCAGTGGGTTTTAAGAGGCTAACCCTGTCCCCTACAAAGTACATTAGTATGCTACTAATTTTTTTTTTTTTTTTGCCAAATACGTTTTGAGAGTTTTGCTTTCTGGATGTGTTTAGTGTCAGCGTGTTTCCAAATGTACAAAGTGCTACATTTTTATACCCTAATATTTATATTGCAATGCATCAGGCATTGATCAGGATGGATGGTGGGTGCACAAAGTGACTTTGACACAGAAAAAACAAAAGGTGTGACTGGCATCCAGAGTCCAAGGAAATCAAAGCACTTTGGTTAAGGTCAG
The DNA here is from genome assembly GCF_914725855.1 of Thunnus albacares. Classification (NCBI taxonomy): domain Eukaryota; kingdom Metazoa; phylum Chordata; class Actinopteri; order Scombriformes; family Scombridae; genus Thunnus; species Thunnus albacares. The sequence goes on from NC_058115.1 coordinate 23,121,060, forward strand.
GAAAACATTGTGGTTTTGATTACTTGTCAATAAACTTGTTGTCACTAGTGTTCAAATTACTTTTTACTTTTTATATTTAACCAAGACCACAATCTTTCTAAAACTTATACCAAGAGCGATAGTCAGTGCCTAAACCATGGATGTATTAAGTTGGAGGTTTGGCCCCTTTCATTCCTATGAAAGTTGCTCAGTGGCACACAAAGCCAAAAAAGCAACTTCCTGAAAACATACTGTGCACGCTTTCTGAGCAAATTCTGATAGTGAAATGAATCATTTTGTGAGGGTTGTGATGCTAAAAAAAAATTTAATTAAAAAAATAATGAATTATCCACTGATTTACAGACGTCTCTTTCACAATGTATGTCTATGGGAAAAAATCTTTTTGGGCACAATAGCATCATGTGATGTTGTAATTACATGCTTTGGCCACTATGTCAAATTGGCTTCAAAGCTCAGTGCTGTTCTTGGGGGCTTGCCCTAAACATAAATACGTTCTGTATGAACCTGTATGAACATTTTGCGTCGTGCAAGTTACAGTACTCTCATTAAAAACATTTTCTCATCATATAAAAAAACACAATGCGAGTGGCATTACACTTTTCACTAAACATATTTACTGTTGCCAATTAGTAGTATATGAATGTAATTTCTATGAGACAGCCTTATAAAAGTTTTCTTTGGCGATTTCTTTTTAGAAAGACCTTAAAAGTCTCATGACCCCTCTGACCTGCTTCATGAACCCAAGCTGCTCTGGGACCACAGCAGTGTTGCGTGGGACATGGACACCTGTTGTCCCTTTTGCTGACAGAGCTACTGCCTGAGGGTGTGTCTTTGTGTTTGTGTGTGTGTCTCAGTCTGTGTCTGAGCTCTTTGTGCTGATGCAAGGAGAAATTCATATTGCACCAGGGAGAGCAGGATCTGTGTTATTGTATCCTGCTGGTATTGATTAATGTCTGAGCAGTCTGTCATGTCAACATGTTGCAAATATATGTTATCATCTTGTCTGGTTATGGATAACAGACATGCAGGGCTGGAAAAACAATACAAAATGCTTTGGGAATATAAAGTCATACTAGTGTGCAGACTTAATATAAACTGTATATCTAAATGACAAATGACATGACTACTTCCTTTGCTTCCTTTCACAACTTGTTGAGGAAGCAGTTTTTGTTGTACAAGTAAAGGATGTAGATAACTCTGTAATATGTTCCTTAATGAAATTGTGAATCTTAATAATTCTATTCGGTAAGGATTGAGTGTTAGATATTTCTGAAGTTAGTCCCATATAGAAGCACCAGCAAAAACAGTAAGTCAAGTGCAAATTAGAATTAAAAAGGAAATTTATACTTTGATGTCATCAGCAGCACAATGAAATTTTCAAACCATTTCAAAAAGTAAAAAGTAACCAGACACAATCCCAGTCAAAAGAAGCGTCAGATGTGCAGCAGTTGACATACAGCTTTGCCTCTTTCTGTTGGCAGGAATCAGTTATTACTCATGCTTTGTCTTGTAAACTGGCAATTTACTTGGAGGCTTTCTGACTTTTTTTTCCCAAATTGATTGTGAGGTTACTGGAGGGCAACTTCAAAGTCTGTGTGAATAAAAGACTGTATATGTCATTCTGTGTATTTAAAGTCATGAATCTTTTCTTCTTTGGCCCAGACTTCAATTAAATTTTCGAAAGAGACTATGAGAGAAAGTGTCGCCACTGCTTTAAGACTCAAACATTTGGCAATGGCAATTTTATTTATATACATTTCATTACAAGTGAGCTCAATGTGCTTTACATTGAAAAAACAAAATATAAAAATATAGGCATAAACTTGAGAACACAGGCAATGTAAGCAATATAAAATGTTTGTCAGAAAATCTGCGGTTTGCATCCTGGATGGAGGCACCTGTCTGTACATGCAATTCAGTAAAATGTCACTGCTTGGTTTATATTACATGGTTGATGCTGATTGAATACAGGTCTCAGTTGATTTGATATTCAGTGGATTAAGTGTCATCTGAAGGAGAGTATCAAGGGAGGTCACAGAGATGCTGACCAAGTGAAGATGATACAGTCTTTTGATGGTAAGCAGCAAAAAGTGTTATGTAAATCCGTCTGCAAGTGTTGAAAATAATACTTAGTACTAGATTACTGTAAGCACAAAAGACTAAATGTCTGCTGAAAGTGAGATCTGCAGCATAGATTATATTGTTCCAACTGTTATGATGCAGCTTGTTTTTCCTATTTAAAAGCCACAAAAATATCCAACTAATCCAGAACATTACATACTAATTGCATTAACCTCTCATGTAGATAAGACTATGGTGAGCATGATAAAAAATAGTTTATCATATTATTTAGATACTAAATGTCTTATACAACATTATCAAAGAATTTTAGGAGAGGATGGCAGTATGTCTCTCTACTAAAAGAAAGAAGTTTATTCTGCACTTCTTTAAAGCACTCAAAGGAAGATATAGGAAAGAGCAAAAATGATTTCACAGTATGAATAAGAGAGAAGAAACTAAGTCCAGATGGAGAATTTGGGCTAACAAGTTTAAACAGCATTAACAGCATTAATGAAGAAAAGGTGCTCTATTTATTTGACCAATAGTAGCACTATGGAGCAATGTTATCAAGAGCGGGAAGAAGACTGCTAGCAAGCAAATAAATTAAAAAATTATCAGCTTTGCAAATAATTTAGGAGGAAGGAAATGCAGTCAACATGTTTCAAGGATAAACACAATGAGTTTTAATGAGAAACACTAAATGTGAACATAACCTTTGTCTGTTGACAAGAAAGCTCCACATAGCACCTTAAATGGCAGATGTGATTACTGTGACCAGCAAGAAATCGGTTGCCAAAAGCACGGTCAAGACAGGCAGTCTGGGAGCATTTCCAGTTGCCGGAGTTTCTGCGTCATTGGTAGCGTTCTCCGCATCTCAACTCAGTTAATTTTCCTATATTCTTCATTACTGCGGCTAATTACCCACTGCACATTTAAACTTACATTAGTTCTGCTGAAGCACTCTTAGCTCTCTCCTTCTTTTAGCAACTTTCTTGCAAGACACACAGTTGTTTACATGCTTTTCAGATCTGCTAGTTACTTTAGCTTAGCAGTTAGCAATGGATTATCTCTCTCCCTCTCTCTCTTGCTCGGTGTGTCTTATGTTTAGCTATTCTTCTGCTTCCTTTAGTGATAATAGTACATGTAATAAATAATAATTTCATGGTTTTCTAGCACCTAACCTGGTAAGACCTAGGTCTAACTAGGTTTTCTAATAGTCATGAACATTTATTTTCACTCAGATTTTTGTTGTAGCTTAATGAGACACTCAACTTTGATATCATATATGCATTTTTACTATTTCAAGTCGAATTTCCAGAGGCTTTAAACAGTCTACTAACACTAAGTCAACAGAAAAGAGGGAAATAAAAAGAAACATTTAGAACAGCTTCCATTGGTTGTTGGCTTTGACAGGAGGTATGGGTTTGGTGGCTAAATGTGAATTTTGAAGAGTTTTGTCTGAGTTTTATCAACATCCTTTTTGTTAAAAATCAACTATGATACTTTCCAGTGACTGAGCTAATCTTTGCCACCATGGAGAAGCTGGCTGGTCAACTGTCAGATGTCCAGAGTTGGTCTACAAAGTCTGTTCTCTAGTTACAACTCCAGCAGCCAATGTAAATTGTGTTTGACCTCCAAGGCCAGTTGCCCTGGAGGTCAGATAGTTACTTGCTTGTCTTCAAACACAAAGTGTGTAGTTAAAGCTAACCACACTATCAGTCAGGACATGTAGTTGTCCTTACGTAATGCAGAGTCTGTTTTTGTGCTTGTTCCAATCTCAAATTCCTTTCTGGCAGGGAGTCTACAATAAAACAAACCATTAGCAAATAATGTCTTACTGCTCTAATTTGTTTGACTTGCCTGTCCACATGATAGTACCATGATAGAGTCCAGCTTGACTTTACAGCTGTTTTATTACACTGTGCTCATTTATTTAAAAAGTGTGTTTCCAGTAGATTTCTGGCTGACCTTGGTGTCAACTGTCCAAACTGACCGCTTAATATTGCCGACATACTGCTACCAATAAAGTGAATGACCTCAGGTGGAGCAATCAGCCTTGATGATGGTGCTGGGCAATATGAGAGAATTGGTATTCACTGTGTCCGTTTTAAACAATGAATTATTTATGGTTTGCCTGAAGCCACTGCTGGGCTGGTGTGGAGAAGAATGACAGCAACAAGGTAAGTGGTGAGAGGAGAAACAAAGAAAGTTAAAGGCTTTATCTCTTATTCTCATAGCAGCAGTGTTGAGCAAATAGTGAAACAATTCAACCTACATTAACGGCTGTGGCTCATCTCTATTGCTGTTCTGACTAAATGATGCTGTGTCAGAGTTGAGACATTAACCTCCTAGGGATGTGCAGAGTGCCCAGTCTTTGTATTTGTATTTGTATTTGTTGAGGCAGAAAAATGATTTTTATTTGTATTTGAATAAAAGTGAATCCTGTTTTTTGTTTTTATTACACTTTTAATTTTAGAAAATTAAAGTGTTACAATAAGTGTTCATGAATAAACTACCTTATGGAGGAGGTCCCCACACTGGGTCTCAAACTGGAGTCTCCCAGATCATAGACGACTGTGCTGACTACTGAACTTTACTTTTTTTTTTTTTTTTTTTTACCTAGCGATTATTGCTTTGTACTTTTCATTCATTGCCTTTTTTTTTTACAACCTAACTTTGTGGAAAGGAGAGGAGGAGGAGGAGCTACAGGTTATGGAGAGTCCCTTGGGAGCACTTCGCTTGTGTCAGTAGCTCAGCTTTATCTCTGGGGAACACCCCCAAGGCCGGGAGTGATGTCCAAATAAGGCAATGTGCGTCATGTAGCAGGTGGATGTGACTCCCTTTGTTGAGACCTACTGATAGATGTAACAGTGGAGCAGAGGACAGAGACTGAGATAGCGATGTAACTGACCTGCGTGCTGGTATTTGACATGGGGTTTTTTTTCTTCACAAAAACAAATAATTTTTAGAGTATTTGTATTCTGTGTATTTATTATTATTTATTTTATTTGTATTCTTTGTAAACACGTTACTCTTCCTGCAGTTTTGAAGCAACATGTGCACTGAACAAGTATGTTGTGGCCTGCCCGGATGACAAGTGTGCTTTGACTTTTGGTAGCAATCTGATGTGCAGTTTTCGTGCAATTGTAAGTAGCCTTTTTTTGTATCTGCACCAATACATTATGTAGATGCATTTGGCCACTTTGACCTTTTCTCTGGAGCTGTGTTACTTACAGTCATCAAACTTGGTACACTTGGCACCTGTGTGGATACACTCAGCCTATAAAAATTGTGACTGCCCACTTGCCCCTAGCTAGTTTTTCCGCATTTTGAATTTTTTTGGAAAAACATTTTTTCACTCCCTATCCTCGATATTTCATCTAATGAATTGGCACCTGCTGAATAATGATGTTTTATGGTGTGGCAATGCTGTGGTTAAGTTCTGGTTAGGTTTAGGCACAAAGACCACGTGGTTAGGGTTAGGGAAAGATCATGGTTTGAATTAAAATAAAATGAAAAAATAAAATAATAACACCCGGTTTTCTCACCAGAAAAACGGCTGCAAATGTCCTGACGTCTTGCTAAAAACACCCGCTTTTGTCGGTTAAAATGGGAAGCGGGCATTGGTTCGAGGTGGTCTCGAACTGTACTTTCTGCTGACTTCCAACTTGCTGCCAAGAAACTTACTAACCATCCACCAACCCCTCCTCCTAATAGGATAGATCAGTTTATATAGATCGCATGTTAATGACTCACTTTAGAAATGTTGAGATGATACTTATTTTGGAAATGTTGATATGAGACATTTTGTTGAAATGTTAATATGCTACGTATTACATGTGTTGAAACGTAGATATTCAACGTTTCTGTGGTTTGCAGAAACGTAAACTGCCAACGTTTTATTCTGATGACCAGGTTGTACAGGGCTGATACTTGGTAGACATGCAAATCTGTTCAGCCCCATACTATTATTAACATGAAAGACAGATTATGCCACCATGTGGCCTTTTATGACATGCTCTGACTTTTGCCATTGCCTTTTGGCCTGCGACTCACCCCCACTGGTGCATGCTTTGGGTGGCAGCCATGCCAGGTTACAGCACACATAAAATTCAGATATTTTGCATTTTCTAGTTTCCAAGTATTGTACTAACATCAACTCTGACTAGCAGTGGGGTACTTATTTTATTTAGTGCAGTAAATTCTATACAAATTAAAAGATAAATAAATTGTTGTAATTGAATGTTCATTTGAGCTACAGAAAGTGAAAAGGACACAGTATATTATTAGACCCACCACACTAAAACTGAGCAACAGCAAGGCTAAAAGAGTCTCTAGGCTCTCATCAGGCAGCTTGCACCAGAGGTTAGGAGCCGTGATAGATGGTGTGATTGCCCTCGGGCTAGAAGATTTTTTAATTGTAGCTGATTTAGAACATTGTAACACATAACAATTGATTGCACAGTGGTAAGTATGCTCACGCTGGTCAATTAGGCAGAGGCAGGATTTAACTCAGTAGTACAACTGAGATTATTCTGATTAACCCTGTGATGGTATAACCTCACAGAACCTCTGATCTTATGTAAGCATTCTCATTCTTTAGTCAACTGTTAATTAATGTTTCTCATGAAATTAATTATTTAACATGAAAAAGATGATGAAATAGGATTCAACGACAAAGCAGAACATAATATGCTTTTTTCTTTCAGAAAATTACATACTAGAAAAAGTTAAATCCATATTATTGGTCAACCATTAGATACCATAGACAACAGTCAGACCAAAGATAATTTAAAAATGAATTAGTATAGTAAGGACACTGTAATGTAATAAATTATTTACATTGTTCATGCCAGGAAGAAACAAAGTATAATATGTAAAGATCAACATTAAGTCCTCATTGGAAGTACAGCACTATAATTACTCTGGTAAACATTCACATTGAGTCCATGAGAGTGAAAGTAAAAAGAGTAAAATACCTAACAGTTAGCCCAAAGGCAACACAACAGTTTCTCAGTACAGAGAACGCCAAGTTTTGAGCTGCGTATTTGAGAGTTCAAACTTTACAAGTTCAACTGGAGGAGGACGCAGTACGGTACGATCATTTGCAAATGTAACAACAACGTTCTTGCTGACACGACTGATTCAGCTCGACTCTGATGATTTCTGTGACAAAATCATCTCAACTCAAAGGTCCACTAAAACAAAAAATAACCTAATTGACAGTGAGATGCAGTCAATTATGCATCCAATCTGTCTTGTAGCTATAATAAAAATCTGTCTGTATAAGAAAACTGTCATGTATGTTTATTAAAAATAGAATGAATCTTAATATACATTGATCTGTTCATTTTCATATATTTATATTTAGGCTACAAATTTATATTGAAATGTGGTGATGTCTATAAAGAGCTCAAAGTCCACAGAGGCAGTGCTGTTGTACAATAAAAACATGAAGCTTCACTGTTACTTCAGACAAATGAATGTGGTAGCAACAAATAGTAATAATCTGGGAGACCAAAATGTATCTTCCAAAAGGAATGATATCATATATCAAAATCAGATGAATCAGAGACATCAGAGCCAGCGGTAAATTACCAAAGGGACTGCAGAGTTGGCAACAGACGTTGTCATCCCTGCAATCAGCTGTTATCTCAGGAGCCAGCTAGTAGTGGCCAAGATGACCGACTGGTCTCATAAAGACAAAAATGCAGATTGAGAAAGGCCTATTGGCTCAAGATAGCTAGTAAAGTGGATAGCTTGGTTAGGAGGAAGCTGATCATAGAAACACTAAAGTCTACAAACTCTCAAATCAACGATTACTGTCAAATCAACAATTACAAAACAGCTGTAATGAAAGGCTACATGCAGATAATGCTCTGACAAGGGAATTTGCTGAGTAGATTAAAGATTAGAGTAGATTGTCAGTATTTGCCATGGATGTCTGAACTGAACTGGATACCATGGTCAGAAATGGTGCCCGTTCATTCCAAGTCTGCTATGATTCTGCCATGTTTCTGCAGGCTTCCTCACACTTCTGTGTTTTTGGGCCCACAGAGCACGCGCACTAGGTTCTTTCTCCAGCTAGTCTGAGCCTTCCGCCAGCCGAGCCAGCTGACCACCAGTTGGCTCCTTATTCACTTGAATGGGGATAAAGGAATTTAATCATGCGGCTCTTTTAGACTTTACAAATGTTATCAGACTAAATGGACCAAATTCTGGTATAAAACGAGTCATTTCACGGGGGTTGTGACACTCAGAAAAATGTATTCACAGTTTTACAGCCGCTTCTTTTCCAATAACTCTGTGCAGGAAAAACACTTTTTGAGCCAGTACGCAAAAAGACACAGAAGTTGTAATCACACAGTTGTTCCCTATGTCAAATGGGCTTCACAGTCTGGCAATTGTCCTGGGGGTTTGTAATTTGCCCGGACACAGAACAGACAAAACTGAAACCAACTGCTGGAGCACGATCCCTTTGTGTGGAGCACAAGTACTGAATGTTGTTTTATGGGTAGTTGTAGTCTTTATGTTGCCAGGCTCACAAGTTTCTATCAGTCGTAGTCTGCTCCAGAAATGTCCAGTAATTATTATTTAACTGACACAATTTATCTGCTGGCTCATGGTGCATGTTTTGCTGTTATAAGCTGCTGGAATGTAAGCTGACTGTATCATTACACGTCTAATTCCCATTAAGTGTCAGAAAGCAGAATGTGTCTCCTGGCATTCTAACTGCATTTAAAAGCCCAAACACAGTCATTTGTCAAGCGGCCAACAAATAATGTGTCAAGGGACGTCGTGTTGTAAAATGGTGAACTCAAAAAGGCAGTCTCCAAGATGCTAACAGTAAGAGGAAATCCCTTCATGGTCCCAGAATTGACCATTTTCAAGAGCTTGACAGGAAAGTGTGAAACAGGATGAAGAAACACCACACAAAGCTGAATTTAATTCAAAGTATTTCCTAACAACTACTTTTAACTTTAAGAAGACTTCAAGGGGAAGAATTGAAGAGGATTGAGTTTGACAAATATATTTGAGGCAAACATCTACCATTTCAATAATAAGCAGGAACACAGTAAGCACTTTTTTTCTTGTTGAAAAAGATATTAAATATGGTACATTTGGTAAGTTTACTAAAATCCTACTCAGCTCTGTAACCACTGATTTTAACATTTTATCCTATGAACACAAATATTCTTGATTTCAACTGGAAAAGCATTCATTTATTAGTACATGCTGTAACATGTTTTAATTGTGACAAAGGACTGCAGATGACTATAAGCTATAAGCTAACTCTGGTACAGTACATCAAATGGGAACATTTATGTTTAAAACTGTGCATGGTCCCTTTCAAATAAAATAAATAATCATAATCATAATAATAATAATAATCTGTATATAACTTGTTTTGTTCAAAGAAGTTGTCTTCCGAAATTCTTTATCCAAAAGTTGGTGTTAAAGGTCTCCAAGAAACAACATAAAAACAACTTTTTTAAAAAAAACGAAGACCATTAAGCCCCTCACACCATAACCTTTGCTGAACATTTGCTCTTAACAAGCCTCCCACTGGGATTTCTTCTCCCAGTATGTCCCCAGACTTAGTTTTGAGCTTCAACTGTAGAAGAACAAGAGCCTTAAAATCTCAAGAGACCTGAAAGACGCACCATTTGCTGAATACCAAACTTGTCTCTCACCTCAGTGTGCTATCTTACAGTCCAGCTTTAGTTTGTAAGCCCACCTTAAGTGATTTTTGATGACTCTGAATAAACAGGCATAAATGCTTTGCAGTCAGCTGTGAGTTTAACAGGCAGGTCAGGTGAGCAAAAGCAAGACCAAGAGAGGAGGAATTTAATTAGTCAGAAATTCCTGAGACTGCTTTGCCTTTTGGTTTATTGAGGTTTTTTAATAGAAAATATATTCCTGCCTTTTGTACAACAGGTTTCTCTCTCTGCTTGTTGTACATTAAATTGGAAATTGTTGAGTCTCGAATAAATACTTTGATTCAGAACACCTCACACTAATTGTCTTAACATTTATTGAATTTGTTTTTGATCTTTTGAAAAGACACATTGTTACTGTGCTAGAAATCACTTGATTTAAATCATAAGAAAATTATATTTCAACACAATGTTGCCATGGCTCTTTTCAAGTGTAATTTTTCCTCTTTCCTCTTTGGTTTGACACTCGTTTGGTTTGAACAGAGATTTGTCACTGCCACAGTTTCCGGCATAATTGGCAGGCACAGGTGTGAGCAGTTAGTGTGATTCAGTATCAGCAGCCGCCTGCTTGCAGCTCTGCTCTCCAGCGCCTGAAGTAACGTCTATTGTGGTGGAACCTGTGCAGACAATTGCTCACTTGGCGATGTCGATTCATCAAAGTAGTAGAGGCCCTTGATAATATTATTGGCTTGCACCTCCAGTAAGGTTTGAAGGAGGTTTCTGCATTTAATGAAAGGAGGTAATGATTCCTTGTTGAGAACAGCCAATGACAGAGGAGGCTAATTGTTTCTCAAGTTAATGACACCATACAGCTAGGAGTCCTGAAAGAACGCACACATTCAGAACTGGTTACAGGATGTGATGTCTAGACAAGAAGACCCTATATGTGCAAATACTGTTAGTAAAGTTCACAGTTAACATACTTTAAAACTGTCTCTGAGCAATCAAACTGCAGCTCTGCAACATGGATTCTACTCGAGCTAAAGCTGTCAAGCAGTGCTTCATTTTCTAACAATTTTATTTCCCTTCCTTTGTTCCTCTCTCTTGCTTACTTGTTACCTTGAGGCTGTCAGGAATGATTTAAACTTTTCCACCAGTTTCGTTTCCTTCTTAAGTTGCTGACATTTATTTATTTATTCTGTGAGATGAATGCAGGCAGGTGCTGCCAAACGCCACCCTTTCCTTCGACACTCTGTGATGTACGTTTATGTGCGCGTGTGAAAATGGGAAAAGGCTTGGAATGATTCCCCCATCTTACTAACTGGAAATGGATGCAAAGAGAACATGTGGCTGTAGGCTGTTAAACAAGGTGCACTGGCTCCCAGCACTGTCATAAATTACAGGAGGGAAGCTCTTTTCCAAGCCTGTCTTCGGGGGAGCTGTTCGGTCGAGGATGACGGTTCCTGCAGCCAGACTACAAACTGTCAACTATGCTGTTGACATCAATCTCTGTGGCTCAAAAAAAATCAGCACAGTTTAGATAAAACTCCACAAGGCATTTGATTATTTTGATTTCATATTCACTCTTAATTTTTCATATTCCTCATGAAAGAATGATGGAGGATGATGTAACTTTCCACATGTATCCTAAGCTGAAAAGGAAATTACTTTCAAAAAGTGTTTAATAATACACAGTAACTCACATAAATTCATATTTTGTCAAACATGGATTGTTTGTAAAATAAATTACTTACAGATGGACGTGACATGTTCACTTGTGCTCTTTCCACAGCATTTTTTTTAGGACTTGTGCTCACAAACCTTGATTTAAATTTGTTTTGTATTGTTGTTGTTGTTGTATTACTGTTTTGTATTGTTGCTAACCTTGCCAAAACTCTTCCATTTTGTATTATTTTGCATATAAACGAGGAGTCTTTCACTTTGGAATGATTTTCTGGTCACAAACGAGACTTCTACCCATTAGATACTGGAACTGCTTGAATTGCTGTCAAACCTTGATATTATTTCTCAAACCATTTCAGCCTTTGTTATTCTGTTTTTGATGGGATCCATTTGTTATGTCTGGGCATCTGCTGTGCAGTGTGGAGTCTCTGCCAGCTTTCGAGCAGACGTCTGCTTCTGGCACTGGGTTGTTGGTTTCTTGAGCGAATGAAAGCATGACAGTGCCTGTCATGTCTTAAATGTGTCAGCGGGGACTCATTAACTAAACAAATCTGTGCCATAGCCCCACAGTCCAATAAGAGTTCCAGCCTCAGTGAACGAGAGGAATTGTAAACAAACGACCAACTGGTCTCAGAAACAGCCCCACTGTAAAGATAGATTCAAAACTGCCTTTTCCTTATCTCGGCCAGGTGTGAGGTGGTCAGCTGATCACTATCCAGATCGTAAGTATTGTGGTAGTCCACAGAGACCAACACACCTAAACTTTTTGGTTGAGATCAAACAAACTGTGTTTCCCCTTTTTGGTTCCGTGGACTAGTGTTAAAGCAATCAATCAAACAACTGAAAAAATATGTCTCTGTCAGATTCCACGTAGTTTGAAAGCAAAGGACAAACAAAGAATTTCATGACAGTATGCAATTTTATCATGAATTCAAAAGCTAAACTATTAAATCCATCTGCTGATCCTGGGAGCTGTTAAGCAATTAATCTTATAAGCAATAAGTATAAGCAGCGCATATGTTTATCAGGGGTGTGCCCAAACACAAATATGTTATTCGGCAAAACACAAATAGTGTGTTTTTTGTTTGTTTGTTTTTTTTACAAATATTTGTTATTATTTGTTTTCGTGAAGAAAAAAAACAACATGTCAAATACCAGCGTGCAGGTCGGTTGCATCGCTATTTCAGTCTCTCCTCTGCTCAGCTGTTAAGTCTATCAGCATGTCTCAATGAGCGGAGTCACATCCACCTGCTACATGACGCACATTTCCTAATTTGGACATCACTCCAGGAGTTGAGGGTGTTCCCCAAAGATAAAGCTGAACTACTGACACATGTTAAGTGCTCCCAAGGGACTCTCCATAACCTGTTGTTCCCCTTCTCCTTTCCACAAAGTTAGGTTGTAAAAAATAGGCAATAAATGAAAAGTGTAGAGCAATAAACGCCTTTAAAGTTCCTCCCTACACATTACACAGTGCTGTCTCTGTGTTATGGGTGTATAAATAGGTAGAGGTCTGTCTGCAGTGAGGTGATGAGTAAAGTTTTAACTCAGTAGTCAGCACAGTTATCTATGATCTGTGAGACTCCAGTTCAAGACCCAGTGTGGGGACCTCCTGCATAAGGTAGTTTATTCATGAACACTTATTGTAACACTTATATTTTCTAAAAATTAAAGGTGTAATAAAAGCAAAAACAGGATTTTTATGCGTCTTTCCACTTATACAAATACAAATACAAATACAAATACAAATAATTTTGCTGCCTCAGCAAATACAGATACAAATACACATACTGGGCCCTCTGCACATCCCTAATATTTATGCTATGCAAGGCATGGACATGCCCATTGGGAAAAGTTTGGGGTTTAGTGTCTTTCTCAAGGATACTTAGACATGTGGACAGAAGGAGCTGAGGATCAAACTGCCAACCCTGTTATTCCTTGAGGAGCCACTCAACCTCCTGAGCAATGAAATGAGAAATGAGTTTAAATAGAGGTGTCCTGTGCTTGTGTCTTATCTTGTGTATTTTGTCATCTCTTCATTAAAAAGTGGATGAAACACTAACTATCCCCCCTAATATTGCGGCACAGGATGCCTCTTTTTGTTCTGTTTCTACAGTACCTGTCTGTCATTATTCGTAACAGAGGAAGTCTAGTTGCACTCTCAACTATGAGCACTTTGTGACGCCAGGGAAGGTAAATAAACACAAAAGGAGCAGAAAAGTCCTGCATGACCTGCTCTCAGTGACCAGATGCTGATAATGGAGGATGACAGTATCCAAAACTGTCTAATCAATGAGTTACCTGTCAAACCATATGATATATATTTATTCTTGGTTTGTTTGAAAAAAGCCAGCCTCCCTCCTGGGCGAAGGAAAAAAAAACCCTACTAAACACTTGGCTCACACCGGAAGGTTTGGGAGCCGGTTCTATGAAGGGACCATATGATCTGTAAATAGACCAGCACCCAGGTGTCTGGGTGTGGCCCTAAGCAGATCAGCTAAGTGTGGATGTGTGACCAACAGACCCAACCTGCCTGACCTCTACTTGAGTCCCAGCAGCACCTCCAATTCCAATGACGGTACAATCCTGATTTTTTTTCTTTTAAAAAAAAAATATATTCTCTTTAATCTATTTACTTATTTTCACCTCCCTCTTATTCTCCTTTCTTTCTTTATTTTCAATTTAGTAACTTTGTTCCTTAATCTTCCTCCTTGCTCTGTTTTTTGTTTGTTTGTTTGTTTTGGTATATGCACTCACACACTCTTGTGCCCACACACATGCACACACGTGCCCTGAACAACCGACCCGAGCAGAAATAACTGGCTGGCATTATTATAATATATGTTTTGTTTGTTTGTTTTGATTTTAGGGTTTTATTGGGTATTGTCTAGTTCTTGTCATATTTTTTCATTTTATGTCTCTACATCTGTCCTGTGTTTATGCACTCTGCACTAATAAGAAAAGTACTTTCTTATCATTAGTGGTGAAGCTCTGTTACACTGTCCAGGCATTTTTTGTCTCAGTGTCTGATACATATTCTTCCTGTTTAATACAATTATAGCAAAGCAAAAGACAAAAAAAAGCCAGCATGAAGATGGAATGGATCAAAACTAAATGGCAACTATGTTTGATTTTTTCCCTTGACCTCGTCCAGATCAACCAAACTACATCAATCATACTTGAGTGCAGACCAAAACAACTGCACTGAGACTGGAAGTGGTCTGAGTGGTTTGTTTGCAGTGGGAACATGTTTCAGTTTCAATTCGCCCCAACTACTAGACGTACTCCACAAGTTTGAGCAAAACAGCTCCCGTAGCGAGGTGCTCTCTGCAAACTAGGATGCGGATGAGCAAAATCAACAAATACTAGCAGCTAGCCTTGAGTGAATTGAGATCCAGATTTTTGATATTTGGACACAGAAGGTTTTTTCAGGACACAGGAGGGACTTCAGCACTGCATTTTGGTTCCTTTGGATTTTTCTCGATATGAAAATAACCTGAACTAAGGGGAAAACGCACCAAGTTTACCAATTCATTCACTGATTTTTACGAGAGCAAATGAACTATAGTTTTGATTCTGTATATTCTGTATACATGCTGCACATCTCACTGTACATCAGTCTCACAGCTCTCTGTTCACCTTGCAAAATGTGGAATTGTTTGATAAGGTGCATAACTGTTCAACTGATATATTTTGAATATTTGCCTGGTAAATTTTTACCGAGGCCTATTTAACAAGACAATCACAGACGAACATTTTGTCCCCACATGGAAACATCATGAACCCTGCTTTTCCACTTGAAATAACAGTCCTCTGCTCACAGCAGGAAGTAAATAAGAAGTTCCTTCTTGCTTCCCAGTGAAAGGAATGAGGTACTTCATCACTGAGATAAGAATGCAGACTGAGGCGCAGCTACAGGAAAAGAAAGAACCAGAGACTTGGTTGTGAAATATGGATTAGTTCTGGTAAAGTTAGTATGATTAATCCAATGCTGGGGAACTGGTGCAGAGTCCGTTGCTCTCCGCCTCACTGGGCTGCTGTTTTCCTGCTGTGCAGCTGGGCAAGATGAATGGACTCAGAGTCGTGTGCGTCGTGTTGTTGTATCTCCCTCCTCCATTACTGTGCTTGCATGTTGACTTCCTCTGGTAATTTTCTGTTCATGGAGGGGATCCTCGGATCAGTGCTCAAAACCAGTTTCTGACCTCTGCGCTTAGCATTCAGGACTCATCTTTGATTCGTCTGTTTGGTTGCGTGCGAGGATTAAAGAGCCACTCATTTATATTTTCTGTAAACAGTCTAAGATTAAGAAAACATCACATTTTCCAAAGCTATTCTTCAAATTCTTTGGCTTTTCACATATTGTACCTGCTTCAAAGGGACATAAACTGTAATGATACATTTTAATCTCAAGCGCATGTTTCAGTATGACTCATTCTCCGCCCTGTAGATTTGCTGTAAAACTCAAAAATCAAATCAGCTCTTGGCGGCGTCCGTAGATTTACATCAGAGAACTGAACCTAAGAACATACATACTGCTCATTTACATATCCTGCAGTTCTGTAATAGCTTTAAATTTTCATAGCAGAAAAAATGCAATATCTTTACATTTCAATAACATTCTCTCGGAAAGACTTATAGGATTCTCACTGGAGCTATAGTATTTGCCCCACTTTCATGTATAAGATCATCAGAGCATACATTCTTTGGTCAGAGACAGATTTCAGAAGCGCATAACCACATTGGAATTTTCTTATCCTATATCCCAAGCCATTAATAATCAGTATACATTTGTTACTTCAGGCTTGTTAAAGGAAAGCTTGCACATGAGATGAGAATGAAAAATCTCAGCAGCAAATGTATGAAGAAAATAGGTATTTTGGCTGTGATAAATGAATGCTGCTGTTGTTGTTTTTGTGTGGGTTTCTTTCATCCTGCACTGCCTGCTTTTGCATCTGCCAATTCAGCGTGGACAACTGTGAGTTTCAGAAGGTCTTTTCTGCCATATGGCATTGAATTGTTTCCTTCTCCTTTTTTTTTTTTTTTTTTTAAAATGATAGAGGATGCCGTGAACAGGTGTGCCTGAGGATAACGTGTATTTACCAGAAACCTCTGCACTCTATGTTTTTAATATGAGAATGCAGATGCGTTGGCTGCTCCAGTATCCTTCTGATTTGTGCTATTACTTTAGATGACAAAGTATCAACAACTCAGTATATCAGCCATAAAAGACAAAGAAGAATAGGGCAAATACTGTAAACATTTTAACTGTCATCAACACAAATATAAGTATCTATTTTGGATATATGCTGTTTATACAACTGCATATGAAAACAAAAAGACTGCAGCACAATGAGGAATGCTACTGCTTCTGTAAATGGAAAGCCACAGTAAAGATAATGTATTATATTCAAAATCTAATAAACAAAGCTTATGTATTTTGGACAAACTCACATTAACAGACAAGAAGTTGAAACCCAGTTTGTAAAAAGAAAAAGATATTGATTTGAGTTTGTTATTGATGAAGCAGTGGAAAACATCCATTAGCATTTTGCTCAGACAGATTCAAAACATTAGAAGGCTTCTTCCCGAGTGTGGATGTTTGTTTTTGTGATAGAGCACATTTCCCTTTGAGGCCTCCACATCCCACAATTCTGCAGCAACCTAATTTTTTTGTCATGGCAAGATCAGACCACATCATACTCTTGTCTTTTGAGAAAGTCACTGTCAGATTAGGTGCTCATAGAGTCATACGTTGTAGCTGTGACATGGGTTAAATACACGACTGCAATTTGCACACCGACCAATTGCCATCTTTCATGACTTGGATGTTGTACAGAGGCAACCAGTAACCAGTGCCAGGGACCAACTCGCCTGGCGGCACCCACAACAGACTTGGATGTGTGAATGGTGGGTATACAGAATTCAGGAGTTTGACACCAGAGACTGAGGTTTCACTGAGACCTGTTAGTGAAAGTTTGTGATTGTGGTTCAATGTTAATAAACATGTCTCATGCTTCAAGTCACTGCAGACTTTTTCTTGTATTAAACCAAGATCTTTCCCTAACCTTAATGAAATGCTGCCAATGCTCAAACAACCAAGAATTTAATAACACTGGAGTCACCACAAGTGAATATTGTATTGCAAGATTGTGTATTTTGGGAGAAAAATAAAAATTTGTTGCCACTGAACATTTCACTCATACATTCAGCATCAGTATTTTTGCAACTTGAATGACATACATTAATTAACAACATTTCTCATTAGGGCAGTAGAAATCAATTCCTACAAAATGTGTTTGGCAAACATTGCCCTCTAAACACTAATTGAAAACAATAATAAACAATGCGAAGT
Organism: Thunnus albacares; assembly: GCF_914725855.1. NCBI lineage: Eukaryota > Metazoa > Chordata > Actinopteri > Scombriformes > Scombridae > Thunnus > Thunnus albacares. The sequence continues at coordinate 23,138,814 of NC_058115.1, forward strand.
GGCACACTAGAATATAGGACACAATGACATTTCTGTGCTACAGTATAATTCATCCATGACCTAAACTTTTTTTTATTTTAGTAGACTCAAAGACAACAATTGTCTAAATAGGTGAATCGGCAAGGAGGTTCCATAAAAGTTCCTGATGGAGGAATCAAACAAGAAGTCAAACTTTAATGTATGTAATACACAGAGCAATTGTGCATCAGCCTAAAAATTCAGCTTTTTTTAAAAAAAAAATCCTGTATTCCACTGTAACTGTTTCCCGCTATTAAGAGAAGTGGTTTGCATTTTTTCCATTGTAATTAAAAGCTCCTGGGTCCTCCTTTTAACTGAGACAAGAGCTTTAAAGTCCTCTCTTCTCCCATGATGATCTTATTTTTTTGCAGTTTCCTCTCATTAAATTAAATTGGCTCTGGCACAATATGTTTCTCAGAACCACCATCAGTGTTAATACCAACAGCAGTGAAATGTTTTGACGTTTCGCCATCAGATGTCTAAGCATAAAACATCTCTGGGAAGACACTGTCAGTCTTACAGCCTGTTTGTCTGACCGGTTTCTCACACAAAGGATACTTGTTTAGAGTCAGGACTTTGACAACACTGCCTGTGTTCCTGTTTTGTTGGCCATTATTCACAGTGACAACTAAGCTACATGTAATGAACAACTTTGGCCCTCTGTTGGACCTGAAGCTAGGCCTGTCCTAATTTGAGATAAAGATAGGTTATTGATCAATAGTCCTAAACCATTAGCTCTCTGCCTGGATTTCTGGTATGCAACAAATACGAGGGGCAGGATGCTGAGGCTGCAAGAAGAAAGGAAGAGGGAACAAGGAAGGTGGTGGATAAATTGGACAGGATAGCTGGTCAGCAGAAGCGACAAGTTAATTCTTTTCACACATTTAAGGTTGTTTTGTGCTTTACAAAGCAACTTTAGGAAGGGATAAAGATGAGGTAAATAGAAACAAGACTAAGCGTCTACAGCCAGGCTGTAATTAAGAACAGCAGTGCTTTGAGTTAAATGCCAACATCAGCATGCTAATATGTTCTCGGTGACAATGCTTACATGCTGATGGGTCTGTCCCAATACCCACACTTGCAATGTTTACAAGTAGTCAAGTGGCTAGTTGTGTGATGTATTTCTGGTAACTGCTACAGTACCCAAATGTCTGTTATGACAGCAATCGTGTGGAGGTTTACCAAATACATATAGGCGACCGTCCATGACCCATTGCAGCTAAGATGAACAGTATTACAGCTACAGTCAGATGACTGATGAAAAAAATGCACAGGAGCTGAGAGGAGAAATACAAAAACAATTAAATAGAGTTATCTAGAAGCATGCGGGTTTACTTTACATAAAAGAGACATACTACAATATTATTTTGAATGGTTTCTGTCTAGTAACATTTTTTCAAGAATGGGGCATATTTCTTAAAATCTTTTATAATGGATATGATATGTAGAAGAAGAACAGATTTTTAATATTTCATGACAACTATCTGTGGAGATTCAGTTGTAAGTTAGTGTTTGGATATTATTAATAATAATCATCTTGAATCCAACATGTCATAAACTTCAACTTCTTCTTGTCTGTAGATTATTATCGGTTCTAAAACCAGCCTATAGGCACACTACTGCAAACTACTGGACTGGTGTTGCATAATATGCTGTGGTGAATTGTGAGATACACTTTTGAATATCACTTTTAAGAAGTATTAGAAGAAGTTTGCATCCAATGTGGGTTTTGTGGACTGTGTGTTGGCATTCTTCAGATGTGACACACACTTGCCCACAACCTGGCAGTATGTGAATATGCATGAAAGTGCTAAAGATCATTTGGCCATAAACCAAAGTTTTTGACAAAGTGGACAAACAGAAAACTCAATGAATCACCAAAGTTATTACAGTTCATTCTGAGGAAGACATGAATGTGTGTCTAAAATTACACGGAAATTGTTGTTGAGACATTTTATTCAAAAACACAAATGTCAGCCCCTTGACGTTAGTGGTAAAGTCCTGGGATCAGTGAATTATTTATCCTCTGGGCACCATGGTATCTGTACCAAATTTCATGGCAATCCGTCCAATAGTTGTTTATTTATTTCAGTCTGGACCAAAATGGTGGACAGACCAATTGCCAAGCGCTTGCACATTGAAAAGGGGTGCAAATAACTAAAAAAAATCATTTGGGCCTTCATCTGAAATCAAAAACTCAATACAGGATAGAAAACAAGCCAAAACCTTAAATGCCATTCATCAATCAGATTTCATTTTTTTCTTACTGTGAGACCACTTGATTGATGGCCAGCATTTCTGTGTGCACTATGCTCAGTCGTTTTACTGAAAACAAAAAAAGCACTTCTGATGAGACGTCAATCTTCTAGCGCTGCTGAACCTGAGGAGACAGCATTCGCTCATGCAGGAAAAAAGCTTTTGTTTGTGTAATTTTCAAAGGCGAATGTAATTTCTGTTATGAGGATGGTGGAGGGAGCTTTGTAACACTTGTGACCGTTCCTTGTGGGCTGGAATATGTTAGTAGTGCATTAATGATGCAGATTATAATAACTGTGGAAATCCAATAATTCTGGTCATCACAAGACCCTCAGGGCTCCTCTTGCTCATTGTACTCTCCTCCCATTCTGCCTCCGGTAGCTTTTTGTGTTTCTTTCAGGTCATTTTTTCAAGTTTTAGTGCTAATAATGTAGTGACAGCGTTCCTCCTGAGTCTTGGAGCTGTCTCTGGCTCAGATGAGCTTCTGCAAGACTCAGCAAGAAAGCTGTATTTGGTATTGCAGCAGATGGAACACACAAGAAAATCCTTTGTTTTTCCTTCTGTCTATGGTCAAGACAAAACTGCGACCCTTATTAACCACTTGTCTGCGTGTCCTTGAACTGGCGGGTGCATAGATAAATTGGAGTTCAAGGGTTCACATCTTTTGTAGATGGGTTTATGTTTCTTAGTGAGAAGAGTGTGTGTGGTTATATGCTGTATGTGTGTCTCTGCCTGTGGTCACTGCTTAGGAGGTTAGGTTCCACCTCACCAGGGGCAAGTTCTCAAACGACAGGTGGATTGTCCAGATTTTACAGCACAAAGAGGATTTTGCTGGCAACATTTCTGCTTCACACCTGATAACGGTGTCATTGTCCCCTGTGAGGAGGTCTCTCCTTAGATCTGTGAAGAGCTCACTCTCATCTAAGAGCTCCGTTTCTCACCCATTCCCCTCCCCTGCCTCGAAAGTATCTTAGAGGGTTTTAATCAGGCTTCCTATGCAGACATCAGGACCTGCTGCTGTGCCTCTTTTTGTTTCTGTCTGTCCATCTTAAACAAGCTGTTGATGTGGGCTCATCAAAGTCTACCAGCGTGAAGCATCAGATACATAAATACAAAAAAGCACACACACACACAAACACCTCTCCTCTGTGGCTCAAACCACACAAACGTGAGGGGCCTTTTCATTTTTGGTAAAGATAACTATTCAAATACATGCAATCTGCTCTTTTGTTTGAAGGCGAGCAGCCTAGAGATCAAAAACTGAGAGCACAAGCTGCGACTGGGTCTTTATTTTATTGCTCCACAAATACAGGCTTACAAAAGTGAGAGGAAAAGAACAGGGTGTTAAGAGCGTTAACATTTCACTTAGGCTGAAAAACATATGACACGCTTCAGAACAATAACAGGCTCACATGCGTGGGCACGGCAGAGATTAAAGGAGATCGTACAAAAGGGAAAGATGGTGAGACACAAAAAAGGGAGACAGGGATAGAGGAGATGAGACTTAGTAAGCGGGAGAGGGGGTTGCAATGAAGATCAAATGTGATGCGGTGATAAAAACAGTGGTGGATAAAAGGGTGAATCAAATGAGAAGTTCCTTGAGAGTGATTAGAGCACACATGATGAGTGTCCTTATTTGTTATAGCTGTATTTTAGCCTCATATCTGTCATCTCTTTTTCATCAGCTTTGTTCCTTCCATATTTCAACCCCCCTCCCTTTAATCCCAACCATCCTTTAGATGACCTTTTTCATTCAACCCAAACAGCAAAGCTGCCCATTTGGCTCTTTCAGATGGATTCTGGCATGTGTGCGTGTGACGTCATCGCCCCCTCTGTCTCTGTCGGCTAATTGGACCCTGTCCTCTCTGTGGCCTTCAGGGACTCAGACATAATTAAGGCAGAGAGATGGGAAGTGTCAAGTTCAGGGCTGCTAACCACACCCTCTTAATTGGTGAGAGTTAGAGGTGGAGGGCAGGGCAGAGGGTGCTGGATTTTTTTGGATTTGGAATGCCTCGGTGGTTTCCTCTATCAGTTGTGACTGGCACTTGAATGTTGCGGGAGGAGGAAAGTGATGGTAATGAACCTGGAGTGTGTCTGATGCATAATTACCACAGAATGAGCATGCTGAGCCATAAGCAAGGGGATGATGTGGGTTTAAATAAGCTTATGTTCATGATGGTTATATTTTTGCACAGTTAACAGATATCTCCAGTTTATTAAAATGTCTGTCTTATTTTCATACTTTTGGCCATCATTTCTATCTGGAACACTGTATACTCACAGAACTAATTGGTGAGAGCTGGAAACATGGCAGCAACACAATAAAGTCAGATGAGCTGTACTATGATCAGACAGCTTGTAAACAAGCCAACAGATGATCTGCCAGATGATCTAATCTACTTAATTTGGAGATACAACTGAGAGTGAGCATATAATAATATTTCAATGTACAGGAAAACTGTGTCCACAAATTAAAGGAAGAAAGCTAGTCCAGGTGGTTTTCTTTCACTCACATTACATCCTCTTATCATGGCAGTTTATCTAACTTGTGACACTGAGGTGAACCCAAAAGCACTCAGGACAACCAGTTTCAGCCAAGCAATCTTAAGACTTAAAGATGGAGTTTCAAATGCATTTTCTTGCTCAAGAAACATTTGTAAAACCATTTTTTAAAACTATCTTATATCCTGCATTGTTTACATCCATGCTTACTTGTAGCAGTCTTCTTCTTCACTGCCTTTGTAGGCACATTTCTTCGCTTCCTTGTGAAGTAGAAATAGTGTCAAATGATCGTCAGAAGTTCGGCCATGTGCTCTTGCATGTGCACAACACAAACAATCCTCTCATCAAAATACTGCACAATTAAAACTCCACCTTTTTGCCATGTTGATGCCATATTAGAGTTATGCTAATACATTTCTGACTTGTAAATAGTTTTCAGGTCAAACATCTAAGTCATAATTGCAAGTCTTTTGTTCTGAAAGCACCAATATATCCAAATTGGCACTTAGTAACATGGAAGTGCCTGAAAACCAAACTAATATAGATGCCTCACATCAGCCAAGAGACTGACGTTCAACCTAATTAAACCCAAATTCAATGGATATGGTGTTATATTCTCAGTGAAATAAACAAAATAAACAGCTCACACACTGCAGGACTCCAATTTCCACTTAACTTATTTATTGCACCAAGGCGACGTTTCGAGCACCACTGCTCTTCATGAGTCTGATGAAGAGCGGTGGCGCTCGAAACGTCACCTTGGTGCAATAAATAAGTTAAGTGGAAATTGGAGTCCTGCAGTGTGCGAGCTGTTTATTTTGTTTACTTCTTGACTTGCTCACTGGCAGCTCAGCACCTGCCCTCTCTGTTTTGGATGTGTGTGTGTACTCCTATCTTGTTATATTCTCAGTGTGCAGTATTTTAATCCTCACACGATCAACTCTGTAATCATACACCCGTCTTGATGATGTGAATGCTTGCCAGTCATTAACATGGGGATCTTTCCCATCTCTACCATCCATCTCATATGATGTGAATGTGGCAGGAATGTGTGTCAGGTTGCAGGCTGAAGTTGTATGAAGCAGAATTATCCTTCAAATAGGATCCTGATATCTTTTGCTAAAATGGTGTTTTGTTTTTTCCAAAGCCTTCTCCTTTGCATGGTAAACACCGGATTTGTCAGCCTTGTGTTAATGCTGTCTAAGGGCCAATGTATGTGATGCTTATCTGCACAGATGGCACATTTGGTGCCAGATATCATGACCAGCTAACTGCACAACACAGCTGCCAAAATGCATTAGAGTGCCCACTCACAGTCATGGACCTGTGGGGTTGCGGAACAGGATCCTTGTGGCATTTTAATGGGAATTTTAACTCCCTGGTGATGAAAACAAATAATTTAGCCTGCTTTCGTCTCTATATTGATGATGTTTTAAGGGGACATCGCTTTGAGTCAAGTGACCTCCAGACTGAGTGATGATTGGAGGCCTTTGCTGTTGACAGGGATTCAGAGATAGAGAGAGAGGTTAAGAGCTGTTATTATGTGCTCTGCATGAAACTCTTACATCAATATTCATGCTGGGGGGAAACCCTCCAGAGACCAACTGGCCTCCGTGTGGATTTAATCCAATTTACGGAATGCTGCCACTGACAAAATGCCAATCTCTTTCCTCCCCCTCTGAGAAAATAAGTGACCTCAACACAAGGTTCCTGGAACATATAACACCCCAGCCACACTTTCTTTCTTGTTATCACTTCTTTCACCTCCACCAGTACATTACATCATTCAAACTGGTAAATGCCAGCCCTGTTCACTGGAACAATGTGGTGCTCAGTTAATGAGGTGTGGTTCTGTCAGACTGGAGAATCGCCTCAACCTTCCCAGTCCAAATGATCACTCGCTAATCACTAATGAACGAGAAGGTACGGAGAGGAGCCATGGAACAGATGATGGGAAATAATGAGAATTAATGATGATCCAGCATGAAGGACAGATTGCACAAAGGGACAGAGCATGCAGAGAATAGGAGAGAAAGTGGGATTGGAGTGAACAAGACGAGCACACAGATATGAGGGGGAATAAAATGAAAAGCCAAAAAGACAAGTGTCTGAAGCTCACAATCATCAGATGGCTGTTTTTTATTCAATGGAGGACAGTGGAGATAATGAAACATCAACTTTCAGATGTGACATTTTCATTCCTGGCTGAACTACAAACACACAGTTTCAAATAAGAAGATAGTGAATACCACTGCAGTTTCTAAAGAAATAGCTGAACATTTCAAAAAATACACTTAATCACTTTTTTGCCAAGAGTTGCAGTCGATGAGAAGATCGATACCTCTCTCATATCAGTCCTTTGAATATGAAGCTAAAGCAAGGAGACAGCATAAAGACTGGAAGCAAGACTCCAAACTTCCAGTCTTTATGCTAAGCTAAGCTAATTGCCTCCTAGATGTAGCCTCCACAGATATGAGAGAGGTATCAATCATCTAACCCTCAACAAGAAAGCAAGTATGTTTGCTATGCAAGGCATTTTGTTCTGTGTGGGGTATCTCACATATTCTGCTCAATTCAGAAGTGCAGAACGTACAACAGCAGAAAAGTGTTTCCAGCTCAGAAGAGGATGAGAAGACCCTGCGGAGAAAGTGGAACCCAACTGTGATTTAAAGGTCACGCTACGTGTGAAAGTACAATAAGTGGCTTTATTTGATCTACAAAACATTCAGAGAGAATATCTATGAATCTTCAATTCTTTTATTACATATTTGCATTTTCAAAGTCAGGTTAGCTTTAATGATGAAATGGTTGTAACAATGGTGAGAGCACACCAGGAGGGTTTGACAAAGAGAGTCATCATTTACCAGAGGGTTAGTTGTCAGTGGGTTTCTTCTGTGTGATATAGTAAGTTACCTAAAATAATCAATTGTGCTTAATTTAATTAAATTCTGGATGCTGTTTTCAGGTGTGGTCCGTTCTTCTGTACATTTTGCCTCAGGTTGAAAGGAGCTGGGTCAAACTCATGCCTCTTCTTAAGAAATGGCTCCTGTGACTTTCCTGTGATGGTAGAGATTTTTCCTCATTTCTGAGGAAGTGGAAATGTTCTGGCAGGAATTACTTTGATTTATTACACCTCCACTTTTTAGCCACCCAGTTCACTTTGCCGGGGTGGACTGTTGTGTTGTTAATGCACAGTGCTATCCATAAAAGCCACAGAAGGTCTCCTGCATCTGTTAGGTATTATGTCAAATTAGCATTTGATTAAATTAATTTTCTGACTAAGCAAGCCATGGAGAGCAAACCATTGTCTGGAAATTGAAGAAATGCAAACATCATCCCCCAGGGACATGCAAACAGAATAAGAGCACATACTGGCTTTTATTCATTTCTACTGGGTGACAGAGGTAATTGAATTCAGTCTGGAAACCATTAAGATTATTTATGACTGCCTTTCTTCAGAGTAAACATGAACAGTGAAAGAAAGCCCTGCTTGGCTGTACATTTCTGCACGACCACTAAAGGCCAATGCAGCCAACGCTTGCACATCTTGCTCACCCAGTGGGGGATTTTAAATCTCTTTTTCTGCTTGTTTTGTATAAAAATAGATTGTCTTAGGCTTCAAAACATCATACAGAAAAGCAAAAAAACAGTGCTCTGATCTCCTTAGTGCTCGCATTCAACCGTGTTCCTGTCAAGCCAGCCAAATCCCACCTGGCCTTACTCAGTGACATCAACATCAAATGATCAATACAAGTGTTTAAATTTGGCACATTCAACACTTTTACAGCACACAGCGACTTAATTGAACTCTCACCTGCTGTCCATCACAACAAATGGCATAATTCCACAAGGCCTTCCACACTTGCAATAATACTGGCAGTGGTGGAGAGTAACTAAGTACATTTACTCAAGCACTGTACTTAAGGAAAAATATGAAGTGCTTGTACTCTACATTACTACTACATTTATCTGACAGCTATAGTTACTAATTACTTTACATATAAAGATTTACACAAAACATATGATAATCTTATAAAATATAATACATTATTATAGATGAAACTACCTAAGTATATATAAAATATCTAAATGTATCTCCAACTTCAGCAGTTACAACAGTAAAATGACACTTACACATGAATATGTCTACAATACTAATCCAATAATATAATAGTATGACATTATAACATTGAATTATTTTACTTTTGATACTTTAAGTAAATTTCACACATACAGACATGTCATGCTTTTTGTGATCTTCTGTCAGTTATACACTGTTATGATGTCCGATTTCTATGTTAAAAATGGTCAAAGGTCCAAAACTCCACTTGCATATTTCAGATCAGATTGGGCATGGACATGTATGGATGTATTTGAAAAGTTTCAATTTCGAGTAAAGAACGAGAAAAAATAAGTGAAATCCTACTACCTGTTTATGTAGCCTCCCGGGAACTGGCCAATCAGAGCAGAGTGGTCTCATCAGGATGATGGCCTTAAACAGACAGGAGCTAAAACTGAAGGGCTGCATAATGAACCAGTATAAGATAAATAAGGAGTTTTTTTTAACTGTAAATCATGCAAAGATATTCCAGTAGAGCCCCAGAATATAAATATAGACCTGGAAATGTGCATGATACATTCCCTTTAGGAAACATTTTCACTGCAGGACTTTCACTTTTATGATAGTGTTTCTCTAGTGTGGTATTGTTACTTACGTTTACTTTACTTATGTAAATAATCTGATTACATCTTCTACCACTGAATACTGGATGCTTATACTGGCATGCAACTACATGTATACAGAATCTATAACTTATTGCATGTAGATTTTATATCTGTCTCTTTTGCAGTAAAGAATCTTTGCTATCTTCACAACTATGAATCAGCATGCAATGCCAACGATTGCCAAATCAATCTTATGTGTACTGTGATGAATTTCAAACCCTCTTAATTAGCTATTTGAAGCCTCAAGGTATTCTGAACCAGCAAAGTCTGCCATTTTATCTAAACATTACACACTTGCATGTGTTAAAGGTCAAACAAGTTATAATACCTCTTAGAAAAATATCAGTTAAGTTCAAAAGCCCTATTCTTATTTTATTTTGCCCTTTATGCATTCAGTAAAACACATTAAGAGACAGACTCTATTTTAAGTTATATTTTCCCAAGCTAGATGAAAAATTACTTACTGTTTCCATAATAAACTAAGTTAGAGTGCTGTTTGACCTTTAATATATTCATACATCATATTTTTTTTTAACTTTAATGCATTTCATATGCTGTGTTGCTTTGACATATAATCGCTGCTGCAGAGACCGGCAGTAAACATGTCATTTCCATATCTAGAGCACGACTGCGCAGATTGGGAAATCAGCATTTAGTGCTCTGTGAACAGCAGTTGCCTCATTTATTTCTGTAATTACATGAAAGTTGTTTAAAAATGAATGCTGAGAACACTTTACTGGGCATGATGGATGTACAGTCTGCCTAATTCTTTTTCACTTGAATATACATCTGCCACTCTGTTTATCTCTGACCTTTTTTAGTTCCATTGTGAAGGGACAGTAGTTCAAAATCATTTTTTAAGGAGACATTGATGTCAACTGGTAAATGCAGAATATCACCTGGGGAACAAAAACTATTTCAGACAGGGTAAAGAGAAAATGCGTGGCATCTGTTGCCCAAGCATTTATCTAACTTTTTACTTTGAAAGGTTTTCAAATTATTTGACCTGTTTTAATGTGACTGTTATTTTCAGTTGGGCAGTCAGATGACCATCAGGAGGGCCTACATGGGTACCTCGAGTCAGTGGCAGTCAGGTGCATTAAGCAGAGTGAGTAGTGATTGTACGGGGAGTTTGGATGTTACAATAAACAACCAGTTAAATGGATGTCCTGAACTGTGCATCATTTTGGAACCCTTGACATTATTACATTGGTGACAGGGATAAACTGTGGTCTTGGCCAATAATGGTTACATATAACAAAATCAATGAGTTTGACCTGGGATTGGATGACACGCTGCAGTATGTGGAACGTCTGGACTTGCATGCAGAACAAAAGCAAGCCATCCTCCTCAGTGCATGTGGTGGGAAAACCTATGCCATGCTATGGGATTTGTGTCAGTCGGGTAAGCCCGGAGATTTTTCTTTGAGTTACTGAGGATTTTGAGTGACCATTTCACACCGAAGCTCAGTGTCACTGTTAAACATTTCAAATTTCATTCAAAAATGAAACAGCAACAACAGTCGGTGGCATCATTTGTAGCTGAACTGAGGAGGTTCACTGAACACTGTGGGTTTAAGACAGCACTGGATGACAAGATTAGAGACAGACTGGTGTGTGGCATTAACAACAACAGCATTCAAAGGCATTTGTTATCAGAAGTGGATGACAAACTGACTTTGGCAAGGGCAATTGAGTTAGCAACAACAATGGAAACAGTGGCTAAAGATGTACAGATGGGTGACAAATTAAAGAAAAAAGAATCAACCACAAAAGGATTCATCCAGTTGCTGACAAGGTTAAGGCTGCTGACAAGGTTAATGCCATTGCAAATGCCCCACAGCCAACCAACCAGACACAGTTGAACTCTTTCCTGGGCATGTTTAATTATTACCACAGGTTCTTGCCCAATGTCTCCACTGTGCTGGAGCCACTGCATGGGCTCTTGAGGAAGGGAGCCCTGTGAAGATGGGAGAAACATCAAAGCCTCTCTACTTGCATCACCTTATTGTGTCAAAGCAATTTTATCCCACCAGTTTCCAGATGGCACTGACAAACCAATTGGATACATGTCACGATCACTGTCATCAGCAGAATGGGGTTATTCCCAGCTTGAGAAAGAGGCGCTGGCTAGGGCTGTCGTGGTGACCGAATTCTCCTGCAGTGATTTAGGATGAATCAACAGCGCAGTATGCGGTCATATGCGGTATTAGTGCCATTTTTTTGTGTGAAAATCAAGGTATGTTAGTCTGATTATGTGTTGGCCAAATGGAGCAGCAGTACCTCACGAACATGGAAAACACTTAAAACACTTGGCACACACTTGGCAGGAAACAACATTGGCCTATAGCCGAGTCCCCTTAAACTTGGGATTTATGAATGGAGTCTGGCTGGATGCGCCTTTAGACTGTATGATTGGTGGAAAACTACTTTACCTCGCAGGTTAAATGGCAACGTGCTTGGCTGCTTAGTGACCTGGGAGAGTTTAAACATATAACCAAGACAAAATATTCATACAGGTGTGTTTTTAACCACCAAGCATCAGCACGGAGCCCTAGTCAGCTCACCCTGAGCCCGGCTCTGTTATGAGGGATGGACACCGGGTTAGCTGGTTAGCCTGGATGCTAGGGGTGGGAGGCTTGCGCGAGGCTCTGTGGAGCCCCATGAGTGCGAACTCAGCATGCGAGACACTGCATGCAGCAAGCGGGATCTCCGGAGCCGCCGGACCAGAGTAGGGGAGCCGCTGAACATTCAATACACATGTACTGTAAAACAAGAAGGACCTAGCCTCATCAAAAAAAGAAGTGCAGTGATTGTGGCATCTTATGAGTGCACCTTGGAGTATAAGGAGGGCTCAAAATATGGGAAGGCAGATGAACTGAGTAGACTCCCTTTGCCGACCACACCCATCGCGACACCACGTGACAGGGTAATGCTCATAGAGGACATGATGGCACACCACTACAAGTAAAACAGATCTGGAATTGGACCCATCGGGACTGCATCCTGTTCAGAGTACATCAGTGGCTGCTGCAAGACTCCTGGCCCTCAGTGTACACCAACTCAGAAATTCAGCCTTATACAGTATGAGATGACAATATGAATTGAATGTGGAGGAGGGGTGCATCCTGGGGGGAAGTAGCATGATAATACCACCATAAGGAAGACAGACTATGATTGAGTTGCTTCGAGTGGCCCATCTGGGGATCTCAAGAATGAAAACACTGGCCCGTAGCTATGTGTGGTGGCCAAACATGGATGCAGGTTTAGAGTCAACGGTGCACAGATGTCATTCATGTCAGTCCAACCAAGCCATCCCAGCAACAGCACCACTTCATCCATGGGAATGGCCATACCAACCATGGATGAGGCTGCATCTGGATTTTTGTGGGCCAGTATTAAGGAAGATGTTTCTAATTGTCATTGATGCCTATTCAAAGTGGATTGAGGTTTACCCAATGTAGTTTATAACTTCATCCATGACAGTGGAAAAATTGGGGGGCATCTTCGCCACACATGGAATCCCAGCTGTCATTGTTAGTGATAATGGACCTAGCCTGGTCAGTGCGGAGTTCAAACACTTCCTGACAAAGAATGGCATAAAGCATGTAATGACAGCACCAAACCACCCGTCCTCAAATGGCTGTGCTGAGTGGGCAGTGCATGTGTTCAAACAGGGAATCAAGAAGATAGGGGAGAGTAGTGAGGAGACAAAGCTATCCAGGTTCCTTTTCAAGTACCAATCAACCCCTCAGACCACGACCAGAGCCATGCCTGCTGAGCTGGTCATGAACTGGAGGATCAGGACCCAGCTGGATCTGTTGCATCCTTCACTAGCTGGCAAGGTTGGACTGAACCCGGCCAAACAAAAGCATCATGATAAGCATGCCCTGGACCAGATGTTCACAGAGTCCGACTCAGTCTATGTGAGAGGGTTCTTGGGCCAGAAGTGGATTCCTGCAGCATTCATTGAGAGGACAGGTCCAGTATCTTGGAAAGTCAAAACACAGGGTGGCAAGCTGGTGAGATGACATCAGGATCAGATTCGTCCATGTCATGACCAGAAACTGACTGAACCAGCAAATCCTTAGCCAGAGAATCCAGCACAAGAGGCAGTCATACTGGTGCCCCCAGAACTGGGTCCTGAACTAGGGCAATGTTATTAAATGCAAGTTTGGAAGGCACCCACTTATCTCAAGGACTATATTCTTGCAAGGGCAGAATAACCCCCTTGGAGGAGGGAAAGTCTACCCCCTACCTTGTAGCTTAGATTTAAGTTCTGTGTTCATATAAAAAAGGGAAAAAAAAGGAGTCAGATGACCACCATGGGGGCCTATGTGAGGTCCTTGAGTCAATGGCAGTCAAGAACATTAAGCAGAGTCAGTACAGGAAGTTTGGATAGTACAATAAATAGTACAATAAATAGTAGTACAATAAATGACCAGTTAAATGGATGTACTGGACTGTGAATCATTTTGGAACCCTTGACATTATTACATTACTACACAGCAGCGTTTGTAAATGGAGTGCAATTTGGCAGGGCACAGAATCAACCAACGCAAACACTTAACTGCCTTAAGATATAACAGTCACTCCTGCCAATACATCTTTGATGGGAGAATACTTGTACTTGTAATACAAAATTGCTGTTTCTCTCTTGTTGTTGTTGCCGTCTGGTGTGGGCCTTTATGGTATATATGAAGTATATAGTGCATATGGGAATCAATTGCACCAATCTAAGCACATAGTTATGACAGATTTATGACAACCACAACATTGTGATGATTTGGTGATGATGAATCCAAAACAGTTGCCAAAAAAACCTCTCCCATAACAAAATTGATGGAGCAGAATGGCCAAAAGCAAATGTACAGCTCATCAAATGAGCCACTGAGGGTGGATCATATTAAACTAACTTGGGAGGAAATAACACATTTGGTTAACATGTGTTGCTCCGGTGCTTGGAGAACAGTTTCCCTGTGTAGAAAACGGCTCAGTGATATTAGGCAGAGAGCCAACCAGACATTGGCGGTGAAGCAGAGGGACAGTTTGGGTACAGCCAAGGCACTTCCACCAGCCAGTCTTCAACTTTTATGGAGGATGAGACCACCTTCACAGAGCAAATAATCGTGCAGATAGAACAAAATGTTGTATTTTTCTTTTGTCTCTGTATGAGGAATGTTCTGCTTTACTAAAATTAGCCCTTGTTACATCTGAAAAAGTGTCAGTAAACCTTTGAGCAGGATTTGTTCGTGGATGCATTTCTTCATAAGCCACAAAAGAAGCACAAAACAAGCATTTCGTGCCATGCTCTTTTAGTCTAAACTGTCACCAAAGTACCAAACAGGCATTCATATGATTGAATACATAGGCTTTTTCCCCAGTGAAAGTGCAATCTTGATGGTGCAAAGACACCCACTCTACATCCATAGCCCCCAAAATAGATCCCTGCATCTCTTCCAGTGGTATGAACTAGGTTGAGGAATACTAATTAGGACAGGGACAAACAACCCAGTTACCCACTACTGTGACATATTCCATAGTGTGGACAAGGTGGACAACACCACAGCCTAGGAAGGACAAGATATTCAGTTGTTCAGTAAACCCAATAACTGACTCTCTCTCTCTCTGTCTCTCTCTCTCTCATATATATATATATATATATATATATATATATATATATATATATATACATATATATGTATATGTAGAGATGTGACAAATTAAAGGAAAACTGGTTCAGGTCTGAATGCTTGATGCCTACAGCTGTACCATCCGGTGGCTCTGTTATGCTTTGGGGGGCATTTTGCTGGCATGGTTTGGGTCCACTTGTCCCCTTAGAGGGAAGGATCACTGCAAATCAATACAAAGTTGTTCTGTGTGATCACCTTTATCCTATGATGAAACATTTTTATCCTGATGGGAGTCATCTCTTCCAGGATTACAATGCCCGAATTCACAGGGCACAAGGGGTCACTATAGTTTTGATTGTGAAAAAATTTCCTCCATGGCTGGAATGAACTAATTTGCTCAGTTGTCATCACATGACCTTACTTTGGTGACATCATAAATGGTGATCTTAACGACTGTCTTGTTCAGACTGGCCTTCTTGAATTTTCTTCTAGCCCTTCTACTTTCTACTTCATGAACTCGATGACCTTGACGCCTTTCCAGTCAGTGCTGAATGGTTTTCATCTGGTATTGGCAAACTTGCAAACAGCTGTTTCTGGTATTCTGGTCTCTCTCTTGAAAGATAGGTTCACAATTTTTTAAGACTGTCTTAAAACAACAGTTAGGTATCCATATGAATACTGAAAGAGGTTTTCCTTGCTGTAATCATTCCCCCTGTTCATACTGGCTATTAAAAGATCCCCTTCAAATGCGTTTTCAGTGTAAGTGATGGGGAAACTGTCCTTTAATGTTGGTTATTGAATGCCTAAAGGCCCCTTTAGTTTGCAGGGCTGCACTTTAAAAGTCAAATTATTAAATACCAACACTGCACACCTGAAATTTTACACCCCCTATTATTTGTAACACGGGAAAACAAGGTGCACCTACCTTCAAAGTAAAAGCGCAAAATGTACCTAAAGCAAAAGACAATATTCAGGACAGGTGTACATAGCGACACTCTTTTATGATTTTAAAAGGTCTATTCTTCTACTTTATCTTTTAAATCAAATTTGCGTTGCAATCTTAAAGTACACCGCAGTATTTGCTCATTAGTGATGTATTTTGAAAGTCTTAACCGGAAGTTCTTTTAATCTGGATGGTAGCTTGATTCTAGCATAGCGCGTGCTGAGAGACAGGTGACAAACCCTCACCGTTGCCAATATTGTTTTTCCTAGGATGGCGAAGTCATGACCCTCCCTACTCCCCTACTCTGATTGGCTTACTCTCATATTATTAGTCTAACCCTAACCAATCTCACTCCTCATGCCTAAACCTAACCAATCCAACCAACGAAGGTAACGAGTATTAGCCAATGAGAGGCAGAGTAGGGCGGGTCATGACTTCGCCGTCCTAGGAAAAACAAATTGGCTCATGACTGGCTGGCTAGCAGACACAGAGAGCGGTGGATTTTTTTTTTTTAATCTTACCGCAGCAAACCGGCCAAGAAACTCCTCCACTTCAAGGATTTATAACCAACTAAAAGACTTTTCCTCGGTGGGATTGTTTCGTCTCAAAAGCTGAGACAGAGCAATGTTTCTCCTGCAGTACACCGGTAGGCTGGTCTGACTAACATCCTCAGCTTTCACACGTTATACACATGATAATATTAATATGAAAATAATCTTAAAAGTGTCTCAGTTTCCAGTAAATTATAAGTTCATAAATTTGTTTAATGGCATTTTCCCCCGTTGATAATACTGTGATCGTGTAAAAGTCAATATTCATTTCTAATATGGTGATATTGTAGCTTAATTTTAACATCCACACATTTCTTGGTGTTTTAACATTCATTATTGTTGTAATGTAACATGATGGACAGTATATGAACCAGCTGTTCCCTTATAACACCTATAATAAGTTACTTTGTGTTTGCCTTAATATCTATCTATCTATCTATCTATCTATCTATCTATCTATCTATCTATATATATATATATATATATATATACACATCTGTGGTGAAGGCTGTGTTTAAACTTGCCCTGTGAAGTTTCTATCCCTGTAAAACTTTATTATGGGATTACTTTACTGCTTTGTATAATGAAATGCATCTTGCTCATTTGACTTTCTAATGTCGTTTATCCCTTTTTCCATCCTGTGAGCAATGGAGAACTTGGGGAAGTGTGAACTAACTGTTGAAAAATCATTTGATTTGGCTTGGATACGGATAAACAAAGTTGACCTTATCAGAGTTTCCAGACTTAAATCTGATATGTGCAGGGCAGGGGATCCCAAAGTTTCCTTTCATTGAGACCACTGACTCCCATATGATAAAAACCCATTTAAAGAGATTTCCAGTATATTCTCAGACAGTACCAACTTTTCTGTATTTTGCGCTTATGACCCTCTTGCAGTGAATGGTAGCATCAAACTATTCTTGATTTCTTTCTGGGGAGGAACTATGAGTTCATTTTGGAAACTACTGGGCTCAGCTCTTAAAGGCTTTCTGAATTAAAGTCATTGAGAGTGTTAAGTGGAGTGCCGCTGACTTTGTATTTTCCCTCCATTTATTCCCTTATTTCTCTGTGATCCTTTAACTGCAGTAAAATAAAACAGTTCACTATAGTCAATGAGCCATTGGGGGGATCATACAATCCAAGAACTTCCCACTTAAAAGGCTTACATTAGTCAGCTTTGTTTGAACACGTTGTTCACCGTTTTAGCTGCCTCCACTTTATAGTGCTGTGATTTATTTAGAACTTACTCCAGGTCTCTCACACCCAGTGTAATGATGGATAAGTGCTCATAATTGGATGATTAGTTTCCCCCAGTAACTAGCCAGCTAAGTGCTGAGCATATGCAAGCAAATCTTTTCTGAAGGAGCATCTCTGTAGACAGCTATGCAGTTTAGCCATACAGTGGACTTGTCCAAAGCCCTTATTTTTGAGGACATAGTGTAATACTGTATTTAGATAAGAAATTTTTCATTATGGCATAGAGCTGCCACAATTAGTTGATTAATTGATTAGTTGATTGGCAGAAAGTAATTTGCGGTTATTAAAAATTCCAAACATTTGCTGGTTGCAGCTCCTTGAATGTGAGCATATGAGGCTCTTTTGTGTCATACATGATAATAACCTGAATATCTTTGAATTTTGGACTGTTGATCGAACAAAACAAGAAATTTGAAGATGTCACCTTGGTCTCTAAAAAAGTGTAACGGGCATTTAATGTTATTTTCTGACATTTTATCAAAAGAAATGTTAGCTACAGCTAACATTTCTTTTGATTATTGGTAATCATTTGGTCTATAAAAGGTCAGAAAATAGTAAAGACTGTCCATCCCAAGTTCCCAGAGCTCAAGGTGACGTCTTCAAAATTCCAAAAACAATTCCATCACAAGGTCCATTAATAGCTGTTCTGGAGCTTTCAATGGTATCACACGGTCTTCCTCAGCAGATGTAGTTTACACAGTTTTCATGCCATTGTAGATGGTGTAATTTCCATTTCCTGAACATTTCAAGGACTTTTTGTTCATCTTTTAATGTAAAAGTTGAGATTGAATGTTTACTCTTTCAAGAATTACTTTTCAATCTCAGTTCTTCAAAAACTGCTTGTTTTGACAGACAAACTTTCCAAAAAGTTTAGTTTAATATGTAAGACAAAGAAAAGCATCAAATATCTGAGAAGCTGGAACTAGTGACTGTAAAAAACAAAAATGGCTTTTTGCTTAAAAAATAGTTTACAATTATGAATTATCAAATTGTTGCCCAGTCATTGTTTAGTCAATTCATTAACTGACTAGTCATTTCAGAATTTAAAAAGCATGCTGAATAAATTGGAGCTATGTTTGTTCATCTTCAACCCTGTCATCAGCGCACACTAGGAAAAAAACATGTGGAACTATTTTAAATACATGTTTTATGTTAATGTTTTCTGACTCCTCTAACGATGGAACAAAGACTTCCCCACTCTCAAGAACGTGATGGGTGACATCCTTGCATCCATCACTATAAGTGGAGGCTGAGTGGCCTCAGGAGCAACCATGGTTGAGTTAAGGTCTATCATTCCCTGTGACAGCCATTTACCTCCACACTGCACCGATCCCCTCTCTGATCAATGAGCAGGACATTGTTGGATTGCCTTCAGGAGGGAGGGGCTGTCAGAGAGGGTTGACAGAAATACAGAGAGATAGAGAGACAGAAAGACATAGAAAGAGAGAAACTACTGGATATCTGCTTTGTTATGAGTTCACAGTGGTCCCAGGATAATGGTGGTACAGCTAAATTAAAGCACAACCGACTGCGGAGTGAGATATTGTAGCGTATGAAGAGATTTGTCAGCTTTGGAAAAACCTCCCTTTAAACAAGGAAACGTAAGCTCAGTTTTGCTAACAATTCAGCAGTAAGTGTGCGTCTTGTAACAATGGCTATGGGGAAAAGAGGCAGCATAATGAAACGTGAAAATATGAGTCAGAGATAAAGGAAGCTCCCGTTCTGTGAGTACCGCTGGCAATATCACTGTTTGAGAATGGAGGATTCAGGAGGGTACCCTGCTGAAAGCTCTAGTAACCTGGTTATGGATCATTCAGCGGCGCCTCGAAGGCCTGCGAAGACATAGAGTCCCCTCGGCTGTTTAACTCCTGAGCTAGGTTTCTGTAGCTATGAGTTGCTCTTTACTGTGGGCCAATCTTTGAGGAGTTTTGCTAATGTTGTTGTCAAGAGCCAAGGGGTGTAGCTGAATAAATGATGCTGGTAAATTGTGTGCTTAAAGCCCTATGCCTGTTTTGTACTTCCACTGAGTTTCTTTATCATACACAAAATAAATATTTGAGTGTTTCCATGGTCAGTAATGTAATAATTTCTACGTCCACCTCATATGAATCATTGTTGATTTGGATGGCCTCAAGATATTTGTTTGTTCTCCTCCTGATATCACAGCTCTTCAAATCCACAGCAGGTGTAATAGATTTGTTCTGCCACCTGGATGGTGAAAAACTTTGAGGGGAAGACATGGCGTCCTAGTGACATAGGGGGTTAAGACGTAGCATTAACCGCAACATCCTTGGTTCAGGTGCCACCAGAGAGTCTTGCTGCACGTCATTCCCCATCTCTCTCTTTCTCTTTCTTTTTTCTTTTATTGAGTCCTCACACCTAAGAAGACTTTTTGCCGATTCTAGTGCTTTTGCTTTTCTAGGTACGTTACCCCCACCTCAACATTTAGAGCAGAGTGTTTTACCCTCAAGGCAGAGGGTAATTATTTAAAGCAGAATCTGAGGAATATCTCAGAACAAAATATACTTATGAGGAAAGCAGAGCCATCATCAAATTTGGTTCTTGAGGATATATTGATTGATGAATGCAGTTTGAACCCTTTTGCATCCATTCAATAACAGCGGTCTCTTTTGAGCAAGCAACCTGTCAAGGATCTTAACTGAATTCCTAAACAACTCTCCTTATCTGGTTAAGTCTTAGATTCAGAAATACCATGATAAAGAGAGATTTTTTATTTTAGTTGAGGCAGTGAGCCATGTTCATGGCTTGTTTGGCAGTAATTGAGTCTGTAATTCTCACTCTGCCCCCTTTGTATTGGAGCACCTCATGCACATCTGATGTACCAGTGTTACACCCACAAAAGCAATTGTTTCACAAATTGTTTTTTTTTTTTCTAAACTTGTAGGGAGGTGTAAGAAATGTTCCTGTTACAGTTAGAGAGACACTTTTACATCAGAATTTGGTGCATAATGGTGCTTT
Source organism: Thunnus albacares (assembly GCF_914725855.1). Classification (NCBI taxonomy): domain Eukaryota; kingdom Metazoa; phylum Chordata; class Actinopteri; order Scombriformes; family Scombridae; genus Thunnus; species Thunnus albacares. Next base: position 23,159,677 of record NC_058115.1, read on the forward strand.
TCTGCAATTACTACAACTGCAGCTGTGCTATTGAGCATTGTCATTGTGCATTCCCACCACTGGCAACTTGGTTGATAGGCTGCTCTCTCCCGATTGATTGTGGGCGGTATGAGGGGCTTTGATTGCATCTATGTAGTAGACTCATGTAGCTACAAAGTTTTGAACAAGTTCTGTGCACTGTGTCATTTTCGCTGGTTAAGTTTTGCCCTCTATGCTGCATTATGTTTAGAAGTTACTATAGATAGTGGTGCTAATGAGACTTAATTATTGGAAATTAACAGAATGCTCAATTATTTATGGAGGCAAGTTGGCGACTGCTCCCTAGTCATTGTTTTAACACCTGTACTCTTGCAGTCTTTGAAATAAAAATAACAGGGTGGCAGAAAGCTTTGAAGGGCTGTAATCAAAATCACCTCAAAAGGGGAAGGAAGGAAGCACAAATATTCTGAGTACAAAAATGTCAGCGGCTGATGACAATTTTTGGTTAGAAAGCAGAGTTTGGCCAGTTTTCTGAGCTCTTTCCAGGCATATGAAGGCAGGTAACTGCTACTATCGCAGTAGCAGTTAAGTGTCAGTATTCAGTTAATGCTAATGAATGGTTGAGGGTTTTCTATTTTGCATGTAACTAGTTGAGCAGGTGGAGGCTTTTTTTTTTCACCAACACTGTCTGTCATTGGAGACTGTTAAGAATGTGATAAAAAAAGAATAATGCTTTTACATTTCACCAATTGTCCCAGAATCCCAGTGGAAATCACATGCAAATGTGGAGACAATAAAGTAAATAGAGGCAATATATTATGCTGCAGCAATTTCTGTTGTGAAGTGTGATTTGACAGTCCTTTGAAGCATCAACAAATGGCACAATAGTTTTTATTTGGACAATTTGGGAATTCTTTGGCTCCCCAGATATTTAAAATGTCCTGTTTTGTAAACTGGTAAGTTATTCATCAAACGAGTAAATATGGGTTAATAATAAAAGCAATAATAAAAAGTGAAATATTCAGATGAATAGCTTGGAGAGGCTGTAAAATAAAACAACAGTTGTTTCTATCCCAGTTAATTATATTTTACATAATTAAAGAAAATGCATGCGTGGATATGAAACCCATTCACACTGTGAATCTCAATATAGTTTTATACTGCATGTTTTTCCACATTACATTGAGTGAGCAGAACAATCGAACCTCCTGTACATTGTAATGTATGTAACAACAGCTTTCTTATTGTTGTTGACACAATGTCTTAGAGGTGTTGTATAGATTTGTTTTATATGGAAAGCTGTTTCTATTATTTTGTCCACTTCTTTTACATATACAAATATCAATTAAACAAAATTAGAAACACCTCATATTGTCCAATAACGTAATACAACAAATTACAGTGGCAGAAAATACAATAAAGTTAAATCAACACCTTTGAGACACTGTCACTGACATACATCACTCATTGTACTCTTATTACCAGGAACTTTTCACCTCTTCTAAATACATAACCAAAGCCATTATAGAAAATTTTATGAAATTACAAAGCCCAGTCTTCTCAGATTTCCTTGCAATTTTCCGCTCTTGTACTTCCAGACCTCTAAATCACTGCCAAAATCTCCAATATTACAGTGAGAGAAATTGGTCTGGTGCTGTGTTGTCCAATCAGAGCTTTAAAGGCTGGGTTATCATTTTCCTGTGCTGGAGCCAGGAAAATAAGTGCATCCAATCACAATCCCTTTCTAAACAGAAATTGTCTTACATTAACGTGATATCAGATTGAAAAATGCAATGTGCCAGCTGATCACACTAGATTATTTTCTTCTCACTCATTTTGACACATTTCACTCAAAACAAACACCATATTTGCCATGCATGCATGAGCATGCAAATTTATCTGCAATTTGTGAGTGACAATAGTTTGTAAAATGTGACGCTGCCACCATTATGATCTGCGTGCAAGCAGTGCTCACAGTTTGTGAAACCGACTCCTGATTATCTTCTTACAGTTTTGCTTAATTTTCCAGTGAATTAATGCCTTGTTAACTTTAGTTTTCTCTGATGCCTGTGTTTGAATATCCATTTGTGTCCTTGTTCTTGTTGGCTGGCCTTGTCTTCCTGGTGAGATATTCAGCAGATTTTTTTTTTTTTTTAACAAGTACCAGGATCAGTTCAGTTGAAGAGTAGTGTAAAGGACTGTGTGGTTGAACACTGTGAGTGTCAGCAGAATCAGTTGTAGCTTGGCAGCCTCGAGGTGTTTTTGGATCAGCTCTGGTGCTCTCTGGGGCTCCACCACCTGATTGATGGAGCTGTTTGCTCCTAATCACTTCAGAGATAAAGTATCATGCAAGGAACGTTGAAATTGGAACTAAGGACTCTGCAGCAGCAGGTGCAGGAGCCACACCACAGTTTGGGCAATAACTTCAGATTGTCTCATTGCTTCACCACTCATGCTGTTTCTCCCTGTGGTTTGCTTTTATTAGGTGATAGCTGTTGGGTTAGCTTGCCAAGAATGTTCAGATGTCTGTGTTTGCCAGAAACTCCATTTGGGACAGTTTGATTGTTCAGCTTTGTGAACTTTTGGAGGTTTACAAAGCTGAACAATCAGTATTATGTGGCGACTGTCTAATTCAGTCCATTTTAGTGAAGCTTGTAACAGTTCAGTTACACAGTTTGTACAAAATTTGTAGCACTGTGTGGTAAATCATTTTGCGACTGGATTGCCCATCCAAAAATGTCGTATATGCAAATAACCCCTATTGAGTTGGAAGGGATCTGAATAAAGTAATTATAATTTTAAATTAGAAAAAATTAAAAACAGCATGGAAGGACAGCGTAGAAAAGGCTAATTGTTCACAAGTTCACAAGGAAAGGGAAAGGTGGAAATGGAAAAGTGAGAAGAAGGAACAGGAGTTGATGGAGGAAGCTAAATCAGACTGTTCACCAGGGAGTGGCACTGTGATTACACCTCAGAAGATTTTTTATTTCTGTTCTCACATATCATCTTGAGAAAGAAGCCCTCACTCCGCTACATCAATATCAGGATTCACCTCAGCCTGTCAGTATAAGCCTCTGTGTGGTAGGAGGTACGGACTGAGCCAGAGATGGATTGATAGATTCCGCCTGAATTGTGAACATAAGACAGCTGCATCCTGACTAAACACCAGGCCTCCTGTGGACTCTGCTGTTTTACAAATGTGAAAACCTGAACTAAAACGCAGGTACAGTATCCATGTAATAGTGGAGTGCGTCCACTGGACACCACCTCCTCAGTTTCAGTGCCTGCTGGGGGTGGAGGAAAACAGTTGTGTAGCAGCAAGACTGTAAGCAATATTACTGTGAATCACCTTCACTACACAGTGGCCTCTCTCAGGAGACAAAGTGATGCTGAGATTTTGCTGTGATTCTGGCATTTTTCTCTTTCCAGCAATGCCAGGATAAACAATTGGAAATAGCACAACACGGGCTATGATGGATTACTGTAGGGATGAAACACACTACATCAGAATGTGGCTGCGTCCACTGCTGCAGAGCGGAGTATATGTGGGAATATATAGAAGCTACCTTTGACTGTAAACTGTCCGTCCTTTGACTGTAAATCCAAATGAATAAAATGTATGTAATACTACTACTAATAATAATGATAATAATCATTATTTTAAAAATGAGTGATGTCCTGATGCAAAGAACTTCATGTGAAAATCTAGTCAGGATCCAACAGGTTCTAATTGGCAGTCCACACCACCACCATGTTTGGTGGCATTTCTGTTGCGTTTTAGATAAACCATAACTTTTCCTGTCACACAGAACAGGTATTCTTCCAATTCTATAAATGTCTTAATCTGCACCAACTGTGACACATTGTAGGTAACGCCTTTATGCTCATTTTTAGGGCTGCAACTAACAGTTATATTCATTATCGATTAATCTGTCGATTATTTTCTCGTTTAACTGAGTAGTTGTTAGGTCCATAAAATGTCAGAAAAATGGTGAAAAATGTTGATAACTGTTTCCCAAAGCCCAAGATGATGCCCTCAAATGTCTTCTTTTTTTCCAATCAACAGTCCACAGCCCAAAGATAATCAATTTGATATCATAGAAGACTGAAGAAACCAGAAAATATTCACATTTGAGAAGCTGGAATAAGAATTTTGACTTTTTTTTCCTTAAGAAATGACTCAAAACAATTATTCATAAAAATAGTTAGCGATTAATTTCATAGTTGGCAACTAATCAATTAATCGACTAATTGTTGTAGCTCTACTTATGTTTTTTTGGGCTACATGCTTAGTGAGCATAATCTCCATTGGCAGTCATGCAAAACAGACAACTCTCCTACTTTCTATGTTGTAGATGTATGAACTGTAACTATGTTTATTGACCAAAGCTCGCAGTCTTACTTTGAGCTTTGCACTATGGGCAAATAGAGCTACATGGTGGACTGGAGAATAAAATAGTGCTTTCTCCTCGTATATTCCGCATGGAGCCTACTTGAAACCATTATCTTTTCAATTGAATTTCTGATATTAGCCTGGTAAAGACAATTTTTCTGGCCGCTGTCCTTTCAGCACCTTAGCTGTAATGGAGGTCAGAGTTGGTGGATTGGAATTGGATGGACGCTTGCAAACTTCTGACATTTCGCTTCTAAAGTGTTGTATAATACAATTACAATTCCCCATATTGGTATAGCCATATAAATGCTATCTAATTTAAATTTTTCACTCAGCTTCCGTGTGATATTGCCTATGTGAATTGCAAGAACAATGAGAAATAGAAATAGGAGGAGTAATCCTCTACATGGAGCATAATCAAATATGTGGGCTGCATTCCAACTGGTGTGTGTTGATGTCTTCTACAGTGTAGTTTTTGATACTACAATAAGGAGTCGCCAAAGTCAGAAATCCTACACATACAGGCTTTCATCTAGTGTACACTATATATCATTACATAAAAAATTAAAATAAGACATGTTTTTTGATTTAATTTCATGTAGATATGGTCTAGAACATTTGTTGTGGACAGATTGTCAAACCAGGACTCATTACATACAGGCCAACAACATATGTTAGCCAAAACACTTCCAATACTCATACATTTATGATTATTAAAGGTAACTAATATTTAGTCCACACCTAAACCATACTATTTGATAGATGAAATGATGAAGTTGCTTATAACGTCCCATTTTCTGGAGACATTGATATGTTTCCCAGTAGAGACAATGGTGGAACACTGAGGTTGTGGTTCAATGGTTTGGCCCAAGAAGAAGCAGCTTCCACTGAGATTGCTTGTCTGAAAAGCAGCCATGTCTTCAACATAATAGACACAGGATGCCTTGAGGGGCGTTGATGGCAGCTTAAGCATGAGCAGGGACATGAACACTAGCATGACACAAAAATAGATTCAACAATGAAAAACAAAACCATGAGGGAGAAGGAGAGGATGCAGACTTTTGAACCAAACATATTATCAGTAGTGCTGGTAATGCTCTGTGGGTGCTGGATAAATCCTGTCCTTAGAGGCAGTCTGGCACTGAATGAAGAACATCCCTATATGCTTCAGTGAACAAGAGGAGATTTTTATTTACTTCATGAAAGTCAAATCACCATGGTAGGGATTTTTTGGTGGAATCAGAGCTACTTCAGATTAAAGGCACACTATGCAGTATTTTCCAATAAAATAATGCATAGACTCATACAAAAATAATCCCTTTAAATCATCACTTATGACCCACTAGAAGTGCGTGTGAGTGTATGTATCTACAGAGATCCTGCCCTCTGCCTGTATTTTCTTATTATTTTGCTGTGTTTGGGGCATTTCGGGGCATCGACCTTTGGGCAATGGGTGTGTAGCTTCCAGCCAATAACGGCACAGAGGTGTGAGGTCGGGACTTATAGCATAGGAACCAGGATACATCACTGTCTCCATCTCTCTCCTCTGCTCCGTTCTGCTCTCCGTGTCATGGATGTATAAAGAGCTGCAGGTCTGTGTGTCTGTTTGACCGAGGGCGGGACTGAGCTACACACACGCAGAGCAGAGAGGCCACAGTGGACAGGATGAAGCTCTGTATTCACAAAAACTGTGGCAATGCTGCACCTTGGGTGGTATGGAGGTGTGGGCATGTTTATTTGTGCTATAGAATGTAATTGCTGCGAAACAATCAGAAATTGTTTTATTTCTCTGATTCATGGCTTTGTTCTCACCAGCGCTGCTCCCTCTCTTCATTCACTCTCTAGCTCCTTTGACCACCACTGCTCTCTTGCTCCCTCTAGTTCGCTCACTCATTGAGCCAGGGAGGAGGGGCCAACTCTGAATGCTGTGTGTTTACAAACAGCAGCCGAAAAATCCTGTGTAGTACACCTTTAAACTTGATTTATCTTAGAAATACTGAAATACGGAGGAACTTCATGGCAGCTTGGTAATTTTCCGTTTACCTGAAAGGACGTTTATGGGAATCATATTTTGGAATTTTTGCCCTGTTTTCTGTAAACATTCTCACTCAGACAGATCCCCGCTGTGCAAACACCATCATACACACAGACGAAGCTCTATCTAATATGTAATTTTAGAGTGGTGATGAAGGATTCACTGTGTGAGCTCAAAAGAAGCCCTGTACCTGACTGTTTACCCCACTGAGCCTAGTCAGAGTCAGACGCCTGCTGTTTGGATAACTTTGTGGATTTTTGTGCATTCAGCACACCCACTGACCAAAATTTGTTTGGTTGCTTTTTTCTTTAAAGTCTTCTTGGGGAATGGATTGTGGTCAGCATTTACAAGGAAGTGGTGTGACATTTCAAGAGGAGAACAAAACAGCTTTCATTCAAGTTGATAATGTACAGGCTAGTTGTGTCTATTTGTGACCAGTAAAATGCACCTTGAAGTCAGCACTATGCATGATTCAGTGACTTATGCATTCTGTTTCACAACAACTAAGTTAATTGGATGTTGAAAATAATCATTTCCCTTTTTCTGTATGGTTATTTTTATTTTATATTGTTTTCTTACAGCCCTTACTTTGATTGCTCTCTGGGTAAATCTGGTCTTTGTGGTTTTTGTTTGTCAAGGAAGTTTCAGAAAAGTAAATTCACAAAATGTAGAGTTACTGGATTTTTTGTTGTTTTTTTTTGCCAGTGTGTTTATTTGCTTATCACTGTGTCTCTGTTATGATCATTCTTGCTCTTAGATTGTGTTCTATCAAGGGTATTACATAAAAAAACACATTTTTAAGTTAGGTTTGGTGCACATATTGCAATCCCTCTAACATTCATACAGGATTTCTCCCAGGGAATTTGTTAGTGGCCTTATGTAGTCACTAGACAATGGTTTAAATATTTGCCTCATTCACTAAATACATGGCCTCTGCTATATGATGTAGTGTTTCTACTCATTTTCACTTAAGCTTATCAAACCTAATATCATATTTCATAGAATCTTAACAATGCCTTCTGATGTTGGTGGGGATGCTCTATACTAAACAATGGGAGAACCTGCACCATAATTTCGCAATCTATTCATCCGTAGTCATTAATACACATATAAGGGTAAATGGAGAAAATTTTGCATTTTAGGGTGATTTTGAGATATTTGTCACTTGCTAGAACTACAAAAATGAAAACACAGCTTACCTGTAACTCCTAGTTACCTGAAAGCATTTCTCTGCGTTGCTATTGTGCAATAACATTTTTAAAACATCTGCCAAAGAAAATTATGAGAGAAAGATGGAAACAACAAAGATCCAGTGAAAGACATCAGCTCCTATGGTTCCTGTCAGGGCTCATTTATTCACCTCTCATGCTTATGTGAGTCCTCGCCATGTGAATTCTCATCTACATTCACATCCCTCCTCTGCCTGTGGCTCTGCATCCAAACACCTTCCCGGTGGGGTTTGCTGTCTGCATTTCACTGCACCCCTCATTGATTTGGCCTCGTCTGTGAGCTGAGGAGACCTCCACCTGGGTCAACCCAATCTGAATCCCTCTTTATGCTGCAGGCTGCAGGTCTCAAACAGTTCAGATGCCCCCTCTGATTATTTTCTGAGCCTGAGGAAATAAAAGCAGTGTGATAAAATAAAATTATTACTTTACTGTATGTGGAGAAACTGTCAATATCTTCCTCAGTGCACTTGGCCTTTTGGCAAGACCCTTACTAGCACAGCAGGAAGTAACGGTGAAAACAGCAACATCAAAGCCCTGACATCACGTTAGCGATTTGGTACTGTTAGTAATAAGAAAAACTATGATTAAAATTACAGCGCACTGTTCCTTATATTGGACTGGGGTTTCATTAAATTAATTATAACTGGCTGAAATAGAGCTAAAAATAATCCATCCAACATTGGCCAGAGGCAGGAGGGAAGCTAATGACAATGACACACACACCGTAGGATGCTGTCCTTTTCCTCCTTTTGTCCCACCTCCCCATCCTCCTACACTCTTTCTTTTTCTCCTTTTATTTCAACACATTGAATATTTTACATCAGACCTGCCTGACCACGGCCTCCCGCAGGTGACAGATGCCCAAGGGATCTGAGTCATCATCGCTGCATTCCTGCATATCATTTCACCAGTCCTTTGATGGATGTGCTCTCCACTTTTCTGTTTCTTTTAATCTGACAATGTGTGCTAAGTGAGTAGAAAAAAGATTACAGTTTGCACAATTACAGTTCACTGTATCTGTTAAAGACTCTCCAAGCAGACCTTGGAGTCCTTGCTCCCTAAGGAGCATCACAGCTGCAGTGGACAGCTCCTACTGTGCTGCAGCTCCGGTGGAGATAATCTCCCTGTCAGCAGCCTGTCTCTCTCCCAGATGTCAACTGATGCCAACTGTTGTGTACCTTCAGTTTGCACTCCCACAGTGCTGTCAGCAAACGCTCATCTCACCATTTTCTGTGCTGCTGATTTTAGCATACTATCACATGCCAAACTTGCTGCATACATTTCTGCGCCTCAGTGTTTCAGCCATGAACGCACAAAGGTGTGAATGTGATTAGTGGCCTCTTAATGTAAGTGATGTGTGTTGCCTTTTAGTATGAATAAATTACCACGTACATTTGAGAAATTACGGGAAACGGTTGAGATTGTGGCTGAGAAGATGGGCAGCCTCCACACTTGTCTTAAAATGATACTTAACAATAGTTTCCATCTGCTGTTTTTCATATCAGAATGTCACTTTTGTTTTCATAGTCTTTGATATAAAGTCAGTATTTAGGTTATCTGTCCCTAGTGCTACATGTTGTTCTTTGTGAAAACTGAATCTTTGTTGACAGATGCCAGCAGCAGCTGACTTACATCATGGCACTGAACACACCCATTACAGAGAGCAAGGTAATTGGATTCACAAATCAGCTGACAGCTTCAGGTTTATAGTGACATTGGGCTTTATGGGTAATATTTCAGGCGCTGTTGGGCAGTTTGTCAGAGGTAGTTTGTAGGTAGCGAGGAGCTGCGAGCACCAGGGGAGCACCAGCATTCATTTCTAACTTTTTGTAGAGCTTTTACTGAGCAAAAACTGCTAGTAAGCAATGAGTCACTGTGATACCACTCAGCCCCAAAGAACTAAGCCCTGCATCATTGACTGGAATGATACATGCTTTTGAAGGTAATTAAACCTTTGACTTATTGTCTAAGATGAAGACCAGGCTAAGTAATTTCTGATTGGTTTTACCAAATCCACTTAAATCAAAGTGCATTCAAAACTGCATTAATTTACTCATTTGTTTGGATCAGTTTGCAAATGTGCCACAGGATATGATGAGTCATTTGCCCTTCTGCTCTTCATGCTGCAACAACAAGCTCTGGTCATTGACAAGGACTGAGCTGGGAAGATGAAAGACATCAAGAGGAATGTCATCCACAGAGTTTTTGTACTTCATAAAACCGGAGGCCATCTGAACTGAATGGAGAGGTCAGAGCATATGGCCTGGCACGGTATGGGATGACCCCTTTCTCACTTCATCTCTGTCTTGAGCTCTTTATTATGGCAGAGTGAGCAGAGTGCTGCAGAGTGCTGCCAGAGAAATACTGGTGCTGCATCTCCTAGGTCACAGGAGATGAAAATGCCTAGATGTGATAAGTAGCCAAAGAGTCCAGCTGCATGTTTTTTTCAGAATTTCATCTCTGCCATTTCTCCATCTCTCTATGCTGCTGACAGCGGTCCAAACAAGAGCCACCAAAGTGGACAGAAATGAGAATTAATTGTTTTCTGCAGGTACAGAGGGCAATACCAGCAGTCTGCTTTATTGGGTCCCTACTGAGATTCCATATGCTAGGTGAAATCTGTTCCTTTTCTCCCGATGAGTTGGCTTGAGTGTTGGTCTGAACTCTGGACTGCAGCGGTACTAAACTGAGCAGCTGACTGTGGCTTGGCTCCCAGTTTAAGAAGCATCCAATCTCAGCTATCATGCCATCCACTTGGCCTATGAAATCTACAAACATCTAAATAATTATACTGCAGAGGGATTGTTGTTGTTGGAGCAGTGTTTCCCCAAAGTTGACTGCTTTGGGGTTGTGGGAGGGAGATTGTGAAGCTTTTATTGCACTTACAGTAAATTAATGAACTTGTCTAGTTGTCAACTTGAGTAACATTATCTTCACTTCATCTGTCTCTCCTCTGCTTCGCTCTGTGTGTGTGGAGGGGGGGCTGAGCAGAGAATAGGAGAGAACTAGCATGACCATAAATGACAGCAAAATGCAGTAGAGACTCTCACACTAAGCTGAAATGAAACAAGTGCACATAAATTAGGTAAATAACATAAATAAAATGTTTTGTTTCTTTGGGGGGGGTAGGGGATCAAGAGTTTCCCAGGCAACGACACAGAGGTTGACTCATGCCTGGGCTACACAGCCTACCTGCGTATGCGTTGTGGAACCTATTGCTTTACATTTCACTGCCCGTGGTAACCGGTTAGAGCAGCCACACAGTCCACGTGAGCTGTGTGTCTCAGGCACGTCAGCTAGAGATTCAGCATCTCACCTATTTTTTTCACTAATGCGTGTGATTCTCAGCAAAAATAGACAACGAAAATGATCTGTTGATAGTCATATTGACATCATACCAGCAACATTACACCTTTCACTGTAGTTTCAATGTCTATATCTGTAGAATATGTCACAACATGAAAAAGTGTTGCCACTGCGGGTCAGCCTGCGCGGTACACACTGAGGCAGGGAGCCTCTCTGGCGAGGGACTTTCTGTGATATTAGTTCAAACCAGGATGCCTGCCTGTTGTTTTACCTGCTTCCAGATGGAGATTTGGTGTCATTATTTTTGGTATTTGTTGTCAGTTCCCCCAGTGAAAGTTAGTTTAGAGGTTTATTTGTCAGAGTGTGTGGCTTGTTTGGGGAACTTGGTGCCATTGTGGAGGGATTTTCTTCATTTGGAATGGTGACAGCAGGGGTTTGGCAGAATAATAAATATAATCAATAAAATAAACCTGTCCTGTGTGAGGAGTGTATGTGGCTGACACAGAAATAGTCCAACCAGACCCCACCGTGCCTGTCAGAAAGAAAGCCGATTTCACCTTACATATTATTATTTATTTTTCACAACTGAGCACATGCTTCTTAACCTTTTTTCTGTCTAAACTAAATGTCAATGAAATTCTTAATGAAATGATATGAAACATTCTATTATTGATGGTCATTATCAAAGTCAAACTCTATGTAGAAAGATAGGGCTGGCAGTATCAGCATCGCAACAGCAGCGCTATCTTTGTGGACACCACACGTGCGAGCCGTAGCAGTTCAGTAACGCACACGCGCTGCTCAGGTAGAGGTGGGCTGTGTGGCCCAGGTGTCACATTTCGGAACAGCGCTGCACAGAGGCTCCCAAACACACATGATTATTGATTTCCGAATTAATGGATATTTGTTGTTAGTTTTGGCATTAAAAAATTTTTTTTTGGCATGGCGGCCCACCAGACTTATACAATTATAGGGGAAGCACTGTGGAGACATGTGAGCCATTGGGCCTTTTGTGCCTCAAACTGGCTTTTCTTTCAAGAACATCTTATGTTATCAAGTGACTTGGTCTGAAGCTAAATTCAGTGAAAAGGTATAATTTCAGCAGCTTCAATTCAAGATATCTGTATGCTTGAATGTAGGGAGGCCTTGAGGGCACCACTTTGTTTACTTGGTCAGCTTGCTACTGTGTTTTCCCCTTTTCAATTTCTGCCTGTCCTTGCGGTGAAGATTGGTTTGTGACAGTTCCAAGATAAATGGCTTATGTCCCATGGAACATATTTTATTTTGCTATGTCCAGTATATCATGCCAATAAATCAACAGTATGTGTGTAACCTCCCCCGCTGTTGCCAGCACAGCTTGGGGTGTGCCAGATTTGGTCAACAGCTGAATGATAAATTCCCTTTCTGAAGGCCACTGGAATATGTGGGTGTTGCAGGGCTGATTTATTAAAGACAAAACAGAATGTGAGTGGAGGAGTTCTGTTACTGATGGGGTCATGAATGATATCTGCTGTTGCCGCTGGCATATATGGAGGTGCTGATGTCACTGTAGGTGTGCACAGGGATCGTCTGATAGGATGGACTGTTGGAGGCGATGCAAATGCAGCAGGATACGAACGGCAACCAAATCACTCCCTCCAGAGGGATTTGCACTCCAAGCAAAAGCATTTTGCCTCTATAAACAGAGTCAAACAATCTCCTCATCCATACTAATCTCTGCATACTTATTCCTCTTTTTACAACAGTTTAACAACAGCATTGAGGCTTAAATCCCACTTCGGTAAGTAATTCATTTCTTTATGTTAAAATCATAGCAGAATATTCATACACTTAATTGGATATAAACTTAATATATAGTACAAACATAATTGGATGAGTTGAAATCTCTGCTATGGTCGTGACACATTTTTAACTCAGTCAATAAAATATTTAAAGCTGTAGATTGTTTCGGCTCAACTTGATCATGTAATGTTGTCCCTTGCATTCACATCAAAGCACTCATTAGTGAAACTCTACTCTTATCTCTGCACGACATCTGCTACATTGGAATATCTTTAGGGCTCCCACATATACACGGCACAGCAAAATATCCATTTGTACTCCTAGTTCCATAGTATGACTACAGATGGTTGTGAATACAGTAGGCCCCCAAAAATAAAGCACATAATTAAACCACTGCATTTCCACTTTTAAATGTGTGGTTTTACGGCAAAACAATGGTGTGCATGCACTGCAAAACTGTTTTTCCCCCCACATAAAAAAGATAAATACTAATTTTTTTAGAGCATTTGAATGGTTGTGTAATGATAATTCCCTTCTGTTGAATCAATGAGCCCACTACTCTACAGTATGTGTGTAAAAGAGACAGAATGAGAACTATCAAGCCTAATTCTCAGTGGGACAAGATTGAGCCCTTCTCGCCAATTCACACACATTTTCACTCTCAACTTTATATCGCAGCTTTGGATTGAAGCCTCACATCTGTTACTCCCTATGGTACATCAGTATTCATACAGCTCCTTACATTCAATTAGCTTAGTGTTCACCACATACACAGACACACACATGCACACATCATCCTGCAGATGACCTTCAGCTTTCCATATGCCTATGTATATAGTTTAATAGCTGAATTGGGAAGCAGACTGCTGATGTTGTGACAAATCTTTCTGTTTTCTTGCTATTCTTCTTGATAACCTGAATGGTGGCGGAAGGCGAGGAAGATGAGTAAACCACATAGCAATCTGGCCTATAGCTGGCTGTGTCTGAGAACCCTTTGTGGTGTGATGGATGGATGTTTAAAGTTGGCTGCATGGATCAAGTCAATTTTTATATTGTTTTAAAGGTGGAGTCAATGATTCTGGAGAAATATTGTTGACATTTGAAATAAACAGCCAAACAAATACACTCCTTCAGTGCTCCTTCAGAAGCTCTGCCTCCCAAATTCATGGACACACATTGTCAAGGCAATGAGCAAAAGAGAAATATGGAGGAATCCAGAGTGATGTATCAGCTGTAGAGTCACTTCTCTTCCCATCACATATTATCACAAGCGGAAAAAAATGTTCATCTCATGTGAGCACAGCAGTCCATCCACATCCATGGCTCACTGTGGCCTCCCTACTTCTCATTCGACCTGCGTTCAGCGCCTCTGTCCACAGAAGCAGCCGTTTAGGGGTCAGCAGCCGGCCAAACTGCCTTCACCAGTCAGACTGACAGCAGAAATTTACTGAACCAAAAAAGTTTGCATGTTTGCTCCATGGGAAGAAATTGACAGTGTTTGTATTTATTGATTCATTGATTTTATTTCCCTACCCACCATAGCGAGTGAGGGGAATCTGCCCCGTGAAACAGGCAAGCTCACAGACAGACTGGGAGCCTTGATCAATCAATGTAGATATGGTAAATAACTTCAAAACGCATAAACAGTGGGATATTTGTGTGATTTAAACAGCTGCCTGCTCAGATTACGCTTCACTAAATGTGACAGAAAGAGACTCTGAGCGTAAAAAAACACAGGGGGTCTCCATGAGATGCACATCACTCATGTGTGTCTCAGATTCAGTGTGGATTGATACCTTTAATAAAATGGAAGCATATCTTTTCTGTGAGAAAATGCTTTCTATGTGAACTGGCCACGGGCTCATTCTTACCAGTTTGCCAGCCCTCCCCCACCATTCAACAGGGTACTGAAGACTTCCCCGTCCTGTGCACAAGCACAAATGCCCGCTGCAGCTGATTGGCTGGAATAGTGTTGTGTGGTCCGATCCACTTTGTTTACATTCCCAATTACAGAGCCAGTGCACACACAGATTTTACTTATTTTTAGTGTTTTCTAAGACTTTCATGATAAGGATGGGATGCATTAGTTGGAAATATTTCATAAGTTTGCAGACGTTTGTCCAGCTAAAGTGGCTAACATTAGCTCAAGTGTGCACCACTCGCTGTTCCCAGTAAACGTTTGTTTCAGTCCGAGGTAGGCAACCTCTGCACTCTTTACCTCTGCAACCTCTGTGTTTGCCCGCCAGAAGTTGTGTCCCGCCAGAAGATGTGTCAGAAATCGCCTTTTAGCCAGTTTTTAACCCGTTTTATGCCATATCTATTCAATACTCATTTAGATATTGGTTGTTTTAACCCTACATTTTAACTGGATAAGATTTTTAAATCATCGGACACAGATCTTAAGCGGTTTTCGGCCTCTGCTGCCACCCTTCCTTGGCTGCCTTCGGTGCACACCGGCACAGCCCGCCCGGAGAGTCATGCAGCCGAAGCGGGTGGCCATTCCTCGGAACGTGAGCTGGTTGCGGGGGCACCGGACACTACCACCTCCGCCGCTGCATTGGAGCTGCCAGCTGATCCGGAGGTCGGCATGGGAATGGCCCCGGTTCACAGCCCCACTCCGATGCAGCGTGTTACCGGGCCAACTCACACCTGCAGCCACACTTTAGATCTAGTGATTTCTAGAGGGTTGTATACTGTGGTTGATAGGATTGTTGACTTAGCTGCGTCAGACCGCTACTGCTTGTTTTTTAATGTTACCATCTCACACTTAGATAACAATGACACTAAGTGTCTTATCAAAAGACGATTTCTTGGTCCCTCCTCAGCCGCTATGTTCTCAAACCATTTGCACAGTCAGGCTTTTTCTGATGAACCTACATCAATCCATGAAAAGGTTAATAACGTCAATCATAAATTAAGGTCATCTCTAGACATAGTGGCACCGGAGAGAATAAAAAAGAAATCACAAACTAAGGCCACCCCCTGGAAAAATGAACAAATATGCCTCCTAAAGAGGGAATTCCACCGAGCAGAGCGTGCATGGAGGAGATTCTTATAAAATCTATTTCTGCTTATAACAATGCCTTGCGTTGTGAAAGGCAGGCATATTTTTCTAAAATTATTAACGCCAATGAGAATAATCCCAGAATTTTATTTGAAACCATTGACCGTCTCCTAAAACCCACCCACTTTAACGAACATGTCCATATTCCCTCACTGTCAAAATGCGAGGAGTTTGCCTCGTTCTTTGAAAATAAGATTGTCAGCATCAGGACTAGTATTATAAATACTACCAATCAAAAATATGCCGGCGCTGCTCAAGGAAATCTTAACTTTTTTAGGAAAATTAGTGAAGGGGAACTCTGGAATATCATCTCTCAACTGAAATCCTCCACCTGCTCACTCGATGCCATCCCCACTTCCTTTTTTTAAAGAGGTTGTAGATGGTTTTATTCTTGATGTTCTAGATATTGTAAACTCTTCCTTAGAGTCAGGTATCTTCCCGGATCCACTAAAGACTGCTCTAGTTAGGCCTCTGCTCAAAAAACACACTCTGGATTCCTCTGTTCTGAGTAACTACAGGCCCATATCCAATCTGCCCTTTCTAGGTAAAATCCTGGAAAGGGCAGTGTTGATACAGCTAGAGGCTTTCTTACATAACAATGATAAAATTTCAGTCTGGTTTCAGAGGTAAACATAGCACCGAGACTGCTCTCACTGAAGTCATAAATGATCTTAGAATGAGCGCAGATAAAAAGAACGTTTCTGTCCTTGTTCTCCTCGATTTGACCGCTGCATTCGACACCATTGATCATGAGATACTTCTGAACAGACTCGAAAGCTGGATTGGTCTCTCAGGAACCACACTGAGCTGGTTTAACACCTACCTCAAAGACAGAAACTACTTTGTTAGTCTTGGTGACTATGTTTCCGAGAAGTGAAGCATTCTCTATGGTGTTCCTCAGGGCGCGATCCTTGGTCCGTTGTTATTTTCTCTTTACATGATTCAACTTGGCGAAATTATTCGTAACCACGGGATTCATTTTCACTGCTATGCTGACGACACCCAGCTGTATTTATCTGTAGCACCTGACAATAAGGATGCCCTACACCCTCTACTAAACTGCTTCTCCAGTATTGTGCAGTGGATGAATGGCAACTTTCTCAAATTAAATGAAGACAAAACTGAAGTCCTTATCATTGGCATGGACACTCAAAGAGATGAAATAATAAATAGACTTGGAAATCTGGCCCTACATGTAAAACCAATAGTGAAAAACCTGGGTGTCATTCTTGATCCTGACCTCAATTTTGACAATCATATCAGCAATGTTACTAAAACAGCCTTTTATCACCTGAGAAACATTACAAGAGTCAGGCCATACCTCTCCCTGGAGGATGCAAAAAAACTGACTCATGCCCTTGTACTCTCACGGTTAGATTATTGCAACGCACTGCAAACTGGTTTGCCAAAAAAAACTATTGATAGACTGCAACTCATCCAAAACTCTGCAGCAAGAATTCTAACAAAAACCAGTAAAAGACTTCACATTACTCCTGTGTTAGCATCTTTGCACTGGCTCCCAGTAACATTGAGGATAGATTTTAAAATTCTTTTACTTGTTTTTAAAGCTCTGAATGAGCTAGCACCTTCTTACCTGTCAGATTCTCTGTCGGAGTATGTTCCAAATCGCTCCCTCAGATCGCATGGTGCTCGTCCGCTAAAGGTGCCACTGACGAACAGCAAGAGGTATGGCGATGCTGCCTTCAGTTGTTATACACCGAGGATTTGGAACA
This sequence comes from Thunnus albacares, assembly GCF_914725855.1. Classification (NCBI taxonomy): domain Eukaryota; kingdom Metazoa; phylum Chordata; class Actinopteri; order Scombriformes; family Scombridae; genus Thunnus; species Thunnus albacares. Next base: position 23,177,198 of record NC_058115.1, read on the forward strand.
TGCTCCCTCCTCATATTAGACAGGCAACCTCGGTTGACAGTTTTAAGAAGCAACTCAAAACCTACTTATATGACCTTGCCTTTAATTGATTTTGTTTTACCCCTATGATTTTATCCCTTCTCTAGAATTTGTCTTTTACTCCTTTACTATGTCTTAACGGATATTTAGCCCATTTATATGTATGTGTGTGTGTATATGTATGTATGCATATATATATGCATACATAGGTATGCGTATATTTATATGTACGTGTGTGTGTGTGTGTGTGTGTGTGTGTGTGTGTATCTATGTGCTTGTGCATGTGTATATATCTGTATCTATGTTTTACATTTCTTTTGTAAAGCACTTTGAGCTGCATTTTATGTCATGAAAGGTACGCTATAAATAAAGCTTATTATTATTATTTGGAATGTCCTGTCTCCAAACTGAAAAGATCGTGCCAATGATAAGCTGCAATTCTTGGCTTCAAACTGGCTCCAATGCAAACCAATGAATGATGTGACACCTTGCTACGTCCATCTTTCTATACAGTCTATTGTCCAGACAATAGAAAATGGGATTAAAGAGGAAAAACATGGCTTGTTTGCATACAGTACCACCGTGATAACTACATATGTTTAAGTAACCAGATCTAAGCATATAGAATACTCAGTTCATGAACTTTAACTTATCCTTTATTACAAAGAATATTAATTAACCTAGTCTATACACAAACTTTGCATTAGAAAATGAAACCAGAAAGAGACAGAGTTCTAAAGGGAAAAACTATTGAATCACTACATAATAAGGAGGACTGCCCCCAGAGCAGTGGTGTTTAGAGACCAGCAGAACCACAATGATTCATCACATCACTGATATAATAAATGTTTGCTGAGTTTCCAGGTCATTTGCCCACTTTAGCTGTAAAAGAAGGATTCTAGCAAATAGCAAGCAGCTTCCATTGATTGTAGGTATCAGTGATGAAGGACATGTACTTATTAAAAGTGGTGAAATTACTTCATAGAATTTCCTACATTGATTGATGCAGTGTATTGCACCAGCATTACTTACTTTACTGCCCTGAGGAAAGATGATATGACTTTGAAAATCTTTTCACAGCCTCAGTGTGATGACACACTGTTGTATAAACACTGAAAGTATGCCCACTGTGCCTTAATGCTTTGGCACTGTGCCTTAAAGGCAGTGATAACCTTTCCATTTACACTTGTACACTATCTAAAGATTTCCCTCTGCAGGCCCACAGAATAACTTTTCATTTTTACAATGTTTTTGCAATATCCATCTGTATTTACAACAATCCTTTCTTGCTCTTGAACAACAGCGTGAATATTAGTAATTTGCTAGGGCAGCACAAGAAAATTAAAACAAGTAAACTAGCAAGTTAAATAGCAATCAGCCATTAGCTTTCGGGTGCCTGAGTTGACAGAATAGTTGACAGTTTCGTTGGGGGGCAGGTGAAATGTGTTCCTCATCGAATTAGCAGAGCTTCATTAGCGGTGCTAAAAACAGGTCGACACAACAACATATGGAGATATTTGGAGCTATTTGATCAGTTAGAAGTAATGCAGGGGGAATAGTGCAAGCAGAAACAGCCATAGTGAGATGTTTGATGGTAACACAGGTAAACAACTTATTTTACTTTGCTGTGCTGTGTAATGGAAAAACACTCACAGCGCGCTAGCTCAACTCAAGTCATGGCTCAGCTAGACTACCCCCAAAACGATGGAAAAATGTCATATTGTCAGTGGAGCGGAGCAGATGACCATATAAAGAAATCCGAGCCAACGTCAACTGAAAGTAGAAAAAACCAGTGGAAACCGAGTGTTCAGAGCAGTCTGCAGCCGGTGCTTTCAGCTCACAGGGATTACTTCTACATACATATACCTCATTATATGACACTTTGGCCATGTTTAATATAAACATCCTACATTGTAACATTATACATATGACTCAAAATAATGAAAAGCATAATAAGTCCCCTTTAAGTACAGTACTTAGTTTCTTTCCACCACTGCTGTAGCCAGACCATTAGCTGTTTTTGATCAGGCTATGAAGCAAAGGCTGATAAAACTTCTCTGTTTCTGAAAATGTAAAAAGAAAAATAAGTTTGAAAGTTTTGCCTGAATAGAATTTTTTTTTTTTATCTCCATAGGGCAGAAAGACTAAAACAAACACACTGAAAAACAGGCCTGATACACCATCAACTTATTATGGCTTAACAGTTAGCAAACACTTGCCCACTTATACATCCAGCAGGCACAGAGCAACATGTGCATCCCACTGGAATCATATTTGGGGGCTTTTGAGGAATGTAAACATTAGCATGGGCCCGGGGATGAGGGTGGGAGGATGCACCAGTATTCACTTGCTTTTTCGCTTCCTGGTTTGGTCCACCAACTGTAGTTTCCTGCCGTTTTGTGCTGGGCACATAGTGCGCTCTTGGCCTGCCTGATTGTTTTTGCTGCAAAGTGTAGTCTCAGCAGGTTAGACGCTATGAATAACCCTTTTATGCTTTTGATTTAATTCAATATTAGTCTCAAACATTGCTCAATGCATATTTAAAGGCATGACGTTCAGTTTACACAAAATGGTCTTAATTTTATGAGTAGCTGTGGAGTATTTTAGTTGATTATATCAGATTAGTTGATAAATTGATTAGTTGCCAACTATTAAATTAATATATATATATATATTATTTAATCTATTAATCTACTAATTATACAATTTTGATAATCAATTAATGTTTTGAGTCATTTTATAAGAAGAAAATGTTCAAATTCTCTGCCACTTTCTCAAATGTGAATATTTTCTGGTTTCTCTGTAACAGTAGCCATAGTAGGGGTGGGTCAAAAAAATCAATTCAAATAAGAATCTCAGTTCTTATCTCTTATGATTCTTAATTGATTCACAAATGCCAAAAATTGATTTTCTAAATTTTAGTTGATAACGTGATGTTGATGGAACTAAAAAGGTGGAACAACTGCGAGGGTAGTGCAGCACCTGGACAGTCTAAAGCGCACACACGCTAGAGGTATCTTATAGTTCATCTTTTTAAAAAGACAGTGGTTGCAAGCGTTTTTTGATTTAATGACTAAATAATTGCCTTTGGGAGACGAATGTTAAGTATATTGTGAATACTTTCTATGCCATCAATTAGGCGCTACCGTTAGCGGAACAGCAATAAGCGAGACTGGCTGACCAACACACACTGCAGCATTAAACTACGTAAACCAACTCTGATGTGAAGAAAATAACTCGATGCTCATCCTTTTTCACCACAAAAACCCTGTGCCTGCTCAACGTCAGCGATGGCTTTCCCCAGAGCTAACACTGCAGCAGAGAGGCTGCTCTCCACTGCTGGAGACATGACGTTAATAACAACACAGCGGAGAACTCCGCCTCCCCCTCAGTTTGTTTTTCTCATACACACAGGAGACTGTAAGATGCTTTCAAATGAATTAATTCATTAATTAATGCAGTTAACTTTTTAACTGCTGACCATTTATCTTAATTGCCAGTTATGTTTCATATTGTATTTCAGGACACCAGTGAATGGTTTGGCACACAGTGTTCTGGATCTATCTGTCTATCTGTCTAATCTATATATATATATATCTTTGGGTTGTGGACCGCCACCATGGGCTTTGGGAAACAGTGATCTACATTTTTCACCATTTCTGACATTTTATGGACCAAACAACTAATTGACCAATTGAAAAAATAATCATCAGATTAATCAATAATGAAAATAAACGTAAGTTGCAATCTTATAATTGTTGTTTCCTTGATTTGTGTTGAAGTTTGCAAATATTCAAGACTAAAAGCACAGGTGGAGAAAATGTAAGGCTGTCACTGATTATAATATCTGTAACAATATTTCCTTGGCTCTGAGTGATCCACCAAGTTTATTATTTGCAACAGTCTCCAGAGATGTTATGTCTCTTAATTGATGTGGGTTTCAGGTCTGCTCTTGTTATACAGCAGGCACTCCCACCTCTAAGCTCCAGATCAGTTCACAACAACTTCTCTAGGGGGAATGCTACTTTTGTTTCACGCAGCGTTGGCTTAACTTTTGTCATAATAATCTAATGTGAAAATATTATATAAAATGCAGTGATTTCACCATATTTGTAGATTTTGGACATGTTTAGAGAACAATAAAATACAGGAATAGATGACAGAAGAAGTTTTGTCATGTTGTAAGCGTCATTAGGAAAGCCTGTATAATTAAAAAGTCAGCAGACCTCCAGGCAGTTGATTTTGGCATGTGGCTCGTTGTTTTCACTCATCTAATCTCTCTGTAAGACCAGATAATTAATGGTGATGTGGCAGCTGAGTCTACAGCCATTAATGGAATGGATTCAGCTTGTTTACCCAACTTACTCCTTGGCCTGTACTTTCCTAATGAGAATGTGGGCAAGGGCAAGCCATCACCATGGTTATTAGACATTTGGGGCCGTGGCATCAGTCAGGAGCTCCTTGTAGACAATCACAAGGCTCTAGAGAGGAATAATGATCATCAACTGCATATGATGGCATGCGGGAAACATCTCTGTGGGCCAAAAGCTGGAGAGTAATTACAGAACAATTCCCTGTTAGAATTAGCTTCGATACAGTGCTTTAATTATCCAACATTGTCGCTTGCAATTAAAGGAATAGAAAAATGCAACAAAGAATAATAGTTTTGACTACACAATTAATTTTAAAATCTTTGTATTTTCCATTTACAGTGTTTGCTGTCAAAGCAAAACCCCAGGATGGCAGCAGTTTTCCTCGATATGGATTCTCATACATTCTTTATCCAGTCAAATTTATACAGCTATTCATTCAGCATATGCTTGTTGACAAGTGATGAGTTTTTTTCTAGAAATGCCATCGACCCCTCCAGTAGGACATGTAGCCTGAAGGTAAACAGACCAGTGTTGGGATGAGAAATGTGCCCAGGGCAGACTTGCTCCTGTGGGGAGCCTGCAATTCAAATCCTCCTGCAGAGCAACTGGCTGACAAAAGCCTTTGAAGAGATGAGCTGTCAGATGCCTAGACAGTCTTACATTAGCCCTGAGCACATCTGGAAGACAGGAGAATGCAGAGATATTTGAAACTAAACAAGATGAGTGGGAGAAAAGGGTCAATATCTTACTTGGGGTGTGGGTTATAAGCCACTGTAGGCACATTACAGGGGCATGACTCAGAGCATAAAAAGTAGGAGACTGTAGCCTACCTGATGTTAGGTAGATGGGCTACCTTTCTACGTGTTTAACCAAACTGGAAAATCCATGTAGAGAATGTGAATAGAAATCTGTCTCTCCCTCCTCAATGGTCACTACTAATATAGCCTAGAGGAAGGTTACTTTTCCTGTGTTTCTCCAGTGGAGTTGCTCAGTGGGCAGCATAGGAGAGATTAATTGCTCTGGGCGAATCCCAGGTGTGAATGTCTATTATTATGCTATAACTAACCATAGATGTGAACCAAAGAGTTTCTGAAAAATATTTTTCCCCTCAAGCACTGAAAAATGTCGAATACAGTAATATTACATCATTTATGTTAAAAATAAGGGCTTTTTGCATATGAGCTTGGTTTTCTTCCAATAATTCTTCAATTCACAGACAAATATGTAGCTCTTAATGCTTTTTACAAGTAGCAAAATATGTTATAAATCAATGACCCTGTATTTTAAAAGCACTATCATCCCTGATGCCATTGAACAAACTATGCCTCATTTTATACAACAGTGATGTAAATAGTTTCAAGATGTGGAAAGCCACGTCTCTATAACAAGTTTTTTCTAACGCATACTTGTCAGCCTCGATTGATTTTCAATTTTACAGACTTGATTTTTGCAGCGGAAACTAAACTTGTCATCTGGCTTTGCAAATGTTTACTGTAGAGGACTGTAGAGGATTTTTCAATCTGTACTGAGAGTATCAGACTTTTGCCTCTGCAAACCCTGTTCTAACACTGTTCACTATTCAAAATTGACCCAACATCCAGAATAACTTCATAATTTTTTTACTGCTTCTACTGACTTTCTGTGTCTTGCAGATCTAAAGACTGGGTGAAATTCAGCCTAGACTGACCTGTTCCTTTCTGAAAATTATTTTACAGTGAAAATCTGTAAAAAAAAAAAAAAAAAAAAAACCCAAAAATGATGAGCCTTAACTTCTAAGTAATGGGCTCCCTGGGTCTGTGCAGCAGGACATTCTGGGCTGTGCCAAGTCAGGTGGCATTCAGATCTTCAGCTGACTAGCACAAATATGGAGTCAGACACTTTATCCGCTTTTATGTTGCTTTGTTGTAGTCTGTGCCTAGCAGCAAATTCTCATCAGTCCTTTCTTTAATTGGTTGAGGCATTTGCCTCTTTTTCACTCATTTTAAATGTGTTATGTTGGCGCTGGTCAGAGGACTTCACACTGCGCCGCCTCTGGCGTTGGCTTGATTTGACTGGCTCATCAACGGAGGAGTGTGGTTGGAGAGACGAAGAAGAGTCCGTAAGGCAAGTGAGCTCAAACCTGACAAGCTTCTGTGCCATCTCCTTATTTAGATAGCTTTTTGTCACTGTTAATTATCTTGCTTTCTTGCTGCAGTCCTACTGCAAAATCAAGAAGCAGGGGTTTGATGCCAATTGCTGCTCTTCTATTCCTTACGCACGACAGCCTGAAGGGCCCAAAGCCCTTTTTTTCTCCACTGTGGTTACTCAAATGAACAGTTTCACAGAAAACCAGGTCAGTGTACTAAGACTGCCTCTAAGGAGCTGAAAAAACAAGATGTTATTTTCTGTTAAGCAAACTGATCTGAAGAGTTTTACAAATTTAGACATATGAAACATCTTGGCTTTATTAACTAACAGTACAATGAACTTCATATCCCTTGTCTTTGTGGGAAGGGTTCATATAGGCTCTTGTGTGTGCCACGTGTGTTGGCAGAGCTCCTTTGCCTTTGTGTTTAGTATTTCCTTTCATTTTAATGATATTAACTACATGAAAATGAGTAGTCAAGCTGGTAAAAACCACTGGTTCATTAGCCCATGCCATGAATCATTTAGCTCCCAGCGCTGTCATTTCATTTGTTTTAAATTGTTTTTTTCTCTAACTGTCCACAAATCTGTTATGCCACCCACGTCAGATTATTGTGGCGCAATAGTAGTGTTGCAGCAAAAATACAAAAAAATACAGCCATAACACTATTCAGTTGAATAGTCCTGACACCGGATAAGCCTATTAATACACTTGATAACAGAGGACGTGGTGTTATCCTTTACAAAGGTGTGATCAGGTGGCGGAGATGTCATAGGCACAGTGGAAATGCATTCAAGATTGGTAGATTCAGTCCAGACTGTGCTGCTTGTCCCTTCACATTTTTTTCACCGTCCCAATTTTGATATTTCTCTTGTACACATCTGGTTCTGTCTCATAAGGCATGTAGCATAAAGGTGGATGAAGGATGTGGTTTATAACGGTCATAAAATGGCACAGAGGGCACCAATGGAGGGCTTTCCCATGAATCACTGCTACATTAATTTGCATTGACCATAATCATAACTCCTACAGAGCCATTTCATAGCTTTGCTACAGGGAATGAGCTGGAAGGTACTTTATGTTACAGTTGAGAGGAACAATTTCCTGTTGTAGAGTACGTTTCACACGTTTTTTTTTTTTTTTTTTTTTTTTTTTTTAAGGGTGTTGTCAATATCATTCTTTTACCAACATATCCATACAGTTATTTCAATTCCGTCTCAAATAATCATCTTGCATGATTCACATGTCCCTGGGTGATCTTTTCTGAGTGAAAAGAGGTTAAGCTGCTTAAGCTCTCTTTTTATATCAACACTCCTCTATTATTATAGTTTGGATAAGATGAGAAATGGGCCTCAAGTAATCCCGAGAATAATTAAAACTGTACAGCTTAGAATCCTTGGTTGAAGTAGTGTGTCTTTCAGGACGCCAAGAATGAGAGTTTTTTAATGACAAGTTGTATTATTAGAAAGGAACACTTCTCATCTGTATTTCAAATATTGAATACAAAGATTCTCTTTGTTTCCTTCAGGCCCAGTGGTACACATAATTTAGTAATAATTTATAACTAGAGCTGGAACAATTATTTGATTAATCAATTAGCTGGGTCAAAAGAAAATTAATCAGCAACCATTTTGATAATTGATGAATTGTTTAGGTAATTTTTTTAAGCAGAAATGCCAAAGACATGATGATACCGTTTTCTTAAATGTGAGAATTAGCTGCTTTTCTTGTTCTTACGTGACAGTAAGTTGAATATGTTCAGGTTTTGGACTGTTCAAAACAAGACATTTACTGACGCCATCTTGTGCTCTAGATATTGTGGTGGACATTTTTCACTGTTTTCTGATTTTTTTTTTTAGATCAAACGAATCATTGATTAATTGAGAAAATTACTGACAGATGAATCGATCATGAAAATTATCATTAGTTGCAGCCCTATTTATAACGGATATACAAATGTTTCCCTCATAAACATCTCAGTATTTTTCAGTGTAATGTTAATTTGACTAGATGTTTGTCTTGCCTAATATAGACTGATCAAAGAGATTCTGTAGCTCATAAACCTGCTTTAATGTTTAATTCTTTACATTAATTTCCCTGCAAACACCTTCACATTCAACTAATTTCACTCATTTGAATGACTGGTGACAATCTCTCTCCTTTGATTCCAAGAATCTAAATCCAGATACAGTGCTGTACTCTGCTAGTGTTTGTTGCAGTTTGTAGTTATAGATGTTGGCAAATATTAACCATCTGACACTTTGGGAACATGCAGTACAGAAATGAAGGCTAAAATGTCGTCTTTGGGGGAATACACACATGTGGTGCAGTTGACTGTGATTCCACCATGACCCTTTGAAGTTCCATGTGGCTTGAGGTCAAATCAACTATATGGAAGGTGGGATTGTAATGTAGACAGTGTGAAGGGTCCTCTCTGGTTCAATGCGCAGAAATAGACTAAAGCTATTTCCCAGCTGCTTGCCATGGGACAGGTGGGTTAAAGGAGGCCTTTGAGGTATTTAGAGGGCTGAACATGTCTTTGTGTCAGGAGGGTCAGTCGCTCCTAATAAAAAGTCCTTGCTAATCTCTCTGCAATGTTTCTACAAATCACTAGTACTGCACTGATGTACCTTATCCCAGTCTCACAGTATGTCAGCCTTTGAAACATTGCTAAATGTTGAACTAATGGGCTGGTTTCTCCATCACTGAATAGATTCTTATAGGGTTTTGTCCACAGCCTACAATTTTTGCAAACTATATTCTTGGGCTTAAATATATAACTGAATACCACTTGAGTGAAATAACCCAGTTTTTTTAAACTCTGGATCTTAGGCTTGTTTTAACTATTTTGTTGTGTCCACAGAATCAAATTACACAGGTCTGAAAAATGTCAGACAAGCCTTGATGACAGCTATTATCATTTCAGTCACTTCAATCACAGGGTGTGAACTCTAAGATGGAATTTGGGATATTGAGGGAGCAAAATATTGGTGTTACAAGGTCCTCTGTAATGTTAGCTAAATGTGCTCTGACTGGCTTGGTTGCCTTTTTTCACAGCCATTAAATTGTAATCTATGGACAGGCTGATTATCCTTCTCCTTTACAGCAGTAATGGTGTCTGTGACCGGGCCATTTCCTGTCTTGAAAGGTTGATTCTCCTCTTGCCATCCTGAGAATGTGGCCATCAATTCAAATGCCATTTGTCTAGCTTGTGGGGAAAATTGTAATACATTTCCACAGCGAAGTTTGTTTTAATCTTTTTCTCTTGTCATCCATCTTTATCTCTGTCTGCAAAAGCAAGAAATAGTGAGAAATAGTGAAAAAAATGATTTCTTTAACTTTTTTTTAACACTCAGGCTAACATAGTGCAGTTTTGCCATACATTACCTCCAATGGTTCAAAATGACAAGAGGAGGAAAGGGGGATAGTTTAGGGGAAAATGCACTTCTCTGTGGAAGAAAAGATTGAAAACTGGTGAAGGTGAAAGGTGCTGAAAATCCAAATTCATCATCTGTTTGTTTGGGAGAGGTGTTCACTAGAGCGAAACAGGGAGCCTGAGTTGGTTTTTGGACCTCATTTATGGCCAAAAAGTAGACTGAGGCTTACTTCTGCTTGTTGTCAGAACAAACTGAGACTGACTGATGCAATGTCTTAAAGTCTGTACAGTCTGTCCCCATTACTGTAGCATCTATAGTTGTACTGACTGAGATGTTTTTGTGCAGAGTGCTTTAAAATGTTAAAAGTGAATCATAACATCTCTGATGACAAGGTGGACAACTATTCTGCAAGGATTTAAAGCCATCTGTTTGTCCTGAAGCAGTTCTTCTTCACTGTACAACATGTCATTTGGTGTTTTTCTCTTTGTTACAAAGCTACTGTACTTTAATAATGATTCAGCTTGCCTTCTGTTCTTTCTTTCATGAAATGACTCACTACGTCACCTCGTCATTTATTCTTGAAAATTCAGGACTTCTGAATGAACAAATTATTGTACTTCTTGGTCACGACAAGCGGACTGAGTACTGGGTCGGGTGCAGAGTGACTGCTGAGAGTAAAGTTCAGTACTAATCATAACTGACTAATCACACCGATAAACTGATTTCATCAATTAATTTTAATTTATGGTTTAGGATGAGGTTCAAAAATGAAAATCGATTTGCACTTTAACTTGGATAATTACGGTATGGAACCGCCACCGCTTCCCTGAACTCCTGTAGTTCATAGTAACGCCTTCTTCCCCAAGAGTTTCTTCGGACACAGGTAAAATATCAACATGGCAGCATGCGCTCATAAAAGTTAGGAATTCGAATCCAAAAAAGGTACTGTCTCCCCAGTCGTGTAGTTTTGCAGCGTCCTACCTTTAGCAAACAACTGTCCGCTGTGAAGTTTGTCTGAAGTCTGTGGCAACTAAAGCACAACTAATTTATTCCAGCAACTCAAACAGAGGCATGTAGCTCAGTGGGAGAAATGTGTGGCACTGTGAGTTGCACAAGACAGCAGCAGCCCTAAAACACCTGCTAAAAAGCAGGTAACTTTAGCAGAATCATTTTCCTATAGTATCCCATATGAAAAGAAAGGGCCCCAGTGGAAAGACATTACAGATATGGTGGCATTTCACATAGCCAAAGACATGGTGCCCATAAATACAGTTGAAAAGCCTGGGCTCATCCACATGCTGAATACAATTAACCCCAGATACGTGCTACCAAGCTGAAAGTATTTTGCTGAAGTTGCCCTGCCCCATCTATACAACAGTATCTGAAAAAATCGCAAAGCAGTTGGAGGATGTGTCATTTTACTCCACAACGACAGACCTATGGTCCAGTCGAACCATGTAGTAAACTTCCTAAGGGTCAATAATCTGGCCAAGAAATATCACTATCTTTACCATAGTACAAGTGCCCCATCAGAGAAGATCTTTAGTAGGGGTGTAATGATATGCGTATTCCTCCTGACCCGTTTGGTACAGAATGTTCGGTTCGGTACGTGACTTTCCTCAGCTCAGTATGCGCTATGACCAGCGTAATAATCCACTTCGATGTGCAGAACAATAATTCTAGGGTGCAAGTTCCACCCAGAACATTTTGACAGTGCACCACTTAGCTGTAGCATGCTCATGGGTGTATGCTAGCTAGCTTAGCCAGGGTAGTCTGGTTATCTTGGTTACCCTGTAGTGTCACTGCCGTCAGAATGACAAATGAGAGCAAACAAGCAAAGTTTATTTATATAGCACCTTTTACAGGCACCAGTCACAAAATGCTTTGCAATCAAAGAAATAAAATCAAATACAACCAAATCAAATCAAATCAAATAAATAAAGCAAAGACACCAGATAAAATATACAAGGGGAACAGACATAAGGCAAATTAAAACATAAAATATCCAAGGACCTCAAGCTTATTGGGAGACTATTCCAAAGCTTAGGGGCTACCAACTGGAAAGCACGATCTCCCGAGTCTTAAAATGTGTCCGAGGCACACTTAGAAAAGCCTGGGTAGAGGACCTAAGAGCTTGGCTCATGGGTGCAGAAGGTTTGTAATATACTGTGGAGCCTGTCCATGTAGGGCTCTAAGTGAGCACCAAAATTTTAAAATTAATTCTAAAATTAACAGGAAGCCAATGCAGTGAAATTAAAACAGGTGTAATATGTGACTATCTATTGGATCATGTTAAGAGCCTAGCAGGAGCATTTTGGTTGATTTCTAAGTGGTGTAAGGAAGATTTATTAAGGCAGGTAAAAAGAGAATTACAGCAGTCCAAACGTGATGAGATAAAAGCATGTATTAGCATCTCCATCTCATTTCTTCACACAACAGACCTCAGTTTGGCTATGTTTCTTAGGTGAAAGAAACATGATCAAGTCAGTGTCTTAATGTGAGCTTCAGAACTCCTGGATTGGTCAAAAATCACACCAATATTACATAGAGAAGACTGAGAAGATAAGCATAAGGCACCAAGGTTCCGCCTGATCGATGAGTGAAGATTATCAGGGCCAAAAATCAGGACCTCAGTTTTATCTGCATTTAACTGCAGAAAATAATTTGCCATCCAGTTCCTAATTGCATTTAAACTATTATTCAGTACAGGGAGTTTATAAAGCTTATCGGGTTAAAATGGAAAAACACAACTGGACGTCATCAGTGTACCAGTAGTAGGAGATGTTGCTAAAACTGCTGATAATCTATCCTAGAGCCAGTATGTATATGGAGAATAAAATGGGTCCCAAGACCAATCCCTGGGGGACGCCACATGACAAGGCTGAAGCGTCTGACATAAATTCACCTACAGAGACTGACAAAGATCTATCTGTGAGATAGGAGGAGAACCACTCATATGCAGGCCCAGAAGTGTGTAATAGGTGTTTTAGCCTGTGGATTAGAATGTGGTGGTACACAGTATGAAACGCTGCAATAAAACCAATAAAACCAAAAGTGAACAATCTCCGGCATCTGCAGCCATGAAAATATAGATTGAGACTTTAAGGAAAGCCGTTTCAGTGGAGTACAGTTTACGGAAACCAGACTAAAATTTATCAAACACCCTGTGCAAATCCAGTATTTGAACAAATTGCTTTTCAAAAGAAAGGGAGTTTTCAAATGGGCCTGTAGTTGTCAGGGAGGGATCCAGGTTTCTTAAACAAAAGTTGAACAATAGCCTGCTTAAAGTAATTGGGGACATCTAATGGGCTCGAGGAGGATTTAATTTGTCCTAACAAGGCTGCAATATCATCTTTGGACACAAGACAGAAGGAGTCAGAAGGAGAAGATGGATGGATTTGAGGAATCACTAGTGAGTGGACTGGACAAGGGTGAAATGTTTGCCCTAACATTTACAACCTTGTCTATGAAATACTTAAGAAAGTTATTGCAGTCACTGTTTGAGAAGATTGGCAGATTTGGGGTGCTGGGAGAGACAATATAGTTTACAGTGTCAAACAGGACTTTAGAGTTTCTCTTGCTAGAGTAAATTAGATTAGGGAAGTAAGAAGATCTCTCAGCCTTCACCAAATTGTTAAGGGTACCCATGAGTTCTCTGAGATGCAGTTTGTGTCTACAAGTGCTCAGTCTTTCTACATTTGCGCCTAAAAGTCCAGATAGTTTCATTTATCCATGGGGATGGATTTTTGGGGATCTTTCTAAGTTTCAGAGGAGCCAATTTATCCAACACCGAGGAGCAGTGAGTGTTAAATGATTGGACTAAAGTCTCCACATTTCCATCCTTTAAAACGATATTCCTGTCAAACACCATAGAAAAATTGACAACTGCAGCCTCATTTATGATACGAGTGCATCTCATATGGCAAGAAAGCTGAGACTCCGATGTAGAGCAAATGTCAAATAAAATACATTTATGGTCACTGACAGATAAGTCCTTAGAGCCAATAAATTCAATATCTATACTATGAGTAAAAACAAAGTCCAGAGTATGCCCACCCGTGGGTGTAGAGCCAGATACGCAACATTACACGTATTAGGACCTTGTCCAGCTTTATAATAGATGATAAAAAATATTTAAAATCTGATTTAAAAAGGAGCCGATTGGGCCTGGTCGTCGGCAAATTAAAATACAATAGATAGGATTTAGCCAACATCTGGACATTTGCAATTCAAAAGAACAATAAGGCTCGGTGCTTACCATCTGGCATGTAAACTTGTTTTTAAATACTACGGCAAGACCACCACCACCACGGCCCATCACACCTTGGTGTACTGATAAAAGAGCAATCTGCAGGACAAAGCTCGATCAAATGGGAATTATCCATATTCTGTTGCCATGTTTCAGTCAAGAACATAAAGTCCATACTTTCACTACAAAATAAGTAATTTAGGATAAATGACTTATTTCCAATAAACCATGTGTTGAGCAGAGCCATCTTGACTGGGGAAGGCAGAACAGCACTAGAGCAAGCAGAGCCATGAGGCAGCCGGTGGACACAGGACAGGAGAGACCCGTAACACTGACCGAGTGCAACACTATTATTAAAATATGCACTGTTATCTCCGTAGTGAAATAATACTGCATCTGCCATCCCTCTCCCCTCTCTGTGATGGTTGGCTTTTCACTCCACCTTTGTGTGAAGCTGTCCAGAACAATGATAAACGCATTTTATTTCTGATGTGGTCAGACAGCATGTTGTAAAAACGTAAAAACCAGTTCTGAGAGAGAAAAATGTAGTTAAAAACTATGAAAGTGTAAAAGTAGTGGTTTGGTCCCTCTGACTGATATTATTGTTATTATTATTATTATCATTATACATGGCATCATTAGGTTATCAATACTGAAGCATCAGTGTGTGAGCAGCATGTCAGCCCACTGTCGTAGCTGCTGGAGGTGGAGCTAGTTTCAACTTCTTTATCAGTGCTGCCAAGTCTCACGCATTGCCTGTGAGACTCACACAATTGACACTTTTCACACACTCACACTGACAGGACACTGACAGTGCACAGACAGAGAGGACAGAGCAGCACAGCACTGCTCAGAGTAATCTCAGTCAGCATCTCCTCTGGCAGCAGCACAGCGTCTCTTCATCTCCTCTTGCGCCTTGCGCACGCAGGCAGGAGAGTGAGTTACTATGGTTACGGGGACGCTCTGTATCTCTGTCACTCTGAAACTTTCTTGTGGTTCCCAATAATAAGTTTTTAGGTTGGTTGTGAGGCCATTTCATTCATCTAAATTGTTTGTACTTTTTGCAATTTTTAGACCTCAAAGATGGCCTTGTGAGTATTGAGAATAGCAAACCTCAGGTTTAACATCGTTTAATCAGGTTTGATAATCCAAATCATATTGTGATGTGTTGTAAGGCTATTTCATTTATATAAATTGTTTTTCCTTGTTTAACCTTGCAGATGGCCTTGTAGCCTGAAACCTATCACTTTAGACTACATAATTTTTTTATAAATATACTTTCAACTAAGAAATAGCCATTCTTTCTTCTGATAATCATTTCCTGTCCTGATCCACCCAATTATATACTGTTCTTGATGCATTCTTGGTTTTCATAGCACCCTCAATCTAATCTAGACTAGTACAAGTGGTTGTTTCTTTACTTAATCCAGTGTAGAAATGCAGGAAATATCTTTTTTTTTTTTTTTTCTGGGGGAGGACCCCCAGAACCCCATGCCAAGTATGTATCTTCCCAAGTTTGCTCCCCCAGTTTAAAACATAACCAGGCACCCATGGTGAGGAGCATAGATCTTTCTTATCCTATGTTTGAAGACAAATATGTGTAATATCTGGAGTGTGTATAAAAAAAGCTACCATACAAACACAAATTAGCAAAAAGAAAAAGTCTTATGAAAAAAGTGTTGGTGTATAAGGCCACAGAGAGGTCGAGTGGGTTAATTGACCATGAATAATGCCCATTTTATTATGAGCAAAAATAAGTACTACTAAAGTAACTCCCTCCTCTCCCTAGGACAAATTTCACTCTAAGCTAAAGTCAAAACTGGCAGCCCTGACTTTATACACAGTTAGACCATAAATCAGCATAAAACAGCTGTCAGCAGGTGTCCTGACTCGCAGGAAACAGAAAGATTTTTTTTCCTTTTCCACTGCGGCACAACTAAACTGTGTCAGTAATAGTTTCCACTGCAGCATCTAAACTGTTTCAGTAATAGTTTTGACCAATGAGCCGTTGTTAGATGTTAACATTTTTCAAAATAAAGGACCAAAATATTATATTATTGTTATTTTCTACCTTACTTTTGTTTAGTCTGCTGTACTGACAACATACTGAACCGTGTACCTGAAATACCATCCATAGAGATATGGTTGTATCAATATTTTTCCAATATCTACTTCATATATTTTAGGAAATGGCACATCTATGCATAATTGCATATAAAATAATCAAATAGATGTTGAATGTAGGCTAATGAACTATTATGCAATGCATCATTAACATGTAAAACAAAAACTAATTAATTAATTAATAACTGAATAAGTGAAATCGAAATTTTTACAAAGTTAACACGATATGATCATATCTTCAATATTTAATTCCACTAGTAGATAACTAGTAATATTAAATGATCACCCAGTTTGAGAATAAGTGTCTTACTTCATAAGGGATTTAAATTAAAAATTATTTACTTCTTATTGGTTTAACTTTTTGAAGTCATGATCTGCTGAGTCTTTATTTAAATGTTAGGTCAAGTGGTGGTGTAAAAAATAACTGAACACTTGAATATGAAATGTCATAGCATCCCTGTTAGGTTTGCTGAACTGAAAACTCCGACTCACTGCGAATGACAAGCAGCCATCTGGCTATCCTTCTCCCCAGGCTTATTCACTAACTGCATACTGGAATGGTTTTAAAGGAGAAAGCCTCTTCTTTTGAAAGAAGGCTTTTGGCACTAAAGCCCTCCCTTGTGTCATACCTCAGGGGTTATAATTCATTCTGCTTCAGAGTCCATCATACGTAATCATTGCACTCCTGTGGAGGAAAAAAAGGACTTAAGCTCATTGTGCTTTCTGCCTGATTGAAGAGAAATGCAATGGAGGGTCCAGAGTGGGAGAAATGCTAAAGAGGAGGATTAGTACTTTGGTAAAGACAAACTCAAAACAACAATAGTGAATGTGCTGGTGGCATGCTGCAGGGTGGGCTAGTCAAGCTCACAGGAAGTGCAGGGCTGTATGACGATTTTGGAGTAGTGGCTACGGTTGAAATGGCAAGTCATGTAACGGCCCAGAAACACTTTTTTGCATATGCAACCATTAGAAAATAAAAAGCTGGAAAAGAATGATAATAATTTCCTTAGTTTCCCGCATATCTAAGTTACTTCTTAAATTATCACAAATTGACTCAGTACAATAGTAATTTGAATCAAGATCTTCTTTAAGATTGTCACAATTCCTAACTTCACTTATTTGAAATGTGCTAAAGGTGATTTCTAACACAACATAATGAGAAGTAAAAGTCCCTGAAAAAGTATTTCTCTCTAACATTAAATATTCATGGCTAAATAAACAACACAGTTAAAGTTTTGAAAAAAACCCATCAACATCCTCAGTTATTATCTATTAAGAGTTTAAAACTTAAAAACAGCTTTGTCAAGGCTGTGTGGGTATCTTTTGATCAGATTTGATTGATAGTCACCTGGTAACATAAGAAAACTTCAACTGTCAACTATCATCACAATTTCAGTTAGATGTTGCTAATTCTGATTGGTGTATGGACGTACGTGACTTGATGTTTTTTCAACTTCAGGAATGAGTCTCATCCACTTCAAAGCTGTGAAAAAAGCACAGAGAAAAACACAAATACTGAAATATGTGAAATACTCAAAACTGTTCAAACTGTGATTAAAGGGGACAGAACATCCTTTTTGTGATCTTCTGTCACTGTTATAATGCTGGATGTCTGTGTGAAATGTAGTCAAAGTTCCAAGTCAAACATGAGGTGAACATATCTAAAAATGCTCCTTAAAAAAAGTCAGCCTGCCCTGAATGTTTCGTTTGCAAAGTTACATCTACTTCCCCAGTAAACTGATCAGATTGTTTGCACATGCTTACAAACGGTCGTCTCTTCTGTTCTGTTATCTTTTTTGGTAAAGTTGTGCAGTGGGTTGTTCACATTGTCCACTTGCGTGTTTGGATTGGATTCGGGCTCAAACATGTATGGATGTGTTAAACAGAAGCTGATTTGTTTAGCGTTGCTCATGTAACTTGTGTACTTTATGTGATGGATATGATAGTGGCAGTAAATGGAAGTCATTAGTGGCAAGTAATGGAAAAATGTTGAAAATAGGAAAAATGTCAGTATAGGAACATGTATTATACTTAACATTTTTGTGTTGAAAATGGCATAAATGCCATATGGCTGATGTTACAGAAACTGATGCAACAGAAAACTGTGGACACAGCAATAGAAGAAGAATGAGAGAAAGAACAAAATGGTAAACTCAGCGGTAGTGTTACATGGATGGTTGGTAATATGAGAGACATGGACATTCTAGTATTTTGTGCTAGCTTAGCTTTATTCAATCTCTAAAGCTTTGTTTCAAAGTGGATATTTGACATCTTTTGGTGACATTTTTGCTTTATGCTGAATTGGAGACTATTGTGAATGAAGCCAGCATTTCAAACACCTTGGAGCAAACTTCAAAAGCTTTTAAACAGAAGAGATACACTGTACGATCCACAGTATAAATAGAGTTTGACTCTGATGTGTTGTGCTATGCTAAATTATTAGGACACCTGCTGTCCAGTAAAGCTTGTGTTAGCAGGGGTCTGGCAAAATAAAACTGTTGAGTGATCCAAAGCAAGCAACGATGAAGCATTATTCCAGTAGCAGTCTTTGCTCTAAGAGAGACTCCAATGAAATGGCAGTAGAAATACAGTGTAGATATTCACACATTACCTTCTACTTGACTAGCAACTCTATTTAAGTGAATATCTCAGAATTTCAGTCATATTAAAAGAGAGTAGATTTCTTTCCTTTAAGTAGATTGCTGAGAAGAAAAAATGAAGAAACTTTCACAACAGATTGTAGTACTCACAGATAGGATTTTACAACTCTATAAAGGTATAAGGGCGACAACTATTTTATCTTTTGTCGCGATGATCACTGGGTAAACAGTAGAAATACGCCATTCATTTGACAAAGTAATGGCCAATGCAGCAACTTTCCAGGTGGGGCTACCTTTTTTTCTTGCAGGGCTCAAGTCTGCCTGAACGTGGCACCCCACACTTGTTGGGTCAGTCCATTATCAGGCTGATATCACATCACATAGTCTGAATTAGGCCTTACAAGTGCACACCTGCAAACCTCAGTGTGCACTGACCCCACCCTGTCAGTTTTGAGGTCCTTGGGTGCCAGTTTCATGTCATAACTCCTCTGCTCCTCTGAGCTCATTAAGCAAACCTCTTGAACACAAAAAAGCACATTGACATCAATGAAACGTCCTTTCCAACAGACTGCAAATGGCTTCACCCACTATTAAACCAACAGCTGAGCTTTTTAACAGTCATTATCATAACGGCATCTGTGTAGTGCTGACATGACATGCTGTAATAATGATACAGCACTTGTCCATATAGCCAAGGTCTCCTTGTAGCTCAGACTAATCGTTGCTATCATGGCCAGAGAGGTATGACCGTATTCTTTATTATAGGATAAAAACAGGAGAGAGGTCAGATGGGAAATTGTGTTTCATACCAAGGGCTTAGACTTTACAGGACCCCTGGGACACTAGTGCAGCGCTGGGCTCTGAGAGGGTTCAGCCTTTTGATTTTATTGCCCCTACCATGAACTGCACTTAGATTAATTAAACCAGGCTTTTTGGCCACATTCAAAGGGCAGACGTCTCACCACAGTCGCACAGTCGCACACACACACACACACACACACACACACACACACACACAGAATATGACATCCACTGATTTCTACATGACCTCATCTGCTGCCATATTATTTTTGAGCGTATATCCACAAGCATGTGTGCAAAATGCAGCTGAGGCTTGTGCCTTTGACAGTAGAAAACAGATTACATGGCAAACCAAAGATTTATTAGTGGAGTTTAATGGAATAGAGATGAGTGGATGGGGGATTTAAATAAATTAACCTTCAGTGGATTCCCGGAGGCCCGGGGGAGTGACAGAAGGGGGCTGAGAAGGAATTTTCTCCTTGTCACCGATGTAATGAATACTGATGACATGATTCTGGCCTGAATGCACTCTGTTCTTGTTTAACCTATAAGTAAACATGAGCCTGTGTGGATGGACAGGAGATAATGATGAAGGGCGAATAGAAGATAAATAAGATGAACTTTGATATTTTCATGATTGTATGTTAAAGGTTTAACTGAGAAAACACTAAACAGTCTCGTCTATACTTCTGTCGACATACATGCGTGCTTGCATGCTTCATTTGCTTCACAAACATGTGGCAATGTTGTGAATGGAGGACGTGGATTCATAGGGAATTCACAACAAACACTTGTCATAACAGGAACAGTATGTCCAGAGCATAAGAATGAACTAAGAAATTTAAAAACCTGCATGCAGCAATGAAAATTTCAAACAGAAAATGACCTTATAAATGTAAAATGTCAACGGGGATGTGGTACCACTCCTATGAGTATCCAAAAAATATTTTTTATCTGGGTAATACTGAAAGTTAAAATCATATGCTCTGAATAGGACACATGGTGATGTTTTGTGAAAGAAGCCTCATTTTTAAATGTCATTCTCTCAGCTGGGAATTTATTATGTTTTGCAAAGTCCTGACAGTAAAACTATGTTTCCTTTTTCTCAGCAGTCTAAAGTTTTTAACCTTCTTTAATGAGTTTATAAGAGATTTATTAGAATTCCCTTTTAGTTTTAGAGTAAGCCATTTGGCATTTATTTTCATCAGTTTTATTCAGTTTTTACATCTATATTAAGCTGTTAATTCTTTTTGCTTTCTTTTTTGGTCCAAAATGTGTTGATATTTTGGCCTTGCTTGCAGCATGGCTTGAGGGCAGTGTTGGTCAGGCCACCACTTTGGTCCAGACTGAAATATCTCAACAATAATTTGATGGATACAGATGAAATTTTCTGCAAACCTTCATGGTCCCCAGAGGATGAATTTTACCAATTTTTATGATCCCCTGCCTTTTTGTGTAGTGCCGCCATGAGGTCCACGTTTATGTTGATTTATGTGAAATGTCTCAACAACTATTGGATGAATTGCCATTAAATTTCGTACAATCATGTCCACCTCAGGATCAATTGTAATAACTTTGGCAATCCCCTGGCGTTTCATTTAGTGCCACCATCAGATCAAATTTTCAATTAGTCAAGTGCTTTGGTTTATCACATAATACCAAATGAAGAAGCATCTCAACCCCCTCAAATTTATGCTGGTGCTGGTGGCCTTGGAACTGAAGGAGGTTGACTGTTCGTTTGATCAACTTCTTAGTTGAGCATTGTGCTGAATCAAAGCCCAACATTTCAGCTTACACCTTCCTTAGGGGCCAAACAGGAATAATGGGTTGAAAACCACTTTTAATATATTTTCAAACATCACAATAGGCATCCTATTACATCATTCAGTAATCAAGCCATCATCTGTGTCACCCTTAGTGTTACCTGTGTTTACTTTACACATTGTAGTACCATCACAAATCAATTCAGCCAAAAGAACAAACAACAAAACAAATTCCAGTATAATTTCCAATTATAACAGTTCAACTTAGCTTGTAAGAAAAACACCTTAAATCTAGCTCTTCATTCATTCAGTGTGGTGATAGTGTGTTTAATTTATATCCAAAATGCTTCACATTTCAAAAGCAATAGATCCAGATTGCCACCTCGCTTATGCAAATGACAAAATACCTACAAAACTAATGTCATGATGGGCTGATGGTGCATGTGGTAAACATTATACCTTCTTAGTATCATCATGTAAGCATTGTCATTGTGAGCATTTAGCTCAAAGCACAGCTGTGCCCAAGTACAGTCTCAAAGAGTCACTAACATGGCTATAGACTCTTATTCTGTATAGCGCAGAACAGCGAGGAGGCCCTATGACTAACACTGTCAATGAAAACAGCAGCCTTTTCAGCATTTCCTCAGTCTCCCTCCACTCTCCACTCATACTAAAACTGCACAGATGAGGCAGTTTCACACCAGCAATTTCATTCACATATCTTCTGCTGTCTGAATACATGGCCTGGTACCATAAAATTTGCAATTGGCCCCTTTGTACAAGAATGTTACCAAACAGTCTGCACAAAGGACAGTTTATAGAAAAGCAGACCGAGTGGTTTCACTGTTTCCTTTAAGCTTGTTTTCACAGAAAGGTGTCGATTTGATAAGTTGTCATTACTGGTATAGAAGACGACCGCCTCGCCTGTTTTTAATGTTGCATGCTAAAGTGCATGTGGCTGAGTGTGATACAGACACAACAAAGAGAGCTTGTAGGCGTGTGTTTGTGTTTATGTATGCCTGTGTGCTCTTGTGTTGCTCAGTGTGCTTGGTTTCACGCTTAAGTGTGTGTGCTTGTCACTGTGTACAAGAGCGACTGTGAGTGTATTGTCTCTCCCAGTGTCAGTGTGTGTGTGTACAACGTAGAGCTGACAGCTGGCACAGCTGAGATTCTCAGTTTTTCTGCATTCAGATCTCTGTGGAAACAGTCAAACTGAACAACAGCAGCTGGTACAGTTGCCAACAGATACCTGTCACCATGGGTTACAGTGTCACTATGGATATTCTACTCTGCATAGCCAATTCTTTCAGCTGTCATGGCAATGCAAACACTTCTCAGCATGGTACTATTTTTAGAAAACCTTAATACTTATTGGGAAAATATGTTGTTCTACGCATCAAAAATCCTTTAAATTGTGGCCTGTTGGTTTGGGACTGGAGATGTGGTTGCAGTAGTTCAGGTCTGGCTGGCTTTTGTTGCCTGTTATCCCCCAACTTAGTCTTCCCTCATTTCCTGTGACCCCTATACGGTCCTTTGTCTAATAAAGGAAAAAAGCTCCAACCAGTCAGTTTATTGAATATGAGTGTAAATATCTGTAATAAGTAATTGAAAATGGTTTACTTTGACAACTTGTGACAAAAAAATAGTTTGCCTGCAGATTTTTGGCCACTTTGGAGCAGCAAAAACAATCTGTAGACACTAAATTGACATAATATCACATTTTGTGAAGATACAGAGTGATTTAAACAATCATTTGGAGTCATGTGTCTGGCCAACAGATGAAGTCCACTATTCACTCTCCCTTTGAGCAGCTAAATGCTTGACTATGTTCACCAGCTAATCGCTAATGTTGTCTGTCTGCCGCTGGCTGCTGTTCAGGTAGTGTACAGTCAGATTTTAGAGACGAAAAGAGCTGCATGCTACATCTTGATACAACTCTGTTGAGAGTCATGACAGTTGACCAAAATATGTTTACTATTTACTACTTTTTAGCTTTTCCATTATTCATTGTACTTGCTGTGGCTGAATAGCTGTAACTCAGTTCTCCTTGCTGTTTATGTGTGGTATATCTACATTTACTGAATGCATGGGCCTTTCATATCTTCACTAGAGGCAGATGTTATGTGGGCAGACTGAGAAACTATTGATGAATGTTCTTTCACATGTCCTCATTGGTCCTGGCATGCAGTAAGTCACCCGCTGTGCTGAGATTGACAGGATGAAGGCTGTCCGTCTGGTTGCGTTTCTACATCTGGAGCCTAAATGTCTGATAGATTCATCAGAGGTGTTTTTTTTAGGCGTACTGGATGACATAAATTTATGAAGCAGTAAAGAAACCTTTTCTAAGAAGTCCACTTTAGCTAGGTCATTTCTGTGTTGTGAAAGGTTAAGAGCAAACCTCTAGGAATAAGTAATAGATAAAAACAAGGTGTTTGTTTACTTTATGCCACTGTATAAATTGCCACCTTATTGTTTTTGCTGCTAAGAATACTCAGGCATGCTGTGAAAAGCCAGGTTAATATCCTTATGAGGATGTCTCTCGCACCCAGTGTGCTGAACCAGCTATTGCAAAGCCGGATCAGTGAGACACCTTGTTTATTCATCTGCCGGGGTCATCTGTCATTCAGCATAGTCTGCTAGTTTTATGACAAACTTTATTTTATAGCCAAGCATCTGTGACCTTCACTACTTCATGTGTTGTTGAACCGGACAGTCCAGGCTATAGATAGAGCAATGACTTGTTCCAGTGGTTGACTTACCTATTGGTTGCTCTTCAAGGTCTTATGACTGGGTTTCATAGGCAAACTTCCAGATATGGGAACATAGCTGCTGTTGGTAACAGGAGGCTAATTTTAGAGCTATCATCATGCACGACACAACCAGAAATGTGTCACTTGTGTGTGATCAATAGCAGCCAACCTGGAATGGATTATCAGCCCGTAGATTAATGTGAGTGGCCACATTGCACCCTGAACCCTCAGCTGTGACCGAGTGTGACTTATGGCCTTTATGACCGATATAATTTTTGTAAAAAGCACGACTGTCATTGGCTTTGTCACCCTCTGCCTGGATATCTTTGTTCAGTGGGAAGGAAGCAGCTAATTCAAGTGATGATAGAAAGGTCATAGATGGCTGAATTTCATTTCAGCCTCTCTATGAAAAGGTTATGACCTCTCAGAGGAACGTATTGCAAATAGTAGCCTTCAGACAGTTTGATTAAAAATGACCTTAAAAGTATTAATTTATTGCTCTTTTTCTAATACAGGACAGAGATAAAAAGCATTATAGTATGTCCTTGTGGTTAGAGAGACTTATGTTCTTTTACAGAAAGAAAATATGCATGTCTGTGTCTAAAGACCACACAAATAAATCAATTATAACAACAATTTCAAAGTTACTGAAGTGCTGAAAAAGTGTTTACCTTTAATGGCAACTCTATTATATCCATCAATTCAATTGTTCGCATGTTTGTTATGGCTTCTATTTAGGAGCAGTTTCCTTAATGGTGAGGTGTGAGGGTAGAACACAGACTGGGTAATAATAGGCAACAACATAGTGTCTGTATTTAATTTAAAAAAACAGAGGAAAACACTTTCTGTACTCTTGACTGTATGTCTAAGGCCAAGCGTTTACATTATTAACTGAAATATAAAGGCCAGATGTGAGCTATAACCTTTCAAATACAAATTACCCCTTTGAGAATAAAAGCAGCAGAGGAAAGCTTAGTTGATTTGGCTATTGAGAGGGTCTGCCCCATGCTGTGCATTATTCAAAATTTTCATTACAGGAATACTGTAAAATGAAGGTTTGAAGCTTTGAAACACATTTGTGTTGACACGTCTTTCCTCCCTGCTGATGTGTGCCTGTATGGCTAAACATATAATTAACTTTGAGCCTACATTACCCTGTATGAATGTATGTAGTGATTGAATTGGGTTTAAATGGATTGCTGGTGTATATTTATGAGGATTGGGGCTGCATAAAGGATGTTCTATTTCATATTTTCCAACACCAGTGCCGAGAAGTCTTAGTTCATGCATTAATTCAAATTCTTCCACTGTCCTTGATATTTTTCATTGTCATAAAAGTCAAATCCCCTGAACTGCATGGGAAAATAAGCACAGATGTCTGCAGGAAGTTGTGTTAAGAAAAAATCAAATTAATGATGTGTTCATATTTTATGTCTTTTAGTGGACCTTTATCTGCTTCAGATGGATGAGCACACAGTAATCTATGTGTGTTCTTTCACAGCTGGCTGACATATTGAGGCTATACTGCCTTTCACACTTCTAGATGCACACAAATTCATGTGCTAATACGTGTCTGTTTTCTGCTGATAAACATGTATATATGTTCATAACAAGATACAATGATCCACCTATTTACACAGCTATTAAAACGAATTTAAATGGTTTTGTAGAGACAAACTGTGCAGAAGTGAACGTGTAATGTGGAATTATAAATAATTTTAACAGGGGGAAGGGAACAGAACCTGGTGTAACGCCATAAGAAAGTGCAACAAAAGTCCTCAGCTGAGGTCTCTGCAATTACATGGTCAGTGCTTTACACCCCTAGGCCACCAGATATATCATTATCATAATATTAACTTTTATTATTAAAGAATTACTGATCTGCTCATGTGTAAGCAGCATTTTGAAGTTGTATTTTATCAATATGGAGCCAATTTTAACTTCTTTTGGGCAGTTTATTCCAGAGCAACAATGTGAATATTTTCTGCTTTTTTAGTCTTCTATGATACTAAACTAAATATCTTTAGGTTGTGAATGGTTGGTCAAGTCAAAACAAGACATTTTTTACCATCATAGTGGTAAAATATTGACCCACAGTGTTCTTTCAGTTTCTAACAGACCCGTCTTCACTGATATCTACAGTATAGGGAGGACGAGAGAGGAGGCTACCGTACATTATACTCATTGCTATCAAGCTCTGAACGTTTATTTATTTTTTTACACATTCAGATATTTTGTAAAATTCCTGCATGTTTCAGGACTGACAAATAAATTAAAGGTACAGTGTATGTGTTAGAGTACATCACATGCTTAAAATGATTCTATAAATTGTGTGTTGTTGTTCGTATTCTGGCATCGACTCATCTTACTGATAAAAGGTTGTATCATATTCAGCAGACATTACCCCATGTTATCAATCGATCTGTCCATTAGCTAATGTATATCCATTACTTTTTAAGTACAAGATATTTTTAATCATCGGTGGCTCAAGTGTTTTTCCTCAGTGGTCATCTCTCTCCATAAATTTAGTGTGTCTGCTTCCTGTTAATGCGCGTCTGCTTCTGCTTGCATGATGAAAAGTAGTGCTCATAGAGCTAGGGCGGTTTTGCCAAAAAGAATGAAGGCAGGTTTGCAGCATCCAGATGTGCAAAGTTCATATGCATAAAGCATTGACGTAAGTTCTTGCTGATTATTTTTATAGCCATCAGCACTGGCTCCAGGAGTAGGGGGGCCAACAGGCCATTGTCCCCCCCACTTTACCCTCCTCCCACATTTTTAAGTCGCAAATTACTGTATCCCCTCAAATGCCATTATATTGCAACACTCATGGTAAAAAGACACAGGAGGTTTTTTTTGAAACACAGAAAAGCTGTTGCATCTCATTTGGGTCCATGTTAACAGCAGTTGTGAACACAACAGCTGTGAGCTCAGTGCCAAAGCTTTAGATCCGTCCTGTTGGTCCTGTGGGTCCTGTGGGCTGCCACTGCTTCAGTTCAGGCTTGAACCAAGCCCTGCATATTTCTGCTCCTCAAAACTGGTATTTTAATATAACAGAGTGGAACTTAACGTGGAGTGACGGGGGAGGGGAGAAATACGGTGCTGCACATAACAAGATGCATACAGGCCATAGATGTGTTACCAGCAGTAAAGTTACAGTTTACAGTGAGTGGAGTGGTTTCCAGTGTTTCAGGCTTTTCTCCACATTTCAGCACAGCAATTGGTCCATAATTAAAACTGCAGAGAGCACAAAAGCCTCAAATTGTGTGGCTTTAATTAGCAGAGGTGCACACACACAGAACTCTCCACAATCACAAACCAATTTCCAAGTATTTTGCTTCTTTTACTTCTCTAGTATTTCACATCTACAACATAATCTACTGAAATGTCAAATGTCAAAATACAGCTATTTATGTGACTCAGGCAGATCTGAAACATGTTAATGTCTGAATCTTACAATAATGTCGTTCAGGTGTCACTGAATGTATCCGGGATTTCGCAGAAACATCAGTACTGATGTTCTGTCTGTTGTCCACAGTTATCTGTGTGTCAGATTCTTTCCTTTGAGTTTATTAAATACCTGTAGCATCACACAGCAGTTGAAACAGTAAGTGTCTTTAAATTGAGTGATGTGCGCATTTATGCACGCGGCACAGCAGCAGTAACTTCATTAACACTGGATCGGTCAGGATCTGACGGTAATTAATGTTCTGTGTTCTACCCATCTACATCATTGACTGTAGAGGTCAGCTGTTACACACAGATTTCAGCTTTATATGATGGAATTGTTTGTAATAAAGCAGCCCTTATGGATGAATCCTGAGCTCTATCAGCGCTGTCAGGACATTTTTATTTCAAGTAGCCTCACTAAAAGTCCAAGATAAGCCTAAAACCCCATACCCACTTGGTTAGCCTCCAGTGTCTGACTGAATATTTCGCCCTTGCTGAAAACAGTCCAGTGTAAAACAATACAAGGAGCTGTGTTGGTGTGGGCATGTTGTTTAAAGTGCCAGTGAGACCGTGAAATACAATCCAGCAAGTCCGGTTGGAGTAACAGATTATTAGGTTTAAAGGCTGAAAAACACTGCACAGCGGTTCGTAATACTCACAACTCTGGAAAGTAACACTGCAACCCTGTTTACTAGTGTGCAAAATGTGGAATGTGTCTGTGTCTGCAGACCCCCGAAAAGTATAAATGGAACCGCATGTGTGTCCACGTGTGTGTCCACAGCACCCCTGATCATCAGGCATCCTGGTATCGTGTCGGCCTAAGGTGCATTCTGTGCCGTCCCTAGTTTTCAAGCCTAGCCAAAGGAACCCTTGACTTATGTCATGTCCCTCCAAACCCATATTTGTTGTCACTCTAGGTGTGTGATAAAGGCAAATGCCAAAAATGTTGGTAATTGTCTCAAACTTCATTTTTTATATGAACTGAGATATACTTCAACTTTAGGATCACTACAGAGTGTGTATACAAATCTGTTTTCATCCAATGGCATTCATTGAGTTTTGGCCACTTGGGGGCAGCGCAATGAGCTTTGAACATAACATTGACGTATTATCTCCTATGTCAGCAAACAGTGGCTCATATACACATCAAGCAGACCTGGAGCAACATTAACATTCATTTGCCCTCCTGTTTGTTTGCACCTGACAAATGTAAGTCCAATACTCACTGTCCTTTTAGCTTTGTTTTGTTCATTAATAACTCCTGAGAGAAGAATCTACTCTTTAACCGCTAAATACTCCATTATGTTCACC
Organism: Thunnus albacares; assembly: GCF_914725855.1. Taxonomy (NCBI): domain Eukaryota; kingdom Metazoa; phylum Chordata; class Actinopteri; order Scombriformes; family Scombridae; genus Thunnus; species Thunnus albacares. The sequence goes on from NC_058115.1 coordinate 23,206,136, forward strand.
AGTGAATTTGTCTGTCTGCCGTTTGGTGATGAATAAGTAGTGTACAGTGAGTTTTTAGAGCTTAGAAAAACTCTGCTGATGAGTGTAGAGAAAGTGTACCCAAACAGTGAAGTTGCAATGCCCTAAAACCAAAACAATTAATTCTGTAGAGTAGTAATTCTCTGTTGGTTTGGCACTGCGAGCAACCTCTTTCACATTACACATAGTGATTTGACCAATGGTTAACATATATTGATCAGAGCAGCTTTAAGTGAATTTTTGACATGCAAAAAAATAAGATGCGAATTTCCATTATTGCAGCTGGAGACCATCTGAATGCTATGTCAGAGAGCACATTCAATAAAATGGACTGGGTCTCTACACAGCTGCATTAATTATTCAGCAAATGTGTTATTTTACAATTTTCAACACAAAATCTTTTCTGCCTCAAGGAGCTCAAATTTGTTTATGGGATAGTGAGGAATTTCAGTCAGGTCTAATCAGCAGTCTAATTTCATGCATCATACTATATGTGGAATAAAAAAGACAAAAAATAAAAGATGGAAACCCAGCTACTATAAATTTGTAATTGCTGATAATACTACTGCACAAATGTCTCTGTTAGGTCTGGCCGTATACCACCATAACCTCATCTTGCTCTCTTTTAGAGTGTTTGTGATTCCCTTGGAGAATATGTCTGCCCACCTCCAGTCCTAGGGCCGCTGCCATGCAGTGTAGGCAGTTCAGGTTAAGGCTTTTGGAGGAAAAAAAATACACACATCCATCTGCCTGGACACAGATGGAGAGAAGAGACACAGATTGTAGCTGGGCGAAAACACGTCCACACAGTACTCCAGAAAGTGCACAAACATGCTAGAGAACAGCTAGTGGGGTAAATAAAAAAACAACAACTTTCCAGAGGTTGTTTAGAGTGGCAAGGGGATGCTGTTTGATGTCAGACACTTCAGGGTGGGAGACACATTGCTACATGTTGTTTCTGAGTCCCAGATTTTCTAGGAGCACCTCTGTGTACAAGCCTGCCCTTTCTTTGTCTTCTTTTCTCTCTTTCACAAACTCTGATCCTTTGGCCCCTCATGTTTCCTTCCTTCATGCTCCAATGTCTTGGATAAAAAGTTGACAAAGATCAGCTTGTAGACTGACAGCAGTGATATCAAATCAGCAACAGAGGATGAACTGACACTTTGCTACATCTGTCATGCAGCACCAGAGACGGTGCAAGAGAAATCCCAGACAGATGGATGTTGATGGGCTGCAGACATCTCAGGAAAGAAAGACTGATGCACTCAGTGAAAAGGTGTGCGTAGGTGTGTTTGATGTAACCCCAGACAGCAGAGAGGTGAAGGACTTTCTGGGAGAAATACTGTTGCAGGCTCAAGCATGCGTGTATACTTGAATTGGTATTCATATGTTCTGTCAGGGAGGAAGGTTTTGATAACAATTCTGTTTCACAAAAAGGGAAGCAACACAGTCAATTTGAAGAGCTGTGTTTACAGGGGGAACTGAAGGTAAACATGTTTTTGGTGTCACAGGCTCTAGATTATAGCATCACTGATCTCTGTTTATGGTTAGAGCAGAAATACCAGCAAAATTAAAGTATTTCATTGTTGTTTGATTTGTTCATTTCCTAATTATTGGTATGTTTATTCCCTAAATGTGAAGTTAAGTGGCGCAGCTGCGATGGTGTTTATGCATATCAGGTGGCATGCTGCAATTTTGCTAATCATTTGGCATGAAATTGTGCCTGTGTTTCTGCCTTCTGAGACCCCCTTTTATCTCAAATGCACAAAGTCACTTTTGTTTGTCTTTTAGAAGTTGGAGGAGGCTTATGTGTAGACATCTCCAAAATCTCACAAATACATTTTTTTTAGTTTTTAACTATGTCACTTTGACATACATTTTTGATTAGTACACATTTTACATGCAAAACTAAAGGATACAATACGATTAAGGCTTCTTCTTCTTAGCAATAATTTAATACTTTAATGTATGTAAATGTTGCAAAATATGACTGAGTGCAACCTTTTTAATCACTTTAGTATGCAAAAGCTTCAGGTAGTAATGGAAATACATTTTAATGTAGTTACTTTGCTATAAATTCATGCATAAATGCAATGGCATCATTCCCTTCTTAGATGATTTTGTATATTTGCACATCAGCTCTGTCCTTACACATGAAACACCCGGTGACAGAGATTTAAATGTCTTTAAAAAATAATCTTAAAGAGGGACATAATCTGCACTTGGAAGCGAACTATGAGTGTTGTATTTTCATATTTGAGGTGTTTTAGGTTTGTGCTTTGGGACTCCTTCCTAGACAACAACCGTTTTCTCTAAGGAGAAGCTGAAGTGGACTCTACCCATTAAAAAACTGTTACTTTTAACGGGAACAAGAGGAGCTGATTGGCCCGTATTGAACCTTGCTCACACTTCACCTGGAATACTCCAGATTAATCTGCCCTGTGACAGATTCGGTTTGCCTTTGGTCGCCAATGTGAAAAAATGCATTGGCCCATATGTGGAAATTGCACATGCACCCAGTTTAATGAGAATAGAGTGAGTGTTACACACCTCATAACACTTCTTAGGGATTTTCATTTTGCCTTAGGTGTAAGGAAAGGCTGTCTTATTAAAACCATTAACCCTCTTTTTAAAGCTATTTAGCTCATTTAGAAAGTCTGGTGACAGATACAATGGATAGATGGATAGATGGAGGGATAGATAGATAACTACCTACATAAAAAGATGCTACATACACATTGCAGAGAAGCCCACAAAAGACAAAACACAAGACAGATCGGCGAAAGACCAGACAGAGAAAGGCTCCATCAGTTCTTGTCTAATAGTGAATAGGGAAGAGACTCAGCTGAATGAAGGCAGCTATTAAAATCCCTTGTAAACACATTATAGGCCTGGTCTTGTCCAATATATAGAACCGAGACATAACAGTGATATAGAGGCTGGGCTGCATCCATAAATGCATGAAGCCAATCTCCTGTCAGCATCTGCTGGCAACTTTCTGTGCATCCTGATGTGATGTAGTTACACAGAAGAAAAGAGGAGAGAGAGAACTGACGAAAGCACAAGTAAACATTTCGTCCACACACATCAAAAGATGCCTTTTGGCCACTTGTCAGAAGACAAAAAAGCATGCTTCGTTAACATTGCACACATTTTCATCTGAGACACTTTTGATTAAAGAAAGCTTACAGAAAGTGAAGTGAAAATTAGGGATAAAAAGCTGCTGATCATTCTAAGTATGTGAATAAAAACAACTAACGGATCAACTAAACAATAAACACTTCAAATGGTATTTTTAAAATAGGGTTATCACCTGTTCATTTAAAATAATAATTTTAACTCTTCATCATAATGCCTCCATCACATCAATCATTCATTTTTAAAATGAGAATACAAAGACACACATATATCTAGTAATTGTCAAAATAATACCACCATTGTCACACACATGCAGCTTTGTGTGAAAGAAAAAAAAACAAAACCACAAATTCCAAACGAGCATGTTTTGAGGTAAACAGGGCAATGTTGTCTGAGTTTGATACCTGAAATTGCTTCTCATCCCCCCCCGTGATCAATCAATAAAGCTGACAGGGCCTGAGAGCAGGATTCATTCGTCATTATCCAGGCCTATTGTGTTCGGTCGAAAAACAGACACTTGCAGAAACAGGGGTAAATTAAGCATTATTGTATTTTACATTAGAATGGGCCTGCTGTCTCCCAAACCCTCATCAAAGATTTACTTTTATAAGTTTCGGTACAGCAAAGAGGGATTCGCACACATCGAACAAAAAATAATGGATTTTAAATATTTCAATTATTTACATTGCAGGGCTGAGGAAAGTCCAACATGGGCTGAAATGTTTGCACTTTTGCACATTTTTTCACTGTACAGTCAGAAAGTCACACCAGCTTCTCAGGATAGACATATTTTATTTTTGGACATTGCTGGGAGGGAAATGTTAACTTTGTCTAATGACTTTTGATCAGATATCCTATGAATCCAGATGTTATCTGTCCATCTGTTTTATATGCTGTAAAATTTTTCATTTTAAAATACAATATGGCGAAAGTTTGTTACATTTCCTACTTATTTGTGTGGACTAGACATTTAGCATAACATGAAAGAAATGTGATTTAGTATTTGTTAAGTATTACTGTATAGACAAAGTGGGCATGTACACATAACCCTGGAGTTAAGGGGGATCCATGTCCTTAAAGATTTTTTTAATGTTTAAAATGTCAGGTGTCAACCCCAAAGTCAACAGCTTATCTCTGCTGGACCTTGTCACCGTATCTGCTGCAATATTTGTTTTATCATTTCGAGCAGTGTGATCATGACTGTTTACACTCATTGGCATCACAGTGAAAAAAGTTTGAGGGCTTTGATTTTGTTCATTGACATATAACTTGTCATTTCTTTATTGATTGAAGAACATTTATTACTGGTATCACACTTTCACTTGGTGATGTCCTAAGTAGGGCTTAGTTGGTCGACAATGCAGCACCCATTTCTCAAAACACGTTGCAGCTATGAGTGCATGTGGGTTACTCAACCCTGTGCTATCATGTACCCAAGTGGTGTGACAAGTTGATTACTCTGTTAAGTTCAGTCTAATTGCAAAATAACATTGCCTGTTTCAAGAAAATGAACAACCAATGTGTCAGAAGGTCAGATTTTGACGGGCAGTAATAGACATTGAACCTACAGTTTAATGGTTATTTGTGCTATAGAAAAACAAAACTTAAGTTGCACCTGTAAGATACAAAATCTGGTTTTGAACCACAGCTAGATGTACATAGCTGTGCCATCTCATCTTACGTGATTTTTGTTTTTATTTGTTAGGGCTCAAAGCTCTGCCGTTTGACCCAGCAAGCAACAACAACCCTCTCCAGTTCAGCAGCTCCAACGCGCCACTGGTGACTAAGTGTCCCTCTCTGGAAAACGCTGCTGAAAATGGCAAGAAGAGGAAAAGAACCAGCCTCCCTCCAGGTACTGACGTTTCTACTTCACTACTGTCATGGCACTCAGGACTAAAGGAACCTTGTCTCTCTAGTTTTTCAACAATGCTATTTTTTGTTGTGCTACACAGGCCTCACATGGAACTACTCACTTTCTGTTGTTGACTGATTGAATGTAATTTAAATGCTACCAGCATCAAATAACTGCTGGTGAGAGATAAACCATAATCCTGTTATTTTGAGACAACCTGAAAGAGGTAGCCTTGTTTGGTCTTTGCTGTTTTTGATTAGCTTGCTGTAGCCTGCGGCTCGGCTTGTCTGGACAGTTTGGAGGTCTTATAGCTAAAACCAAGAAGCTGCACGGTGGAGATTTCACATCCGTCTGCCTCTCACAGGGCCGGACCTAGGCAAAAATAAAAAAATTAATTAATTACAACCAAAACTTATTAACAGTTCTACAGTAAAAGTACTGCAGGTTTATTTATTACAAACCAGAACAAGAGCTAAGAGCTAGGAAATAAATATAAATAAACAACTTATTTAACAAACTTGCTTTCAAGTAAAAATATGTTACACATGTTATATAATCTAAATATAACATGCAAAATAAATAAAAAGTACAAATTCACTTTGTCTCAAGAACTATTTACATTCCACTCCCTATTATCACACTTGACTTAAAGGTCACATGTTAGCTTCTACTGCTACTGGTTTACAGTGCAATCCCTCTGGCCTTCCTCACTGCAAAGTCATCAATTACATCTGCATATGAAATCTGACCAGCAACCTCATGGTTAATGCTGATTAGAGTCAGATCACTGAGGTGCTCTTGAGACATGGTTGACCTTAGGTATGTTTTTATGAGTTTTAACTTTAAAAAAAACAAACATGTTTCATGGCAAGTCAGGTAAATTAATCTAAAATGAGGGAAAAGTACTTTCATTTCTTTATTTCTTGCACAATTTTTTTGATAGAATCTTTCTTCTGGTGCATTCGATCAACTCATTCTGAATGGTTTTGCCCAAGCTCTTGTAATGCGCTGTTGTATTGTTTGAGTCTCAATCTTGTAGACGTGGTCTGTCATCACTGGGTCAAACTGTGCCAAAAGCTCAACCTCTTTCAAAAAGCTTCCATTTGAAGGAGAGTGGTGTCTTTCTGTCTTTCCTCTCAATGCCGTATTTCTCACTGCCAGAGACTGTACAATAGCAACCAGTTGTGTCAGAACTGCTCTCCACCGACTCTGCTCTGATTCAAAGAGGACCTGCTCTTTTTTGTCTATGGTTGTATCTTGCTTTAATTGAATTGCCAATTCTTTCCACGAGGCCACATTTTTCAGGTGTTCAGGACTGTTTTCATGGCTATACAAAACAGCAATTGCATGTTTCAAATCAGACAGTCTTTCAATTGGTAAAATAAATTAGTTTTGCAGAAAAAAGGTTGACAACAAAAATAAAAAAGACTTTTTTCTTTTTTGAATATGCCAACTTCTTTTGATCCTTTTTCCATTTACTAAGGTCCTGCTAAAGTACTGGCAACTTCTCCCATCTCTCCGTGGAAACATGGTTTTAGGAGTTACCTGATATGGTCCAGGTCTTCCCCTAACAAACTCTGTCTTCATTTTTCCTGTGAGATATGAAAGCCAGTCGGCAGCATCAGTTGGTAGTGGATCGTCTGTTTTTGCTGCATCTGGAGGACACATGAAGCACACTTTCACCTCATATTCACAATAACTTCACACATACACACACGCAGACAAAATATTGTTTTAAAGAGAACATCCTTGAGCCAGCTGAGATAAATAAAACATGAGGACAATTAGGCTTATAGCTAAAAGTCTTTACCTCCATGTGGCACACACCTGAGAAGAGTGTAAGGGTGGAATCTGTGGAGTCAGTGGTGCAACCAGGATGAAAAGTGGTTCTGGGTCTATAAATATATAGAGAACACACAAGAGCAAATGTATTGATTAGATTTGACATGGCACAAGATATTGTTATTTTTACAATAAATTATTTATCATAAGGAACATATATTGTCACATTGCACTCACCTGAGGAAACCGGCACAGGCTCAGTTGGCTGTCCTAGTCATTTGATGCAGCTGGTAGTGGTCCCAGATATTTTAAAAGTGAATCTAAAATGATAAATATGATATGACAATGTTAACAAATATGTGTATTATCAACAATTTGGACTAGGTGTGGGAACATTTAACCTTTTTTGTAAACAATTACATGTCTATTTTCTCCAATATGAGTAATTTTTTTAGTTTGTAGAACCATATCTGCAATTGCTTAGCAATAGTTATTGTTTTTCTTTATCCATTCCTTTTGTTAATATGTGTATGGGTGTCTATTTCAAAAAAAGAGTAACGTGTACAGTTTTTTCTCGAAATGACTATAAATTCACCAGCAAGTACATGTGTCCTTGTGTACATGTTCCCAATCCTAATGTGAACAGCCTGCCCTGACACTTTTTTCATTCCAACCCAGAATAAACACACATGCATGCACCTTTTGACAGGGTTGGTGTGAAGTAACGTTAACCTTTTGACAGGGTTAGTGTGAGGTAGTGTTAACCTTTTGACAGTGTTGGTATAAGGTAACGTTAACCTTTTGACAGTGTTGGCATCAGGTAACATTAATCTTTTAACAGGGTTAAAGTGAGGTAACGGTAACGTAGCTCAGCTGAGCTAATGCTAATCTTATACCACACATACTAACACACACACTAGCTAACTAGCTTTTTTTGGGGGGGGGGGCTCAATTGAGGTGGCCACATATGTCTCCTATTGGAAGCGTCCCCCTTCTCATCATGTTGACAGTCCGGCCAATCAAAACTCACATAGCTCTCTCATGCATATTGACCAGCTGTAGCTGTGTGTGTGCACCATGTGGTAATGCCCACCCACCCAATGAGTCTAACTTTTAATCAGGGCCAGTGTGCTGTCTAATTAAAGAAGAGCTTTCTAATTAATTGCATTATGATCAGTAGAAAGAAGAGGGCCCTTAAGACAGAGAGGTGTTTCTCCATGTTCTCATCTGTCAGGGTGACTGTAATTGGTCTGGATTTTCAATCTAGAAGATATGCACATGGGATCTAAATGAACTAATATCAGTACTTGTAGGGCACAGCTAACTCACTGGTGGAGCTTCTAGTCAAATATAGACTGTGGAACTTCACACTGGCCAGCTAAGTGGCTAATTTTTCTCCTGCCAAAGACTGTTTCAAGTAACTCGATCCAAGACAATATTTGAGTCTTCTTTTTGCTATTATGGATCTAATTCCCAAAGGTAGAGATAAGGTAGTCCACCTGAAGAGAATCTGCACATGATCCATCTTTCTTTCAGTCTCACTGGCTTGTGTTCCCAATTATGGAAGGTATAAGGTTAAAGCAAAAAGGTTTATCCCCATTTAACAAAAATGTTAACCTTGAGACAGCCATTCATTCAAATCTTGAAAAAAGTGGTGGTAGGTCGGGAATGGGTTGGTTTCATTTTGGATCTGGTTCCTGGTCGGCAAAATACATTTGCAAAGAACAATGTACAAAACATTCAGGTAGCAGACTTTTATTTTTAGCTGGCCTTGAGCGTATATTTCACCTGTCAAAATAACAGGTTTCATGGGTGGCAGATTAGATGAGTTGTTGGTAATTAATGTTAATTCATTAACAGCTAAGGTGGAGGTGAAGTCCTCAGATGTCTCGTTTTGTCCACAACTCAAAGATTTTCAGTTTACTGTCAAAGACAACTAAAGAAACCAGAAAATATTCATATTTTTAGAAGCTGGAATCAGAGACTTTGGAAGTAGTTTTCTTAAAAAATAACTTAAAATGATTAATCGATTATCAAAATAGTTGGTGATTAATTAATTTGTCGGCAACTAATCAAGTAATAGAGTAATCATTGCAGCTCTATATCATATCAACATTTTAATCTGATCAGTTTCAGAGTTCTGGATCCAAACTGTCAGTATTTGGAGAAAGTAGCTCATGAAGTAGGTAGGCTATAGTAAATAGGCTACAGCTGTTTTGAATTGAATGTGTCAGATACATTTAATTACCATTTCATATATTATGCTGCTCACCTCATTTTTCAGGTTTTAGGCACAGATTGTGAACATTAATTAGGCTGCCACTACAAAGAGTTATGTTTATGTGTTCTCAGCCAACAGAGGGTACAAAGACATCTTTGAGTTGTACTTATTTTAGCCTTTAGTTACTTGCAAAAGTTAAAAGGTGAACCTGGTAAGACTCAATAAGTGCATTTGATAAAATGCTATTGAACCCCTTCCCTATGATAGGTTGACTAGTAGGCAGCTCAATTTAGAAATATAACTTGTTTCTCCATTATGGATAGTAAAGGCCTTGTCTCTCGTCCAGTGCATGCTGGGGTGGGCTCAGCCATCTGGGATCCAGAGGCTGTTTAAAACGCATATGAATGGATAAAGATGTTTCCAATAGTGTCATATAATAAAGATCTCTGACAAAAATTAAAGCATGGTCAAACCATTTTTATAACTCAAGAAATTGAGAATAAACTCCAAGACAGGGTTGCAATATCAAGGTCATCAGTCCAAGTTGCTCAAACGTTTTCCTTTTGCCAGACAGTTTTTCTCTTATTATTTGGATTTTTCAACCTTCACAATTCACTTAACTGTTAAATTATATTGTCTGTAAATTTTGATTCCCTACATGAAGGTCTAAATGCATTCACAGTGCCAGACAAATTCTGGTAGAGAAATTCTTCATCGACCTAAAAGTTGTCAAATTTAAACATGGCTACTGCAGCTAAAAACAATAGAAACAGCCAGTAAATAACACATCAGGTGTATAATTTTATTTGAAAAATGTAAAGCCCCCCCCATGTGTCTAAAAGCTTACAGAGGACACAACCCTTGTGTGGAGCAACAGCCCTGTTGGATCCCACCAGCTATTTGTAAATCCACTGCTAAATTTCTGCCATCATATTTTCTGCAGCAAGCTAGTTCTGTCAGTTGTTTCAGTCACCTAGATAAACGTTACATCTAATAAGAAGGCATAAACAACTAACACTAACAAATCTCTACTTAAGAAGAAGTTTCTGTGCTACAACCCATCTTTATTTAGTGGTGCACTTACTCCATTCTGTAAACTTTTAAAATTAACTAGGCCACGCTTGAACTGAGGAACAGCTGGTGCCTGAAAAAAGTTTTACAGCAAAATGATGAAAAGTTAGAAAGTGAAATATGTAGAAAAATAGTGTTGTTTGGCAGATCTGCCATGGCTGTCCTTTGTCTTTTATCATTTTTTGTAGTCAATTGTTTCTCAAATTAGAGGCAGATTTCTTCCAGGTGCTGTTGTTGTCGGTTTGTCATACTGAGTTTAAAGATCAGCATCTTCTCTGTTTTCTCCCTTTATTGTTTTGTTGGTTTAAGGTTTTCTTCTTCCCATGGTCTCTCCCTCCTTTGTTCAAAAATATAAATTTGGAGGAGATAAATTTGCACCTGCTGCAACAGAGCCAGTGAATATAACTAAAAGAAAAGGTGCAGCAGGGACATTCATAAAAGCTCAATGGTCATCATAAAAAAGAAGTCCCAGAGTTACAGTATGGTATGACTCACCACAATTTGTGTGTTGTATAAAGCAAATAGATGATCTCAGCATGGTTCCACATTTTATTTTCCTTTTTAAATACCCTTTCTTGTTATCTCTGCCAGGTGTAAGCCTGGAGGGGTTCATGCATTAGGTCGTGTGTGTGTGTGTGTCATTGTGTCTGTATATCCATACCACTGGATTTATCAGCCTAATATTATTTGTGCACATTTATGACTGTATGCTCAAGGACCTCTCATGGTTGCAGTGATAAACAATTTTTGAAAAACCTACTTTATAGCGCCATTCCTTATGAGCCTATTGTAAAGCTTAGACTTTTGTCTTTTCAGCCGTCCTCGCTATTTTACGATATGTGTTACAACATAGCAAAAGGCATTTCCAGCAATCGACTAGGCTAAAAACAAGGCTTACTTAGTCTGTTGCAGGCCACGTTTTGGCCTTTGTCATGTCTCAAAAACTGAGATCCATAGAAAAGTTCGATTTCATCTTGAACTGGAGCATCTGCTGATTAATTCCATACCTGATATGTTATGATCCACTAAAGTTAGATACAAGATGAATTCATTTCCATTTCTGTTATATTCACCACCATCTTGACTGTACACACCTGGCGGAGATCTGCGCTCTACTGAGTGCTCTCTTCCAGTTATTTATTAACCTCTGTGTCCTCTGGAAGAATTCACTGTAGCACTGTCACTGTACTGACTTTTCTCAAAACTACAAACAGACAGAAATAAATGCACAAAAGTCTATTTTATACTTTGTGGCTTCAATGAAAAAATATCTGTGTTTGTGTGTGTGTATGCGTGTGTGTATGCGTGCGTCTGTGTGTGTGTGTGTGTGTGGTCTGCTCAGATTAAAGCCTGTCAGAAAGCCTTAAGATCAAAGCCTTTGTGGAGCACAAATCTGATCTGTCACTGGAAAAGCCACAGTTCTTTCCTTCTATCTTAGAGATAGAGAGCAAAGTCTCTCATCTATTATTTTCCTTTCTGTCATTTAGTCAAATTATGAACACTTTTATAATAAAGGTTCCATTAAAGCAGTACAAGTGCACTATCATGATGAAACATAACGTTGTCAAATATTTGATGTTGTATCCATTTTATGTAAAGCACACGTTTACCTATAATGAATTGAGCTACATACTGTAAATAAAATTGTCTTGTCTTTTCTGCAAAATGGACTCATCTGCCCTCTATGACCATCAAAATTAGGGGTGATACATGAATTAAACAAACCCAACAGCTCTTCTAATTATTTATTTGTACATTGTATGTTTGAGTTTCACCAAAATTTTAAAGGACAAACTTTCAAAGTAGAATGTGGAAACTGTTCAGTCGACTACCAGCAATTCAACTCTCGTAACCAGAGATGATTCCTCATGAACAAACACAAACTGAGAACAAAAAACAGTGTGCAGAGTCATTTTCAGTTTGTCCTTCTTGTAGATGCGACTGTTAAATTTATTACGAGATAGCCAGACAAGCAACAGTCATGTAAATTGCGACAGGTGCACGTGTAGTGTAACTATTTAAGTCACAGTTTATGGGACTCTTGTGGTTAAAAACAGCTAATGTAGCAGCTGCCATCTACTACATCTACTTTACTTTTTTCTTTTGTGTGTATTTTTGAAAGATCAAATGTAAATATTAGACAAATTAAGAAGGCCAGATATCAATTATTATCATTTTCACAGTGATAAAAGTAATATAAAAATTATAAATACAAACAGAAGCCACAAGACCTCCTCCTGCTGTTTCTTATTTTATATATTAAAAACAACAACAAAAAACCTTCTGCCTAGCGCCCTTTCTCATTGCACTTGCTACCTGGTCAGTTACTTAAGAGTTTGTACAACGACTTTTTCGGAGTCACTGATTGTCTTCCCTCACTTGTAAGTCGCTTTTGATAAAAGTGTCTGCCAAATGACAAAATGTAAATGTAAAAATGTAAGTATTGGCATCCTTCTGTTGTTCTGCTGGTATATTTTCTTATAAACGGCTTGAAGTTCTTGTTCTGCTGACACTTTCCACTTAGAAATGACAGGTTTCTTTTAAACTGGATTGAAACATTTCAGTACCAATCCTAAGACAACAGACACTTAAAGGTTCTATATGTAGAATTATGAAGCAATTTACATGTATTATTATTATTTTACTGCCAATGAGTGAACAGGTAGTAATGTAACATAAAAAACGAGATCTTCCCTGACTTTCTCGGTTATCTGTAACAGCCTATGGACTGATTTCTATGAGAAGGACTCAAGCCGGATTTTCTGCTAAAATCCAAAGGAAGTGACGTTTCTGTGCTCTCTCGAGTGCCTTGCCTCTCTCCCACTAACGTCAACAAACGACCGGCATAACCATACAGCAAAAACAGTGCTATCTAACTAGAAACACCCCGCACACACAGCTAAAAAAACATTATTTCCTCAACAAAGGAGCAAAAAACACGCTTCAGGGTGATTGCTTACCCCTTTTATTTTTCCTATTGGTAGTCCAAAGGTCGTAAGAAGCACACATTTCACAACAAAACTGTAGTGCATTGCTCCCCAGACACAGCTTGCTGCTGCCCGGACACAGCCTGTTGCTCCCCAGCTGCAGCACGTTGCAGCTCACTAAGTCCTCTGGTATTTAGTAAACACGGTTGGTAAAAATTTTTTTGGCGATTTTAGGGTCAGGTCAGGTTCAGGTAGTTGATGAACGCATATCTGTGTGAGTTAGGTGGTGCGGATTGGCTGTCACCGGTCAGCAGCCACAGTGCAGCTGGGATGGGGATGCTTTGCAGATACATGGTGCAAAACACAATGTTAGAAATCTTTTGTGTAATTGTGAGAAGTGTAAGCGAGGAAAAAGACATCACCTGCAAAAGTCTCATGCTGTGAGCATGCACCCGAGCACCAAGATGTTGACTGCACCTCATTTAACGGACACAGATGTCACTAAAGAGAAGGAATTTCTGATTCCTACATACAGAATTAGCAAGGCTTGCTATGGCTTAATACAGCCCTTTTCCTCGTGCTGCTCAAGCGGCAAAAAACGTGGCTTGAAATTGAAGCTAATGCGGAAGTCCCTTAAAGTGCAATACCACTGATGGCCACTAGGTGCCGGCTCCAAAAAATCCCCGGCTCCGATAGACTCCCATTCAAAAAGGGTCAACTTCTCTCATTAAATACTGAGTGAATAATTTTTTCAACAAGTCATTATGGTCTCAATCACTCAAGCCCTCTAATAAGTGTGCTGGTGGTCATTTTGGAAATTATTACTCCATTAATAAAATAAAGAGATGAGTAGTAGCTTTGATGCCTGCCATGTGGGCTTTACAATATCACAGATCGTTAAACAAAAGAAATCTAAACGCACCAGTTCAAACATAACATTCTTGCTATTATGAAAATGGAAGTTATGTGTAAATATACCTGTGTGTTGATTTTCTGTCTTCTCCGCTCCCGCTGTCTTCTCCATGAACAAAACTCCCTCTCTCGTTTACTAACTGTGGATGTTGCCAAGCTGTCACTCCGATCAAGACTGGCCAATAGAGATGTGTCTTACATCTTTCAGCATAGGTCCCACCCACAAGATTCAGCGCAACAGCTAACAAAACTTTTAGATTTGCAAACAAAACTTTTGGTTTGGATTTAACAAAACGAAAGTTTTGATAGGCATTTTAATCACAAATTAATTTTACATTTTTTTGATTGCAATGTTGATACTTTTGCTCTCAAATATATGTTTTGATTGCAGACCTATTCTATTTGATTGCATAATAAAGACACAGAGGTACCTACATAGTGGTTGACTTCAGAAAAAAAAAATGCGGTAATGACGGTAATGAGCTCAACCCTGTGGTAGGCATCACATGACCGTGGAAATGTGGTTATCGTCACAGCCCTAGGTGACGTCATGCCTTGCTACGTCCATCTTTATATACATGGTCTATGGTGCAAAGTGCAGCTAATCCAGCTATGCAGTCCCTTTCAAACTGAAATGCAGCTAAAACTTAAACAGTTTCTGGCATTTTTACTGCTGGACCCTGCTTTTCTCTATTTGGCTTCCATGTCTGTCTTTCCTCCATTGCAAGGTCAAAACACAGCATCAGGTTTTGGCGTAACAGTGATAAATGTCCGTGGACATGTTCGCTACATAATGGTTCCGCAGATTAAATCAAACGTCAAGGAAAAGTATTTGAATCGAAGATTTTTATTGTTGAATAACTAATTGAGTAAACGTTTCAGCCCTATACTGTTACATTAGCCAGATGTGCACAGCATGTAGTGCCTGCGTAGAAAGCATGTGTTTAGCACAGCAGTAGCCAGAAAGCTAATAATATATCAGTAACAACAGAATTCTACAGAGCATTGTTCCATCAGGCTAATGAGGATGGCCCAGTAATGGCAGATCAATGATTACAGATGATTAGTGTTCTCAGTGCCGGCTATGACTCCAGTGTCTATCAGTTGTTGCTGCTTGCTAACTTGAAGTCACTCCCTGAAGGACCAGCAGCTAAATGATGGAGATCTAAACAGCTGGAGCTGTGGATTTACTGGTTTACAGGGTCTGAGTCTGTCTGACTCAGGGTCGTCTCCAGTCTCAGTCAGGTCCTCCAGCTCTCTGAGGACGACTGATGGAGCACCAACTCATTAGCAGCCATGTGGATTTAGTCTCATTAAGGAACCCTAATGGATAGATTTATCTCATTACATTTGGCACTTCATTAGATACACATACTGTAGGACAAAGGCATAACACCAACAGAAACACGGACACATCCACACAGTCACACACATTTGTCTTTCTATAGTTTTGAGGACCCTCATTGATATAATGCTTTCTCTTAGCCCCTAATTCTAACCTTAACCATCATAATTAATTGCCTAACCCTAACCCTAATCTAAACCCAATTCTTAGACCTCAAACAGCTCTTTGAATTTATGAGGACCATCCAGACAATGCAGAAATGTTCTCACTGTGATGGTTTTAAACTAAAATTTGCCCTCACAAAGATAGAAAGACATGACACATACACACACACACACCACATAATGTATTTTTCACATATTGTCATTCATTAATGCAGTGTAATTACCGTGACCAATGTACTGAGAGTCTGTATTCATAATCTAATAAACTTTGACACAAGTGTATCAAACAAGAGAATGACTGGAAGGAAAACCTCATTCAGAGCCTGCAGAGACCTGAGAGGTCCCAGATGTCTTGTTACCCGAGGAAGTTTCAAGTTGTCATGTGCATTAGAGTAAAGGCATATTTTGGTATTTTTTATTATTAAACAAGACGAGGAATCTACAGCCAACGGCTCGGTGACAACTTACTTAGCACTGCTTTGAAGCTAATATGCTTACAATCACAACGCTAACATGCAGATCTAGCAGGTATACTGTTTACCATGTTCAGCATCTCAGTTTACTGTGTTAAGATTTGCTATTGAGCACTAAAAGTTTAAGACATTTAAAAGTTTAAAACAACGGCACATTTTGAAATCCGATGAAAGAATTGGAAATTTGTTTATACACCAGCCTCTTTTTGCATACAAGAGAGGAAAAAATCTTAAAGATATTGCAGGCTTTTCAGATTCACCCTGAAGTCCGTGATAATGTGAATTCTCCTCATTATTCATGTGCAATAACAATAACAATACCTGCACAAAAGAGTTCAGGCATCCCCATTCAGGACAGACCTTTAATGTAAAGGCATGTATCACATATGCCACCAGTGGGGTTATTTACATGCTGAAATGTCCATGTGGCTTGATATATGTGGGGAAGACAAAACAACAATTGAAAATTGCGAATTCAGAACACATGCACACGTGAAGCACTTTGGATACATAAATTAAACACACTATCAAAACATGGACTGAATGAAGACCTAGACTTCAGGTGTTTCCTTACAAGCTAAGCTTAACTGTTATTATTTATCTTCTATACAATTTGTTGGAAGTTGTAATGGAATTTGATTTGTTTCTTACTTTGGCTGGACTGATTTATGATTGTACTACAATGTGTAAAGCAAACAGAGGTAACAATACAGATGATGGCTTGATTACTGAATAATGTAATTATCCTACAGGATGCCTTGTGTAATGTTTGAAAATATATAAAAAGTGGTTTTCCACCCAATATTCCTGTTTGGCCCCTGATGAAGATGCAAGCTGAAACATTGAGCGTTGATTCAGCACAATGCTGTTTGAAAGTTGATTAAATGAGCAAGTCTGTGTGCGGTCCTCCTCCTTCAAGCAGTTAAGAGTTCCAAGGCTACCAGCACCAGCAGAAATTTGATGTGATTTAGGTGCTTCTTCATTTGCAATTTAGCACTAAACACAAAGTACAGCTGAGGCTGAGGGCTGTCAGGAGCTCTGCCGCTAGCATGGCTAAAAATATATATATTTTTTCCACTTTCATTTTTTCAGTTTTTACAATAAGAAAACAGAAGCGGGGAGGTCTGGGGCACAACAGTACGCAAAAAAAGGGAGAAACAATCATAGGTACGTTCCACAGAATTCAAAAAGTGTCAGGAAGATACAGAGAGATATGACTACTCAATGTCTATTTGGTAGTAACAGTCCCATTTGTTCCAGTATGCATCCCCCTTCTCTTTTTGAAGTCGAAGAGTGCAGGCAGATAGAGTTGATTATACTAATGAGGGCAGCGATGGTGGGGGGATTCTTCTGAAGCCAGCATTTAGTTATTGTTTTTTTACTTGCAACTCTAAATATCTTCAAGAGATATGTGTCGCTTTTACTAAGACCTTGAGGGACATGTCCGAGGTATAGCTCATTGAAAGAGAAACCAGTGTCCAGGTCCAGAATCTCTGATACTAAATTTCCCACTCCCTTCCAAAAAGGCTGAACATATTGGCATGACCAGATAATATGTGCATGGTCTGCCGAATCTGATCCACACTCCCTCCAGCAAAAGTGTCGTGTCCCACTTGATTTTGATTTTTGATAAGGGGTAATAAAGAAACGGGTCAGAGTTTACCAGCAAAAGTCTCTCCAAAGAAATGAACTTGTAGTAGTAGACTGGGTTTCCCATGCTTTAGCCCACATGTTTTACCATGTTTAGTTCCTTTTCCCAGCGTTCCTTTATGTAATCTGTTGAGGATTTATTCATTGAAGTGATAGCCTTGTATAGTCTACTTACGATGCCTTTGGTGTTTTTTGAGTTGTATGCATCAATAAATACCTCAATTATTTTAGAGGGTTCCAAAGAGTCACGGCTCTGCACTTCCATTAAAAAAAAGTTACGGAAGTATAGGCACCGAAAAAAATCTCCTCTGTCCAGCTCTCTATCCTTAAAATCATTAAAGTCTCTGTTTGTTACCATCCGACACAAAGAAGTTATGCCCTGCTTAGCCATCCATCTGTATCTGTGGTCCAAAGCTGCTGGGAGAAAGTGTGGATCGTATGCAGGCCAGCACAGCAGCTTCATCTCTCTGTGGAGATTGAACCTCTTAACCGCTTGTAACCACAGTTTCACTGAGAAAGCAACCCACTGATTTTGGAGCTGAAGTACTTCACTTACTCTGCTGAGGCATCCCAGTGCCAACTGTATAGGTGTGTCCATTAAAGACAACTCGATCTCTTTCCATTTAGCTTCATAAACTGGGTTACACCAACACCACAGGGGCCCCAGCTGAGCTGACAAATAGTAATCTTTAAAACAAGGCAGAGCCATGCCCCCCCTCTCCCCGAGCAGCTGTTGAATATCTAACCCTGGGCCTTTTATTATTCCAAATGAACCTAGACAGATGCCTATCCCATTCCCTAAACTGTTTCAGAGGCACTTCCATGGCTAAAAATATTTAACTGCATTTTACATTACATTACATTTTACATTTTTCTGCAAAGCACTTTTGTCAACACCTGTTGTTTTTTAAATGTGCTCCATAAATAAACCTGACTTGACTAAAAATATATCATGCAACATATCAAATATACTGTATATCTTATTTTCATGTTATCCTGTCTGCAAAAGTGCACATAGTTAAAGGGAAAATTTGCCACTTTTTATGTGATGGTAAATGTGGTCAATTGAAGCAAGAAATTCCTGACTGAGAAAGCTGAGCGCCTACATGTACCAGGATGCATTGCGCACATCCTGTCCAATCAGATACTAATGTTCTTATGGACGCAGCTGACAAGTACAGTAAAATACGAGTACTTTACTGAGACTACAAAATGTGTTTCCTCATTCATATCGGTGTGCAAATATCATAACACAAACAGCGCACTGGAATTGTGGATCAGTGCAAACTTAGCGAGAGTTGCACACACATTTTGGACTGACAAAGCATAATGAGTCGCATACGGTAAGTTACTATCTACACTCATGCCAAACTTGTTTGTATGTGTATGACAAGCAACATGGATGATATTTTAAAAATGATATAACATCAGGAGCCACCGTTTAATTCTGCACCTATTTTGTAGGTAAATTTGGACTTTTTTCAGTAAAAATGTAACTTAAATGACTAGTTAACAAGCAATACATCACCAAGTATCGTTATGTTAAATTGATGTCTTTTTCAATGGTGTTACTCACTTATCTGATGAAGAGGGCTTTGCGGTTTCATTTTGGCTATCACCCTTGGAGTAAAAGCTTCTCACGTCATACTTTTTGGTGAAGTACTGCCTGGCAAATGCTATCCCTCTCCCCGGGGACTTCCTATCTGAACAGTCGGTGCTGAAGTGCCAGGAAGGGCCTGGATGTACCTGTTAGCAGCCGCTGCGCTAAGTGTGAGTTAAAGTGTGATATAATATTGTCAGAAAACAAAGTTGGGTTTACCAAAGCCCCGCAGAGTTTGTTGAACCGCAGAATTTTAAGTCTGTCTCCATTTTTTCTGACTGTCCATCCTCACTAGTCAGCGGGTCAATGGTGCAAAGCTCCCCCAGCTGCAGCACGTCTATTTCGGCAGCAACTGTACCGTAGCTCTGTCCTCCATACTCTGTTTTGTGTGACACCATAGCACTATATTAGGCCCCATAAATCCTAAAAGTACTGCAACATCTCTGCTCTGACATTATTTTGTAAAGCTAGTTGTTTTTTGTGTTAGATTCAGCTCTTCTGGATGAATCACGGATAAACTTAGCAGCTTAACTTTAGTTTAGCTGCAGCTGTGTTGCTCCAGTCTTTGTAGAATCAGACACTAAATCCACAAACTGTAGTGTCTGATTCTACAGGGTGATATTCAACCTTGTATCATGACACTAGTTTTCTTCTAAATATGCTGATATTTTAAAGTATTTAGTAGTATGATATTTTAGTGTCTGCTTTTCCCCTATCGCTGGCGTAACATGGTAGATGGTAGACACTACAAATAACAGTCTGAGAGTTGAAATAGCCTGTAGTCCTTTCGGGGACCAATGATGTCACTGGTTTCCGGAAGAACAACAGATTTTGAAGCTGTGCCCCTGAGACACAGACAACATTAAAAAAAAAAACTGTTATTGTTTTTCATACTATATCCCTAATTCAGATGGATTGAGATAAGGCTGAAAATCAGCAAAGTGGTCCTTTAAGACTACAGTAATGATACTGAATGCAGCTTAATGGACACAAATTTTCAAAGGTCTGTAGGTGTCTATCTCAACCATGTGACACCAATTGTCACTATACTTAAGATTAAGTATAAAATTAGGCTACTAATGAATCAAATTAGTGCATTTAATATGTAGAAAGTCATAAATGAAGGTACCATGCACTTTAATAGAAAGCTTTGTGTCATTGGGTTAGGATTGTCAAACACATTATGATCTTTTTATGCACATACAGATTTCATTATTCACTCTTGCACTTCTTCTCAGCAGTGTCTCTTTTCAAACAATGCATAGCAAAGATGGCCTCAGAGCCCCTGCACATCCTGCTTGAATTATCCTTTTTCTAAAAATCAGCAGTCCAGGATGGCCTTATCTCTGCTGTTCTGTTAAAAGTAAGTGAACAGAACGAACAGTTAAAAAGATGCTGGTGTTTTGAGGGAGCATGACTTCATTCATTTACTGGATCAATAGCAGTTACACATGATGTGTTGGCTTCACAATATGCACCTGCACTGGAAGCATTTAGCCACAGACATGTTCGCACAGTAGTACTGTGATTTTTTTTTAATAAATAAAAAGTTTCCTGACATAAACCTTAGACTGCTTAAACAGTCTCCAACACCTATTATAACAAGCCTGTTTCCATGACAATATTAAAATGGACCAGATTTCAATTACAGTTATTATATTTAAACCACAACTGACCATTTTGAGGCTTTTACTGCAGTTAGTTCAGCATTAGATGATGTAGCATAAAAAATTATACTGTCAGTCATGAATTGTGAAGAAAAAAGAACATTTTAAAAATACTGAAAAGGGCTAATTTGCATTGTAACAGTTTCAGTCTTCTCACAATACAACCTCAAGCCAATTAAACCTTGACAGAGCCACAGTAAGAAAAGATTGTGAGTGTAGGAAAGCTGATCTAAGCTTTTCAATATTTTGAATACTTTTAGGAAAAGACAAGTGACTGTTGCTTTTTTATAGTTTGGTCGTCATGTAGCTTTTCAGAATTCTTGCTGTCAGACCAACTAACAATTGACTGATTTATTAAGTAGTCAATAAAAAGAAAGATCGAACTCTGATGATGTTGAGCAAGCTGTCATGCTGAAGTGTCCTTGAGCTGGGTGATGAATCCCCACCATCTTTTGCATCTGGTGACATAATAAAAGGTTGATTTCAAATCAAAAGTTCCCCCGTAATACCTGTTAACCTGTTGACTATTGTAAACGGTAAAACAAATCTTTTAATGCTTGCATGACAGTAACCCAAGATTTCTATTCATGCAACATCTACATATTTCCCATTGTGTAGATAACCTGTTGTCACTTTAGACATGGCATGCAATTATCTATGTAAATCATCATTAAAATCTCATTCCCCTGTTTGTGAAAGGCTGAATTAACATTGTTTTTGTTTTTCAAATTGCAATGGGGAGAAATGTAATGGATTATTTTGTGAGTGGTGGTTGCAAAATTGCAAACTGAATGTTGTGGGAGTCTCAGGCTGTCAAGAGAGTCTCTAATTTGTGTTTATATTTCGCAAAGTGACAGATGCAGTTTAATTTCATATTGGAGTAATTCAGAGTTCTTTATCTGTTGCCAGAATTTTGTATATAAGAGACTTTATCAAATGTTTGGTCCAAAATAAAGAAATCAAGTATATCACTTATTGCAATTCCTCAAATCTCTTTTTATTTTTTTCATCATTATGTTTTAGTCACATATGAAATAGTGGACATCAGATACCTTTCTGTCTATCAACATGTGTACTGTTCCATATGTACTAGGGTAGCACCTTACAATCCATTCATTATCAATTAATCTGGTGATTATTTTCACTAACCTGACACGCCAGATGGTTTGTTACACAGAACTATCTGAGAAGTCTTCCTTGGAAACCGTTTAGAAAAAGGCAGGCACTTTCAAAAAGAATACTTGGCAGGTGATTGGATGAACCATCTGTCTATCACCGTCTTACCTTGCGAGGCAGCTGGATACATGAAAGCACACAAGAATCCTCATGGGACACTGATAGGATATAAGCACATAACTTGAAGCCAGGCAAGATGGATTCTCACATGATCTCATGATGTCATGACCTCACAAATCCAGCTGTCTTGCAAGGTATAATTATATTTTTATCATTAAAAATTTAAAAAAATGTATGAAATGTCATCTCAATTCCAAAGGTGACAGTCATAATAAGTCATAAATTAGAGACAGATTAAAAATGCATTCATAACACTTTGTACATGAGCTGAATCACAACTCCAAATTCAAGAACTAAGCAACAATCAATCAATAAATCAAACAAAATCTGGAGCTCACTGATAATGAATCAATAAATCAATCAAAATCAAAGTAAATTAATGGTAAATTCATTCTTCAGTCAACTTATACAAATATGTAAAACATGGATACTCAGATCAAATGTTTCACTGAGTGTTATCAGTATCTAAGTTTTTCTTAAGCATGTCAAGCAGCTTGAGAGTATTCATAAGCAGTTAAAAGTATTTATCAAACATGAACAGTGATTCGTCTAAAAAGGAGTAAAAGTCAAGTAACAGAAAAGTTAAAGGCACACAATCAATAAAAAATCCCCGCACTAACGAAATGCTTGCTGGATCTATATGTGACTCTGGACTCACTGTATAAAAAACAATGTCTTAAATTTAGCTTTTCTGCCCAGCAACTGTGCAAAGTTCATACAGAGTTCAAGTTTCCTTGATGCATCTCAGCTGGGACAAAAACTTGCCCCTCCCCTCCTAAATGCGGCAGGTTCATTAATTTCCATCCTTTGCTGAGCCGAGGGACCTATTGTTACTCTCCTAACCTCCTCAGCTACTTTATGTCAAAATTAAAAAGAAGATTAAAACATACAACATCATTTGAGAGACATGACAAAATAGATACACAACTAAAAGAAACAACAACAGAGAATTAAAATGTATCCACCAGTGAACAGATAATATAATTGTCTTTGCTCAATAAACAGTTGCTTAAGTCCCCTAATCAGGCAGATTTGCTGCATTTGAACCACAGCCTGCACCTTGCAGGTTTACCTAATTTTAATTAGAGGACATGGTATTATGTGCCAGTCAGACTCCAGTATTTTGGCTGATCCATTCAATAACTACCCTTTCATCTAAATAACATTTATTTTAGGGAAACAAGTCATAGAGAACATAATTTCATATCCTGAGCCACATTAGAAAATCTGAATCTCCAGAGCTGTTTAATTTATTGTATTCGATTCTGTATGCTGTTGTTGTTGTTATTACACCAGAGTGCTGATTTATTTTCCATTGCAGGTTCAGTATTAGGGGTCACCTTGGGTAGTGCTGTCAGGTGGGTAGACAAGTATTTTGTGAATACAAAAATAGTTATTTTTACCAGCTGCAAGTACCAAGCCCATCCATCATGTGATAAATATACAGTCCTGATATATGGCACTCATAGCAGAACAAAACAGATACTATAAATAATTTGTGAATGACCCAGCTCTGGTACTGGTATGGCCCTGTTGGCAGATAAAAGCAGCATTAAAGTATCAAAATTAACAGCCAGCTCATAAAGATATGTTTTTGTAATTTAAGAATGGCTGTATCAGTGTCCCCCAGAGTTATGTGTATATGCGTAGTGAGCGTCCTGATGGCAGAATAGAGAGTCTGGTGGAGATCTACAGCTGTCTGTGTGACAGGCGATACACAGTGACACACAGGATTGACACTGATGGATGGGAGAAACAGAATGACACACTGGAAACACAGATAAAAACATTTCAGTGTTCTGACATTTTGATCTCTCTACAACTCTCTCCCCCTCTTTCTTTTCAGCCATCAGTTGTTTCAGTTGTTGTATTTTACAGGCGTAATGATCAAGGGGGCTGAATTTTTGCCGCCGTCGTTCACACAGGGGCTGAAGAATGGAAAAAGCTTCTCGGTGAACTTACATCTGGTGAAGGAGAAGATGTGAGCCCTGCTGTCCACATCATAAAAGGAAACCTGACCCTTTTCATAATCAACAAATACTCCAACCTTTTGTGGCGTCTCCTTCACACGGAGTTTAACAGCAGGGCCTGCATTGGCAGTAAGCTCATTTCCTTTTCTCAGCCAAATAGTCCAGTATCCATTCTCGGGGCTCAGTCTTATATCCCCCTTCCTGTTAATTGACTGGTTTGCAACCCCCAAATCCCACTGAGTCTTGTCTTTAACCTGTGTCTCATAGTAAAATTTCCCTGAGGAGAAGCCCTCCTTTGCAAAAATGTTATAGACTTGATCAAACCTCCCTGGTTTGTTTGGGAGATTCCTCCTCCTGTCTCCAAGCGTGACTTGTTTCCCATCCTCAGAAATGATGAGAAAGGGGTTTGCTGTGTCAGGATCCAGAGTCACATCCACGGCGTGCCTCTTTAGTTCTTTCAACTCGGGATCACACACCATCCTTATTTCTCTAGTTACTGTCTCCTCCAGGGCGATCATGGCTCCCTGCACAGTAAACTGATCACTGTCAACCATCACATCAGACCAGTCTTTAACCTGGGGCGGAGTGATGGTAAGATGTGAGATATTCTCAAGGAATTTAAAGGGATCGTTGGTGAGTGAGACCTGATTAAGCTGCTCATTTTTCTCCTTTATTTGTCCAATTTCTCCCTTCAGTTCTTTAATGAAGCCTTTTGCCTTTGTTTCAATTTTTTTCTGCTTTGTCTCAATTACCTCAGTCAGCTCAGCTTGGCTTCTCTGTATGTATTCCACCATAACTGACATCACATGCATGCTGCAAGACAGTGCCTTCTCTGCATTATTTTTGCTAGCCTCCATTGAGTGTTGAATCTCGTCAATTTTTTGCTGACGTGCCTGGATCATCTGATCCCTGCCTTTCTTTTCTATTTCCAGCTTGGTCATCCTGATTTGAGCCTCCTCCTCTAGAGTCACTATGTTATGGGTTTTATGGTCACTTTCTTTACAGCTTTCGCATAAAAACATTTCATCCACCCTGCAAAACAGCTCTAATGGCCTGTTATGGTTCTCACAAATCCTGCTCTCCAGATTCTCAACTGGATTGATCAGCTTGTGTTTCTTCAAGGCTGAAATTCTCTGATGAGGCTCCAGATGTGTTTCACAGTAAGACATGACACACACTAAGCAGGACTTCAGGGCTGCGCTCTTTGCCCCTGTACACACACCACAGAGCACATTTCCATTTCCTGGTTGTTCAGGGTTACCAGAAAATTTCTCTTGAACCGACCTCTTGATCTGCGCCGCCATCTCTTCAATGATAATGTTAACCCGAAGCATTGGTCTGGTGTTATATTCCTCTTTACATAGTGGACACACATAGACAGTGTTATTAGTATCCCAGTAGCCTGTGATACAGTTGAGACAGAAGTTGTGCCCACAAGGAATAGTCACGGGTTGAGTGAACACATCCAGACAGATGGAACATTGGAAATTCTCCACAGCCATTAGACTTCTGGCAAGAGCCATTGTCTAGAAAAATGTGATGTGAAATAGTGAAAAGAGTTAATCCAGGTTTACTGTACAGTTGTCAGTGTATGAAATGCACTGATTTACATTCAAGACAGGATTGCAAATATGGTAAAATGCAACTTTACCTGAGGCATGTAGGTTTTTCTTTCAGATGTGTAAAGGAAAATAAAAACAAACGTCTCTCTCCGTCTTTCTAGTTTCTCTTTCGGTAGTGAGGTCAGAGTACCAGTCTCCTCCTATTTCCTTATCTAACTGGAACAAGTTAACCCTTTATTGGCTCAATTCACTGGTGACCCACGTTTAGTGTTCTTTTGTTTTTTCTTTCAGATCCACTCTAGCTGCATAAGATATGTTGTTTACTTGTTGATGTATCCACACTGCTTTAGAAATCTCTCTCATCAACAGTATTCACAATTGAAATGAAATCTCCAAGGCAACACAACATGCTAGATTGTAAATGAGTTTGTATGCATGTATGTGCGTGCATTTGCATTACATGAGAGCGCTTAGTGACAGTATCTGCACAATAAACTGTAAATACACTCGTCCTGCGCTCTCTCCTCTGAGGAAACAAGGCTTTGAACACAATAGCTTCCCAGCATCCTTGAAGGGCTTTGTCAGAGCTGAAAGAGTCTCTGTTTGTGTGGAGGTTTCAGCACGTTAGCTGCATTCATGCATGGCTGAATGTATATATTTTGCTGAATGTGGGTTCATCCGCAAAGTGGGCTTTGCTGGAAGGTATGCTGATGTTAGGATCTAAAAACTGACTGATGGTTGATAAATTGGAAAAGAAAGTGAGTTATATGTTGTACTTAATCTTCCAGTGACAGTTTGTTATGTCAGTTAAACTCCATTTGTATGTGTTTAAATATGTGTGTGTGTGGGTGTACACTGCATGCTCAGTATATACTCATATCTCAGTATTTCAGTGCTCCATTATTTAATAATCGTGTGTTTGCTGTAGTCTTTGCTGTGTAAATGTGAATAGCTGGTGCAGCTTGAGTAGGCACTAATGAATTCAGTGACTGGCAATATCAAGACATAATGTAAAGAGAGCAAGACTTTGAAAATCCAATCATATGTAGAATTTTGAATTATGTATATAAAGTTCATGTGCTCAGAAAAAAAACAAAAAAAAAACCTCCCCAAAGTGAGATTCTCATCTGAGAATGACAGGCCACCTCTGATCACGCTCTCCAGAGCCACATCTTATTCAAGCCTCACCTCAATGCCTTGGCTACTATAAAACATTCAAACGACATTTTGATCAGATGGGGATTCCCTTTGATCCAGGTCTGTGTGGAGCTCCAAGACCCAGGCCTTTCTTCTCCTCTGCAGGATCCACTGATGGGTTCAACGCAGGATGAGAGAGAGTGAGGGATTTTCTCCTCCCGTTTTTCTTTCCCTCACTCCTTCCATCTCTCAACTTGCGCTTTCTTCGCCTCCTCAACCCTGTCCTCTGACCCGTTGGGCTCTGACTTGTAACTGTGCCTTTGTCCTCTCACCTTCAATACATGAATAAGAGATTAGAGGAGTTCAAACTGCTAGAGGACACAGACCTCTTCTATTAGAATTGAATGCCTCCTGCTACGTGTCTGCTCAGTTTTAAAAGAGTGTAAATATCCAGTAAAGCCTGGTCTCTGCAGCACATCCTATAGCCTAAAATGTAAACTGCAACACAGCCAACAGTTCACAGGCTAAACTCTCAGATTATACAAGAAAATACATCAACAAAACAACATTATATTAATATTATAAACTTTAAAGTGTGGGGGCACTCCCTGTCCACATACTGAGGTTTTCATCTCCTCAATTAAGGGACATCTTAAAGGATAGGCTCTGATTTTTTCAAGTATATTTTAATATGACAGTCACATGCCGTTTGTTCTTTGAATGGGTTATTGATCACTGTAATCATTCCTCCACAGTGTCCATTAAGCAACAGCAACTGCTCTGTAAAAGATAGAGATAAAAATCCACAGCTCTTGTCCTGTGCACAACTGTATTCAGAAGTTCAGCCAAAGACCATTTGTACACAAAGACAAGGACATATCTGATTTGGCTAACCCTGACTGCTAGAATCTCATATTAGCCTCAGAATGTATTTTTTATGTGGAGTTTGTCCCCCATTTGTTACAGTGTAGTCACCCAACAAAGGTATCTCTTTACAACCAGTTCAGAGAGGAGGAATGATTACAACAACCGATAACTCTTTCCACATAAATATGGCAATATGGCATGTACGTTTTGTATTGAGTAAAAAAATATCTTAACATCACAGTTGTTTTTTTCTGGTGTAATAGTCTTGCCTTGAATAGTGGAGGCTGTTAGACTCCTAATAAATCCACTCCTAATAAAACCATACTATTCTTAATGTAATAGAATTCCTAAGAAATATACTCAGCCATAGGAAGGTGAAAATATAACCTGTCAGATTTTGTCCATGGGGTGTATGTATGGGAGCCCTGCTGTACAGTGTTGTGAGGGAGGAAGAGGAGACTCAGTCACCTCCATCATTCTAGTTTGTTTACTACTTGGTCAGAGCAGAGGCTTGTGTTATTTCCAACCCCCAGACACAACAGTTCTGGAGGGAAGATAAATAATTAGTCATGAGATGAGTTTCTCCCTTCATCCATCAGCCTGGGGAACATGGCTGCTATAGGAGAACTGAAGCCAAATGAGAGTCCTCTCCCTCCAGTGTTTTTGTTCCCCAGACACTCAGCTTGAGATTTCCCTCCTTGATAGGATGACTTTGAAACGTTCAAAAGCTTGTGAGGACAACTCCATCTTTGTCAGGGTGTTCACAGATTAAAAGCAGTTTTTTTTTTTCCGTGGCTCTTGTTAAAAGCAGTGCTTTTAGCATTGGAAAGAGGGAGCGGAGATACTACTTTACCTTTTCATCGAAATTGCCTGGCAAAGTAGAAACACTGAACCTGAGTTGCAAGTCAATTCAGAGCAGATCTTGTTTGAGGCAATTCATGCCATTCAAATCTTCAACTGTAATATTACATCTTTTCTCCACCCAGAACATTTCTCATCTTCTTCTCAGTGTGGTGGAAGATATTTAGGCTCTGTACAGTCATATGAAAAGGAATGGATAAATGTGGGACACCAGCAGCTAAGAAGTTATTTGAGGTTCATTAAGTGACACATTGAAACCAAAATAGAAAATGAATACTGAATGAAGGTCTGTTGGTATAGGAATATATTTGGTGTCTGAAGAATGTTTTTAATATGTCAAAGTGTGAGAAATCTCTTTGAGACCTGAATGTATTTTGAATTGTATCGATTCTAGTCACCTGCATTGAAGTCAAACCGGACATTTTCTCGTACCTGGAGGGGTGCCTGGAGATTTGAAAGGATCAGAAAGCTTAGCTTCAAATGTAAAGGCTGTTGAGCTATTTTATCTACACTCTTATTCATTAAGCGTGTGGTGACTGTTGGATTTACAGCACCATCTGAGATGGCTCCAAACCGCCAGAGGAGTTAGTTTCTCTGATAGGCTGCTCCAACTGGTGAATTATTCATTTGTGCTATTTGCCAGAGTCGGTGTCCGTGACTGAAAATTCAACAAGGATCGAATGATTGAAGACTCAATGAGGTAGAATATTTTTGATGTTATAGAGGTCAAAAACTCCTCAGCGTTTGTTGTTTGCGGATCCTGAGTAAGCAAGAATAACAGCTTTTTGTTTCCTTCATTTTAGTGAAATTGTAGAACATTTTTGCACAAGCATAAACCCTGAAATGCAGATTTTGCAGATGTACATGATGATGTGAAGCTTTTATTCTGTGATGGTAGCACTTGATTAAATGTTAGGTTAAGCCTTTTCCAATATATAGGAACTTAACAAACCGTAACTTGTAGCCATTACCGCAGGTTCTGCCGATGCCTACTTTCAGAGTGGATTCCTCCGCTTAAAGTTTGTCACTGCTCAGGAGGTATGAAATCCAGGTTCCAGGTACTCTCAGAAAGGTGAACAACAGCTTGTTTATGGCATGTCACACATTTACAGAGAGTAAATACTGCAAGGAAATATACGAGCAAAATCATGTGTGCTTTGCTGCCTTGTTATGCATTTGTAAGTGTAAACTGTGCTTGTTTGCTCAGTGTCGGGGAGTACGCTAGTTTAATTATGCTTCTCAGTAATGTTAGACTGGTGTTTTTATATTCATTCTTTCCTACTAACTAGTACGGCAGCACAGCCAGATGTTACATCCGTTCATTTTATTTTTTCTGGAAGACAAAAATTATTGTGCTGCATCTCCACCAGATTCTTCACATTCACCTTCACCTTCTGTTAGTCTTATTCCAGAGAGAATTGAGCTGCGGGCTGGTTTGACGGTACAGAGCAGAGAGAGCGGGACTTGAAACTGCTGGTGCGTCCTTTGGGACATGTCAGCTGCCCACAAGGACACACCCGGCACTGGAGCCAGGTGTCAGCGGGTTGGGAACTGATCTTATTCTCTCTCTTAGCGCCAGTTTTTCAACCTCCTACTGTGGGTGGGGCCCTTCCATTAATTTAATAATACTGACATTTATAAGTTATTATGTGTAAACGTGAAAGTTAATCAATATCAGCCACCCATATTCCATTTTTATCTCTCCCATAACACAAACACCAAAGTGATGTCTCTATTTCAGTGATGAATATCCAAAAGGTTCTGGTTTGTACAGAACCAAGAACCAATATCTTACAAGTTCTTAAAAGTTCTGACCATGAGAAGTTCCAGGTTACAAGTCATTGAGATCCTGTTGTGTAAAAGACCTAATATTGAAGGGAGGGCCACACTTGGGGTCATAGAGGTATTGCTGGGGTTATGCTGATGTCAAAGGGAAAAATGCGGAGTGGAACTAAAGTTGAATGAGGATACAATAAATAAACAAAAGAATTCTCTGCCTAGCAAGGCTGTCAAGACTCAGACAGCAAAATGACATGTCAAGTACAAGATGAACAGATTTTTGACAGGGAAGAAAAGAAAAATCGGTGATGCTCATCAAGCAAACATGTCAGACAGAACCAAAGTCAAGAAAATATAACCAGGCCTACTGTATCTTGCTCTCAAGTTCAGTGTCAGTATAGTGGGATAACCTTGTGTCTTTTCTGTCCAAAAACCATCAGTTTGTGCAGTTTAGCTTCCAGTTCCATGTAAAGGTGAAAGTAAATCTGCAGTTCATGTTTTGATGGCACATTCAACTTATTTAGTTTTCATTGTTTTTTTAAAAAAAATATATGATTAATGATAACTTTAAGAATTGCGAACTACTAACTAATGCTTACTGCAAAGGTTTTATTAGGATTATATTAAAGTAATGGTCATGGCGAATTCAATTAACAAAATCTCAAGCTGAAATTTAAACTGTGTATCTTCTTCCTCCATACCTTCATTCTCTGTTATATTATTTACATTTTTACAAGCCATTTTCTGATTTCATGACACAAGGCTAAATGTTTCATTTCCAGTGTTGCAGTAAAAACTCTGTTAAGTTTGGTAGTAGGAGTTTATCAAACTGATCATTGGTTTTTCTTCCAACACCAGTAATCTAAATGAGCTATTATACTTTATTTTCCCCTTTTAAACCAGCACTTCACTCCTCCTTTTGTAGCACCCTACCCCTCTGAAACCTCCTCTTTCTGTCCTTCCGTCTCTTTTTTCAGTCACTCTCCAGCTTCAGCCACATTTAATGACTCTGAGCCGCAGCCTTTCCTTGGCTGTCACAGAGGGGCTTTTAACAAGGTCCTGCGCTCCTTTCACTCTTTCCTCCTCATTTTACCATGCTGCCACCACTTTCCCCTCTTTCCCCTGTAATTTTGCCTTTCTCTGAGGGTAAAGTGCACAGTTGCCTGACTAAAGTAGGGGGAGAGAGATGGGAAGTGGTTTGAGCGTTTTTGCCTTTTATTTAATATGAATCCTGGACATTTCTCAGCCCCCTTTAAGGCTCTGGAAGAACATATTGCTCCAACTGGAACTGACTTAATGCACAGGCATGTGTTGAATGAGAATGTTATATTCAGTTTTTTAATAGGAACCAATGAGATGCTTCTTAAATATTAAAAAAAAATGTTAGGATATACAGTATATTATAAAGAATATTATGAATTTGCTTTAGAGCTAAAACAATTAGTTGATTAATTGTTAAGTCAATCAACAGAATATTTATCTGGAACAATTTTGATAACCAATTAATTGTTTCAGTCATTTTTCAAGCAAAATTGACAAACATTTTGGACTGTCAGACACAAAAAGACATCTGAAATTATGTCAACTTGTACTCTGGGAAATTGTAATGGATATTTTTTTCCTATTTTCTGATGTTTTATAGATAGATGGTTAATCGATTAATTGAGACAATTATTGGTAGAAAATAGGTTAGTTGCAGCCCTTCTATGCTTTATGGATGAATTCAATGCATATACTGAAGCACGTCTCAGTTAATAGCTGTGTTTGTGTGTTTGATGAATGGAGATATGATGTCCTTGGGCTTATATTTGTATTCATAACGAACAAGGAAATTAAAGCTGACTAAATCACCTCAGGCTCCCTGCATTTCAATTATAGACAGTATAAAGGAGTTATTGATCCATAGCAGAGGAGACACACAGGGAGGCAGAGAGATTTTTAAATACTCATCAGTCGTCACACTTCTATAAGGTTTAGTAAATCTCTTCTTTAATTGATTTCTAGGAGAAGGCAAAAGCTAGTGAGCTTCAGCAGACCAGTGAAACAGTTCAAAGTATTGCTGTGTTATTCTGAAATACATTCCCTTGCGTATTCCTCGGTACTGTTTCTCCAGTAATCTACAGCGTTCTACAATGTTCTCCCAGAAAGCCCCAGTGGGTTGTGGCGTTCCATCATCTTTAAGCTGCAGTAAAGGACGGGGAGGGGTGGCTGCTCAGGTTCATTCAGTGTTCCACCTGACCATGATTAATGTGAGAAAGGCCTGGTTCACACCTAACCCGTAGAGTACCCACCCCACTCCACTGCACCCCTTCCCACCACCTCCATCCCCTCTCTCGATTGGTTTAGCAGCGTGTTCAGCCAGCCATGCAGTGCTGAAGCTTCAAAGGTCAACTAGCCATCTCCCAGATGTCCTGCTAGACCCTCTAGTTCCACGGATAGATTACTGAATGGGCCTACTGGGCACATTCTCAGGGTCCCAAGGGGTCAGAGGGGTCCAGAGCCTCAGTTTGAGGTGACTATTCATATTTCTTACTGTAAAGTCAGTCAAATGACTGTAAAGAGAAGAAAAATGACTACCAAGAGAAAAAAAAATTACTACAGAGTCACAAAACAACCAAAGAGAGATGCAAGAGCATTACAAAGACAGATAAATAACCACAATTATGCAAAACAATATGCAAAATAACCAGAGAGACATAAAACGATGCAAAATGGCTACAAAGATACACAAAATGACTAAAAGACGCAAAACAACCACAGAGAGACACAAAACTACAACAAAGACCAAAACAACTACAGAGTGATGCAAAAATGATTAAAGAGATGCAAAACAACTGTGTAAACTGCGACTCAAAACAGCTACAAAAAGTCAAAACAGCTACAGAGATATGCAAGAGGACTACAAAGATGCAAAACAAATAGAGAGGGATGCAAAATAACTACAAAGACTCAAACAACTACAGAGACTCAAAACAGAGAGATGCAAGAGGACTATAAAGATGGAAAACAAATACAAAGGGATGCAAAACAACTACAGACTCAAAACAGCTACAGAGATATGCAAGAAGACTACAAAGATGCAAAACAGAGGGATGCAAAATAATTACAAAGACTCAAACAACTACAAAGACTCAAAACAGAGAAATGCAAGAGGACTACAAAGATGCAAAACAAATACAAAGGGATGCAAAAAAAACTATTAAGACTCAAAACAACTACAGATACACACAAAATGACCACAAAGAGACCCAAAATGACTACAGTGACTTTTGTCTGGGGGTCTTTTGCGTGTCTTTGCCCAGGGACTCATTGTCTAATAACATATCCATGTCTAGTTCCTTCTGTCATTGTTTCTTTCTTAGTTTCTTTACTTCTTTTTGTCTCTGTCCTTCTTTCTTCCTACTAAATATCTTCCCTCTGTGCCATCTGTCTCCCCTCAGTGTCTCCTGTAACACCACAGACGGTCTTTGTGAAAGATGGGAGAGATCACTGAGGATTTCTATCTATCTGACCCCGGTGTGCCCTTCATCTTCCTCTCACAGCTTGATCTATCACACACAAGTGCTTTTTATTGTTGTTTGGCAGCAGGCTCTTGGCCCATGGCTCTACTTGTCTCTCTCCACCCCTCTCGTTATTATTGTGAGCCTTGATCTGTTGGGAATACGCCAACATATTTGCATTTTGTCAGTACTTCTTTTTTTTAATCATCTCTAGAACCACACACAACCTAAAAGCCTGTATTCTCGCTGATTTTGTAAGACAGGTAAGCTTTATGATCAGGTAAAGGTTATTCATAAAAACCTTTTTTGTCCTGAAAGCCATTATCTAAGACTCAGCTATCCTCTACATACTCTCTTGAAATATTAATTATCAGCTCTTAAATGGCAAATTGAAAATTACAGGGTCTTACAGAGACAGCATTTGAATGTTCATGTTTTAGACATCTGGTGGATTTAAATTAAAGACACTACCTGTTTCTTGATTCCTATTTTAGCTGAGTCTGTTCTATCCTTGACCCATAAGAATGACACATACATCCACTGTGCAGA
Source organism: Thunnus albacares (assembly GCF_914725855.1). NCBI lineage: Eukaryota > Metazoa > Chordata > Actinopteri > Scombriformes > Scombridae > Thunnus > Thunnus albacares. The sequence continues at coordinate 23,240,477 of NC_058115.1, forward strand.
GAAAATGTAGCTTATCATCTGCTTGACAAACTGCTCTGCTAGTTAAGAATTAAATTCCTCCAAAACAAGAAGTGTGGCATCTCTTCCTCTTTTTCTAGCTTTCTCTGATCTTTCTCACACAAGTGACAATTTTGTATTTCTTTTCTTGTATCTATACTGAACACAACATACACACAGTTGTTTTCATGATGGCGATCATCATGAAGTTTACTAAAGTAGATTCACTAAATGAACCATACTTAAAAACCAAATCCACAAAAGGATTGCATGGATTTTGTGGCTGCTAAACCTGCACAAATAAGACAATCAGAGTATGTGTAATTCACAAAGCACTTGTAAAGTGTGAAATGCACCCCAAACTGTGCTGCCAAGCAAATAGCATCATAGTGTGCCTGTTCCATTTGCATGTATGTAAATTAGGTCATATTCATACATTTTGCACAAAATTGGCCTCTTTCTATGCAAAAAAGCCTTGTTGCAAAAACAGTCTAATTCACAAAAACCAGCACTAATATTACGGTGGAGTTATTAGTGTCTTCAGATAATTGGTGTTAACTGCGCGCACACTCACTCCTAACTCACTCTGTCTCTCTGTCTCTCTTCAAATCTCTCTCTCCCATCTTCAAAGCTTGTGAGGCATGAATGATATTGAATTGATATTGAATGATATCAAGGGTGAAATCTTCAGTCAGACAATGGGGGTGGATCAAGTACGGGGTGGCAGGCTTATCTTGGACTTTCAGCTACTTAAAATAAAAATGTCCTGACAGTTCTGATGGAGCTCAGGATTCATTCATAAGGGCTGCTTTAATACAAACAATTCAACCATATAAACCTGGAATCTGTGTGTCCTAATCTGTGTAGATAAACACAGAACATCAATTACCATCAGATCCTAACCGATGCCTGTGTGTGCGCACCTCTGCTAATTAAAGCACAATTTGAAGCTTTTGTGCCCTCTGCAGTTTTCATTATGGACCAATCTGTGTGCTGAAATGTAGACAAGAGCCTGAAACACTGGAAACCGCTCCACTCACTCAAACAGATGTAAAACAAGGGCAAACTGCACTCAGCTGCAAATCTTTATGGACGTGTTTGCGCTGGCATATCATTAGCGCAAAATCTTTTGTGAATAAGACTTTAAAACGGGACAGATTGTGGGTGCAAATTCTGCACATTTCACGGTGCTATTAGTGGGCTTAATCCATTCTTTGTGGATTTGGCCCTTTTGGTTTTTTCATGGAGGACTCTGGTTTGATTCTTTTAGAGATAAAACAAAGTAAACTTACTGTATTTATAATGATTATATTGATGTATCGCCACATTAAATAGAGTTATGTCCTGGTCCCCAGCAATTTTTGATTAAAACCCTCAATAAAAAGCTAATGTGCGTTGTGTTGTACAGATATATATTGGTAAAGTGCACAGTAGTCTCTTTTGCTAATGTCAGGCGACTTGGCAGTGACAACAAGTCTTGTCTCTTTGAAGTGTCAGTTCATATATACAGTATTACAAGGGCCGCAGGGTATTGAAGCGTTGCAATGTTAGTATCAACACAGCAGTCACTTTGTTAGCAGCCTTTTAACATTCCCCTGCTACAGCTTATGGGTTTCCCTTCCCCGCAGGTCTTTGTATAATAAGAAGGGTTGCTCATTTAGTCTGAACTCACTACAGCAAATGATTAGACGGTTAACTCTTACAGTGATCCCATACAGTATTGACTGTGGCTTGACAAGCCATCATCCAAAAGATTCTCAGTAAATACATGCTATGTATATGTAATCTGTGTCATGACAGCAGGTATTGGTCAATATTCTGTTATTGAGGACAGCAATAATGGGCAGACACATGGATTAAGCCAGATTTTAACCCCAAATCGGTCGATCCTGACTATTAGCATTTGGCCGAATATCCACCAGACAGTAATCAAGTATAACTAAGTACGTTTACTCAAGTACTGTATTTAAGTATATGGTATTTATACTTAACTTGAGTATTTCCTTTTTATGCTACTTAGAGGGAAATATTGTACTTTTTACTCCACTTCAGAGTTGTAGTTCTTTGCTTTTTTTCAGATCAACATTTATACATAATACTATCAGTATATAAAATATGCTTTTGTTTGTTTGCTTTGTAGTTTGAGCTGTCCCACATTTTGATCTCCCTCATGGCTATTGTCAAAAGATACATCATAAACTGTAGTGAAGTTGTTTTAATATTACTGGAGTAGTATTAGGGCTGCTTGATTATGGCAAAAATCACAATTATTTTGGTCAATATTGAGATCAGGATTATTTAACACAATTACTCACTGACTTTGGAAACATCATGAATTTATCAAACTTTAAAAAAAACTGGTCTTTAACAGCAACAGTGGATTTCCTTGAAATTCAACTGAAAAACAAATAAAAAAAGACATGTAAAAAAAATGAGATAAATAAATTAATAAAAATAAATAACATATGATATATAAATATATATACACATTTAAATAAATAATATAAAAATAATAAACAAAAATAAATTGGATCAAAATAAATAAGATCAATTATGCTGTAGTGTACTGCCACAACCCACTGAAAACTCCTAATGTTTGATAATGTTAAAAGAAAAGTTAGAGCAAGCCAGAGAGTGAATGAAGAAAAGGAGCGGCGGTAGTGAGAACAAAGCCAGTGAATGAGAGAAATAAAACATTTTATGATTGTTTCGTGGCAGTGGAAGAGTAATGTCCTCCCTTCATCCTAAATTGGTCTTGAATACTAGAGCATTTCCTTGTTTTGTGAATGAAGTGGTACACAAGACAAAACAACAACATCATTGCAAAAAAGAATGCGGCATAATAATTGTTTTATCTCGATTATCTTGTTTTTATAATCATTGGAAGCCAAAATTGTAGCTGAAAATAAAATTTGATTAATCGCCCAGCTCTACATTAAATTTTTCTTTTTCTTTTGGTTTATTTTGTTGAGGCAGCAGTCATCTTATTTGAACCTTAATGAAATTATCAGCAGACAAAGGTGCTCCATGTTTAAAGGTGCTATATGCGACATTCAGCCCCACTAGATCTCACACTGGAGCACCAGCATCTCAGACCAAAACAAATGGGTACGTTTGCAAAACCTCCCCCTCTCTTCATGTTCCTCCTCCCTCCCTTCACGTTTCTCCCCCCTCCCTTTGTGTTCACAGCAATGTGTTGTGAAACACAAGGCTCTTTTATACAGAGATCCCGCATTATAGCTGTAAACAAGATCTGTCATTAAGACACCTTCTCTTTTTTACACTAAACCAAACCAAGCAGGCATAATGCCGCCCCCGTGTATGTTTTTTTACACGGCATGCCGGATTCAGAGGAGTGACGTGTAACACAACAGTTTAGTGTACATTTTAGCTGTAATATGAGAAAATCTGTGACCTGGCCGCCATGTTGAAAATAGACGAACCAAAACCAAGCACCGTCCAACTTGCAGTACGTCACCCATCACTTCACCACCAGCTGAACACAAAGGGAGTGGAGAGGCGGTCTGTGTGGACCATTAGTCTCTTTATAAATGCTGGGAGAGCCAGAAGTTTCACAGGAAGAGACATGCATGCACTAACATGCATGTGTAGTCTGACCGGCTATCAAAACAAAGAACAGAGAAGCTCGGATTACAACACGGATGCCATTTCTCCACTATATTTTTACATAGCAAATAGTCGTTTGCTGCTATTTTAATGTTCTGAATCTCATATATAGCACCTTCAAGTCCAAGGTGAGCATCCACATTGTGACTGGTCAATTGATCCATTTAGTGTAAGCAGAAAAGTTCTACATTTTGGTCTTGTAGAAAGGGCGATTTGAACATGTAGTGTGTTTTAACACAATGTACAAGATTAATAAAAATATACACTGTCTGCCCATTTTAATGGGAGCTTTTAAAGCATTTTCCATCCCCCACTCTCTCCATTTACTCTGTTCTTTTAAATCTTACTCTTGTGATCTTCTTGTCCCTCATCTTCTCTCCTCTTTCCATCAATGTCTCTCCTGTTTTGACACTGCTGTGCAGCTTTCCGTCAGAGCTCCAGTCAACCATCCCAAGAGTTGAATAAAGGTCAACCGTTAAAACAATAACAGTGACCTTGAGTCTTGACGGGTTTAATGGCTGAAGCAGCTGACCATAGCTACATATCTCATGACCGTTACTTCTGCTCCAGGATTGTCCAGGTGGTGCATCACTCTGTGTTGAGTGATGATGATATACTAGTGATATAGATGGACTGGAGCTTTCTGATGGACCATCTGGAGGTTACGCCTGTTGTTTTTTTATTCGTCTTGTAGAAGCTTCTGTGTGGAACATCAGGTCGGGCTGTCGAGTTTCTCCATCAAATTTAATGACACGTGATAGTCTGTGACACGCCTGTCTATGTTGATGAACACTTGTGTGTGACCATGTGTGTAGCTGTTGCCTTCAGGGACCACAAAGTACCACTCACTCTTTCTGTCCAACCTTGGTTTTTCAATGTAGCGTGCAAGAAAGACAGAAACCTTGAGCAGCTGCTCTAAAACTATCTGCGTGTTTTAAAGTGAACTCTGCCAATTAGCAATCCTATGCTTTTACAAAGTACACACTTATTTTATTTTCTACAGATGTTTTGTGAACTAGTCAAAGGGCAGGTTCATTATTTTATGTTTTTTTGACGTTTTTATATCATTCTTTAGCTTACCCGTAGTGTTCCATATGTACTCAAATATGAGAATTCAAATTTTGGTGGAAGTACATATGTTTTAGCATGAAAATGGCATTTTCCTGAGTCGTTCTAAAGAGGTTTTCCCACGTGACCTGATGTAGGTTTCTGCATGATTATGTTGCTACATATAAACCAATATAAACCCCCCAGCCTACCTAGCCAGTAGCCACAGAGACAGACTGAACACTCACTGTTGCTGCTGCTCAAAGTTTAAAAAATAAACTCTGAACTCTCCTCCCGCCAGTAAATGGCTCCAGATCAGGGCAGAATCTGGCATCACCATCAACCCATGTCACTGCTTTGTGCTAACGGTCGAGTGGGTGTTTTCATTTGAGCAATCCGGAAAAAAGCACAGATGTAATCGTCCTTTAATATCTAGGATTTCTGTATGAAGTGGCAGTAAAACAGAATTAGAGGGTGTTGTTTGTATGTGTGTTCGATTGGGGTGATCCAAGGTACAGAACTGCAGTTTTTTAATCCCCGCAAGCTACCAAAAAAAAAAGAAGTTTAACCAAAATCCTTATCAACAAGCAGATTTTTCACATACACAGGGGCAAAATAAGAGATCATTATAGTCACTTTTCAGAAAATCCACTTTAACGTATTAAATCATGAGGAAACTGAACAATTTGTGCTGTTAAATGGTGGGGTCCTCCTCTCTCTTCCTCTTCCTTTCTTCCACATAAACAAATATAGACACAGCTGCTTCCTAAAAAAATATACAGTAAATAATGAGTAAATGTTGGCAATCTTTTAAATAAACAAGTATCAGAAATGTTCTGGAAAATATTCACAGCTTTTCGAGGTTTATTGAAAACATCCTGAGAGATTTGCATATTTGAAGGCAGCCTACACCTCCAACATCCTCAGTCACAACATCTGTGGTTACTGTGACAATAGATTCAGAGCTGTCTGGATGGAGAGGCGTGGTGAGATAAGAGCTCTGGTGAGTTCACTTTAGCTTTTGACATTTTCTCAAACAGCAGTTCCCTGGCTTCTTCTAATTGGCTGATTCCTGTGCTGTACTTGGCTGCTGATGATAAAAATACTGCAGTGCTGAGCAGGAGAGTGAGGTGACTGCAGCTAACCTGAATGGACGAAAATTAAAGCTTCTGAATGTCACTGTCAAAGCTTTTGAATGTTTTTCGTTTTTCTTGAAAGCATTGCAGCTCAATTTGTGAAAAGGCTACATAATACCAAAAGACTTGTTGTAGCACACCTTTACTTTTGCCCACATGTGGTCACTTAAATCCTTGGTTTCCATCTCACTATATTATGGTATATTATGGCCTTTGGCGCTCTTGGCTATTTCCCAGGGGAACCACTTCAAGTTTTTCTTTCTAGCTGCCAGCTGAAACCAATGTTTTTTCTTTGAAATGGTCACCGTATTAAACCCTTTTTCGTCACTAACTGAAGTGGCTCAAAATTTCATGTTTAGGCTAAAGAGGATTTTTGTTGCCTTCTCGATAACACAGTTTCAGTCTTAATTATCTGTCTAACTGTAATCTCTTTTGCTACACAAAGAAACTTTGCACAAAAGCTTATTTTGTGAAATCTCATTGGTTGCAGGACATGACTGGATAATTAACTAATTGGTCTTGTGAAAGAGCTGCAATTTCTTTTATTGGTAAATGGATCGCAGCAGAGCCATTAGTTGGGAGACAGATCCATTACATGGCAACACCCTCTGCAGTCCACAGTGCCTAACTGATGGAGGTGTCTGTGAAACGTATGGATCTTATCTTTCACATACTTTATGTGACCATGGAGAGATCCAGTTCCATGACTACTCATTGATCCCCCACCCATCATGTATTACCGTATACATAGTAGCTTCTGGTATGCCAAATCTTCTATGGGGCTCCAGTGGACTCTCATGTTGTAGTGAATCAATATCTTTGGCAGGATCTCATTTCTCTTGTCTGTTTTTCTGTCTATCCTCTCAAACTCCGGGGACCTGGAAAAACCCAGAGAAAGACAATGCATCTGTGGTGAATGGATCAAATAGACTGTAGTGTAGTGTCTGTAGTGTTTCCATGTTTCCTTGTAGTTGCTCCGTGAAACATGATGACCACCAAAGTTAAAGTAACTTTTCCCAAGGTCTTGCACACCCTTTTGACATGAATCAGCATTGTTACCTTCAGGCTTGACAGTAAAAGATGGGGAATACTCCAGCTGATTTCACTTCTCCAAGGTACATTGCTTTTATCCACTGACAACTGATAAAAGATGATTTATATAGCTCTCACCTTTGATGAAGCAATATCACACCAAATTGATGGTAACTTTTCACGACAATTTTTTTTGACTTTGTGGGTTCCCCAACTCTAATGAGAATAACACATTTTGCTCACAGTTGATGTGAGGGATGGATGAGGAATTAAGAGTGTTGCTGACTCAAACGCCCAAAATGTTCAGTCACTTGAGAGTAATTGTCCCTTAAACAATAAAATCATGATTATGTTATACATACATCATTAGCTCCATTGGAAAATACCTGTTTCACTTCACAGCTATACCTAGAGGTGGTAGATTCACTGTCTTTCTCATGGACACAACAGCAAAATTGCTGCTTGCTTACACGAGGGCTTGTACCTACAAAATTGTTTCTCCATCTGTAGAACAGTACTCTTGCTCATGAAGCTATCCTGCTGACAAGGGGATAGGGCTACAAGAAACACAGGACTGAATCATTGCACAAAAACAAAAAAAAATGCTGTTTTTACAGAAGTTTAATTGAACATGTTTGAACTTTAGTTTTCTAGCCTGTATTGGAAGTCTTAACATGTCAGCCCAGACTGTTGTTTCAGGGTACCTGCAAGAAATCTAAGAGAGAAGGTTTTCCTTTAAGCAATTACTGTCTCTTGCAAGAGCATATCAGCAACCACTGAACCATTCTGTGGTAACACACCATTTATAACAGGTGTGTTACCCTTGTAAAGTCGTTTCTTGCCTATTTGCATTGTTGTAACTCAGCTTTATAGCAACTGTCTGTGTATTTTCTTGTTGGCTGTTTTTTGGTGTTTGTTGTAATTTGTGTTTACTGTATTGTTTATGCTTATTCTTTATTGCCATTCATGGCTGAGCCATTACTGCAGGGAAGATGCCCTAATATCAAGCATATGTGCAAGGGAGGAAATGATGGGTAACTGCTTGAAATTCAGACAATTAGTGTGGTGACATTTGCTTCTAAAAATACTTTTATGGGTATGTGCTGTAGCAGTGGAGATTTAGAGGAAACAAGTGTGAGACTTGATTTTGAACATTCTGTGGACTGATAACAATAATAATAATAATAATAATAATAATAATAATAATAATAATAATAATAATAATAATAATGGTATTTAACATTTGGACAAAATATCTAATGACCTAAAGTTATATATATTGGCATCAATGTTCAAAAACCTGTATTAGATACTCCTCCAATTATTACCCCTATGTGTTTTTGTCCTCTTTCACACTGATGACATTATACAAGTTTAAAGGTTAGCCCAAGAGGTTGCAGTGTCATGATTCCTATGAATGCTGCTTGAACTGCAAAAGGGTGCTCAAAAACCCACCCATTTCCCTGTTAAAGGACCATTAGTGTGTGTCCTTCCCATTTACAGCAAATTGCATAACAGTGCTGCAGAGTTTAAGTACAAAGACATATTTTTGTTTTATTACCAAATTCCATTATTCCACAACTTTAATTTGAAGGTTACAGCCACATTGTTGTAACCATTTTCCCGCAGTTTCAAGGGACCAGAGAATCAAATATTTCTTGGGCAGTTATTCTTGGTTTCATTATTGATACTAAATGAAAAAAGAACTTTGTGGAAGTCTTGAGTTGATTGTTTAGTGAAGGTGTTCTTTGGTGTTGAAGGCCAAAGACATGTATTGTAGCACATTTTTTCTGTGTGTTGAGACGGACTTTAAATTTTAGAGGCATGATTGTATACAAAGTCAATTTCCTGACAGTCACAGCCAGAGTATGAAGTGATTGAGACTCTGTCCAAACCACTTCTCTTGGCAGCTTTGCCTGCTGCAGCTGCCCAATGAGAGTGGCTGGATGTTTGCGAGAAAATGCTAGATTCCTAGCCTCCCTCACTCTAGCTGGCAGGATAAAACTATCCATGCAGTAGGGCAGGTCCTGGCTGGCTATGCGTGCATGGTCCATATGCTTACATCTACATACGCCGAGATAGTCTTGACATCTCAGCCGCTGTCAAGACTATCTCCCCTACATATTCCATATGTACAGGGACGATTCCTACGGGGACAGCTGATGTGGATACATCACCTGTGGTGGCCATGCACTGATTAGCAACATGTGGTTACATAAGCACCATGTGTATGTGACCTCTCCAATTCCTTGATTCCCATGATCAAGCAGTCAGACGTGTGTGTATCTTGACATTTGAGTTGTGCATGTTTTAGCATGTGTATTTTGACATCAGCATTGTCCGCTTACCTAGTGAGTAGGAGAGCTGGTCTATGGAACCCTCTCTGGCTGGTGGAAACGTGGCAGCTTGTGACATCAGATTTGCTGGTCTGCTTGCATAGCCATTGTCTCAGGTGAAATCTGACCCTGTCAGAAGAAATAGTGGGCATGCTTTCCAGCTGATTGCTACACCACTGTGGCCAAGTGTGGCTCATGTGTATCAGCAGCAGCGCCATCTAGCATCCACAGTTGTGGTCCCTTGTGGAATCCGACCTTCGCGAGCAGGTGTACTTTAGCCATGGGTAATTCCAAAGGGAAAACAAAGCCAGGTAACTGGCATGCCTCCACGGTCCACTTGGGCTTCCATGTCAGCGTGATGAATGTATGAGAGGTGAATAGCACCACTGAGTGCATACTGTACTTTTCAGCTCATAAGCATTCCCATATTTTTTGTTGTGCAGAGAAAATGGCAAGCCCAGTAGGCCACACCTGTTTGGGCTGTGGGATAAGGATGCCAATGGAGGATGGTCATGATCAATGTGTGCATTGCTTAGGGCTGAACCATGCACACATGGCCAGCCAGGACCTGGCCTCCTGCATGAATTGTTTTATCCAGCCAGCTAGAGTGAGGGAGGCTAGGAATCTGCCATTTTCTTGTAAACATCCATTCACACTCATTGGGCAGTTGCAGCAGGCGAAGCAGCCAAGAGAGGTGGTTTGGAAGGAGTCTCAATCACTTCATACCCTGGGTGTGGCTGTCAAGAAATTGACTTTGTATACAATCATGCCTCTAAAATTTAAAGTCTGTCTCAACACACAGAAAGCCAAATCGGAGCCAAATCAGTTCACATCTTTAAAATGCATCTTAAAATAATCTGCAATCTGAGCTCATGCTGCACAGGGTGCAAGTAGTTTTTTTTTTCCCAACAGCAAAGCACTTTAAAATTAGTAGGTTATCACAGAGGGGTTGGAGGTGTGCAGCCTGTTGCCTGCAACTCTTCATCTAACAGCTCAGTGTAGCTGCTTCTTTTTGGTCTATTTGGACGACCATGTCTTGTTTTGTAGAAGTCTTTCTGATAAGGAGCCACTCTGTGTTTCACCTGTTAAATTCTTTTAATGTGAAGCAGCTGCAGTCGGAAATGTTGGGTTTGCATTAGCAGTAACTCAATGCAGCTCTGACATGGCGCTAGGAGAGTGAACAGTAAACACTGAGACTGATATCAATGAGATAACATTAAAAACAGCTATACTGGGTTACAGACATGCATCGTTTCCTGTAAATCCCTCATGTATAGATAATTACAGAATGTATATACATTAAAGGAATATTGCTGAAAAAATGCAGACTAATGGACTAAATACTGGGTTTATTTTATGATAGTTTTGATGATTATAACTTCAAAACCCATTTGTTGTCTTTGGCTATTTCTTGATTTTATAACTTTGTAAGTTGTCTACCTCCCTTTTCCCCCTCTCATCTTCCAATAAAGCACTTTGAAATAACTGGAAAAAAATGTGGTTAACCAAAGTTGGTTTGCTCACGTCAGCAATTAAGGTTTGCTAGGAAAGCTATGTTGTTTAATTAAAGGGGACCCACTATGCTCATTTCCAGCTCTATATTTTTATTCTGGGACTCCACTAGAGTAGCTTTGCATAATTCACAGTTCAAAAAAATCCATATTCATCTTACACTGGCTGTTTTTTGCTGTCTCTTTAAGGCCCCCCTCCTAGTGAGCCCACTCTGTTCTGATTGGTTAGCTTCTGGAAGCTGTTTCACAGCCAACTTCCAGCTGCTTTGTAAACAAACCATGAAACAAACTACAGTAGTAGGATATCACTTCTACATGTTTGAGCTGGAACCTGATCCAAAATATATGAGTGAACAACGCAAACAACACATGGAAAAACCTTAGCAACAACCTTAGCAACCAAGGCTACAGAATGGGTGGCCGATTACGGGCATGCGTGACAATCTGATGTCAGCTTATTAGCAAGGTAGAAAGAAAACACCACAAATGAAGCATTCAGGGCAGGCTGAAGCCCTTAACCTCAAGTTTTGGAACTCTGACCATGTATAACATAGATATCCAACATCATAACAGTATATAAATAACAGAAAACCACAAAAAGCATGATAGGTCTCCTTTAAAGGTAATTTGGGGGACAGATTGCAGAGAGAGAAAATAAATGCAGCTCAACCTCTCACCGTCATTTGTTCTTGAATAAACTATTAAGTCATTCGTCTCAATGACAACTGATGCTGGGAGTCAGTGCTTAGTTACAGAGCAGTCTGACAGATAGACAGATGGACAAAGAGAGGACTATTAATGTTCACTTTGGCCTTGATCTTATGGCACCTTTTTTTCCCCTGTGGTTCAGCAGTGTGGTGGAGGTTTGGGATTGAAAGACTGGGTAAAAAATTATAATAAGCTTCGAGTTTATAGCTGAAGGCCATGCATCAATTATCCATGTACTTACTTACCAACTGAAAAAAAAACTGCTTTATAGCAATAATAACGCACACTTCAGAAAGCACTAATGATGCGCTCACTGAAGTTGTGCTGAACTGGGAGGTGTACGCCACATCAACACTGCTTTGTGTATATGGTTGCGGTGTGTATGCAGTACATGTACGAAACGCATCCATCATGCACTTGCATGCATGTTTATTTGGTCCTCTTAGATACTTCCTGCTGTTTATTTTCAGACACAAGAGTGAGGGAGCCATAATTGCCAGACTTTAAAAGCACTGGCCTTTTCTGAATCAAATAACATATGGCTTTGAAGAGAGCATCTTCATGTCTTCAAAGGAAAGACTGGAAGGGAAAAAGAGAGAGAGAGAGGAGAAGAGGGAAACAAAGAGAGAGGGTATAGATAAATATCTCTGACCATACGCCTACATCTCAGTTGCTGCTCCTCTCCCCAGACACCCACTTAGAAGGAGGAGAGGACCTGTACTGGTCAATGTGGAGCTTTTTGATTAATTTAGACCATTATGTGTTGCATCAAAGTTCAGAGATATTTTAAAATGAGGTATAAGTATCTTAATTGAGTCTTTTTTTCCATTAAATAGCCCCCAAACCAGGCTGAAGAGACATTTGTAATGAGTCTCATTTTTTAAAATTTATTTAAATGAATCCATTGTTTTGACAGAGTTAATGAGTAACACAGCAAGTCATTACTCATAACTCACATATACTGTATGCCCACGACTCATTAAATCCTTTTTGTATCACTGGAGTCTTAAAAAGTTTGGGAATGCCCTTCTTTCAATTCTTATTTCTAAAAAAGGTTTAAAGATGTTGAAAATGAAAGCATTCAAAACTGAGTGAGAGAAAAATATGTCCATACTCTAACTTTCCTCTTTTTATTGAAAAATTCAGAATGTTTTTACAAGTTGGGCTTTGACCATCCTTTGTACCTGGTCTTCTGTTATGTTATGTTTTGCTCACCCAGAATCAACAGCTTATTCAGTCTTTTGTTGTTTGTTTTTCTCTCTGAAGAAACGTATGTCTGAGTGACAAGACAACAGCAGAGTATTTTCTCTGTTGCGGGTCTCTGAGGGATCATTTTGATTGACAGCTAGATTTTCTGACAGCCCTTATTCTTTTGGCTTCATCTTTATTGTGTCTGTTAAAAGTTTGTTTTGTCCCTTTCAGACTCCTTTTTTGTGCCATAAGGATTTTCTTTGTTTGCTCAAGTCCATTTTGCCTTTATGACTGACTGAATGGCTGGCTAGCTGTTGAGCAGGAGGGCTGAATGTCATTGAATGCATCAGCCAGCGCACATCACGCCACTCTGACTCACTGTATAATAGATGAGTCAGATGAATCACATGAGGGAATGTTTAAGCTGCCATCTTTAATGAACTTATAACTTCACCTGAAAAATCCACTTCACCTTGCACAGTTTGAGATTTGGAGCATATATAGTTGAACTCACACAACCACCAATCAAATGTGTTTTTTTTTATTACTCTAAAATGTAAGTCATACTTCCTGCGGTCATTCTGGTTCTGAATATTTCACCCTGATTACAGAAACACAACAGGAACTTTTTCCAATTACTTTTTCTTGGGGAGGCCTTTCTAGTCATTGCTATAGTAATTACCTGTGTGTGCCTATCATTATTCATCCAATATATTCTCATACTGAGCTGTGACATATTTAATAGGTATTGTAAAACCAATTTTTATTGCTCTTCTGCAAGATTAGATTAGTATTTGATGTACCATATGCTTGAGAGGTGGGTTGAAGGAGTCTTTTATTGACCATAAATAAATACATTTTCACTTGTCCATCATCTCTATATCATGAAAATGAAAAGAAAACAATGACAGAACCCACATAGAAGGTTCAATTCAAATCAAACAAAGAAACTAATTCACGTATAAAATAAGGATATCTGTGTGTGCACCTGCATATGGTTATCTGATGCAGTGATTGATGACTGTATGGAGACGATAAGGTGCTCTGTATTCAGGTGAGGTGGTGTGTAACCTGTTTGTTTCCATGGTCCCTATCACAGCTCTCATGATTTGGGTTACAGCTTTGGGTCTGTTGCTCAAAGAAACATGCTCTAACACACTTCAGCAAACATGCAATCACTGCCAGAGACAGAAACTGAGCCACCATGACTAGTCAGCAGGAACAGGTCATAATCCCAGCTCATCCAACGGGAGCTGGAGGACAGGGAGGGGAATGAGTAGCGAGCATCAGGAGCAGGAAGTGGCTGTCTTTGTTAACTGACCTGCTGTTCCTGTTCCTGCTCCTGGGTGTCATGCTTCTGTCAGCATGGATGCTGACCAGCTCCGGGACCTCAGAGCTCCTCCACTTAATTACCAAATGCCTCTGTGACCTGATAATCACGTAGAAGCCTGTGAATAGGCCGCCGTGTACAGACATCTACTTGACTGCTTCTCCTACACTTACACTCAGCAGCGATAATGAGTGTACTTAAAGGTTTTACTGGTCAGCTGCGATTCAGTCAATGAAGACGCATCTGGTTTGCAGTAGAAATACAAACCTGATTGACAGATGTACAGAATAAATTGGGCTGTGGTAACAATGCATAATCTAAAAATGAAATAACCTTAATTACAAGTACTACACCTGCTCAGTGCAGCTTACAAACAGTGTGCAAAATATGAGATCCTTCCCACTGTAAATTGCACCCTGTTGTGCACAACCGATATCTTGATTGTCCAGAGGGCTAAGCACCTATCTTCACGCCTTCATCTGCATCTCTCCTTTATGACTCAGATAAATTTAATCTATAAATCAGAAAGGGTTCACATGTTTTCAACTGCATTCACCTGCTCCGCCCATTTCAAATAAAGAAACATGTTCCGAGTCCTGATTCCCTTGTGGTTAAGACACATCCCATAGAAACATAACTCTCTCATATTGTCATACGCCTCTTTTTTATCCTTGTGTTTCCTGTCTGTATCTCAACAGTCTCTGTCCAATAAAGGCTATAAAATATTTTACCACTCAACTGAAGAGCCCAGGAAAATATTAGAAAAGCACAAGACAACAATGATTTCTTATAACCTGCAGTTATGTTAACACAACACTGGCATATAATTGCATTATTAAGTTGTTATGGCGAACACAAATTGCCTATTTACACATCCAGCAGACACAGAGCAACATTAGCAAGTTCAATATTCACTCTTCTTTAAACTTTGTTTTGGTTTCTAGCTGCTAAATGCTCCACTTTCGCTCCCCAGATACAGCAGTTAACTTTTTTCTTTGTTTGTTGCCTGGCAGGTTGTATAGAAGGTTCGTTTTTTTTTTTGGTTTTTTTTTTTTAGAGCTTTTTCACTGAAAACAGCTGCTTGCTGAGTGGTGAGAGTGAACCAAAACAGTGAAGTTACAAGCTGTAAATAAAATTATACACATTTCAATTTCTTTTCACACTAAGTCTGACTGCAGTCTTCTACTTTGGGGTCCCTGGTAGCTTCACTGCAGCAGCTGATGATGAAGTTTCTTTATCAAGGCCTAATTAGTGGTAGTTAAGGGAGGTGAGACTGTTAGGCTTTGTTCAGACTGCAGGCAAATCAGATTTGTTTCTCAAATCAGATCTTTAAGACAGAGTGTCCGAACTATTATTTACAAGTGATCAGATGGGATTTGTGTGTCCAGACATCACCAACCTATCTGCACGGGCTGCTGTGGTAACGACGTAGGCGTCAGTAACTATGTACACTGGTGACGCTGGTGAAACCACCTCCAAGTGTGTCTTGGATTTGATTTGCTGTCAAGACTTACTAAAATCAATCTGGACAAATCTGGATATGCCAGAAAACAGATTTGGGTTGGCAGTCTGAGCAAGGCCATAGTCACTGGGTCTCTCCTCCCATATTTCCCCTGTTGGCCTGGAAATACAAGAAGAGGATTTCAGTCACAAGTCCACTTCTCTCATTTCTAGGCTCCCACTGCCCCAGACATGTTTTATGTCAAACCCAAAAAATTCTCTGCGTAGCATGTCAGCCTCCTCACTATTATACTCTCTGTATGCAGTCATGCGCTGGGCAGAGCAGTGTTGTATTGTGTATTGAGTTTACACCGACAGCTGTGCCACAGGAATCCCAGAAAACCAGAACTAAATTATTTCTAGTGATGAAAAATATAGAAAACAAAATAACCTGAAGTTAGTCCCAAAACACAGATGTTTACAGGTTCTCAAATTACTCTTTTATAAGTTTACTTCTTATTTACTCCATTTATATTAATATAAAAGACATTTGTGTCAGATGCACACTCGCAATTTAAGACAGTCGTAGGTGGTGCCTCCAGACTCCAGTTTTCCTCTCTGTACAGGTAACAGAAAAAAACTTACCGAGATGCTTCTTGTCTGAGTGGTGTTGCTCATCAAAGACAGAACAGAGAATGAATACATCAGAATTTCCTGTTCCCCTGTGTTCACATCGCCTGAAGTTGTGTTTCACCTTATCTGAGCCAGTGAGCAAGTAAAGGGAAAATAAACCCTGTAAGCAGTTGTATTGTTACAAAGAAGTGTCTGTTACCATCCTCGTCTGCTTGTGTGTTTGATAATAGTGTGTTGATTCTGATGGAAATGCGTTGCAACTATTGAATCACCATTGTCTTTCTACTAAATGTATAATGTAAGCCATATTTGTGTGTCTGTACTGACTGTTGAGAAATTTCTTCCTACTTATGTTGCGAACCATCAGCTGGCTGTAGCTGATTAAGATAAAACTCAGTGGTTTACAGGCTGACTGTCCAATATGACTGACAGAAAACAGATACAGTCTGGCTCATTGGCTGAATACATGGTTGGTAATGTGGCAGCTTTGGAGGTTGTTAAGATCAGCAGACCAATCAGTATTTTCCTGTGTTGGATTATTCATCAGTAAACATTCAGCTCTGCCAGTCGATGATGCTGCCTCAGTAATGGATGCTTTTATTAAGGCTGATTAGATTAATTGTAGAGGAGGAAGACACTCTTTCTGGCAGAACACCCTCAAGGACAGAAGAAGAAAGGATCGATCAATCGTGTTCATCTCAAACTTCATAATGCATTGCTGATTATTTGAAGTGCAAAGCTGGAGGAGATTTATATGGATATAAGAGAACCCAGGCTTTTCTCTCCCTATCGCTATCATCGCTCTCTCTCTCTCTCTCTGTCTTACACACACATGCATGCACTCATGCATGCACACACATACACTCACACACATCCACATCCAGGGAATCTAAGTATCTGCGCCCTAAGAAAAAGAAAAGCTTTGCTTCCAAATGCTGTTCCCTGACAATAACCTCTGATTTAAAAAAAAAAAAAGGGTTGTTTACAGCCACAAAAATGTACGCCTCAGGAAGTTTCCAACTATACACTCCAAAAAAGAGTGCTTTCTCCTCATATGCCTGCCTTTTATTAACTCACATTTAGAAAGAGACATTCATTGTAATGAAATGCATCACGGACCAGTGGTGGCATTATGTATTATTTATTTTTTCATCTGAAAAATATGGCAGATTGTTTTAGAATATACTACTGCTGTTATTTGCTGTAATATGCAAAGCTATCCAACCCTCCCTTTATCCGAATAAAGTACAGTATGAGCATTGTAGTAGATTTACAATACACATGTGCAAGTAACCAGTTTATTAGGTATACCTCTCAAAGTCTATTACAGTCCAGTACAGCAACAGTGCAGAAACTTCTGTTTACATTAAGCTTGTTTTTAACTTTATCTAGAGAAAGATGTTGATTTTGGAGGTTAGTTTGTGGTCATGTATTACATTGTTTTGTGAGGTGTTTATTAATGCTGAAATTATTAGTTGATAATTTAGTTTAGTTAGGTGATTGATTGCCATCAGCTTTGATAATTAATCATTGAGTTTATTGATCAAGCAAAAATGCCAAATATTCTCTGGCTCCCGCTTCTGAAATGTGATGATATGTTGTTTTCTTTCTTATATCATTTTAAATGGAAATCTTTGGTTTTTGACTATTGGTTGGAAAAAATAAGCAATCTGAAGATGTCACTTTGGGCTCTCAATAGTTGTGACATGCATTTTTGAATATTTTTGAATATTTTATAGACCTAATGTTTAGTAAAATAAAAAAAAGATTGATAAATCCAGTAATAATGAAAGCGAGCGTTAGTTGCAGCACTAATAGTCCAATTGTCAAATCTGTTCAATAATGTAGAAATACCCGTCAGATAAATTAGATTTAGTTGATTACACCTAAAACAGGTAAGTGGTGAAAACTCTGATCTGACTGATTTAGTAGAATATTGCGACTTTCAGATAATAATTCTCAGTTGCAGATATAGGGTGGTGAGCGCAGGACCAGATACCTCACACAGACAGCATTTTGTTTTAGGTTATATTCTTCCTCTCTGTTGACATTTTATATTACAGCTGTTAAACGTATCACGCAACTTTTACTGCATGTGGTGCCACCAGGTAGAATCACTGTTTTGTCTCATGGTTGCAGTGCCACCTGGGCTCCTTACATCACACAGTCGGACTGCTCGATTATGCCCAAAATCTTTATCAAGATTATTTTGGTCAATATTGAGATCACCATTATTTAACACGATTACTTTTTGACTGCCGATTGCCAATGTTGATATATGCACATATTTTTTTCCATCTGGCTGAGGAGACTATTAAACATGCAATCATAGATTGTGCTAATGATCAAGAAAGACAATATATGAGGGAAGAACTTAGGAAGACTGGAGTTCAGGAGCTCAGCATTAAAACTTTAATGAACCTGCTGATTGGGTGCAGCAGTAGTTTTCTTTGAGTTTATTAGACAGACAAGATTAATGTGTAGGATTTAATCTTTTGTTCTGGGGCTCGGTGCTCCGGTTGGATCCAAACAGAGAGCCAGGGTTAGGGCTAGCTGGGAGGCTAGCGGAGCGTTAGCCGCAGCATGACCGGAGGGAAGCACAGCCAGCTAGCCTCTGCTAGCCTCCCAGCTAACGTTAGCCTCAGCTGTCCGTTTGGATCTAGCCGGAGCGCAGAGCCCTGGTTTGTTATTCAGGTTAAAGTGGGAAGAAGCAGCGGGTCTGTCAGGCAGCTGAGTGAAGTGGAGCCTGCGGAGGAAACACCGGCTAGCCTCGGGTTCACTACAGGCAGATTCACTCGCTACAGTGGGCGAGGAAATAAAACCAATAAATAAATAAGTACAAACACTGTTTATTTCTTCCTGTGGAGCCGACATGCAAACTATTTTGGTTCAGTAAATTTCAGCTGTCAGTTTGCCTGGTGAAGACAGGTTAGTCTGTGGACAGAGACGCTCAACGCCTGTCGGAGGCATTTAGAGAGGGGCGAAAGCGCACCGCTGTAAAGGAAAGGGATCTGCTAGATTTGCAACACAAGACAAAATGAGGGCATCATTTAGAAATGACAATAATAAACAATAATCGTTTTATCTCGATTATCTTGTTTTCATAATCGTTGGAAGCCAAAATCGTAATGGAAAATAAAATTCGATTAATCACACAGTCAATCAGACACAGTCACAGTACGACAATTATCTTAAAGTAACAAAAAATCCAGGCATACTTGCAACAAAGTCACTCTAGAGGATGTGGTTCAGTCACACATCTGCATTTACAAGAAGAAAGGAGATGTACAGTAGGCTGTCATATTGAGATGAGAAAGCTTCAGCTTCTTCTGATGCTACTTGTCTTTCTCATTAAGAACTGAGGTCTATAAATAGTAATAAGATAAATTGCAATTTCTTACACAACACAACTCTAATTATTTTACCCCCACTGGTTCTATTGTACTGTAAGTAACAGATCAAAGCAGCAGAGAAGAAAAGATATAAAATATTAACAATGTTGTTGTGCTTGTGTGTGTGCACCAGGGAGGAAGGCT